>NC_060079.1:14250000-14875000 GCF_922984935.1 Meles meles | reverse complement strand
TCCGAATAAAACAGCATACAATTTATGTTCAAAAGCGTCCTCCAAGCCTTGCATGGTTTCGCCTGGCTTCTTGACCTTCCTTCACCTCCTGCAGCTCCCCCCGGCTCACCAAGTCCAGTCTCTGCCTTCTACCTATTGCTCAGATACACAAGACAAGCTCCCACCTCAGGCCTCTGCACCTGCTCCCTTTGTCCAGCATCTTCTCCCTGCAAGCTAACACATGCTCACTCCCTGATTTATTCAGAATTCTTCCCAGCTGCCATCTCTTCAGAAAGGCCTTTCTGATCACTCATCTAAAACAGAGAGACACACATCATCTCCGTGGTTACCTGCTTTATCTTTCTTCCCAAGGCTGCTGTTGTGTTATTTTCCTGCCCCTGCTATAACGTGACCTTCATGAGGGCAGGAACCTTTCCTGAGTTATTCACTGTGGTATCACCGGTGTCTAGAATAGGGTTTTGTTGAATAAACGAATGAAGGAAATTCAAGCGTGAGGATAGTTTCTCACTTTGCCTCTTTGCCTCTCCTGTGCCTAGCATAACTCTTAGCCCACAGCAGATGCTCAATAAACATTTAATTGCTTTGGAGTTGAATTAAGAAATTACCTTGCCAACCAGCCCTTCTGTGGAGGACCACAAGGCCTTTTGCGAACACTGTCTGTTGCCATGCTGTGCTCTGAAAAACAATCCTACGATTTGCATTTACACCGTAGATCCCATTCTCACTTAAAAGACACAAAACGAACCATGAAAAGACAGATCAATGCAATGACTCAACATGGCTGAAACCTAAGGGAGTAAGCAAGCAATGCTGTTGTCGGGCTGAAAGCTTCCCGCAGAGATGAATCTTGAGTGGCTGGGAGTGCGAACATGCTAGAACACCTCTTTGCCGGATAACAAAGGCTCCCTTGCCATAGGCGCTGTCATAACTCTTGGAGCCTTCAGGAGAAGTGACAGAAAGCCGGTTTTTCTCGGAAGCCCCCCTGATTCACTGCTTTTCTTTGTGTCCCATATCACTGGGTGTCAGTCAGACTCAGTGGAGCTTGTGGAAAAGATGGCAACAAGAGTGACCAAGCTGAAGCCACCATTGTGAGTGGAGCATTCAGAGTGCAAGCAGAGGCTGGCAATGACCCCCACACCTAGGGCCCTCCAGAGAGCAGGTGCTGGAGGTGGTTCCCAGCTTCTCCTGGTTCCCCAGGTACCTGGCAGGCCTAGATAGTCCTTGCTCATGGGAAAACCAGAGCAGACCTGTGTCTCTGCCCCTTCCTCCATCACAGCCTTAGGAAGTGGGGGGAAGGAGCCCCCTGCCCTGCCACTCCTTCTTCCCCCAGCAGCACCCTCCTCTCCTCAGGAGCTCGGTGCTCCCCCACACTCACCGTTCTAAACCTGCTCAGTGGAAATGATCCCAGACCCATTCGTATGAAGGTGCACGAACGGATAACTGCTTAGAGGGTTTCAGTTGATGGTATGTCAGTGCAGACTTTTGAGGGACCCAAGGGAACTCATTGTTTACTCTCTGAACCTCTTCTATCTTATTTACCTGCTTTTACTGTAGTCCTTTCCTCCCACTCCTTCAGACGCAAATCTTTGTTGCTCCTCACTGCTCTAACCTGGAGCATGGAAAATGGCTGGCCCGTCTGAGTGCACACTGTGGAAAGCCCAGTGCCATGCAGCCATCTTCCAGAAGCCATGGGTGTTTAGTTCATCCTTTGCCTGACGCACAGTAGAAGCTCAGTAGGTGTGAGCTGGGGATGCTGAAGGCCCTTGGGGCCAATGCCTTTCTTCCCACTTCAAGTGAGCACAGTGTCCCAGTCCTCCCTAAGCTGTGACAGAAAAAAAATTGTTCACTACTTCCCTCATTTCAGAACTCTCTGAAAGAGCTCCTCTCAAACAGGTAAATCCATGTTTCCGTCTGGCTTTTAAGACAAACACCACCCCGTGCCTGCCATAGTTTGGGCTCATTACCTACCCTGTTTTCACCCCATGGATCATACAGGTGAAAAACCTACGGAAGGGAGAGGGGAGATGAAAAATTCAGAAATATCTCTCTTTTTTTATTTTCCTTGGAGTTTTTAAATTTGAAAAAATATGAAATTTTTAGAATAAATAAAACAGAGTAATGCATTCTTCTTTATGGAGTAAAAGATTCTCACTCATCTCTTCAAGTCCTTTCACTGATCCTTATGGAGAAAACCTTTACATAAAATTAGTAGCAGGTACTGCATCTGAATTAGGGTTTTGCCAAACATCCTTTACCAAATTGCCCCTGGGAAAGCAACTGTTTGAGGATTTAATTTATTAAATTAAATTTATGAATTTATTAAGAAAGAAAGAAAAATAACTTGGTTAGCCGTTTTCAGTAAGGCTTTAAGGTCTGTGAAGAAGTACCAACTGCTCTCTATAGAGATTTTAGGGAAGGAAGGGGCAGTTTCTGGGTGGGAATCATCAAGGAAGTCTCCACCTCTCACACCTGAGTCTGTGAGCTGGGCCGATTTCCACCGGCAGAGCTGGACAAAGCCCCGAAGGCAGAAGACACACCAGGAGCAGAGATGGCCTGGTGAGAAACCACAACACGTGTTCGGGGCCCAATGTTTTTCCAGGCAGGTCCTTGGGGACCGAGTTGGTGCGAAATGCTGGCGGGTGACAGGGCGGGGAAGGGAGACCGCTTGGCCAAGCCCGCAGATTGGCTACGACTGATGGCGCATCAGCCCTAAGGCAGCGTGGACTGCAGACAAACCGCGGCTTGCTGTCCCCCTGCTGCCAAGGAGACCAGGACAGTTGCTGACTGCAAGACGCATCCTGATTTCAAAGATGCTCAAATACCTCCCCCCAAAAAAGTGTCTTTAGAATCGATGAAATACTGCAGTAAGCGAGGAGATGATATCACGAAGGAAGCACAAAGGGCAATCTCGGTGACACGAGTGGGTCTGCCTTAGCACAGGACTTTACACTGATGTTGCGGGCTTGAGCGAGGCTCCCAATGCCTCCCGCGGAACGGCTGTGCCCTTGACCCCTCCTTGGTCTCCCCGCCCCAGCCTGGACAGCGGCTCACAAACACCCCTGCAGAGCGGGCGAGAGGGCCCCAAGGAAGCATCTCTACTGTTTTCTCAGAGCAGACGGCCGGACCGTGAATGCCCTGAGAGAAAGCAGTGGGCGTTCAGCCTCCTTGTTCCACTGTCCGCAGTTTATGGAAATTGACGTGGGCAAAGGGATGTTTTTTAATGATGTGCTTCCTAAGGGAACGGGGGAGCTTTTTACTGATTTGCATCCTTAGGATAAAAAAAGAATCTTCCCGAGTTTCGGCTTTGAAGCCCAGAGATATTTGATAATCATCAGTAGACAGAAAGGGGGAGCTGTGGACCTTAATTTCCAAACATCCCTCCAGAGCCACCGCTTAACGCCAACACAGGCATGCACTCATACACTCACACACACAGGCATGCACACACACACTCACACACACAGGCATGCACTCATACACTCACACACACAGGCATGCACTCATACACTCACACACACAGGCATGCACACACACACTCACACAGGGAATGCTGAGACACTTGCAGGAGAAAAAATAGATATTATTTTTGATCCTAAGATATTGGCTGTCACAAGATTTTCAGCCATAATCTAGAAACGGTTGGCTTTCAATTTACTTGACGCAAGTTTCTGCTAGCTACACATTTGTCTACAGTGGTATTAGAAGGAGCAAACCAAGAACTTACATGCATATTTTATTAGTAGATAATTATGTTCCTTATAATTGGTTTCTAAATCAGACCATTTCACACAATTATGGTGTTTTCTTTGCCTGTTCCATCAATCGAAAAGAGAGTAAGGAAGTTCTTTATTACCGAAAAGCTATATTCTTAACCTCTATCATGGAGTGAAGGAAATACACTAAAATAAAAATACAACTATTTTGCATACGTAGAATATCCCCTGTTAAAATGCATCATAGATTCAAAAGGAAGAAGAAAAAAGACTAATAAGACAGATGTTTCTAAATATAACAGGAGAGACAAAATACCAAAAGGGGAATTTGATGGTGGGGGTTGATTTTAAAAATCAACAATGAAGTCATGCTGTTTAAATGCCAAAATCATTTTTCACCCAAATGAAAAAAAAAAAAAAAAAAAAACTGGGTCGTAATGAAGGCCACAAAATAACTGCTAACAAAAGAGCTCCATGAGCCCTGAACTCAGATAAATCTAAGTTTATTCCTTCATTGAGTCAACAGACATTTCCTGAGTGCTCTGTGGGTAGGAAGGACACAGGACTGAGGAAAAGAGGCTTATTGCTGCTGGAGCTTAGCGCTGACCCCTGGGTGCCGTTCTGGGCTGTTCTGGGCTGACGTGTTCTCTCTCCCTCCCCCTTCTCTCCCCTACCTCTCTCTTACCTTCCTTCTCACTCTAACTCTCTCTCTCTCTTTCTCTCACCCTCTCTCTCTCTCATTGGCCCTCTCCCCCCAACACACATATGCACACATACACACACACACACACACACACACACACTTGGTGAGGCTAAATGCTGGTGGGGAGCAGTCAGTGAATGCTGCAGGGCAGGTTCTCAGTCAGACTGGGTAAGGCAGTAGCTAAAAACACAGACTCTGCAAAGCCCACCTCTACTAACTAACTTTGCGCAATAAACTCTCTAACTCTCTGTGCTTCAGTTTTCCCATTTGTAAAATGGTGATAATACAAGCACACCTACCTCATAAGGATGTTGTGAGGATTCCATAAATTAATATATGTAGAGCACTTAAAACAATGCAGGAATGAATGAATGAATGAATGAATGAACAAATAAGGCAGGAGGACACTTTTGGAGGTGAGGGATATGTTTATAGCATTGATTATAATAATTGTTTGATGGATGTATACTTTTTTTAAAAAGATCTTATTTATTTGTCAGAGAGAAAGCACGCACACAAGCAGGGGGAGAGGCAGAGGGAGAGGCAGGCTCCCCGCTGAGCAGGGAGCCCCCCTGATGCAGGGCTCAATCCCAGGACCCTGGACTCAGGACCTCAGCGTAAGGCAGACGCTTACCTGACTGAGGCACCCAGGCGCCCCGCATGGGTATATACCTATCTCCAAACTCATCAAGTCGTGTATGTTAATTACATACAGCTTTTTGCACATCAATCGTTATCTCAATAAAGTGATTTTTTTAAAAAGTGCTGGGCATGGTGAGGGCATTATCATAAGTGTTGGCCATTATTATCATCCTAAACCTCTTTACAGCGTTCCTTCAGGGTAAAAATGCTGTCATCCAGCTTCCTAGCAACCCCGTGGCCCAGCCTTGGTCGGTAGCAGATGCTATGTGCGATTCCTGGAGTGTGAGTCCCTTCCTGTCGCTCCATGCCCAGAGCACAGAGGGGCTCTCCTGCCGGAACCTCATAATTCCCAGGTCCTCATTTGGAGGAGGACAACCTTGTTCATGGGCAAATGTTTCTTACTTTATAATTTCCCCCAAGATACTTTTCCTATACTGCTAGTATCTCTCTACTTCTTGTCCACACGCTAGAGACTAGAAGGAAGTAGTGTCTGCTTCCGTCTGAAATTTGGTATTTAGATTTTATAAGTTGAATAACTGAAGTGGCATCATCTTCCAGACAGGTTTGAGAACCGCCGCGTCCAGGTGTGATGATGGGTATTAATGGTGTGGTTCCCACGAGCGTGCAGTGAGGCAGGGGGACGGAAAGGGTCAGCGGAGTGAGGACTGACTCTGACTCTGGGACTCTGAAACAGGTACCTTTGAGAGTTGCTGGAGGAAGTGAGTGAAATTTTGGCAAGCAATGGGGCAAGTATTTGGAGTGAGGTGATCACCCAGAGTAGGCTCCTTTCACCAGAGCACATGCCTGCCCTGATCTGACCAACTGATGGGGAGGCAGAGTCGGCATCTGTAGTCAGAGATGGAGAGACCAAGCAGACAAGTGGGACAAGGGAGCGGCAGAGATGCTGGGCAGGGACGGATGGGGCTAGAGGTTCTCATACTGACTTCCAAATGCCTTTTCCATGTAGGACAGCTGCCAGTGCTCAGAAAGTGCCACCAATGCTGAGCGTCCCTAACTCACAGAGTGGCTGAGGGTGTGGGGCAGGGAGGCTGCAGCTTGAGAATGGGAGAGGACAGCCTGCCGGTGTTTGGGACACCCTCAGAAGCTCCACGGGGAGTCTGACTTGGGTTTTCAGGGGCTTGCACCCGCCATCCATGAGGACCCAGAGAGAAGACAGCAGGAGCCCCCAATGAAAGAATGAACAAGTGAAGAATGAAGGTGGCAACTTCATGCCATTTTTCTCACAGAATCCAATCTTCAGATTGTTCGAAGAGAAATTTTAAAGCAAGAGAGAGAATAAAGGAGCTCATAGGAAACGCACACAAACCACACGTTGAAGGCTCACTTCCGAGGGTTCCTGTGCTCAGGACACCTAAAGGACTTTCACAAGATCTGGCATTGACTCGGGGCATTCACTTCATTCTCCGCCTTGGCAGAGGCGCTCTCGGCCACTCCCTGCCACCAACGGTGCATTACCCCTTTGGATCCCACACAGCCCGCTGCCATCCACAGCCCACAGTTGCCACGCCGTGGGTGCCTTCTCTTGACCCAGCACAGCCCTCTTTACCAGCACTTTCCTACCTCCGACCTCCTCTGGACCCATCATATGCCCACCTTTATTCACTTCTCAGCTCCTGTTCTAAACAGGAATGATATTCAGACTCTTATTTTAAAAAAAAAAAGTCCACACCAAGGTTTTGTACACCCAGATGGGTCCTACCCATCACAGTCCTTTCAAGATTACACCCTTGTTCCAATGATGCTGCATTGGCCCAAGGCAATGTTGGCTCTCCCCTGTGGATTTACCTTCAATCATTTATTACCCACGAAAGAACACTTGTCTCGTCATGTTGCGTTAGAGACACACTCATCCCTGTTTAATGCACAAAGCACCGGGCTTGGAATCACATGGCTTGTTGTCTTCCATCCACACTCCCTCTCGACTTTGTAAGTTCAGATTTAAACTCACAAGACTTCTGTGTCTTCATTTCTAAATGGGAATGGCAATACCTGCTCCAGTTGGTAGGGTTTTATGAGGATCAAATAAGGGACCCCAGAAGAAAGCCCATTCAATGCCACAGAGCAGAACAGTAGGTTTTGAGAATATGTATCTCTCCTAATCTCCCAGTTTACTCCCTGGGGGTCTTCCCAACTGTCCTCTGCTGTCCAGAGAAAACATCTGTTCACTCATTCAAAAAAGACTTGTTGCATCCCCACTATGTGCTGGGAACACAAGACAAATAGCATTAACTCTCGTCCACAAGGAGTCCGTGGCAGAGAGAATGAAGCGATACAATTGTGAATGGATGGAAGAAAAACAGTAAAGGGATACAAGCCATAAGCAAGGCATTGCTATGGGCTAGGAGGTGATTGGCTGTGCAAATGTGTAGGTGGGGCAGCGAGTCAGAAGATGTTTCAAAGAATACAGATGATAGCTGAACTGAACTCACCTGCTCATTCAGTAAGTATTTACTGAGCTCCGACTGTGTGACAGGACTGTGCAAGGCAGTGGACACATAGTACAAAAGGCGGCGAGGAGTACCTGGGTTAAGCGTCTGCCTTCGGCTCAGGTCATGATCCCGGGGTCCTAGAATCAAGCCCCGTATCGGGCTCCCTGCTCGGCGGGAGGCCTGCTTTTCCCCTCTCCCACTCCCCCTGCTTGTGTTCTCTCTCTCGCTGTGCTTCTGTTAAATAAACAAATAAAATTTAAAAAAATATAAGAAGGTGGGCCAGATGCTTGGCCTCTTGAGCATACAGTAAATAGGTAAAGAAAAAGCTCAGAGAATTTCTGACTGTGACAAGAAGCTAAGATGGAAATGAACGAAAGATGTCACAGACAGTGACTGTGACTGGGGGGGTGCAGGGCCACCTTAAACAGGTAGCCAAGAATCACCTTGGTCAAGGTTACATCTGAACTGATATACGAAGGATGGGAAAGAGCCAGGCACAGGAGAGCTGAAGCCCTAGGCGGGAGAGAGCTCCAAGAAAAGAGAATGGATGTGAAAAGGCCCTGGGGCAGAATAAGCTTGGTTGCTCTAGAACACAGATGAGTCTGTCTAGAACTAGAGAGACAGAAAATGAGAGCTGAGTGGAAGGCAAGGGCCAGTTTGTGCAAAGCTGTGGGGCTACAGCAGGACTTTGGATTTTATTCCAAGTACAGCGGAAGCCACTGAGGAATCAGGGTGTGGATAGAAGTGACATAATCAGATTTGCATTTTTTTTAAATATTAGTTTCTGTGGAAATAATTATCAGAGCAGTGAAACCTGTTAAAAGGCTATGGTCATGGCTGCTTTGGCAGCACATGAACTAAAACGGGAACAATATAGAGATTAGCATGGCCCCTGTGCACAAGTGATAGGTAAATTCAGAAATCATTTCATACTTTTAAACAAAAGGCCCAGGTCAAAACAGGGAGGAAACTGATCCAGGAAATCTCAGAATGCAAGTCACCCAATTTTGTAAACTCCGCAAAAATGACAGAAGTTGGCATTCTTTGAGTTAGAGAAATATTTTTGAACTCATTCTAAGATTTCAGGAAAACCAAGTCTGCATAAAAGCTGACAACCAGAAAATTCTTAATGTCAAATCCCATACAAACTTATCATATGGAAAAAAACAACATCTTTACAAGCAGAGCATGGTAGAAAGACATGGCCACAACAAATCAAAACTAGAATTTACTACTTCAAAACGACAGAAGATGTTTTTAAAGTATATAACACATGAGGAAAAACATGTATCGAAATTAGAAAAACTCAGAAATGAGCCTGCAGAACTCAGGAAAATATCTTTTAAAAAAAAAAAAAACTATTTCAGAATTAAAGACCAAATTAAAGACCAGAAGAAACACAAGAATGAACGGACATAAGAAATAACGCCTTAAGAGACATAAAATATAAAAAGAGGAAAATTGAAAAAGATCAACAAAAAAATGAAAAAAGAGGTAAAAAGGATTTGAGAGCAAGTAACAAATACTGAAGTATTTTTTAAAAGATTGTATTTATTTATTTGACACAGAGAGGGAGAGAGAGCCCAATCAGAGAGAGAGGCAGGCAGAGGCAGAGGGAGAAGCAGACTTCCCGCTGAGCAGGGAGCATGATTCGGGCCTCAATCCCAGGACCCTGGGATCATGACTTGAGCTGAAGGCAGACCTTAACCAACTGAGCCACCCAGGTGCCCCACACATACTGAAGATGTAAAATGAAGATAACACAAGTCTCTGAGGGAAAAAAGCAAAAGCAAGAGAACAGAATGAATAGTAAACACTGTAATTCATCACTATTTCAGAATTCAGGGAATGCTGTTTCCATGAGCCTGTCCTGGGAAACCCACCAGAGAGTGAGCTTCAGGTAACCAAAATAACCAGAGAGACAGAAGATGGATGGCAAGCAAAAACCTCTCCAGCTCATGTAACCTTCCCAGCAATCTTCTGGAATAATCTGTGTCATCTCTGATACATGGAGGAGAAATGTACCAATGGTAACCTGTAGAGTTAAGACCCGGTAAGGGTTCAGAAACGAGACAGTGTGTCCAGTTACAGGATGGTTATATGCGCTGACGGTACAGACATAGCACAACTTTTTTTTTTTTTAATGGGGATAGAATGGAGGAAGCATACGCAAAGGTTTTTTTCAGCAGTCATGTTTGTTATTATTTTTTAAAAGATTTATTTATTTGTTTGTTTATTTTAGAGAGAGAGAAAGAGTATGGGGGGGGCAGAGGAAGAGAGAGAGAGAGAGAGAGAAACTTAAGCAGACTCCCCACTGAGCTCAGAGCCCACCTTGGGGCTCAATCTCATGACCCTGAGATCATGACCTGACCTGAAACCAAGAGTTGGACCCTTGACCAACTGCGCCATCCAGGCGCCCCTGGTTTTAGCAATTTTATTCTGAGACTGTGGTGTGTGATTATGGGGTTTTAAAAAAAATAAGTAATTATGGTTTATACTAATTTTTTCATTCCTTGTGTGTTTGAGAGCCAGCAGAGTAAAAGCTTTATGGTCTCACTTTTTTATTGGCGTTATCAACATAAAATCATGAGGTGTTTTTTTTTTTAATATATGTATGCCTTTTTTTCCTTTAGTGTTGTTAAGAGGATTAGACACAAATTGACTGTTGTCCCTCTTGCAGTCCTGAAATTCCCTTTTCTCCCTACAAGAAGCCAGGGCTTCTTGAGGAAATGACTGATTCCAGGTCTGGTAGCCAGAAAGCCATCAAAGACCCATCAGGGTCATGTCAGACAAGCTGTTTACACAGGTACATGAAGGAGAGAGAAGGGAAATTAGCCAGATGGAGACCTGGATGGGAGAAGAGAGCATCTGTAAGATTCAATCCAAAAGACCTTCTATCATCATGTGTTTGGCGGTGGTGAGAGGAACGGCAGCACAGACTCCCCTGTGTGGCGGCTCCTCGTCCCTGCCAGGTGCCCTGGGGAGATTAATCTGCTCCCTGAGGAGCTGGGCCTGCGAAGAGACACAGCATACAGCCCTTAACCCACACCTCGTGCCTGCAGATCGAGAACCCGAGGCAGGCACAAGGACCCCTCAGCCCGGACCCCATGGAGCAGGCAAACATACACAGGATGGGAACCCCAGGTTTCTTCCTTTCCTCCCTTCCCTTCCTTCCAGGCAGTTATGTACTCAAACATGTTAATGACCCAGTACCCTCAAAGCCCCCAGCGTTGGTGCCCAGGCCGTGAGGAACAGGGCAAGACTGAAGGCGTGTTCCCTGCCCACACAAGTACGTGAGGGAAAAGGAGACAAGACCCAAACACCAGATTCGAGCAAAGCATTGCCGCCTCGCAGGCATGGTACAAACTGCACCAGACTAGAATTATCTGAAACTCTTCTTGGCAAAGCTGAGTCTTCACCGGCTCTTAAAGGAGGAGGCAGACCTAGACTAGCAAGACGCCGAAGAGGAGACACTTGCAGGCTGGAGAAGATCGCTGGTGGAGGGAAGGACTGGGGCCGTGGGAGCAGGCTGGACCCTAAGACAGGGCTGGAGAAAACACAGGGGGAAGAGATGGAAGAAGGAACTGCGCAGAGTAGGGCCTCAGTGTGCCGGGTGCTGTGAAAGCCTCTGCAGCTCATGCAACCTTCCCAGCAATCTTCTAGAATAATCTGTGTCATCTCTGACACACAGAGGAGAAATACCAAAATGTACTAAATGTCCTAAAGTCCGTGGATGTTAAGTACAGCTGGTCTTCTTTCTTCAAGGGTTCCGTATCAGGGCATTCACTTCCTTGCTAGCATTTATTTGTGCCCCAGAATCAAAGCTTGTAGCACTTTGCACGGTCAATTGTGGACATGTGCAAGAAATGAAAAATCTGAGTTTCCTGGCACGCTCGTTCCAGCTGAGATCCAACAAGACAACGCTCTGCCTTATTGTTTCAGCTTTTGTAATGGTTTGGCGTCCTTTCTGCTGTCTGTTGAGGGCCACATCTTTGGCATTTTGGTGCTTTTTGTTGGCAATGTCACTGTTTAAAAAGGCCCTCAAATGTAATGCTGAGGTGTTGCCTGGTGCTCCTACATGTCGGAAGCCTAGAATGCACTTTACAGAGAAAACAGAGCTTGTGTTAGATAAGCTCTGATTTCTAGTGCTGTTTGCCAGGGTTTCGATCATAATGAATCAACAATACGTATAAAATACAGTGCTTTTAAACAGAAACACACATAAAACAGGAATAAGTATTGATCCACTGAGGAAAATGCTCACCCAACCCTGCATTTTCAGTATTCGCTGATTCAGGGTTCACCGAGATTTTATAAAACAGTTACCATGAATAATGCTCAAAGGCACAGAGCTGAGATTAGAAACCAGCCCTTTCCATCTGCTTTGGGAGATGGAGCTCCATGGGACGCCTGGGTGGCTCAGTGGGTTAAGCGTCTGCCTTCAGCTCGGGTCATGATCCCAGGGTCCTGGGATGGAGCTCCCCTCCCCCGCACCACTGCCCCATCCCTTCCCACCCACCTCCCCTCCATGCGGCTCCCTGCTCAGCGGGGAATCTGCTTCTCCTTTTCTCAAAAGGGTAAAAAACGGCTGCTTAGGCAGAAGCTAGTTGTTTTGTCCTCTGCCTGTTCACATCATCAGCTCGACTTGCTGCGAACCCGCAGGTCCCCGAAGCGCTCTCTCTCCGGTTCAGAGACGGTTTGTTCTGCTTCACAGAGAAACGCTGGCTGGCAGCACCAGATTGTCCCTTTACAAACTTCCTGACACTGTGGCCGGGCAGAGGTGGCAGGGACATGGTCGTGCGTGTGGCGCTGGCCCATCGGACCTGGCGGGTGTAGGAGTGTGTGCCTCACACGGGACCCGGGGAGAAAATAGACCAGTTCACCGGGTAGGGAGGTCGGAAGCCCGCAGAAAATGGCTCTGCTACCACTTCGGGCAGACCACAAAGTGGTACCCCACAGAACGGCGATCTTTAAAGCATGCTCCACTCGTGGACCAGCCCAAACTCCTCTGGGTATTTCACTTCTTGTCCTTTTTCTTTCTTCAGCAGACAGTACAGCTTTGCAATGGAATCCTCACTGGTGCAAAAGCCTGTGTGTTGTTGAGTCTGATATATATGGGAAAATCTCCAGGATGACAAGAATATTAATTCATGTACACCCTGAGATGCAATTTCATGCTTTTATAAGTTTAATGTTCTTACAATTAGGTCCAAGTTTTCCCGTAATTCTTTTCTCAGAAGGAGCATTGCAATATGCTGTCTAGGAGGCCATTTCTCTCCCTTTAGCCATTAGAAGCTCATTTAACTACATTAAGGTCCTGCTGGGAATGTAGCTGGGAGTATAACAGAAAATCAAGACCAGCAGCAGAAAATGTTGTCCTCTCCAGATGTGGAAGTTACCATTAAATACCTTGCCGCCTCCCTCAGTGAGCACGCACATTCACACAGACACACATTGCAAACAACTTTGACTTTGATTCAATAAATAGATTAAATGATTCAATATATTCCATAAATGGAAAGGTGAATTATAATGAAAGTGGATATGAAAAGATTGTGAGCACTAATTTCATTATGATTAATATTTTATGTAAATCTACGTTAGAAAAAAATGTTTGACTTAGTATCTCACCCTCCATTTAACAAGTTATATCTACTCATACGCTGGAATGAAGCCCTCCTAACATGGCATTTTGTCACAAATGAACTGTCAAAATTCAAAATTCAAAAGAAAAAATCCGCTGAAAGATCTTGTCTCGTAAAATATAAATTATAAGCTAATATAGCAAAACAATTTTAAAATAACAATTTTTTTAGATGATAGCAACATGTATTGATTGGCCTTGTCTACAAAACAATGATAACAAAGATTAAACAGTATGAACCATGAGTGACTGTGGACTCTGAGAAACAAACTGAGGGTTTGGAGGGGAGGGGGATAGGGGATTGGGTGAGCCTGATGGTGGGTATTAAGGAGGGCATGTATTGCATGGAGCACTGGGTGTGGTGCATAAACAATGAATCTTGGAACACTGAAAAAATGAAATAAAGTTAAAATTAAAAAAATAATAATAATATGGAAAGTAACTTTACTAAATTCCCTATTTTTGGTGATCAAATTTCCTATTTTATAATTTTTTTAACTTAACCAAATAAATTGATATCATTTATCCACCTCTGGAAGGAATTACTACTCATAACCATATGTCTGTTTCTTACCAGAACATAACTGGATATCGCCTATGCCAAAAATTCCTATTCAACTAGATGTGATAAGTCCATCATTTGGAAACGAGGAGTACATTTTACACATGGAAATAACATTAACAAAGTCCTCCCTAGGAAAACCTGTTTGCTATATGACTTATGACATTCCAGCTTCACAGATAGTAAAGAATTAAAGAAAATAATGCTGATAGCAATGGTAAAAATCCTCTCAGTCATAAAGGTAGTTTATAACTTAAGAGGCTTTACAAAGCCTCCAGACATAACAATTCTAAAGCTTTAATATCATGTGGCTCTTTGTTACATAAAAAAGGGTTTTATGTATTATTCAACCTCTCTTCTTGTATCTCTGTAAATAAACAAGTCAAATAAAACAAGATATCAAGTAAGAGTCATGATAGTTTTATTCCTCTTACCAAGTACTTGGTGATAGCGTGGCCATTGATACATTCTGGTCAATGACATAGAGAAAAATATGGCAGGTAGGGGGGGAGGCAGTATGGAAAAGTATGGAAAACAAAAAGAGACAGGCAGAAAATCCCTCTTTTTCTGCTGCTGACATTATCGCACAGCTAGATGGGATGACTGGAATTGCTGCAACTGTTTTGGCAACCTTAAGGACACGGGATGCTGAGCAATGTAAAGCTGAGTCCATCCTTTACCCTGACTTGTTCTTGAGCCAGACTTCTTGTTTTATGGAATACATTTCCTTTTTTGTTTAAGTCAGTTGAATTGGGTATTTTCTTTTTCTTGCAGCCTGACCCAGACTTACAGTTAAAGAGCTCAGTTAACTCTCCTGTTCCCATCAAGATTTGGTGCTCAGAGTCAAACCAGATAAACAGTACGAACAGTATAAAGTGTCCAGAGCAGTAGACTTGCTTGTGGAGATTTTATAATAGGAGATATGTATAAACAGAAGGAGGGTTGCAGGACACATATATGGCATTTAAATTGTGGGGGCCGAGAGGTAGTTTCTGGATCCAGACAGAAAATATCCCAACATCCCCAGGTAGCAGAGGTGAGGTGAATAAATAAATAATTCCAAGAGCTATGGTTGGAGGAAAAGTTCTTCTGGTGAGAAAATTCATGATACAGAGAGGCGTCTGCAGAAATATAAAGTCCTTTAACCTGTGCCAGGGTCATGGGTGACATGATAATGTATCTCTGTAACCCACCGTCATAAAGTCTAAATCCCGAGGTTCCTGCATAGTATAAAAATATTTGTACTCCTCAAGATAGCTGACCTCATATTGGCTGCCCCATGGCGGGAATGCGAATTCTAGAAGTGTATCACAATGCTTGGAGACATTCACATACATCATTGTTCATCCATTAGATTCAAGTGCAATGTGTGATGCAGGACAAGGGTGGGCATCTTGTTAAAAGGGCTATCCTAGGGCTTATATCTCAACACACAGTCTTGTTTTATAGGATGTGGTCCTTTCATGTACCATCAGGGACAGCAATTCTTCTGTATCTGTATATCACAAACAATTTCTCTTTTTTTTCAGATAAATAATGTTTCCTATGGAAAGATACATGAAAGACTATTGGATTTTATCAACCACTTCTCATATAAGGAAACTGAGGCTGAAAAAGGCTTGGTAACTTTTTCAGGATCTCAACCAACGCTAGAATCTAGATCTTTTTGCTCACCGAAATATACTCTTGTGCCCGATAAACATAATTGTACTTATCCTCCCAACAATTCATCTTGTCGATATTATTTTGAATTTGATTTTTATATTCTAAGATGGTTACAGTCCTGCTCCCAACCCACTGGGAACTCACTTGGTTTCTTCCAGATTTTTTTTTTTTTTTTTTTGGCTCAGCAATGGTGCAAGACTAAAAACCCTGACACATAACCACACAACTAAGCTATCTCTAACAAAAGGTAGAACTATAATGAAAAATATATTCTCCTTGCTATTATCTCATAGTGCCAGCATCATCCAAATAGATTTCAGAAGGTTCAAAAATTTCAATACTAGAAATATTCACAGCAATTATGCTTATTAACAACAGAGTTGTTCTTATCATACATGTATTATTTATGATCAGAGCATTAGTTCTCCAGATCCACAGAGATTAGACAGCAATCAATGTTCATATAATGTAGACACAAACCTAATCACATTCTAAGTAGCCCAAAAGAACTTATGTAATTAATGAAGCCGTTGCTTTCTGCCGAAGCCTAAGGATGTCTACAGACTCCCAATGATAAAAATCTGACCTTACAAAAGCAAGGTTTATTCACCCTGCTGTAATTGTTTGAATGGTGACAATGCAATTTCAATGTTTTAATGAATTGATCTGGCACTCTCATTTCGAGTTGATCTACGAAAAATTAACCGAAAAGCTATGTTGCCTATTGGAGAGAGTAGTGAATCCTTATAGTATAGGACAGCCCAATGGCAACAATCTCAAAAATGTTTTGAAAGCTTTGTATTTAGTCAATCACTTGACAGAGGTGACTGTTGTTGGGCTTGACAACTGTTAGCTATGCAGAGAGTTGTATCGTTGAATGAGGTTGGATTGGCATAATCTGAATGGAATGATACACTTAAGATTTTTGCCGTAAGAATCACTTAATATGTGCTTGTGTCTCTTGGGGTTGTGTCATCATATTATACTTTCTTTACGCGTAAATATATTTAGGAAGAAATAAAATGCCACTTCTCAATTTCCAAATGAGCTTACTCAGTTTTTAATTAAATTTCTCAGAGCAGTTTGTCAACCTTGGCATTTACATATAAAACATTGATAATTATGTAAAGATTCTTAAGAGATTTGTTTAGAGGGTTTGGAGTTAAGAAGCACAATGCCAGAGAAAGGGTACAATTAAAATACTAACATCGTCTTATTCGTATCCCTGCTCTGGAAACAAAAGAGCAAAGGGCACAGAAGTGAATCACGTGGATTCCGCACACCAAGGGAGGGAGGGAGCCACAGGGTACAGAAGTCGTGTTCACACCAAGGCCATGCACTTTTGCACTTTTCCTGAGAAAGTATTTAGGAGCCTTTAAGAGCAAATAATAATAACTAGGGATCTGTGTTTAGAGCTAGAGCACAAATAGCACAATATTTCTATCAGGATCTGAGGAGACAGGAAGGGAGGAAAGCAGAGACAGAAAGAGAGGGAGGGAAACAGAGAGAGATGACTAATGCTGATAGTATGTTCCAATAAACAAACAAAAATAGCATGTTACAAATCCCATTCTATTAAAGAGAAATACCCTCTGGGTAAGGGTCTCTACTGTTCTTGTGGACGCATGGATCTACTCTCAGATAGCATTCCCTGGGCATCGAGCCTCCACGGCACCTGACATGTCCTAGGAGCACTACCTCATCGAGAAGGCATGAGGGCCACCTCCAAGGATCCAGGGCTCAAACCCAGTGCTTTGCAATCATGACCAGAGCAGAAGGCAGATGCTTAACTGCCTAAGCCACCCAGGTGCCCCTGGCTTGTCTTTTTCTTACTGATAAACAAGAGTTCTTTCTACCTTCCAGATGTTAATCTTTTGCCAGTTATATGCATGCAGCTACCATATCCCAGACCATGGTTTGACTCCTCACTTCCTTTTTGACATCCTTTAATGAAACAGAAGTTCTTTTTTTTTTTGTCTTTTTTAAAATAATTTTTTATTTTTTAAATTTCTTTTCAGTGTACCAGAATTCATTGTTTATGTACCACACCCGGGGCTCCATGCAATACACGCCCTCCACAATACCCACCTCCAGGCTCACCCAACTTCCCCCCCCCCCCCGCCCCTTCAAAACCCTCAGATTGTTTTTCAGAGTCCATAGTCTCTCATGGTTCACCTCCCCTTCCAATTTCCCCCAACTCCCTTCTCTTCTCCATCTCCCCATGTCCTCCATGTTATTTGTTATGCTCCGCAAATAAGTGAAACCATATGATAATTGACTCTCTCTGCTTGACTTATTTCACCCAGCATAATCTCTTCCAGTCCCGTCCGTGTTGCTACAAAAGTTGGGTATTCATCCTTTCTGATAGAGGCATAATAGTCCATAGTGTACATGGACCACATCTTCCTTATCCATTCGTCCGTTGAAGGGCATCTTGATTCTTTCCACAGTTTGGCCACCGTGGCCATTGCTGCCATGAACATTGGGTTACAGATGCCCCTTCTTTTCACTACATCTGTATCTTTGGGGTAAATACCCAGTAGTGTAATTGCAGGGTCACAGGGAAGCTCTATTTTTAATTTCTTAAGGAATCTCCACACTGAAACAGCAGTTCTTAATATTAATGTAATCAAACAATCTTTCCCTTTATGGTTAGAGAGTACCACGTCTTGATTAAGAAATTCTTATCTATCCCAAGGTCAAAAAGATATCATCCTACATTGTTTTCTGAAAGTCTCTAAGCTCTTAGCATCAAGGATTTATATTATCATGGCTGTGTAAGTCTTGCTGTCCAAAGCAAATTTTGCCGTCGTACTCTTCAAGAGTATCTGTTCTTCTGCTTAAGTCTTAGAATTGATTTGTCAAGTTCCCTGAAAAAAACAAAGGAGATGAGGATTGTCAATGTTTTGAATTTGGTGAAAACTGACATTTTTGTTATGCTGATTCTTTCTACCCATTCATATGGCGTATTTCTTACATATCTTATAAATGTCTCTACAGGTTTGCTATTCTGGATATCTCATATAAGCAGAATCTTATGTGGCTTCTTTGTGCCTTTTTTTTTGTTTAGCATAATTGTTTTCAAGGTTCATCCATGTGGTAACACGATCAGTACTTTTTTATTTGCCAGTTAATGTTCCTTTATATGGATACAACACATTTGTACAACACATAAAACATACAATGTCCACATTGATGGGCATTTGACTTGTTTCTACTTTCTGGATATTACAAATAATACTGCTATGATTCTTCATGTGCAAGTTTTTGTGGGACATGTGTTTTTATTTCCCTTGACTACATACCTAAAGGTTGGCATTGCTATATCATATGGTAACTCTATGTTTAACCCCTTGAGAAACTACCAGGCAGTTTTCAAAGTGGCTGTACAATTTTACATTCCCACCAGCAATGTTTGAGGGTTCCAGTTGTTCCACATCCTCATCAACACTTACTACTGTCTGTCTTTTTTCTTGGAGAGAGAGAGAAAGAGAGAGTGCGTGTGTCGGGATGGGAAGGAGTAGAGGGAGAGGCAGAGAGAGAGAATCTTAAGCAGGTTCCATGACCAGTGCAGAGCCCAACTCGGGGCTTGATCTCACAACCCCTGAGATCATGACCCTGAGATCAGCCTGAGCTGAAATCAAGAGTCAGACACTTAACTGACCAAGCCACCTAGGCACCCCTGTATTATGGACTATTTTCATGTTATCAGATATTCTTTGAAAACATGATTTCTAATGACTGTCTATTATTCTATCATATGAATAAACTCTGATTTATTCAGTTCTGCTCCTTGTTCTATTTTGGCTGTTTTAAAATTTTCATTACTTTTTATTGGTTTCTAACTAGAATATAAGCCATTTAAGAGCTATTAATTACATTTAACATAAGTTAGTGTGATAATATTTTATGCATCATCAACTTTTCCATAAACCCCAACAGACATTTTCCTTGTAACCCACGCAACCTCTGACCTCTCTGCCATCTCTGAGCCCCTCTTCCCTCTCTGGCCAGTCTGCTACTACATGGGCGGTTAGATTGGTCCTTCTCTCTGCTTCCTTCCTGCTTCATTATATCTTTACTAAGAGCCATGGTGGAGGGGAAAGTTGAGTACTCTGGGTACAGGCATAGAAAAATCTTCCCAAAGCTTATTAGTGGCACATTGATCTGTCATTAGTGAGGTGCATTCAAAATGCAACTTTATATGATTGCTTTGCCCCCTACTCTACCTCATGACATCGACAATAGGGAGAGAACTGCCCTTGCCTCTGGATGAAAATGAGGACAAGCAATGACATTTGTGACCATTGCTAAATACACGAAACCCCATGGTTGCTTTAAGCCATACATCTCACATTCCGACCTAGAATGCTTGGTCCAGTGTATCAATTACCACTTCAATCCCCTCCCACCCCCTGCCCAACCAAGTGAAGGCTGGTCACAGGTGGGGGCCCAGGTTTAAGGAGGGCTTGTGCTCAGTTTTTTCTTTCCTTACCACTGCCTCCACAGCCTGTGGACTGTTTCTGATGACTCCATGGTGAATCCTGAAGGGGAGGGTAAGAGCACAGAGAGAGATCAGGGCAAGAGGGCTCTTATGACATGTGGCAGGCATGGTCTCCAGGCTTGACAGAGGCTTCTAGCAGATTCCTTCCTTCATGGGAACTTGAGTGGGTTTGTCAGTCTCCCCTGCTGAGCTTCTCTACCTCAGAGCACTTATCCTTCATCCACTCATGCTGGACTCCTCTCCTCCACATCTGCTCCTGGAAACCCCCACAGCTCTCACTGCTGAGCAGTCCTGACCCCAGCAGGCCACTTTCTCAGACAAGATCGTCTTTTTAATTTTTTTTTTTTTGTAATGTTATGTTAGTCACCATACAGTACATCATTAATTTTTGATGTAGTGATCCATGACTCATTGTTTGTGTATAACACCCAGTGCTCCATGCAATGCGTGCCTTCCTTGGTACCTATCACTGGGCGAAACCATCCCCCAACTCCCTCCCCTCTGAAACCCTCAGTTTGTTTCCCTGAGTCCATAGTCCCTCATGGTTCATCTCCCATTCCGATTTCCCCCCTTCTTTTTCCCTTCCTTCTCCTAATGTCCTCCATGCTATTCCTTATGTTCCACAAGTAAGTGAAACCATATAATAATTAACTTTCTTTGTTTGACTTATTTCACTCAGCATAATCTCCTCCAGTCCCATCCATGTTGAAGCAAAATTTGGGTGTTCATCCTTTCTGATGGCTGAGTAACATTCCATTGTATATATGGACCACATCTTCTTTATCCATTTGTCTGTTGAAGGGCATCTCGGCTCCTTCCACAGTTTGGCTATCATGGACATTGCTGCTATGAATATTGGGACGCATGTGGCCCTTCTTTTCACTACATCTGTATGGACAAAATCTTTTTTAAATGACCCTAAGTCATGTCCTTACCCAGGCCCCACATCTGGTAACCAGGATTGTGTGCTGTGGAACAGCGAGACCATGTGGGGTACAGCTTCCCTCCCGCTGCTTGGGTCTCCAGGCCAATGCCAGCTCTGCTGGCCTGGCAAACCCAGTACTACTTGTGTGTTTGGGGAGGGGGGATGGGTGATCATGAGACAGCTTTTCTCCCAAGAAATCCCCTTTCCCTCTCAACTTCAGCTACTTTGTCTCTTCCCTTGTATATAAGGTCCCTTATAGTTTTTCTACTCATGCTCAAACTACACATTCCCACTCACAGGAATACCGTGTTCGGGTGGTCTTTCATTCAGTCTTCTACTGGTTATGGCTTCACATCCCTGAGCTCTAAACAGTTCTGCCCGGTTCACTGGTCTCTAAACACATCAATCGGCAAAGGAAGCTCTGTATTTGAAACAATCCTCTGCCAAAAAACAAACCTCCTCAAATGCAAACTGTTTTTCTTTTAAATTATTTGGTTTCTGTGTCTGAATGCTCTTGCTTTAGGTTTTTTGGCAGCAGGAAAAATGGTAAACTAGAGGAAGGGAAAGGGCAAATGCAAAGCTTTATAAGCAAAGACAGATTAATGGCCTCTGTTGTACTTGTCTTTTGATTAGATTACTGTAATTGCAAGCACGATTTCTCCTTCATAAAGTCTGCAGACAAATTAATCAAAGTGTCAGTGACATGTGAGCGGAGGGTTAACAGTGAGGTACAAAGCAGAAAGCCAAGGGGAAGAAAGCTGACACTGGTATGGGATGGAACCCGGGGTCAGGGGTCAGAAAGGTCAACACTTCCAAAGGCTACAGGGGAGCTCACAGGAAAAATGGAGCTAGGGATCAGGGACCAGGCAAGGAAGGAGGAGCCAGAAACTAAAAGAGGCAAATACACTTGTTGCTAACTCACTCACTATGGCAGATAGAATTTTCCAGAGTGCCACACCAATATATATCCCTATCCCCTGCTTGCCCTAAAATTGACATGGGGGTCTGTGTTGTGGGCAAATAACAATTAAGTGTGAATATAGAGTAAATACATCTTCAGAAATGCAAGTACTCACAAGTTTATTTTCCATAACTGTTTCTTAAGAATTTACTGGCAGATGAGTTCTGGCAAAATAAGGAAATAATCTAAAAAGAAGTCATGAGAACTAGGAAACAGATTTCGCCCAAGAGAAGGACAAGTCATAGAATGAGCACCACACAGAAAGACACAAGCTTGGAGAGAGAGTGCAGGAGAGTGACGTTGGGTGGCATTCAAGAGATATATTATCCTGAGAGTTTGGGACGTTATGTTGTAAGCTTTTCCATAACTGCTGATTTTTCCAATCATATCTATAAATTACCTGATAAAAATTAAAATGATCTTAATACAAAATAATATTGATATCATCAATGGTTCAGATGCAACCACCAAGTCAGCTGAGAGAGTTTGTGTTTGGGGACGGTGCTAATGGAACCTGCCCTGCAGGTTAGGGTTGGACCAATTAAACTGAAAATGTGATGATCCAATTCGGCTATTAAGACAGCAATAACCTTGTTAATTAGGAGATAAGCTTTAAAATGAAAATTAAATCTATATTTTAAGCTTCATTTAGCATATATATTGAGGTCATTATGGCAAAGACAATTTTTATGGTATGGTCTGGTTATGGTAAAAGAGCTTTGAACCAGGAGGCTGCCTGGGTTCTAATCCAAGCTCTACCAACTCACTGTGTAACCTTGAAAAGTGCATAACTTCTCTGTTCTCTAGTTTCAACACTTACAAAATGGGAATTCTTTCATTCATACTATACGTGTGTATTGACTGCCAGCAAGGAGACATTGTTTTAGACCCTGGAGATGAGACAGAGAACTGAGCCACATTCAAATGGAGGAGGACAGACAACAAAATAAAAAAGGGTCCCGTATAATATAGTGTACCAGAAAGTAATGAGTTCTGTGGAGAACAATAAAGCATAAAAGGGTCATAAGGAATGCTAGGCTGGGAGATGCAATTGTATATAAGGAATTCATTGAGTCAGAAACATTTGAACACTTGAAGGAGATGAGGACAAGACATACCAATATCTGAGAGAAGAATATTCCAGGCAGAGGAAATGTTATATACAAACAGTATAATGCGGACCCTTGTC
The DNA here is from genome assembly GCF_922984935.1 of Meles meles. NCBI lineage: Eukaryota > Metazoa > Chordata > Mammalia > Carnivora > Mustelidae > Meles > Meles meles. The sequence goes on along the minus strand of NC_060079.1, from coordinate 14,852,042 downwards.
TGGCATGACAAGGACTGTGAGGAAGCACCTGGGGCTGAAGCAGTGTGTGAGAACAGAGGGAGATGAAGGCAGAGAGGGAATGGGGGGCCCATCACAAGGCTCTGCACATGGGCCATGATAAGGACTTTGGCTTTTACTCCAACGATGATGCATTAGGGATCATAAGCAAAAAGAGAAATATGATCTCACTTCCATTTTAAAAAAGATAACTCTGGCTACTGTGTGGAGAATAGACTCCAGAGGACAAGAGAAGTAGAGAGACCAGGGAAAGCGCTTCCACAAGAATCCAGGTGTTATGTGTCGAACTGTGTCCCAATATGCTGAACTCATTATCTTCAGTACCTCAGAATGTGACTGTATTTGGACACAGGGTCTTTACAGATACTTAAATTACAGTGAGGTTATTAGGGTAGTCCTTGATCCAATATGATGTGCACCTTAATAAATGGGAAATTAGTGGGCATAGAGACACACATGGAGAAGATGGTCATCCACAAGCCAGAGAGTAAAGCCTGGGTCACACCTTTCCTTCACAGCCCTTGGAAGGAAGCAAAACGCTGGGACTAGACTTGTCGCCTTCAGAAGGGTGACAGTAAATTTCTGGGGTTTGATCTGCAGTCCTAGCACACTGATACCCTGGGGTACAGAGTAATTGTGGCAGCGGAAGTACGTATTTTACGTCAACAGGACTTCCTTGCAGATTGGAAGGGATGCAAGAGAGAATCAGAGTCAAAGGTGACTTTAGGAAGGATAAAATTGGTACCAACAGCAGGAGAGCTGAGGCTGGAGCAGTCTTAGAGGTGGGTGTGGTGGGAAGATCAGGAATTCAGTTTGGGATATGCTATCCGGGACCCGGTTAGGGACTACGAGGACACAATGATTGTGAGAATCAAATGAATTCAATACATATTTATTGTGTCTTTAGTGTGTGTAAAGCACTGAAGCATTTTTAAGCAAGGAGATATTTTAAAATTTAAAGAGTTTCTGTTTTATGGAAGCTTTACAAAAATTACATGGATAAGATGTTCAATCTTCAAAAGGTGAAAACATCAAGTATCCGAGAAGTAGCGCAGGCTATGCGTGGTTTGTCTGTAAAGTAATCAGCGTAATTGAAATTGTTAATTTCCTCCGTAGATAATTTCGTAGTTGTACTTTGCATAGTGATAACGACACATCATCACAGTTAATACTCTTGACTATTCATTTGGATTTGTATGCTCTAGTGTGTCTGGTTTCAGTCAGTCTTATGACTATAAGGATATATGAAAGGTTTTGTGGGCTCAGAATCAGAAAGAGCTAAGTTCAAATGCTGTTTCCGACACTAGCTGTTTGAACACAGTGAGTTACTCTGAGTCTTGGTTCCTTTATCTATAAGATGGGGGTAACAAGACCTCATAGAATTGTTCTGAGGGATAAATTAGGTGGCACGTAGGTACACGTGCTTCCTCTAGTGATCAGTTTACAGCGAGCACCCAAGAAAGCTGTTGTTGGTTCCGGCCATGCTACAGGTGTTCAGGGTGAGGTGAACAATCACTGCAGCATCAGGAAAGATACAGTGGGGCAGATGGCCCTGAGGCTGGGACCGAAAGCAGGAGGGAGATTTACATAGATGGCATAGACCAAAGCTTCTCAAAACTTTTAAAAAATATTTTACTTATTTATTTCACAGAGAGAAGAAGAGAGAACACAAGTAGGCAGAGAGGCAGGCAGAGAGAGAGAGGGAAGCAGGCTCTCTGCTGAGCAGAGAGCCCAATATGGGACTCGATCGCAGGACCCTGAGATCATGACCTGAGCTGAAGGCAGAGGCTTCACCCACTGAGCCAGCCAGGCGCCCAAGCTTCTCAAATTTTAATATGGCTTCCAATCACCCTGGGCTGTCAGGTTGAGTCAGGAGGTCTGGAGCGGGGCCTGGGCGATGCCTCATCTGTGCTACAGTGAGGCCACACTTTGACTAGAAGGGGCACAGATCACAAGCAAGTAGAATGAGATGATCCAAGCACAAGAATGCTGACATGTGGGGGGTTAGGGGGACAGGTGCTCCTATGCAGTTTAGCTGGAGGAGTTAACATTAGAAAATGGCAGGGGGATGGGAAAGGCAGGATGAGGCCACATCCTGGCAGGCTGCGAAGGGCTGACTGAGCTGACACTTTATTGTGCAGGATGGGTCAATAACATGGTGAAGACAGCACAGAGATACTCACCCTGCTATTTACCTGTACCACACATCGGAGCAGAGAAGGGCCAGAAACAAGGAGACCCGGGAACACTGCTCCAGTCAGGTTCCTTTCATCTGGGAGAAGCTGCAATCCCTTCAAACCAATCTGAGCAATAGGAAATGGTGAGAGGATTCTGGTAAGACCATAGAACTCAAAAGGTGCAGGAACCGATTCATTCCGAAGACCAGCCTCTCTCTCATCCACATCTCTCTGAGGGTTTCACTTCCTCTTGCATGTGGCCCAGAGTGGCCCAGGGGTTTTGTATTTACTATCTACAGCTCACTGAAAACTGGGTCTTTTAATTCAGATTCCTAGAGGAAAACTCAGATAGGCGTGGCTTAAGTTCTGAGACAGATTACACAATGTATAGGTCACTTGTGAATCAGCTACCCCTTCACGGCCACGTAGAGTCAGAGGAAAAAAAATCTCATGCGACTCAGTAGGAGTTGTGGGCCAGGGCAGTGTCCTTAAAAAAGGCTGTGGGGGGGCGCCTGGGTGGCTCAGTGGTTTAGGCCACTGCCTTCGGCTCAGGTCATGATCTCAGGGTCCTGGGATCGAGTCCCGCATCGGGCTCTCTGCTCGGCAGGGAGCCTGCTTCCCTCTCACTCTCTCTGCTTGCCTCTCTGCCTACTTGTGATCTCTCTCTGTCAAATAAATAAATAAAATCTTTAAAAAAAAAAAAAAAGGCTGTGGGCAGGAACCCCAAAATATGTATATCTAATGGAGAAAAGATGTTCAAGCTTAATCTATTTTAAAAAAAACAAAAAACAAAACAAAATAAAGCAAAAAAACCCAACCCTCTCCTTTTGGCTTATCATCTGAACATCCCCAAATCAGTCTCCCCTGTCACCGTTTCCCAGCTCCCATCTGCTCAACCCAGTCTGGCTCAGCCCCCTTCCCCTCCACCATTATGGGACCCTGACTACCCTATGAAAAGGCACTTGTGACATTCCAAGTTACCAAACCCCAAAACACTAACCCAGTGTCTCTGTGGCTCTGATTCTGCCTTATGTTAATGCAGAGAACCCTGTTTCTTCACAGTATATCCAAACAAGCCCAACTGCAGCAATGAACTGCAAATATTAATGAGGCAGTAATAAGATGAGATCACACAGTGAACATAATTTCATTTAATTTCTCCCTCACACATTTTCTGTTTCTCAGTTTGTTCCTCTCTACACTCACCAAGGACAGCTCTGGAAGCCTCTTTTAAAGTTTGGGGCCAAGTGACTCCCAGTCTGGAGGCTCAGTGGCCTCCAAACTTGTGTGGATATCTCACAATAGGGATTTCTCACCCCACACCTTAACCACTAGAGAAAATGCCAATTCTGTTTCCTTCCAGCACCTTCCACCAGGTGTTTGTTCTCCTGAAGGAGAGGGGCTCTGGTTGGCGAACAAGGTGACACGTGTCAGCTCAGGCTCTGGAACTGGGATCTGCGAGCAGGCTCATTTCCCTAAAGTTCAGTTTGGCTTTCCAGGCACGTATCACCCAGATTAATACAACAGTTTCCTTAATTAGCCTTCCTTTCTCAGCCCTCTTCTCTCAGTCTATCCTCATTGTCTTAGCCAGAGGATTGTCTTTAAATGGAAGTCAGAGTATAAGACTCCTCTGTTCAAAACCTCAAATGGCTTCACATCACACTCAAGAATAAAAGATAGGGTCCTTACATCAGCCTACAAGACCTACATCTGTGCTCTCTACATTTCTGACTTCACCTAGCCCATGGCTCTCCCTTCTTTACTCCATTCTAGCCCCACTGGTCACTTAGAAAATGGTACCGACAGCCAATACTTTTTGAGCACTTATCATGTGCCAGGTTCTTCTTCGCATTCCTTTAATCCATTGAAATGGAGCACTTGAGAGGTTATACAACTTGCTCAAAGTTGCACATCTCCTGTGTGGTACAAGTGGGAACAAACCCGACCGGGCTCTGGCTGTGAAGTTTGCATTCTCAACCATAAGATCTATGTAAATTGCCTTTGACTCGTGGTAGTTTTATTAATCACTTCCTAGATAGTCACCCTTGACCTGAGAGTATTTTAAAAAAGGAGTCCAAGTAATTAGATATTTCTTTAGTTTTAATTAATCTTTAATTTTGGAATTTGAGATTCTTTGTGGCATGACAGTCAATTTCTGTAAATGATCCAGGGTGGTTTGAAAAAGTGTGTTCTATTTCAAGGACAAAGGATTTAACGTGTATCTACTAGATATACTTTACCTCTAACTATTTGCAGGCTAGTCTTCATGTCCTCAATCTCATCACTTCTCTGGGATCTTTTTCTGAGTTCTTGCATTTCATTGAGTGTGTGGAAAATGTCTGACATCTGCTTTCCTGGGATATTCTTTTAACAGATATTCTTCACTGCCTTTTGCTTATTCTGTTCCTTTTGCAGGGGGGGTGGCCATGGCAGTAGGAAGGTACAGTTGGGTTGTGGGGACTATCCAGTTCTGCTGGTTCCTTTCCGCCCATTAGTCATCTTCTAATGAGGGCAATTCTACCCAGTCCCTCTATTTACAATATCCAGGGCATGGTCAGTAAAATTGGTTATCCAAAGCAGCTGACAGCTTTCATTTGGGTGGGTGGGGGAGGGAGCACATCCACACTCAGTTTTAGCGTCAACTCCTGCAGAGCAAGAGGTCAGAATGGCTCCACAGTAAAGCCTTTGTCATAGATTTTCTGGAGGTCCAGCTGGTGCTTCTCTCAGCTGAATTCAGTCACCAACTGCAAGGGGGTTGTGCAGCTGTGCTTCCCATTAGCCTTCTCACTTTCAGATCAATTCTCTCTCCAACTGGAGGCTGAAATGCAGAAAGGGTTGTGATTCCATGAAATTTCTCATTTCCAGCACTTGTCATAGGTCTAACCAAGTCCCATGATCATTTTGCCACTCCTACTAGAGGGTCTTTAAGTGGGCTTTTCAGAGAGGGGACTATTTTAAAGAATTCTTTCTTGAAGGCTTCTTTCACGATGCTGTTGGAATTCACCATTAGTCCAAAAATAGCTAACACATATTCTTCATAATCTGTGGTATAGATTTATGGCTGTTTCTTTACGTAAGAAACTTTCTATTTACTTCAATCCTTTTGTTTTCAGCAGTTGCCTTGGCACAGAAAGAACAGAGTCTCCTTGTTTTAAAAGGTGGGATAAATAAGATTCCATGTAGGTCATATCCTAGGTATTCAGAAAAGCAATGGCATTTCTACAGTGTAATCAAGTTGGACCACTGAAAGGGTAAGCTAAAGTTTAATAGGTCATAAGAAGAAGATAAAGCAAGAAGGGACAGGGCTTGGTGTCAGATTCAGGTTTGGATAGGATTACAGACCAAGACATAATAAATAGGAATCAAAACAAGATCAGTGGTGTGGAGAAATTGGAACCTTTGTGTACTGCTGGTGGGAAAGTAAACTGGCACAGCCACTGTGGAAGACAAAATGAAGGTTCTTCAAAAATTTTTAAAGAGCATCACCCTGATCCAGCAATTCCACTCCTGGATAAATACCCACAAGAATTGAAAGTAGAGTCTCAAATAGATATTTGCAACACCCATGTTCACAGCAGCATTATTCACAATAGTTAAAATGTAAAAGCAGGGCGCCTGGGTGGCTCAGTGGTTTAAGCTGCTGCCTTCAGCTCAGGTCATGATCTCAGGGTCCTGGGATCGAGTCCCGCATCGGGCTCTCTGCTTGGCAGGGAGCCTGCTTCCTCCTCTCTCTCTCTCTCTGCCTGCCTCTCTGCCTACTTGTGATCTCTGTCTGTCAAATAAATAAATAAAATCTTTAAAAAAAAAAAATGTAAAAGCAACCCAAGTGTCCACTGACAGATGGGCAAGCAAAATGTGGGACATATGTACATACAGACAGTGGAATATCATTCAGCCTAAGAAAGAAAAAAAGGAAATCTGACACACGCTACAACATGGATAAATCTTAAGGACATTATGCTAAGTAAAATAAATCAGTCACACACAAAAAAAAAACAAATATTGTAGGATCCCACTTCTGTGTGGTACTTAGTGTAGTCAAATCATACAGAAAAGGGAGAATAGCAGTTGCCCAGGGTGTGAGGAAGGGGGAATGGGGAGGTATTATTTCATGGGTATAGCCTCACTTTTGCAAGATTTATGGAGATATATGGTGGTGACGGTTGTGCACTATAAATGTATTTAATACCATTGAACTGTGCACTTAAAAATGGTTAAGATGGGGGTGCCTGGGTGGCTCAGTGGGTTAAAGCCTCTGCCTTCGGCTCCGGTCATGATCTCAGGGTCCTGGGATCGAGCCCCGCATCAGGTTCTCTGCTCAGTGAGGGGCCTGTTTCTCCCTCTCTCTCTGCCTGCCTCTCTGCCTACTTGTGACCTCTCTCTCTGTCAAATAAATAAAATATTTAAAAAAAAAAAGAAAAAAATGGTTAAGATGGCAAATTTCATGATGTGTCTTTTAGCACAATAAAAAAAAAAAAAAAGAGAGAGAGAGAGAGAGACCTGAAAAAAGCCACAACAGGATTGTGGGAAAGATAGATGAACTATAATTTGGGCTATAAGCAGAGGTCAGGGATTTAAGAAATCCATCGAAGATGGATACTGTTAAGAGGATGGCAACATAGTTTGGATATTCCCTACCTCTGTCCTAAAGCAGTAAACATGGAATACCTGTACCCTAACACACACACACACACTCTCTCTCTTTCTCTCAGTTCCCTGTGTATCTTGCTTTTTCAGTTACACGTATTTTAAAAACCAACTATTACTCTCCCTTGTCCCAAAGTGGGTAATTATCCCAATAATGAAATTCTTGCTAACTAAGGGCTTTATCATTTACAGATTTTTTTTTCACACTGCATTTATTTGAGTTGTACTTTGAGATTTTTTTAAAAGCCACTTACTCCCATTTTACAGATGCGGGAACTGCAGCACAGTCATGTACAATTACTTGCCTAAGATCACCCATCTAATACATCTACAGAGCCAGCAGCATGAGGCTCTGTTAGCTATTTGTCTACACTCTGCTTTACACCTGGAGTTAACACAGGAATAAACGGATCTACATTTACACAGAGTTTCAATAAATGTCTTTTCCATATCTGTAGTAATGGCAGTCAAATGCATGTAGAGAATAATAATTTCTTGAGTGTGCCAGATCTAAGCTTGCCATATGAATTCAGGTATAGTCAAAAGTACCCTTGAAAATCCCTCACATCTTCCATGGTTTTATATACTTAACACAAAGTAGTGCATACTAAAATTTGAGAATCAATATCTTAAACCTACGAAAAATACAAAGGGATGTATTTAGATGTCAGAGTATTCAAACAACTCTGCCTTTAAGGTAACTATGAAAACACTGGTGAAGAGAGAATCTTTTTGCAAGATTTACTTCATTGTTTAAATATTTGCCTTTTATATCTTATTCAATCTTATATCATATGCTGTTGTGGGGATTAAAGGAGATGGTGGAATCATCTTTCAAAGGGAATAGGTCCTAAAATCAGTGTAAATTAAATATATTTATGACATGGCTCTACTTAACTGTTAGGGTCATATATGTATACATTTTCTCAATCAGTGAATACTAAGAGTACCATTTGTACTGTGCAGAAGTCAGTAGAACTTTTTTGTCTTTGGAAAGAGGGAAAAATGTTGACAATTCTCCCATTAACTTACAATCCTGATTCAGGAGTGGGTGAAGGAAGAAAAACCACCAGTAAAAATGACATTCAGAAAGGTAAGAAGAAAACCCTCCCCTAATACTGTCGAAAACCAAAGTGGTATGTAGAAATTATGAAAAAGAGAACTGAAAAGAAAGGTTTGGATTTGGTCATTGATGATCTCCGGTAACCATTTCATAAAATGAGTTGCTCTGAATTGTGCTGGATAGTAGAGGCTCTGAAAAACTGAAGTGATGGCAACTTATAGGATGTCATAGTAGCACAAACGTGCTAAAGATAACTAGATTTTTTTGTCCTTTTGTTTTTTTAGCAGCTCAAGAAGGCTCAAAGATGATGGATTAAGCACAAGCTTAAGAAGTTTTAGTCCCCCAAACAAAAAGAAAGAAAAATGAGTAGGAAGACAACCCAAATGCCGAAATCAAGGGATTCTACTGGACCCAGACATTGGATTGAGTATTAGCAATTATTTTATTATTTTATGAAAGCAAGTAATATAAGAACATACACACACACACTGCAGATAAATCTACAGTAAGACAAGAAAAAGAAATGTAGAAATTTTGAAAGATTTGAGAAAGAAAAGACAAATGTTTAGGAAGAACCATGGCCCAAGACACATATTGGAAATACGTACTGCAAGGAAAAAGCCGAGATGTGGAAGACAACTTGAAAAGCTCTAGAAATGTAAAAAGAACTCCAGAAACAGAACAGAGAAAATGGAGGAAAATAAAGAAATAATAAAGAAAGCTATATGTTTTTTCAAAATCAGGCATAAAACAAAATGATGCAGGAAAGTTGGATAAAGGGGTATCGAATACTACCAAAAAGTATAGCAAGATTAAAATCAAACAGAATTCAAGCAAAGCATTAAAGGGGGAAAATGTATTTTATACTGTTGAAATGGTACAATCCATCAAGGATATGTATCAGTCACAGACCCTCTATCACAACTTTGATATATATAAAGTAAAAACTGATACAACAAAAAATGACATATTCACATTTATGGGGGATAACAGAACTATCTTTTAAACCAACAGGTTTGCCAGACAATAAAAACAAGATATAAAAATTTAAATAATCCAATAAATAAGCTCAATCTAAAACACACATTCATTTATAGAATTTGGTGCTTAAAATACTGTGGGCAAACCTTCTTTTCAGACACGTATGGAAACACACAAGCAAAAATCTCTCAATACAGAGCAAGAGGCAAAATCCCACAAGGGTCCATTCTAGGCCCATATTTAAATTGAATATTAATCACGAAAAGATAACAAAATAAAAACACTTCCCCACCTTCAAACCTATCTGTTCAGAATTTTTTATAAGTCCTCTGGGAGAAAATAAAAACCCACCTAGCTTAAGCCTCAAAACTAAAATTATAAGCTATTTAAAAGGAGTAATAAGGGGAACACTACAAAAAAAAAAAAAAAAAAACCAGAAATTCCTTGAAATGTAATCAAGCAGTACTTAGAATGTCTATATTAGAAAACAAGAGACTAAAGGTACATGAACCAAGAATACAACTCAAGAGACAAAAAGAAGAACTAAAATAAATTCAAGTACAGTTGAAAGAAGAAATGAAGATTGTCATAGAAATTACAAAAATAACAAGCAACAACAAAAAACAACCAATAAAACCAAAAGCTGGAACACTGAAAAGAAATAAAATAAAATGGAAAAAAATAGTATAATGATAGAAAAAAAATTTAAAAATTAAAACCAAAAGCTGGTTCTTAGAAAACTTCAATGAAATCCAGTGACAGAGGAAAAACAAAAGATGCCAAAGATTTTTGAGTCAAGAAAAAAAAAATACATAGAGCTGCTGAAGAGATTTATAAAATAAAATAACCTATTAAAAACTTTTACCAACAAATTTTAAAATCCATTCACAATTACCAAAGAAAATATGGGTTACCACAACTTCACTTTAAGAAAAAGTGAAAAACTTGTATTAAACAACCATAAAAGAGGCTTCAGCTTCTAAAAAAAGCTTTGGCTTAGGTCTCAAAGGACTCATGGTAAAGGAGTAAAGGTAGATTAAACTAGTGTTCTTATCCACCAGCAACAAACAATTAGAAAGAGCAATTTTAAGGAAAGACATAATTTGCATGACTGTTACGTACCACTTTACTGATAGATATAGAAGACAGACAACCACCACCTGACTCTATTCATGGGTGGGAAGATTCAGTATCAACAGGATGGTCATTCTCTCCAAAATAAACTTTTTTTTTTTTTTTTTTTTTTGACAGACAGAGATCACAAGTAGGCAGAGAGCCCGAAGCAGGGCTTGATCCCAGGAACCTGGGATCATGACCTAAGCTGAAAGCAGAGGCTTTAACCCACTGAGCCACCCAGGCACCCCCAAAATAAACGTTTTTTTAAAAAATTAAATGCAATTTGAATAAAAATCCTAAGGACTTTGCCCAGAATTTAACGAGCTGATTTTAAAATTCATGAGGACATGTGAAAAGACAAAAGTTAAGACAATTTTGAAGAGTATTAATAGGGGAGATGCCTTTCTACAAAACTATAATATGAAAATACACTGGTTGTTGGAGTATATACCTACACTAATGGAACACAAAAGGAAGCCTAGAAACATTATAAATAGTTTTTAATACATTGTCATTTGGTATATGACAGATATGGCATTTAAAGTAGAAAGAATCAACTACTAAGTAATAGTGTTGAGGTGAATGGCTATGCATTTGTAAAAAATAAGACCCCTAACTCACAGCATACACAAAGTTAATTTCAAATGGATACAAGTCTAAAAATGAAAAGCAAACAAAATCTCTTACGCATCTTTGGTGGGAATATAAAGTAATACAACTACTTTGGAACGCAGTTTGGCAATATATAAAAGTAGCATATCCGTGTTCATTAAATTCAGCATTTCCATTCAAAATGGTTGTTTTTACGAAGGCCTTCCTTGTTCACTTTGGTACTAGTTTGTAATAGTGAAAGTGCAAAATATCTGATTACCATCAAGATAAATGATTAACTGTGTTTTATAATGGATTAACTGTGCTATATTCAAACAACAGAATACTTTACAAAAGCAATTAAGAGGAATTAACTACAGGATTTAATCAAATCTTAGATGACATCAATTTTAAGGTACACCATTATTCTGTCATTAAGAAAGAAATGCTGCCAATTTTAAGACATTACTGATTTAAGCAGCATATCAATTTCAGGGACTATATTGTGAAAAAATGGAAAGATCGACAGGTATTGATATGGCTATATCTCAAAAGATATAGAACTGGGTGGAAAAATAGCAAGTTTCAAAATTATAGACACAATGGGCTTTTTTTCATAATATTTAACACAAAATAATCCCATGTAGTTTCTTTAAAATACACATGTAAAATGAGGATGAAAACACTTAGGGAAAGACCCACATTATGACCAGCATAGCTATCTGTTAGTAACAAAGGACAAAAGAGGTTATAAGCCTTAGCCACACCTTTTAATATCTTACTTCTTATTAAAAACAAAGGAAGGATGCAGCTTTTGCATAGCACATATAGTAAAAATGAGCGTATCTTCCCCATGAAGGGGGCAAATGTAAATTCAAACACTCCATAGCATCTGTGACATAATTATGGAATGTTTATTCTTAAAACACAATAAAGAAACATTGCAACATTGATTGGTAAACATTCCTGAGAGATTTTGCTGCTCACTCACAGGGAGAGGAGAAAATATGTGTATATATTGGAGGTGGGGGGAGGGTTAGAACTGAGAAAAATATAGTTAAGAGTTAACATCTTTTACACTTGGAGAATGAGATCATGATGGTCTACTGTATTATTTCCTGATGTCTGAAATATTTTTAACTTGGAATTTTTAAAAATAAAATTTAAAAAGGCACCATGTACAATTTAAATGTAAGATCTATCAAGATTTCAGGAAGTAAATAACTTCTATGTTATATAAATTGTTTCATAGAAAACTACAATTTGCTTTTCAACTAATTCTAGAAGGCTGGCAAAACCCCTTATCCAACACTCAAATAAGGATAACATAACAAAGGCAATTATAAACCAACCTTGCTGCTCAACATGAATATAAGAATATTAAGTAACATGTTAGCATACTTGTAGCACGACCAAGCCAAGCTGGGTTAATCTTACCAAAGCAAGGATGATTGTATACATAATTCATTACATTAGTAATTATATTTTTAAAAAACCATAAACTGTTATGCAAACACAGAATACACACTCCAAATTTTATTTTTTAACAGGCCTGATTAAACAAAAATATAAACTTTCTTAAACTGGAAAAAAGCAAGATGCTTTCTATTTAACAGCACCCTAGAGGTGCCAATAAACACAATTAGACCAGAAAAAACATGATATATAAGTATCAGAATGATTTGAAATAATACTGACAAAACTATTTGGAGAGCATTTATCTAACAAATCCAAGAGAACTAAATGAAAAACTATTAAAACCAATACAAATTCAGGAAAGTAGCTGAAAAACAACATAGTGGGCATAACCAATTAGAAAATAAAAGAATGATAATAATAATATTTGGATGACACTAAACTGCATAAAATATTTTTCTGAAAGATGCAAAGCCTAGTCTTATGAAGAAAACAATAAAGTTGTATTGAAGGGAAGCCTGTTTTAAAAAATCTATCTCAGTGAGCAGACTCAGTATTATTATAAAGATGTTGGTATTTTAAGAAAGAGAAAACAAGAATAGCCAGGAATAATAAGACATGGCTCAGTGGGTTAAGCCGCTGCCTTCGGCTCAGGTCATGATCTCGGGGTCCTGGGATCAAGTCCCGCATCGGGCTCTCTGCTCAGCAGGGGCCTGCTTCCCTCTCTCTCTCTCTCTGCCTGTCTCTCTATCTACTTGTGATCTCTGTCAAATAAATAAATAAAATCTTAAAACAGGAAAAATTTTCAACCAAATATAAAAACATGTTACATAGGTATAGTATTTACATTACATGTTGTGGCAGGCTTGTACAGAGATCCAGGTAGATAAAGAGATTAAGTTCATTATACCTGTGGCATCTCAAACCAGGACAGAAGACAAACTATACAATAAACTGTGTTAAGAAAAGTAACTATACACTTAGGAGAAAATTAAGTTACACCACAATCATACACAATATACAAAATAGTCCCCAGATGGATTAAATGATGTAAAAACAAAAACAAAAAACAAATCCCAAGTATTAGAAGAAAACAGGAAAGTATTTTCAAAATCTTATAGTTAGCACAAAACCCATAATGAAAAATACAGATTTGAGCTTACAAAGGAGAAAAACTTCTATATTATAGGACATAAAATACCATTTAAAAACACTTAAGGATAAGTGACTCACTAGAAGGTATCTTCTACATATTTAATAAGCAAGAGAATATTGCGAGAACAAGTAAAGAAAGATGGTAAGCCCACTTTGAGCACACACAGCAGCCCCCCATATCCACAGCAGGGTACATTATAAGACACCCAGAGGATGCCTGATGTGGATAGACCAAACCCTAGATATACACTATGTTTTTTCCATATACATACATACATACCTATGGTATAGTTTAATTTATAAATTAGGCATTGTAAGAGATTAACAGTAACTACTGATAAAAAACAGTTATAACAGTGTATTGAAATAAAAATTCTGCGAATGTGGTCTCTCTCAAAATATCTTAATATTTCCAGTGGACTCACTCTTCTTGTTAGGATGATGTGAGATGATAAAATGCTTATGTGATGAGATGAAGTGAGGTGAATGATGCAGGCACCGTGAGAGTGCGAGGCTACTACTAAGTTTCTGACAATACTTCAGGAGGATCACCTGCTTCCGGACCACAGGTGACTGCGGGCAGCTGAAATTGCAGAAAGTGAAACCCCAGACTACTCTATGCTAGCTCAAAACAGCAGTATCTTTTTATAAGGAAATGTAAAACAGTGTGGCTAGAGTCCATAACCCACCCCTACCTCCTCCCTTTTTACCTAAAGATAACAATGATTTAAAAAACAAAAAAACCCATACTAAATAGAAAAATTGGCAAAGAATATGAACAAGTAATTCATGGAACAGAAATAACCCAAATGAAAACCTATGCAACAACAGTTTCATTGTAACTGAAGAAATGAAAATGAAAACTAATTCTGTAACCACTGGACTGACAAAAAATTAAAAAGCATTAATTGGTACACTTCTCAGAAAGCAATTGGACAAAATTTGTAATTTAAAGGAACATTACAATTCTCTGCATAGGAATCTGTTTCTTATAGGAAACCTGGCACCTTAGCACAGAGATACACAGAGATGATCGTTTACTGCATTGTTTCTAACAGTGAAAAATGTAAATAACCTAAATGCCCAACAGAATAGTTAAGTAAATCATGGCAGTTGTTAAAAGGGTGAGATAAACCCCTATGTTCTGATAGCCTTATAAGACTATTAAGTAGAGGAGAAAGTTGTACAAAGGTATAATATGATCCTACTTACATAAAAATAAAAGATAATATGTATATAGGCATGAGAAAGTACAACAGACTGAAATCCTGATCTAGGAACATATTTTTCTCTGAATGTCTGTGTTGTTTTGACTTCCTTTTATAGGAAAGTATTTAGGAAATCCCTGTGTTAATTTTTAAATAGAAACAAAAATGTTTACCTGTTAATGTGAATGTTATCTATCTGAATAATGGAACTATAGAACTCAGTTCTAACAATTTCCCATTATGAACGGTTTGAATCTTGAAGACAGGTAATTGCTTCTACAGAGGAAACTAGTAAGATAATCTTCTTATATTACAGTTAACTGGACCCTCTGTTTAAAGCCCCTTAACTGTATTACACACTCTTTTTTAAAGCTGTCATGTTAAATGTCTTGAGTTTGTATTCTTATTCTCTTGCTCTCAAAGTCATCAGTAGCTCCCTTAGCTGGCTTTAGAATTCAAAGTCCTACCCAATGTTCCCTCAAACTACATGTACAAAGTATCTCCCCACTACCCAACCACAACTCAAAGTTCTCCATGTTAGTCAAATGGATCTCTTGGTTCCCAAATGAACAGATCTGGTATGCACCCAACCCCCAAACATTGACACATCATCTATAAGGTGTTAACTATATTACCTTCTCTCTGATAATTTTCCACCCAAGATTTTTATACAAAACTGTAAGACCCAAGGGCCATAATTCAGATTATATTGTGAACCCAGTTAAACACATTAGCTCAAGAATGTAAATTATGGGGGCACCTGGGTGGCTCAGTTGATTAAGCCTCTTGATTTTGGCTCAGGTCATGATCTCAGAGTTGTGAGATCGAGCCCTATGTTGGGCTCTGCGCTGGGTATGAAGCCTGCTTAAGATTCTCTCTCTGCCCCTCCCCTCACCCTGGCTCATGCTCTCTTAAAAAAGAATATAAATTATGTACAATAAATGAGATTTATATTTTTATCCATCACTTTCTAAGATCTCAGCCTGAAGCATTTTATATGCTTTCAATAAACAGCCATTTTGGTTTAAGTAAGCTATTTGAATTCTACTCCAAATCAATAGTCAAAGAATTAAGACCATCAATTCTGAACAGTTTTATTCTGTGACCTTCGAGCAAGTCTACGTTTCTTTATTTGTAAAATGTTGATAATACATATTTCTCCTAATGGGAGATAACATTAGCAAACAGGTAGCAGAGTGTCTAGTAAAACATGTCCAATATTGCATTCATCCTTGTGACTAGGAAATCCCAACAGAATTAAAGAATTATGTTATCACTACTTTAAAATTTATTAATATTAATTCAATGTTGATTTGATGATTAATACTTGAGGTAGTATAGAAAGAGCCTGGCTTTGGAGTTAAACAGATGTGATAGAAGCTTCAGTCACCACTTTAGAGATAAGCAACCTTGGGTAAACCAATCACTGATCCTCAGTTCCCTCCCCTGTTAAAGGGCATACACACCACTAACTAACACAAAGAACTAATGAGGGCTATGTGAGATGATAATTTATGAAAAGATTTAAATAAGGTATCTTGCACAACAGATTATCAGGTTCCTTGATCTTAAACAAATTTTAATGGCTGTAATTTATCTAAATTTTACTAATGTAAATTTATTCAACAAACAACTTTTGAGCACTTACTATGTGCACTACACACTGTACTGAGCACTAGAGATAAACTATTCAACAAAAACATACAACATCACTGGCTTCAAACAGTTGAGCACTCTGGAGGCAGTGGGACAGGCATTAATGAAATAATCCAAATGCCAACTGTGCTAAGTGCTATGGAGAGGAAAGCTAAGGGGGCACACAATATTGGGGTTTGCCCTGATCACAGAGAAAAACTGCCTTAGGGAAAATTCACCCTTGTACTGTGAGTAGGAAACACAGGTATAGCAGGAGGAGGAAGAGTGCCCTGGGCAGAGACAACAGAATACGCTTTATCTTGTGAATGTCTATGTAGCTTTATACATACCCTAATAGTTTGTACCTCTCTCAACTAAGTGCAAGGGACTGAAACAATCATGTAGCTGCACAGAAGATAAAGACTGCCTAGAGAGGAGTGACCAAAGATGCAGAGCTTTGTGGGGCACATTACCTTAAAGTCAATGGCAAATTGTTAAAGGGTTGTAGGATACTGTTTATTATTGTTGCTGTCATTACTGGGTAGGTGGGATAACTGTATTTCACAAGGGTCTGGCTACAGTGTGAAAATGAATTTGAGGTCAGGCAAGACTAAGTGTAAGCGTAACAGTCTGGAGGCAAAGAAATGATTACATGGGTGGGAAAAAAACTAGAAAAATCGTAAGCTCCTGGGGGGCTCAGTCAGTTGAGTGTCCCAATCTTGGTTTTGGCACAGGTCATGATCTCAGGGTTGTTGAGATTAAGTGCTGCATTGGGCGCTGCTCTAGGCGTGGAGCCTGTTTAAGATTCTCTGTCTGCCACTCTTGCTCTCTCTCAAAAAGAAAGAAAGAGAGAGAGTGAGAGAGAGAAGGGAAGAAAGAAAAGAGAAAAGGAAAGAAGGAAAGAAAGAAAAGAAGACTCTAGGGATAATTGGGAGATAAATTCAATAGGACTAGATAACAGTGTAAGGAAGAAAAAAAGTCAGGGGCAATTTTTAGATTTGATCTGTATTACTCGTTGAATGCTAGTTCTATTTTCAGATATAGAAAGATGACCAGATATGGGAAGGAAAGATTATGTATTTCATACTGTGGACATGTTGAGTTGCAAGAACAGCTGACCCCTGAGTGACACAGGTTTCAACTGTGCAGGTCTACTTTATACAGATTTTTTTCCCCTATACATTCAGTACTATAAATGTAATTTCTCTTCTTTATAATTTTCTTAATAACATTTTTTTCTTACCCTATTGTAAGAATACACTATATAATACATATAACATACAAAATATGTGTTACTCAGCTATTACCAGTGAGGCTTTCACTCAACAATAGGCTATTAGTAGTTAAATTTGGGGGGACTAAAAAGTTATACACAAGTTTTCACTTTCTGGGGTGGGGCAGGGGGGTGTCAGTGTCCCTAACCTTGCCTTGTTCATGGGTCAATGGTATTTGAAAAAGTTTTTCGTTTCTATTTTAAAAGATTTTATTTACTTGAGAGAGAGCATTAGCAGTGGAGAGGGAGGAACAGGCTCCCCAAGGAGCAGGGAGCCTGATGTGGGGTTCAATCCCAGGACCCTGGGATCATGACCTGAGCCACACAGGTGCCTCTCAACTGTATTTTTTCAAATTAACAACAGCAGCAACAAAAAGTTCTTGCCACTCTGCTACTACAAGTCCTATAATAGATTCCCATCAAATTCTGAACACAACTCCTGACAGACATACAAATATGATCTAGGTCTTCAAAATCTCCTGACTTTCCCTCCTACCCATTTATCCCGTGGTCACTTTCACATCAAAAACACATGCCTCCTTGAAATTACTGATACACTCAAGTTCATTCTTCCCTAAGGACTTTTGCACTTACTCTTCCTTCGACATGTAATACTTTTCCCCGGTATTCATAGTGCTTGATCCCTCACATAATGGAAGTCCATGCTCAGATGCCACCTTTTCAAAGAATCTTCTTTGACTATCCTATACAAAATAGTTTTCCTGCTGAGAGGTTGGGCTGGAAAGGCAGAATGAAATCTCCCATAGTCTTGGTGTGCCAAGAAAAGGCTGGTCATACATAATACAAGTCTTACCCTTAAGACTTTTGAAACAAGTAGACTGAGTCTAACTAAAGCTATATCCCAAGACCAACTCCATGGATTGAGGTAAGCAATCCCTAAGGTAAATCTTCTCTTGGGGAAAAAAAAAAAAAAATCACATCAACATCAATCCTTCAGTTCTTTTATACAAACTGTCCTGCATAAAAGAAAAAAATAAAATAAAATAAAAGCCCTAGATACAGGGAGAAAGAAATATCAGGAAAAATGTGACTAATAAGAAAGAAAAATCAGGTAGTAGATTAAGATCCACAGATGATTCAGATGTTGGAGTTGGTTATATAATTCAAATCTCTGCCAGCACTGTTAAGAAGAGGGAAAAAGAAGGAAAAGAGTAAAGGGACTTTCAACAGAGAAATGAAATCTATCAAATATAATTAACTGGACTTCTAAAACTAAAAAATTCAATATTTGAAAATAACTAATTGGAGGGGCTAAATGGAAGCCTGCCCAAGGCAGAACACAAGATTGGCAAATCTGAAGATGCATCAATTGAAAATATCCAAACTGAAGCACATAGAGAAAACAAGAGCAGAAAGAAAGGGAAGAAAATGAAGAGTACCCGGGCATAAACAGTACAACATATTTATAATTTCAGTGTCAGAAAGAAAGAAGTGATAATAGAGTAGAAATAATATGTGAAGGGATAATGACCAAGAATTTTTTAAAACTGATAGAATATATCAACATGTAGATTCCAGAGTTCAGTAAACCCCAAGCAAGATAAATAAAATGAAAACCTAAGTAGGCCCACCACAGCAAATTGCTAAAAACAAAGAGGAAACCCTAAAAGCCAGGAAAAAGATACCAGACCTACAAGGAGCAAAGATTTTCAGCTGCTTTGCAACAGAAAATATGAGAACTAGAAGAAAATGGAATGCAAAGTTTCAAACTGCCAAATAAATAAAAGTGCCAATTTAGAATTCTGTATCCGAAGAAAATACTCTTCAAAAATGAAGGTGTGATAAAGACCTTTCAAACAAATGCTGAGTTAATTGCCACAAGCCCTGCACTATAAGCAATACTAAAAGAAATTCCTCAGGCTGACAGAAAAGGGATTAAGATGACAGCACAAAACTATCAAAAAAAAAAAATAGCGAAAAATAGCGAAGAGAAAATGTATATGTAAACAAGAAAGAACACTATTTAAAGTAACGATATTGTGGGATTTATAACCACAAAACAAACATATGAAAACTATAGCACAAAGAATAGGGAGGCAACAAATGGAGTTGAACCATTTTAAAGTTCTTGAACTGTTCAGAAGGTAGTAAAGGCATTAATATAACACAGAATATAATAAGCCAAGCACAGATACTGTAATCTGTAGGGTACCACAGAAAAATAATACAACCAAGCATAACTAAAAAGCAAAGAGAAGAGATAGTAATAAGTACAGATGATCCTTGAACAACAGGAGTTTGAGCTAGATTCTTTTTTCATAGAGCACAGTGGTATAAAGAATTTTATGATTTTCTTAATAACAATTTCTTTTCTCTAGCTTACTTTAAGAATACAGTATCTAATACGTACAACATACAAGACATGTGTTAATCAACTATGTTATTAGTGAGGCTCTTGGTCAACAGTAGGCTATCAGTAGTTAAGTTTTTGGGGACTCAAAAGTTCTATGTGGATTTTCAACTGTGTGGGGATTGGCACCCTTAATCCCCACATTGCTCAAAGTCAACAGTATCTGAGTCAAAAGAAGGTCAGAAAAGGAGCAGATAAAGGAATAAAAAAAAAGATGGCAAAAATGAAAGCAAGATTTAAAACCTACTGCACCAGTAATTATACCAAAACAGTCTAAACACTCTAAAGAACAAAGATTCTAAGACTAGATAAAAGAACAAGATAAAAGTATAAAATGTTAACATAACACATACTTTAAACATAAAGATATATATATAAATAGGTCAAAAATAAAAGGACAGAAAAAGGTTTGTCATGCAAACAAAACAAAACTGGTATGGCTATATTACTATCAGACAAAGTAGGCATGAAGTATTTGCACAGATATCAAGTGACATTTTATAATTATAAAAGTATAACTTCATCATAAAGGCATAATAACCCTATAGTTTATGTACTGAGTAACACAGCTCCAAAGTATACAAAATAGCTTCTCCTCCCAATCATTTCGACTATCTATCTTGCTTTTCCTTTTTACATTCACTACACTTTTCCGACTATCTATCTTGCTTTTCCTTTTTACATTCACTACACTTTTCACAATCTGACATTGTATTATGTATTTAATTATTGTTTCCTTATCCCCCCACCCCCTTGTGGAGAATGTAAGCTCTGCAAGGGCAGGGACTTACTCCATCTAGATCACACTTGATCCTCTGCAACTAGCCTAACACATAGTAAGCAGCACTCCATAAATATCTGCTGAACAAATAAATGAAAGTGCCAGTAGGAACTTACATTCTCGGTGCTTACTTTTAAAGTTTCTATGATACACTTATTTTCTTCAGTTATGAAATTCTTTAACTTAACTAATACTTAGGAATCTTTGTTACCCAAAATTTTATATGAGAAGCTTAAACAAAAAGCTTGGAAAAAAAGTTACTGGGAAATACATTTCCTTTTCATGCAACAAAGGCTTCAAAATAAAAAACCATCAAAATGTGCCTTTCTTCATTTAGTAAACATATTTAAATATCTATATTGAATCACATAATAAAATAATACAATTACATATTAGGTTTCATGTTTATTCAACTTCACAGAAAATCCAAAAATGTGTCTGAAATTGGTTATCTATCTAAATACCAACTGTTCATCATGATGACATAATACTATGTGGCAGGGGAGACAGACCCAAGTTAAACAAATTCTTAAATTCCTGACATTCTTCAAGTGGGCAAAAGGAAATCTGAAAAATCAAACTTACAAGTTGTAAGAAGATACAGAAAGTAATTTAACCTTTAATACCTGGAACAAGTTTTACAGCCACATTTGTAATTTACATATACAGTGGAGATCACTGAAAAAAAGCTTTCTGTTGCACTGCAGCAAGAAATCTTATTGTAATGTAGATTAAGTGAACTTGCTACAGAGGGCAGCAAGATAACCTCACTGAAGAATCATAAGATTTTCATAATGGAATTTGTTACAGTGAGTTAAAATATTTTCTTAATTTTATACAGTACACATTTTTCAAAATGAACATTTATCACTGAAGAGTTTGCTAATCACTGTTAGCAATTATTATTGTATACATACTTAATTTTACTTTAGTTATAGTATGTGGCTCTCCAAATATTAGCACATGAAGTGTTAAGTTTAAACATAATAATAAAATAATACCCTAAGATGAAGACTCAGGACATCAAAACTTTGATCATTATTGCACCTATTTTTCTACAGAAAAATGGAAAATTTACATCATAATCCTCCCAAAAAGTGAACAGACAAGTTGTAAAATCACAGACTTATTGGCATTAAACAAAATCTACAATGAACATTTTTTGTGAACTAATGTACAGAATTAATGTGCAATGAAATTTGGTTAACTATGATCATGCAAATAAAAATCCTCCACAGTCATTTTTTCATTATGTTTTATAAAATGGTCTTAAAGATATACTTCCATAAACATTTCCGGTGCAATTTAGTCAATGACAAAAATACAAAGCTATCCCTTATTCTTTATTTTATAGATTTAAAAACATGCCTTTGTACTGCTGAGATACAAATAGCGTGTTTGGGAGAACTGAGCTCATGAAACGGTTAAAAACTAATGCATCTTGGTCCAACATTAGCTGCTTTGTATACAGCAGCCTCCCATAATCACTGGTGTCAGCACTGTTGGAAATGAAGAACAGTTAAATATTGAGAGATTAAGACACAATTCAAAACATTTTTTAAAAAATAAAAGGCCGTTTCATAAACATGAAGAAATCTTTAAAAGGAAAATAATCACATCAATTGTGATATACATTGGAAAATAGTAAAGTGTCATTTTCCAAAATAGTAGTTTCTTTATTATATCCCCCCATCTATTATAACCAATCTTGGAAATATACCTTAAACATAATGGTGTATTATATGAGAATGCTCCATTATTCAATGTGATAAATTTAATAAGTTAGGATATGATTTTCTTTTCTGATGTTAACTGTGGAAAAAACACAAAAGAACAGCACCTGAAATACTACAATGAATTTAGGCAAGCATTAAGTAGTAACTTTTATGTTTTGGTTCAAAATACAGTTTACAAAGCTGTATAAAGGATACTGACTTAAGTAATCTGTTTCTATATTTTGCGGATTATGATGGAGAAAAAAAAAAAAGAACTGCCCTAAATCCAAATAAATTTCCACTTCTCCCAATCTAGATCAAGAGGAATTTCATTCAAAATTTGTAAGATTGTGATCCCTACTGTAGCTCAGATAGTTGGATATGTCACTCCCACCCTGTCCCTCCCCTCTCCCAAAAACAAGTTTTTGGCTCCAAAATAAAGTACAATAATAAACTCTTGATGAAAAACTATGTTATGGGGCAATCTATCATATACTATGGCTAAATATGAATTTACAGAAAAGAGCACATCCCATTTTCAGCACTTTTTCATAAACATGCAACTCACTATATAAAATACAAAACACTTGCTTTCAAGAACAGCTTTATAAAGACACACTGCATCAATAAAATTTTTTCTTTCTGATTAACTTTACACTGTTATGGAGAACTGGAACTTTTCTATGTGTATATATCAGCTTTTATATTATAGTGTAATAATTTGCATTTTCTGAACATAATGTTCAAGAGGAAATATCTATACACAATAACATTCTAGACTATTAAAAACTAATTCAAATTACAGAATTTTATTGATACAGTAGATTAATAAAAACTGAAAAGGGATGATAAAATGGGATAAAGAATTCAGTACATTATTTTATAACACACTCTTTAAAATTAAAATATTTTAAATCTCTCTTTTCTTAAAATTTTCATTGCCACGAAAGGCCAGAAAATTCTGAGACCAATACTGAGGTGTAAAATAATCAAACTTCAGGACTATTTCACAATTTGTGTGGTGTCCTCCCATTGGAGGCATCATTCAGGTGTAATGGCAGACAATTTAGCACCTCTGAAGATTAAGGGTGCCTAGGAGTAAACACTAGGTAAGATACACAAGGGAAAGAGACCATTTAACTCTCCAACAAACAATGACATCAAGAAAATGACACCATTTGTTGAAAATATTTTTTCACAGTAAAATTGCAGAGAATACAAATACAAACACTGACAGATTACTGCTTAAGATCTATCCTAACAAACTCTTTCCAAATCAATAGATCCAATAAACAGTTGTGTACTGTCAGTTTAAAGCCGCCGAAAAAAGCTATACAAGCACTTTAGAAGTCAGAAACATTAAGGAAGAGAAGGGAAAGAAGGAAGGAAGGAATGAAGGGAGGAAGGGAGGGTGGGAGGGAGGGAGGGCAGAAGGGAGGAAGGAAAAAAATATATTTACAAGTTTTTTCTTTAGTTTATGTCTACATAGCCATCGCACATCACACTTCCACAAGACTCCATAGTCAATGTTATCACCAAGTGTATGGCTAAAGCGCTGTGACCACAAACACATGAGGTCATCAAAGAAAGTTCCAACTGTCCACTCTCTGGCAGTCCCATTTTGTGCATCAAAGGCTTTACTTAGCCTCAAGCTTGACAAAAGAATGCTTCTTCTCAAAGCTTTCACACAGAAAGTTAATTAATTACATTTGTTCATCGCCTTTCTCTTTTAGAACTTCGCCGCCGTACCTTAAAAGGAAAATTACCAGATGCTTAATTAAAATATTAGACATAGCAGTAATTAATTATTTTTTAACCAATCATTATTCTTAGCTGTTCCCGATTTTCTTTTTCTTCACTGGAAACCTTTCTCCTATTTTAAGTTTCTACCTCATCATCACATATTTAGACTTTATATAATATTTGAATGCCCACAAATAGTTTTTCCCACGATAGAAAAGAAAAAACTATTTTACTTTTCTATTTAATAATTTCAAAGAGAAATGAACAGAAATCAATGTAAACAGTAAGAAAAACAATTGCAAATATTTTTCACTTATGTTTCTGTGGTAAAAGAAAACATTTGGTCCTTATGAACTTAGGCTTACAGTTGTTTCTGGGAAAACAGTTATTGAATGTGGATTGTAACAATCATCAAATACATAGAAATAATCTGAAGTTCAGATATATTACAATTTACTGGCAAATACTAATGAAAGCATAAAACTTTAGTTCAAAAATGACTGGTAATAAAAGGAATACAAACAGAATAGGATTTTAATTAAAATTAATTTATGGTGTAGTTTTTAAAAAAAATTTTTTTTGGATGAAGACATTAATCACTGAGAACTTATCAGCCTTATTTTTACACTCAAAACAATAAAAAAACTTTAAGAAACAAGCCCAACAAGTTTGAGACCACAGAATTCAGATATTTTTCTGTGGTCTTAACCCCTTCATATAAATGAACCCTGACGCAGAGAGAAGTGCTGATGTTAAATAGCACAGAGGGGCGGGGGTCAGCTCTGGGACTACATCTCAGAACACAGGTTTCTCAAATAAAGATGGCTGGCTGTGCTGATCCAAAGACTCAGCATTAGTGTATCATCAAGAGGATAGTCCTGACTTAAATGTGTTAACAGTATTTCTTTCAAAGAGAAATACTCAGGATGTGTTAACTGACAAAGTCATTCTTAAAAAAAAAATTATCTCGGGCGCCTGGGTGGCTCAGTGAATTAATGCCTCTGCCTTCAGCTCAGGTTATGATCCGGGGTCCTGGGATCAAGCCCCGCATCGGGCTCTCTGCTCAGCAAGCAACCTGCTTTCCTCTCTCTCTGCCTGCCTCTCTGCCTACTTGTGATCTCTCTCTGTTGAATAAACATTAAAAAAAAAAAAAAAATTATCTCAGGAAGAATATTTCCACTTTTGTAAAAGAAATTTTTGTTACCAATTTTATAAATTTCAAAGATGTGATTTTATCCTATATGGTTAACTTCTAGTTTCCACTATGAAACTACCAAGAAAAAAGAAACATAAACCAGTCTATTTAACATATAAGAGTGCTCTAAAATCAAGGTACAACTTAAATGCCTGAAGTAACAACATCAGACAGCTACTTGTTCTATGTTCAGCTTTCAACCTGATATTTACACTTTCACGAGGCTAAATCTATTATTCGCACTTAGAGTCTCAGTATTCCTTAAAGGATACTCTCTAAATATCCAAGCTGGTAGATGAAACAACTATACAAACTATGAAGAAAAGCAAATAAATACTTAGACTTATAAGAGCAAGTGCTATATGTATCTTATAAAATATTTACCAACTCTATTCTATATTCTTTACTATCATACACGGTACTCTAATAAACACATACATTTACTGTAGAAACGTCTTCTTCCTCTGTTTCTTCCTGTGGAATATCATCATTGACAGGAGAGCTACCCTGAAACACATCTACTTCTTCACTTGAATCATTTTCCTTAGTAGCTGCTTGTTTGGAGCGTCCTACACGGCTAGAGTAAAACAGATATAAAATAAAATGAACATTCTGATCTTTGAGTAGTAGAAATGATTTATTTTATAAATTTGCAATTATTCATTTCATAAATTCTCAATTATTATCATTCTTATCTTTCATTAACTTACAAAACAAGAAATATTTTCTAAACCCTAAACCAGTGTTTAATCCCAGAATCTCACCTACAAATGTTGACCAAGTAACAAAAACATGTGAGACTGAGACCAATACCATAAAGGATTTTAAAACATAAACCAAAGTCTGCTCTTCCTGTTATCTTTCTCCACTCAGTAAAAGGCATCTGTATCTACTGAGCTGCTCAAAACAGAAAATTTGGTGTTCTTCTTACTAGTGTACTACTCTTCATTTGGCTCCATAATTCTTACAAAGAAATCTCAAATCCTATTCACTTCTCTCCACCTCTATTGCTATTACACATTTCCAAACCATTCTCTTTACTTCTTCTCTAAAAATGTAAAAGCAGCTGATGTCACTCACTCCCCCTCAATAACTACCTACTATATTGACAGAAATTCCAAAAACCTCCTTAACATAGTATATAAGGCCCCGCAGACAGTCCTTGGCACCTGTCCATTCCCATCTCTTTCTACTCCCCAATTCCTCACAACTATAATCTGGCAAATTCTTGCCTTCCTTCAACTCTCTGAATTCGCCAAGATTTTTCCTACTTTGGAACCTTCAAATCCAATGTTCCTTCCAATTGTGTTCTTCTTGCTCTCCATCAGCCTAACTCCTACTATTTTCAAGAAATCAACTGTTACTTT
The DNA here is from genome assembly GCF_922984935.1 of Meles meles. Classification (NCBI taxonomy): domain Eukaryota; kingdom Metazoa; phylum Chordata; class Mammalia; order Carnivora; family Mustelidae; genus Meles; species Meles meles. The sequence continues at coordinate 14,825,590 of NC_060079.1, read as the reverse complement.
ACAAAGAGAAAACTTCCCAATTCCCAAGCTCTTTCATTATGTTCTCTGACAGTACCCTAAATTTTCATCAGGGCACATATCATAATTTAGAATTCCATATTTAAGAGTGGTTATGTAATGAGTACATGCCTATTTAGATGGTAAATCCCATAAGAACAAGAATCATGTCTGTTCTGTGCCACTATATCCCCCAGCACCTAATACTCTCTGAAGTACTAGTACTATTTGAGGCAATCAAATATATGTAATAGATATCACCATTTAATCAAATGTATCCTTCTCAATATCTTTTCTATCTGCATGTATATTCTTCAATTAGAAACTTTTTTTTATTTGAGTACAGCTGACACACAACGTTACGTTAGTTTCTTTCAGGTATACAACACAGTGATTCAACTTGTTTAAACATTATGCTATGCTCACTACAAGTATAGCTACCATCTATCACCATGCAATGCTACTACAGTATCACTGACCATAGTCCCTATGCCATGTCCCTTTATTCCTGTTATTTATTCATTCCCAAACTCAAAGCCCGTATCTCCCACTCCCCTTCACCCATTTTGCCTAACTGCCCTACACCCACTTCCTTCTGGCAATAATCATCACCTTATTATCCTCTGTATGGCAACTTTTTAAAAAAAAATTAAGAATAGAGTTTATCACTTCTCTTAGGTAATCCAAAGTATTTTTTAATCCACACTCAAATCAAGTGTTTTAATATGATTCAGCTTTTCAGAATTAACAAAAGAAAAAACAGGAATTACATGGAAAATACAATCTTTCTCAATTCTACTGTGGTCAGAACAAGAAAAACAGGCAGATCATAACATATGTTATTCTACTAGTTCTAAAAAAAGAGGTTCCCTGTGAAGGGAAGATACACTGTTAAGACAGAATACAGAGTCCTTTTTTTGCAATGATTTTTAAAAGAACACTTGGTTGGTTTAGAATGTTCATGTGAAGAAATGCCATGATAATTATATAAGTCCTTATTTTTTTGGTGCCCAAATATAAACAAATTACAATCATGAGCCTCAAAGATATTTCTGTTATTTCCTCATTATAAAATTGTGGAAATTTAATATTCCTTAAGAATTTGTTTAAAAATAGTTATTTTCTGTAATTGAATCCAAACACATTTACAAAGCTACCACAAAAATATACTTACCTTTACTTTTTACCCAAGGAAAAAATTAAATCGAAGAGGACATGAAGTAGCTAGACACTCAGGCAACTTTTCCTCTTCCTGTGGAATACACAGGAATAGGAAACACTTCTAAGATAACTTAAGTATTTAGCCAAGGTGTGCTGGGAAGTCTGAAAAGCCATAGCACTGATGTAATTACGTAGTAAGATTATTCTAAGAAAACTGCTGAATTTCTGACAAATGGAAGACATGCTATTTTAGTTCTATTTAAATAACTGAGAAAAGTGCAAAATATACAAATTACAGTACTGATACTCCTGCTACTTTAATAATCTTAGGTACAGATTTGTTACCGTTACTTCTTATAAATGTGTTCATGTGCTTCTAAAACTATTTATATGTAGATATGGATGTGTTAATTTGATAAGAAAAGAAACAAAATCAAAACACCAAAAACTATTTCTGTAGATATAATTTAAAGAAAAATAATGCCTGTTACTTTCCTACACAATTCAAAGAATAAAAGCAAAAATGTAAAAACTATTCTACCAAATAGTTACAAAACTATTTTACAAAAATGTAAAAACTATTTTCCTCCTGCTGAGGAAAGACATTAAGAAAAACTCTAGTGTGGAATGATAAGGCAACATGGTCAGTATGTGATTATTTAAAAATACCTTCTCATCTCTAGGTACTATAAAGTCTGTATTGGAAATAATAATCTACTTGCTATTCATTTAAAAAGATTTGCCTAAGACCTGTAAAAATGTACAAATATTATCAGAGAGTTAGTTAATTGGGATATCAATCACCTAGGTAAGTTTATAAAAACTTCATGTTACCTAGTGTAATGAGAGTAAATATATGGGATTTTAAATATAGCCCTATGTATATTTGAAAATGTATGAACTTTTTTTTCAAAATAATTTGAAACTGGTTTGAAACTTAATATTATTTACAACTTACACATTTTTTTTTGGTTGTGATGGTGATGGCGTTTTTGATGGTCTTCCTCGTCCTTTTTGTGGTGTGGATTGTGTGGATTCAACTGCACTACTTTCAGGAGATTCTGCTCTGCTTTGGAGAAGACCCAAATGTGCATAGCATCAAATTATGATTTATAACATAGTCACTAAATACATGCAGTTTAGAGTTGCATGTACTTACCTCTGTTGTGCTCTCCTTGATGTTCGGTGCTGTTTGCTCTTTGACTTCTGTTCTGTATTTCCACTTTGTCTTTCTTCTTCTTCCTCTTCTTCTGGTGCTGAAGGTCCAGATTTTTTTTTGGTTCCTTTTTTAGAAGTTTTCATTGTTGGCTCTTCTTTCGGTGTACCTCCACCAAGAGGTTTAGGTGGTCGACCTCTTTTACCTTTCTTTGGTGGACTATTCTGTTCATCCTCATTTTCTAATATATCTTCTTTGAGCCTCTTTTCCTCAGGCCACTGCTGTTCATCTGATTCTGAAGCCGTGTGGCCTCTCTTCCGTCCACGCTGACTACCTTTAGGTTTCTGTTCCTGTACCAACTTAGTGAGGTCATCCATACCTAATTTCTCTTCTGAATCTGTGACAGGTGTTTTTTTCCGGCTTCTAGGTTTGTCCAATTCAGACTAGGAATAAAAATCACAATTTCAAACATAAAATTGTTAAGTATGCCCAATTTGAAAAATAAAACAAAAAACATGCTACTTTGTCATAAAAATGTGCTTAAATAAAATAGAGTTCTTAAGCACACATCAGAACCATAACTACTTGTATTTTAACTAAAAAAATTATCTAGGGTAAGAGGACACATTTTTATTTTTACTATGGTAGAGAGCCTCAAATGGAAACCTTTTAAGATCAGTATTTTATTAAATTATAAATTTTAACGAAAAGTTATTTCATTAAAAAAATTTCTAAATTTCTTGCATGAACAATGGATAACTAAAGTATAACAAATCTGCTTTGATAGTCAGTTTAAATAATTCTAATTTCATTACAGTGTATAAGATATAAACTATCAACTATGCTATATATCATGCTTAGACACTATAAAAGAACTTTTATTTTATAAACGGAGGTTACAAGACAGAAAAGTTAAACATATTAATCACTTATTAAAAATTTTTATAAGTTCTGAATCACTTCTGAAAGATACTGCTTCTTTCCATGTACAACTAATTAAAAATAAAACAACTTAAATTATTTAATTTGTAACTCAAAGTTAAAATAAAAGCCTAGTCTATAATCAGAGAATTTACACACTAACCAGAAGATGGAAACTGAGGAAATTCTCCAAAGAAATCAAGAATAATATGATCCCTATACCTCTCCATACATATATATGTATAATACCCATAAATTAATGTTAAATTTTATTTCCAAAAAGTTTGTGCCAACTTACATTCTTAAAAATCAGTGAAAACAAAAATCATCTGATTAGTTTAATAGTTATTTTGTTTCCTGTCTGAGAATTCCCTAATTACATTATTGGTATTACGTTCTTTGCTCATTTGTACACTGGAGTCTTAGTATTTTAATCCACATTTTCTATTTTTTTGTGTATATTTAAATTTTAGTTCCTCTTTGTTATGGACTGAATTGTGCCCACACAAAATTCACATGTTGAACCTATAAACCCTAATATTATGGTATTTGAAGAAGAGGTCTTTGGGAGATACTTCACTTGAGATGAGATCATCATTTTGAGTGGGGCCCTCAGAGAGACCTCTCTGTCTCTCTCCACCATGTGAGGACACGGTGAGAAGGTGGCCATCTGCAAACCAGGAAGAGAGCTCTCACCAGGAAGCAAATCGGCCAGCACTTCGATCTTGAATTCCCAACCTTCAAAATGTTAAGAAAATTAATTGTTTAAGCCACCCAGTCTATGGTATTTTGTTATGGCTGCCTGAGCAAAAAGACATTATTGTACCTTAATAGGATTTGAGATGAAGTTCTAAACTATTTTTCCTATCGACCCCCAAAAGAATATTCCAATCATTTAAAAAAACACTGACCTGTAATGCCTCCTTTATTTTGTATTATGTTTTAAAAATTAATAATGTTTCCAAGCTATTGTAACAACAGCATAATATTTTACTAATTATAAATAAACACATTTGTGTCTGGCTGTGCTTATCTTATTATTACTCTTCTATATTTATTTATTCTTCCACATGGGCTTAAAATTATACTGGAATTTTATAATTACATATAGATTCATTTAGAAAGAACGGTCATCTTTTCTTATTCATTTTTCCCACTAAAGAACATGGTATGCCTTCTTTCTCTTCAAGTCTTGTATGTTTCTCAATTTGGATATCTCCACATAGTTTCCCCCTTTTTTTTTTAAGGAAGTTTAGATCAATGAATCTATCTATCTATTTTTGTTGTTGTAGTGGTTATTGTGGTTATTATAGTGGTTATTATATACACTCTTTCCCCACAAGTGTATATAAAGAATATATATATACATGTAATATATAACATACATAATATATATAAAAATTTTTCTTGATATAAAGAAAAATTAACAGTAAAATTAGTTATACACATACATACATCTATTATATATATGACTACCATGCTAAATTCTTAGTTTTTCAATTGCTTCTCTTATTTTTCCAAAAGTACAAAAATAAAAATAAGAAGAGTTTTTCTTTTTTCATTGTCATATCTTTGACTCTCAGTTCATGTCTTCTTGAATTTGTCAAATATTCTAGAACAATCTTAAATAACAGTGATGATAACAGTAGCTTGTTTTGCTGACTTTTAATAAAAATGCTTCAAGCTTTTTGCCTTTATGAATAACTTAAGAGTAACTGAATCAATGACTACTGATTTAAACAGATAAAACTTTCAGCATGTTAAGGAAGTACCCTGCTTGTATTAGTTTATTAAGAGTTCATATGTATCAAGAATGGATTTTTAATTGTATTTATGTCTTCTTGATATGACCTAAGATTACCTTGTTAGTATCCTTATATGGTATACTTATTTGCTATATTATATTAAAAGATTTCTTAGCATTAAATTATCTTTACACTTCAGAAAAAATCGACCTGTAAATGACTGGTTTAATTTGTTAATGTTTATTTAGAGTTTTGTATATAAATTAAGAATTGATTATTGTTTTTCAGAGATGCATAGAGAAGGGAAATATTGAATTAAAATTAAATTTATATCAAGACAGGAAACAACGTGTGTTGGAGAGGATGTGGAGAAAGGGGAACCCTCTTACACTGTTGGGGGGAATGCAAGTTGGTGCAGTCACTTTGGAGAACAGTGTGGAGATTCCTCAAGAAATTAAAAATAGAGCTTCCCTATGACCCTGCAATTGCACTACTGGGTATTTACCCCAAAGATACAGATGTAGTGAAAAGAAGGGTCATCTGTACCCCAATGTTTATTGCAGCAATGGCCACGGTCGCCAAACTGTGGAAAGAACCAAGATGCCCTTCAACGGACAAATGGACAAGGAAGATGTGGTCCATATACACTATGGAGTATTATGCCTCCATCAGAAAGGATGAATACCCAACTTTTGTAGCAACATGGACAGGACTGGAAGAGATTATGCTGAGTGAAATAAGTCAAGCAGAGAGAGCCAATTATCATATGGTTTCACTTATTTCTGGAGCATAACAAATAACATGGAGGACATGGGGAGATAGAGAGGAGAAGGGAGTTGAGGGAAATTGGAAGGGGAGGTGAACCATGAGAGACTATGGACTCTGAAAAACAACCTGAGGGTTTTGAAGGGGCGGGGGATGGGAGGTTGGGGGAACCAGGGGGCGGGTATTGGGGAGGGCACCTATTGCATGGAGCACTGGGTGTGGTGCAAAAACAATGAATACTGTTACACTGAAAAGAAATTAAAAAAACAAAACAAAACAAAAAAACTAATTAAATTAAAATTATCACCTCTAATTTTAAATGTTACAATTCATTTTGATGTCCAAAAATGTGATAAGGTGGCTGAACTCCTTTATGCCCTGGAAAAGGTTGGTGTCTGCTTTCTTGAGAATACTATAAAACAAATCTAGTTTGTTAAAGCGCTACCTTCTCGGTTTCCTCTTCATTTTGCACTGTATTGTCTTAAGAACAGAGGGAGTATAAAACCGAGGTTTGAAGCAGAAAACAGAGAAAATATATTCTTTGTAAAACTAAATATTTGAATATAAATGTATATGGAGAATAATTCCTTTGTGGTGAAATTTTAACATCAAGGTGGTAGCATAGGTAAAGATAGTACTCTTTCACTATAAACTACTGGTCTTTAGACTGAACTTCTGTCTCATGATGCTAAATTCAGCTGATATCTGATATTTCAGTTGATATTTATTATTAAGGTTCTTGTAATATTTCTGAAAATGGACGCAATGCTACACAAAAAACAGCCAAAGGCCTCCATTATAATTATACAAATCAATCTCAAAAGCACAGAATTTCAAAACTTTTCCATGAAATATACTTTGTTCTTCAGTGCTCCAGAAGGTAGAGCTAGATATAGAATTTATAAGATAACAAAATCCATCACAACCATGTTTCCTAAATTTTGGGGGGACGTGCTAATAAGGGAACAGGACAGTATCTGGGTATGGGTGGCCTAGCTGATGATTCCGATAAATAAGAGAAATTATAAGCTCTCCACCTAAGGCATTTTCAAGCATGTGCTAATAACCAACTCTCATAAATGCTAATGAAGGAATTTGTGCATTAAGTGAGAAGTACGACTAGAAGACATAAATACCTTTTTCAATTCAAGGTTCTCTTCTATAAATCCAGATAACAGGATTCCTTTCTGGCTAAGCGATCAATTTTTAATTCTGCTTGGGCAAAATTTTTAAACAGCCAATAAAAATCAGAATTTACAGTATGAATAGTAAGGATTTAGTAAGAATTTTATAATTATAATTTTTCAAGTGGAAAGAAAAACAATCTGGCAAAACAAATTATTGGAGAAACTTGAAAACAACTGAAAAATAACTTAAACGTTTTGGGATATGTAATGTTGGGCCAGTGGTAGACATGGAGGGCATTAGTATTTCAGTGAAAGCAAAAATATTTTATTAATAACCTTCCACCTCTCCTAACAGAGTAGATTCAAATGCACTGACTTCAACTTCATAATAATCATTAATCAAAAATATTGATCTTTATTATAATAAAACAGCAGCAACACCAATTAACTTAGGCTAATTCATTTATTCTGATAAATCTTACCAGCTAAGTAGCCACACTTTACAGGTAAAGTAACTGATTCAGAGAGCCTCACTGATTATTCAAGAAATGTTTAAAGCTAACCTAGAAAGTCAAAATGTGTCCAATTATTAAAGCTATCAGGTTGTATTGGAATACATAACTATTTTATACCTGTACTAAATCTGTCTTTGAATGACATTTATAAATTGTTTGTCATACAAGTTATCATTGTTATTAAAATTTAAAAACTAAAAGCCGCCTTTATGAAGACTGCAGCATTTCACTACTAGAAGCTTGTCTAGTAATGAAAGGCTCAAGAAATCATCGAAAATGGAAGAACCTTTAAGGACCCTCATTCTACCTCCCTTCTGATGCTAAATCTAAACTTACTGTGTTTTAAAAACACCAACAAAACAACAAAAAAAAACCCCAAGCAGTTCTGAGTATAGGACTGGCATGTTTGATTTCAAAGATCTACAGATAAAGATCACTTATTCAGATGACAAGAAACATAAGAGATTCAATATCCTTAAATTATACGATAGAGGATAACTGTAAACTCAAATTTGCGATTAAAACCATTAAACGCAAATCAAGTGTCAAATTTGAGAACAGTGTTAACTGGTTTCATTGTAAAAATTATTATTTATACAGTAAAATTATTTTTATCATTATTATTATAATTGTCATAAAAACAAACCAAATATCTCACCCTTACAAGATCAGAGTCGTCTCTCTTGTCACTTTTTTTTCCTGGCAAAGGTGAGGACATTGTGTAATCTTCATTTTCACTGTGATCCATTTCAGAGCTATCAAGCCTTTTAATATAGACATTTATAATTAATGCGATGAAATAAACTTAAAAAATTTTTCTGTTCCCTAGTGTAGCTTTACAGCTTTATGAGGAAGTTTCATTCTTTTCAAAAAAGTATGCATTTTATTCTATCATATTTAGCAACAAACCAACAACCAACAAATCACATTTAACATAATAGGGAAACTTAAAAAATCACAAATTTAGTTTTTTTCCCAAGTCTTTTTAAAACCTAAATTCTATTTTGGAGTGGGCATATAAATTAAAACTTTTCTTGTTAGCATACTACAATCTGCACCGTCCCTTAGCTCTCCCATAGCCCCATTCCACTTTTTCTTCTCTGTACTTTTAATACCCTCTAATACAGTAAGTTATTGTGTTTATCCTCTATCTTCCCCTGCTAGAGTGTAAGCATGGTTCATTTTGTCAACTGTACTTAGCAATTTATACAAAGCACTTGTACCAGTGCCAGCCATAAAGTAGGCATTCAATAAATACTAAGTGAATTAATAGCATATGCTCTCATTTATTAGTATAAAGGCTGTCTTCTGTCCTAGGTGATCACAACCTTAAACTGACTTTAAAAACCATTTAAACATTGTTAAATCCTAAATCTCAATCTCTGGCCCAGAAATTACCCTGAGCACTAGACTCACATATCTAATTGTCTACTCACTAGAATTTCTAATAGGCATCTCAACTTTAACCAAAACAGTCATTTGGACACTCCTCTTTTCTCCATCTCCCCAGAAAACACACACACACACACACACACACACACACACACGGCTGTTCCCCCTCAAATTTGGACACTCCTCTTTTCTCCATCTCCCCAGAAAACACACACACACACACACACACACACACACACACACACACACACGGCTGTTCCCCCTCAAATTTGGCTTCTACAACTCAGTAAATGGCACCACCACTAAATACAGAGGCAAAACACCTAGGGTACATCCTTAAATATTCCCTTTCCATAATTATTCACATCTGACCCATCAGCAAAACTATTTGGCTCTACCATCAAAATAAATCCTAAATTTGACTATTTACCATCTTCCTCCCTCTTTATCCCTTCCCTGAATTACTATTAGCTGACTCCTAACTGGCTTTTCTACCTCAAGTCTAGTTCCTCTATTCTCCACAACCAAGGCAATCTAATAAAAGTACAAATCAGATCACTAGGCTCCACAGCAATATCTTAGCATAGAGGGAAGAGTCAAAGACAATTCTGAGGCTCTTAGCCTAAATGACTGGGTGAATTAGATCATCTTTGATTATAACCAGGAATTCAAAAAGAAAAACCAGTAATTTAGGAAATGAGTTGGGGAAATGTTTTGGTGATGTCAAGTATGAGTCCATCCACTAGAAAACATCCAAATGATATAGGTGAAGGGTCATGTAGGTATCAGCCACTAATATGTATTAATACAGGAATCCAAAGCAAGAGCTATTTATGTAATTTTTGTTAAATTTCTACTATTTTATATATCACTTGACAATTTATTCATTACAAGGAAATTGATAAGACATTTTAGAATGTGTCCTTTCTTTATTGATTGGTTAAAAACAATACAAAAGATAGCACAGTCTTTCCTAAAAACTGAGCAAAATCAATAAACAGTGACATTTAATTCCTGTACAAGGTTCTGCAGCTAACAAATGGTGTACGAAGCATTATACTGAAACTAGTGAAAGTGTGAATTATTTTCCCTTTTCTTTCTTAAAAAGAAAAATTTGTAGAGCATGATTTGAAAGTACAATTCTAAAACAATTTTTTGAACAAAAAATTTTATACATGTACACAGGAAAAAGAAATTCAAACCAAAGAATATATAAAATAATCTCCCTCCTACACTAGATTACCATAAGACATTGTGTAGTCTTCCAAAAATTTTCTATATAATAAAAGCCAGTGTGAATACAAATCCTTTCTAAAAATTTGAAAATACTATAATACTGTTCTATTCTTTGCCTTTTTTACTCAATAATGTATTGTGGAAATAATTCACATTAGCTCATACTCATCATTTTTAATGATTATGTATTCCATTGAATGGATGTACCATAATATAATAGTTTCATGACTGCTAGACATTTAGCTTATTTCTACCAACACAGGTTCTACCAGCAAACTAAAATATGAAAGGCTAATATGGAATGCCTATCTAAAATAAGAGAGCAAATAAGAAAGAACTTGTAAATGGCTACCAATGTTAAATGAAATGTTCAGGTATGCAATGATTTCCATGCACTGACATTAAATGTTTTGGGTTACATCATTTTGGATCTCAGTGCCCTGTTGGAATCCTTAAATGTAAAGTATGATATTTCTTAGGTACTTACCTCCCTTTTATTCTTCCAGGAGAGCTTGGATTTGAGCTGCTGCTTGCATTGCTTACAGTTTCCATTCGAGATGACTTTGTCTGAGATTGCTTGCCTGCTGATGAAAGTGGCTTATTAACAGCTCCTAGAACATTGGTTGTTTTAGGCTGAAATGAAAAATGCATATCTCTTTTTATTTGATTAAAGCCAAAAGAAATTTACATGTAAAGAACCATAAAAAAATCTGTCGAAGTGTTTACATACAAATCACACACACAAATATGCCTATCCTTAAGCAATATAAAGATTATGAATTATCACTTGAATGAGTGAAAAACTATATAGATGGCATAATAGTTAATGCCATCTTAGCTATCTAGAGGAAAAGTCTTACATAGAAACTGAGGACAAATAAAATATGAAGTCAACAAAAAAAGATAATCAGACTATTCCTTTGGAAGGACCTAAGAAGATGTTTTTAACTCTTAAGACTTTTATCATGTTATTATAGGGTAAGATATTTAAGGATCAAGGTCTCCAGGGCTTTCTTATAAGCTACAAAATAAATTCATGTATCTCAGCTTGCATCTATACAGTAATTATTTCTAATTAGTAAATGGAAGATATCTAATAATTATATTTACTATCATAAGATATATCAATTTTCAATGAAATATAAAATAACATAGTTATGCCAATAATACTAAAATAAACTGCCACATAAAAATTTGAATGATTCTCAGCACATACTTTTCCAGGAGTGAAAAATGATTTCATTTCTGGAGGCAGGTAATTTTTGGTGTTACTGAAATTCTACAAGCAAGGGAAAAAGTTGCAGTTAGTGAATACTGAAACACTATACACGAGGTGTTTTGAAGCCAACAAAGCATACAACAGCCTTTGTTTCACAGTGCATAATACATATTTAAATAATCGGTTCAAACACAAAATTTCAGTCACTAATTTTAAATGGAGTAATAAGGGGCACCTAGGTGACTCAGTTGGTTAAGCACCTGACTCTTGATTTCAGCTCAGATCACGATCTCAGGGTCACGAGATCAAGCCCCGTGTCAGGCTCTGCTCTGGACATGGAGCCTGCTTAAGATTCTCTCTCTCCCTCTGTCCCTCCCCTCCCCTAAAAATAAATGAATAAATACTGTAATAAATTTAAACTAATCTCATACCAACTCCAATATTAACAAAAACACATTTAACATCTAACATGTTAGAGCTCTGTTAGCGCATCAGATAACACATGCTTCTGTAACAATACTCTCCAGAGAAGAGACCACATATACTCCTGTTGTTAATCACAACAAAGGGAATGCTTAAGAGCAGACAGTCCCTTTTAGCTACTGGGTGAGCATACATACAAGGCTGTCGTAAACCTCTATACATTGGTTAGACTTTAATTAGTATTGTACTAAAAGCCAAAATCAGTAGTGGTAGTTTCCAGACTCTCAGTCAACAGGCTTAGGTGCATTATGAATCTCTAAGAACAATTCTGGAAAACACCTATTATATCACATGCAATACCTGAGGTTTATAAAAGTGGTTTAGGAACATTCTTGTAAACATTCCTTGGGTCTTGAACCTGTTCCAGTACTGTTCTTTGCTTGTTTCTTCATACCAGTTATGAATCTCAATCAAGGCTTATAACTTCAGACTGTGTCCCTGTCAGCATTCTCCTTTTCATTTTGGATCAATGGCCAATAACAAGAGATCTACATGTTTTGATCACATTTTTGCCTGAATTCACACACTGGTATAAAACTCTGAACACAAACTCTAAATCATCTTAACTGATCTCTGAACCTTATTTGTGTCCTCCAGTTTGACCCATATTCTAGTCTTGAACCACATTAGGAAGATTCATAGTGACTTTTCCAAGACATTAGTAGAACTCCAGCTCTTGATACCAATCCTTCCTAATCTTCCCACAACCTAATGCTGAGAATACATTTTATTTCAATCTATACAAACAAAATCTACAACTACCTTGTCAGGTTGGGTGAAAAAACGAGCTGGTAGTACTGGGTCTTTAGGAGATTCCAAACTGTATGTGGTGCTTTTTGACATGATGATATTCATGGCAACATCACACACAGTGTACAGCTTCTGCAATGGTTTTAAAAAAAAATTAGATACTTAAGGTAGCATCCTCGACTTTGTGAGTTAGGAGTAATTCTAGAACATGCATTCAGTACAGGCATACCTCAGAGATACTGCAGATTCAGCTCTAAAGCACAATAAAGTAAATGTTGTAATTAAGTCAAATGAATTTTTTGGCCTCTCAGTGCATATAAAAGTTATGTTTACACTATACTATAGTCTACTGAGTGTGTAACAACATTACATCTAAATACAATGTACAATTAAAGTATAAGTAATAAAAAATTATTTCATTGCAGGGGTGCCTGGGTGACTCAGATCAGCTCTTGATCTAAGCTCAGGTCTTGATCTTAGGGTCATGAGTACAAGCACTGCTTGCTGGGCATGGAGCCTGCCCAGATAGATAGATGGAGGTTTTAAGAAAACTCTATTGCTGAAAATGCTAACCATCATCTGAGCTTTCAGTGACTGGCGATCTTTTTGCTAGTACAGAGTCCTGCCTCAGTGCTGATGGCTGCTGTTGATCAGAGCGGTGGTTGCTGAACTGTGGCAATTTCTTGAAACAAGACAATAATGATGTTTGCTGCACTGACTGACTCTTCCTTTCATGAATAATTTCTCGGTAGCATGTGATGCTGTTTGATAGCATTTTACCCACAGAAGAACTTTCAAAATTAGAGTCAATCGTCTCAAACCTTACTGTGTTTTATCAACTAAATTTGTGTAATACACTAAATCTTTTGTTGTCCTTTTAACAATCTTCACAGCATCTTCACCTTCAACTCAGGAAACCACTTTCTTTGCTCATCCATCACAAGCAACTCCTAATTCATTAAAGTTCTATCGTGAAATTGCGGCAATTCAGTCATATCTCTGGGCTCCACTTCTAAGTTCTCTTGCTATTTCTACCACATCTGCAGTTACTGCAGCCATGGAAGTCTTGAACCCCTCAAGGTCATTTAGGAGGGTTGGAATCAACCTCTTTCAAACTCCATTCCATGCTGATAATTTAAATCCTTCCCATTAATCACAAATGTTCTTAATGGATGTAGAATGGAGAATCTTTTCCAGCTTTTCAATTGACTTTGCCCAGACCTATCAGAAGAACCACAATCTATGGCAGCTATACCCTTATAAAATGAAGACTTGAAAGTAGAAATTATTCCTTGATCCATGGGTTGCAGAATGGATGCTGTGTTAGCAGGCATGAAAATGGCATTCATCTCATTATATGTCTCTGTCAGAGTTTTTTGGATGAACTGGTGCATTATCAACAATGAGTAACATTTTGAAAGGAATCTTTCTTAGCGGATCTCAACTATGGGCTTAACATATTCAGTAAACCATGTTGTAAACAGATGTGCTGTAATTCAGGTTTTGTTGTTCTATGTATAGAGCACTCAGAGTGAATCTAGCATGATTCATAAGAGCCCTAGGATTGTCAGAATGGTACAAGAGCACTGGCTTCAGCTTCAAGTCACCAGCTGCATTAGCCCCTAAGAAGAGAGTCAGCCTGTTCTTTGAAGCCACACACCGACTTCTCCTCTCCAGCTATGAAAGTCCTTGATGACATCTTCCAATAGAAGGCTGTTTTATCTACATTGAAAAACCGTTGTTTAGTGTAATCACCTTCATTAACCACCTTAGCTAGATCTACTGGGTAACTTGCTGCAGCTTTTCCACCAGCACTTGCTGCTTCAGCTTGTACTTTCTGTTATGGAGCTGGCTTCTTTCCCTCAAACTTATGTTAGCTTCTGCTTTCTTTTGCGGCTTCCTCACCTCTCTGAGCCCTAACAGAATTACAGAGAGTTAGGGCTTTGCTCTGGATTAGGCTGTGGTTTAAGGGAATGTTGTCACTAGTTTGATCTTCTATTCAGGTCAAACTTTCTCTATGTCAGCAATAAGGCTGTTTTGCTTTCTTAACATTTGTGTTTTCACTGGAGTAGCACTTTTAATTTCCTTCAAAAACTTTTCCTTTGCATGCACAACTTGGCTAACTATTTGGCAAGAGACCTAACTTTCAGTCTATCTCAGTTTCTACATGACTTCCTCACCAAATTTCATCATTTCTAGCTTTTGATTTAAAGTAAGAGACATGTGACTCTTCCTTTCACTTAAACACTGAGAGGCCACTGTAGGGTTATTAATTGGCCTAATTTCCGTATTATTGTGTCTGAGGGAACAGGGGTGCCTGAGAAGAGGGAGAGAGATGGGGGAACAGCTGCTGGATAGAGCAGGCAGAACACACATAAGATCTGTCATTTCAGTTTGCCATCTTAGGTAGGTGCAGGTGTGGCACCCCAAAACATTTACAATAGTTGACATCCAAGATCACTGATCTCAGTTTACATAATATAGACAGTAACAATGAAAAAGTTTGAAGTACTGCAGGAATTACCAAAATATGACACAGAGGCATGAAATAAGCAAATGCTGTTGGAAAATGGTACCACGAGACTTGCTCAGTGCAGGATTGCCACAAACCTTCAACTTGTAAAAACAGCACAATTATCTGCAAAGCACACTAATGTTAAGTTTTCAGTATAATAGTATACCTTAAACTATTATTTTCATTATTTCCTAGTAACAGCATTACTACTAATTCCACATTAGTAGTTCTAGATCAGTAATTCAAATTACTAATAGAAATACTAATTATTAAATACTAATAAAAAGACTGATAATGTCTATACATACTACAGAAGTAGCATATCCACACTTGAATGCTTAAATCAACATGGAATCACAATTATTTAAAAAAGAATTACATACTTCATTCATTTTTGCATCATCTGGTCCTTGGGCATCTTTTGTTTGTTTAATATTTTCTACCATCTTTCTGATAAATGCATGACTGTTATTTTCGTTTTTAGCCATTAGTATTTCTAGAACAAACCAAAGACATCTAAAAAAAAAAAAAAAGGAGGGGGGAGAAAAAGAAATGAAGTGGAAAAAACTGGCTGTTTAATATGATACAATAATTCTAGATAAAAATATAATAAACTCCATAAATGGAAAAAATAAAAAGGAAAAACTAGCTATAAATCAAAAGAGAAAAAAAGGTATGTCACACATACATATCATAACTTACCAGCAATGTAGGTGTGAATTCATAAGACCCCCTTCCCAAAATTTCACCAATGCTCCCAAGGAGACAGGTTAAAAAAGAACTTAAATGGTGGAGAGAATAAAGTGATCCTAACTCCTAGCAAGATAGGGAGGGAAGACTGCCTAAAGTAATAATTGGGTCAGGGATAAAGTGAAGCCTCAATACTCAAGACTGACTGCAATCCTGATCGAAGTTTTCAAGAAAATATAACTACTCAACTTAGTAGTTAAAAGACTTGCTAATAAGTTAGAGAAGAAAAAGTCATCGCTAACAACTACATACACTGTCTTTGCTTAGAAAGGGGAAAATTACAAGGAAGTTTCACTAGCTTACATTAATTACATACAACCATATTCCAGAACAAACTGAAGGTGCTTTATCACTTTACAGACAGAATGGGACAGGGTTTTGGCACAGAGGAGAAAAATAAAGGGAGAAGAGAGAAATATGAAACAAGGTATCATTCTAGAAGGGGAAAAATAACCTTAGAGATCTCAGGTATAGGATAAGTTCTCCTGGAGTGGCTCTCTGACAAATGGGGTGATTACTCATGACCGTACTGGGGCAATTTAAAAATAAACCAAATGTTTAGTAAATTCCGAAGAATATTAAATGTATTTCAAAAACCAAAGTTCTCTGAGAAAGCAGGATGCTTAGAAGTTTTCATTAGTTACAATCACTCTAACGCAGAACTCATTTTGGGAGAATTGCTTGTTTTTAAAAAAACAAACTGTGGCTATAAGGAGGTAATGGCTTTTCCTTTGCCATGAGAAAGTTATCTGTAATCTGAATTTATCCTCTTGAGGCACCTCAAATATTTAACTATAAAATATTTCTATGAACTAAGAAACCATCAGTTATTTTAATACGAAGCTAAAGGCATAATAAGTTCATTTACTCAAAACCACAAAGGTCATCCTTTATTATAGCAGAAAGAGGACTGGGGCTTCAAACTTAATTTAAAGAACTCTGCTAGTGTTATAAAGACTTCTCTAAATACCAGTATATTTCCCTGTTCCACACACCCAGGCACAGATGGTTTTTTGGCCTCTCAACAATAATTGAAATAATTACAAGTGTCATAAACTTGAACTAGAGAATCACCAATGGAGTAGTAAGTAGGGTAATTCCCTGGTTACCAGCTTAGCCCATTCTTAAAGATAGACAGTTACTGCAAAGAAAAAGTGCTATGTGAATAAAGCCTACATGAAAATCTAGAGTTGCAGAAGAAAGTAGGAAAAGACAAGAACTGGAACAGAAGTTTTTAATGGACTGCATCAACAGAAAAGACATGCCAGAATGGTAGAGAAATAGAACAGTAATACAGTAATTATGCTAACTTAAGTTTTGGGAAATCACATAGGCAATGAAATATGAAGGGACGGTATGAAAAAAAAAAACAAAAACCAAGAGAACAAATAAGGGAAAGAACCTAAATTTCTAAGAAATTATATAAATCTAATAGACTAAGTATAATGGGGATTCCATTATTAGCAGCAAAGAGAAAAAACTTTCAGAAAACATGAAAATGGGATGAAAAAAGTCTTACTCTTTAACATCTTTAAGTTGTTCAATATCCTGTACTTTGACATAATCTGGGTCATGTGCCAAAAGGTGAATTGTATATGGAACAACATATTCTGGCAGAAGAGACAGTAATTTTTCTGAAAAAGAAAAAAATAAATAAATAAAAACATTCAGGTTGTTAGAAAACCAAATCTTACTCTGTCTCTGACTCTGATACTATTATTTCCTGCATCCCAAGAGTTTACCACATGGCTAGTGGAAAAATATACTGAAATGTCCAGTGTTCAGGAACATCAAAAACAGTTTATTTATTCATCTACCACGTCCAATACTGAAAGGCCTATTAAACGCACCATTTGCTATGGCTATTAAGACAAGTATTTTCATTTCAAATGCACGTGGTAAAAAGTGATCAGAAAAACTATCCATGACTAAGAAATCCATTTTTCTTATTATTATGAGCAACCGTATGTTTAACACTCCCTTGTTAAGCTGCTAAGCAAAAATATGACACACCTTTCAATGGCACAAGAAAGAGAGGATGATTGATACCATTTGATAATAACATGGAAGAGATGCTATTTGGTAATAACACAGATAGGATAAAGTGAGCAGGTTAAAAACAGGCACACAAGCACCTGATATTAACATCAGCTCCGGGTGAGAATGATGAACAACGAAAGACTGTACTTTTTTCACCTCAAAGACAGTACTGAAACAATCTTTATACATATATCTGTATTTTACTGTTTTATTTAAAGTATCTCCAGTGTCAGTGCTTATTTTCCTGAGCCGTTTAGTCAGTTATATAGAAAATATGAGTTGATATTTAAATATCTATGCATTTGTATTTTAAAAATTCCTTTTTAAAAGGAAAGAAGTTACTGAAAAACAGTAATACCTTATATTTAATGACTACTGATTAGACAAGAATAAATAACAGTAACATCAGTTTGTGTTCTATAAAACTGGAACTGGCTAGAAAAGTGTACTTTTCATTTTCATATATGCTTACCACTAACAGCTGCATGTTGCTTCAGATACTCGCGTCTCACATTTATATTTTTTACCAGACACTGCCTAGCATGAGCTCTTCTCTCTTTTACAGGATCTTTTGCACAAAGTGCACAGATTGCCATATACTCAAGTGGAAGCCTTAATCGGGAAAGGCCTTTGTGAAGTTTCTGAGCAAACACTTGTCTTACTTGATAGCATTCATCCTGTAAAGACATATTTATTCCACAGATTATTCACATGGCAGCAAAGAGTAAGTAAAACCCCAAATACAAAATTTGAAGGGGAAAGGAGACTAAGTGTATTCACAACATCGCTTCTGCTCACAAGACTGAGATGTTGTGATATGATCATTTCAAGGCTAGAATGTTCACTGGGACCCTAATTAATAACTACCAGCTACATGTGTTAGAAAATAATGAATGTTCTTAAAGAAAGATTTCATCTATTTATCTGAGAGAGAGAGACGTAAGCCCAAGCATGAGCAGGGGGAGGCAGAGAGGAAGAGGGAGAAGCAGGCTCCCCACTGAGCAGGGAGGCCTCACGCAGGGCTCGCTCGATCCCAGTACCCTGGGATCATGACCTGAGCCAAAGGCAGATGCTTAACTGACTGAGCCACCCAGGCGCCCTGGATGCACTTTTAAAACGGAGTTTTAGTACGTATAGATCCATATAGATCTAGTACGTATAGATCCATCCTAACTTAAGGTATTAAAAATAGTTTAAATAGTATCTCATATTAGGCTACTTCACTTATTGAGCAAGAGAAAACTCTGTCCAACTCATATATTTTAGCTTTAACACTGAAAAAACTATTCAGATTAAAATGCACAACTCTAAAGGCAAGTGTTGCTAATCAATTTCAGAAACACTAAATTACTTTCAGTTCTATAAATGAACCAACTGTTCATTATCACTGTGCCTGCTTTCCTCATACTCCTTCTCCTAAATCACCCACCTCCACTCTCCTAACAACTCCTCCTCATCTCTAACAATGGCTCCTAAATCTACAGAAATCACTGTGTAGTCTTTATCAAGCATCCAGCTCTCTGCCCTCCTGGCATTCTATGTATATCTCCAGCATCACATTTATTATACAGTATTAAAATAACTGTTTTATAGGTCTTACCTATCACTGCTCATTCCTTAAAGACAAGAACTGTATCTTTATTCACCTTTGTGCCTCTAAACCTAGCACAATATCTGATATACCAATTATCTGTAGAATAAACTATAGCACAAAGCTCAATATGACATTTGAGTCATGTTTGAGACATAAAAAGACCTTCTATAGACATACAAAGACCTTCATAATTATACCTTACCCTCCACCAATTAACATGAAGTGTGGTATGTTTCATATTATTGCAATGTTATGTATACTATTTCTACTATCTATAATGTTCATTTTGTTTTTCTTCAAAATCTAGGTCATCATCACTTCTTGGCCTTTTGGCTAAGATCAAGTGCAAAATCTAGGTCATAACACCTTATTTTGTGTATCTCCTTTCACTTAATTTAAACTTCAGTTTATTCTCTCTCAAATAAATAAAACCTTTTCAAAAATTATATACATATTAAAAAAAATAAATAAGGGGCACCTGGGTAGCTCTGTCTGTTAAGCATCTGCCTTCAGTTCAGGTCATGATCTTGGGGTCCTAGAATCAAGCCCCTTATCTATCAGACTTTCTGCTCAGCAGGGAGTCTGCTTTTACCCCCTCCTTCTCCCTCATACTGGTGTGCGTGCTCTCTCTCAAATAAATAAATAAAATTTAAAAATATATATATATAAACATACAAATTTCAATTTATTATACCAAATACCTTTTAGAAAGCATTCTAGCTTTCATAGAAATATTATCTATTATCTACCCTCATACTCAACAAAATAAAGTTAATGTTAACTCATTCTTTTGTCAGTATTAAAATTCCCATGCGGGAAAGGAATCTTCATTATCTGATTATTTACCATGAAAATGCTCAATTACTGACTGTATAAGTCAACATATCTCAAATATATTCACGAATGAGCACATCATTCATTAAAAAAATTAATCTCCACTAACACATCCCTCCCTCCTACTCAAATACATTTATTTCCAACCAAGACCATGTTTTTGTCACTTTCTCACAAATCATTCAGGATCTAACAATGCAAATTAATTACTGAATCATGGCAAAAGTAGCAGGATTCCAAAAAGTCATTAAAAAGAAGTAAGAGAGGGGCGCCTGGGTGGCTCAGTGGGTTAAAGCCTCTGCCTTCGGCTCAGATCACGATATCGGGGTCCTGGCTCAGCAGGGGGCCTGCTTCCCTTCCTCTCTCTCTGCCTGCCTCTCTGCCTACTTGTGATCTCTGTCTGTCAAATGAATAAATAAAATCTTAAAAAAAAAAAAAAGAAGAGAAGAACTGTTAAATCATTTGCAAGCAACTGACACAGTAATAAAAGATGAGAAAATTGACAAGAATTATGACAGAGGTATATCAAATAGAATCATCTGAATTAAGATTTAAAAGATGAGTTCCTATGAACTGAGGAAGTCTTCAAATATTTGTTTTTTGCAAAGATGATTACCCTTTTAACTATGTTATAAAAGTTAAATGTAAAGTAGAGAATAGAGTAATACAATTTTTATCAGAAAAAATATACTCAGAAAAGTAAACACTTGCTTCTTTCATGGTTATGGTTATAACCAATATTTGGTTCAATATAAGGAAAAAGGAGACGGCGTCTAATACTACACAACATTTTCCTCCAAGAAAAAGTTCCAAGTAAAAGCTTTTATTCATTACTAACTGTGAAATTAATTTTAGTCTGCATCTTACTTAAATTCACTTTTAGTAAAAATTAACCACAAAATCACTGATGGTATCTTGCAAATAATTCGGTTATTTTGTGTTTACATTGTATTATCAATACTTAATTATATTTTATATATATTATTTTAGATATATATTATATCCAAAGGGGCATACGTGCACCCAAATGTTCATAGCAGCAATGTCCACAACAGCCAAACTATGGAAAGAACCTCGATGTCCATCAACAGATGAATGGATAAAGAAGATGTGGTCCAAAATGGAATATTATGCAGCCATCAAAAACCCCCGAAATCTTGCCATTTGCAATGACATGGATGGAACTAGAGGGTATTATGCTAAGTGAAGTCAGTCAATCAGAGAAAGACAATTATCATATAATCTCACTGATATGTGGAATTTGAGAAACAAGAAAGAGGATCATAGGAGAAGGGAGGGAAAAAATGAAACAAGATAAAACCAGAGAGGGAGATAAGCGTAAGAGACTCTTATCTCAGGAAACAAACTGAGGGTTGCTGGAGGGGAAGGTGGGGGTTAGGGATTGGGTGGCTGGGTGATGGACATTGGGGAGGGTATGTGTTGTGGTGCTGTGAATTGTGTTAAGACTGATGAATCATAGACCTGTACCCGTGGAACAAATAATACCCTATATATTAATTAAAAAACTTTAATGTATATTTGGGTCCACAAATTAGAAGGGCTTGAATGGCAAAGTTGTAAAATATATGCAATTTTTTCTTTTTTACAAGTATAAGGTCCTAAATATTTTTGAGTGGGGGAATAACATGATTGGAACTATGATTGAAAAATTTTACTCACAGTGGAAAAGAAAAGTCTCACAATAGTCTAGGTCAGAGCTAATGATGATTATGGTGGTTAACAGTAGTTAAGAAGGGCGCCTGAGTGGCTCAGTGGGTTAAGCCTCTGCCTTCGCCTCAGGTCATGATCCCAGGGTCCTGGGATCGAGCCTTGCATCAGGCTCTCTGCTCAGCGGGGAGCCTGCTTCCTCCACTCTCTCTGCCTACTTGTGATCTCTGTCAAATAAATTAATAAAATCTTAAAAAAAAAAAGAATAGTTAAGAAGATATGAATGAAAAGATATAGTAAATATAGGACATAACTCATGCTTTTCAATCTAAGAATGCCATTTGGATTTATTTAACGCTTAATGAGGCTCTACATCTCAATAAAGAATAGATTTGGGAAAAATTATGAATTTAGTCTTCACATTGACAGAACATAAAAGTTTGAAATTTCTGTTTAACCTCAGATGTGGGACCAGACTCTGACTTGAAAAAAGTTAATGTTGCTAATATGGGAGTCACCTACATAGAAAATGAGATGGCCAAAAAAGAATGTGTAAGTGGAAAATTTAGTCATGGGCAGATCCACATAGAAAACATACATTGATAGGGGCCCCTGGGTGGCTCAGTTGACTGGGTGTTTGCCTTTGGCTCAGGCTCGGGTCATGCTCATGGGGTCCTGGGATCAAGCCCCATGTCAGGATGTTCCCTGCTCAGTGGGGTGCCTACTCCTCCCTCTGCCCTTCCCCTCCAATCATGCTCTCAGGCTCACTCTCTCTCAAATAAATAAAATCTTTTTAAAAAGATTTAAAGGAAAGATTTTAAAGACTTAAAGGAAAGGAAAACAACCCAAAATGAAGTCAGAGAAGTATGACAAAAATCAGGAAATAGAAACCAAGAAGAATTTCAAGAATAAAGGAGCAATGAACTCTGTCAAATGGTGCAGGAAGGACATGTATAATGAAGACGAAGACCATGGGATCTGAGGCTTTTTAACAAAGTATTTTTGAAAAACAAGAAAGGCAAAAGCCAGAAGAGTAATTATTGAGGAGTGAGAGATAAGAGGGTAAGAGAGACAAAGATATGGATTACTCTCTGAGGTCTGAAGGTTTAAAAAGAAGAGATAGGCGCACCTGTGTGACTCAGTTGTTAAACAGCTGCCTTTGGCTCAGGTCATGATCCCAGGGTCCTGGGACTGAGCCCTGCTTCGGGCTCCCTGCTTGGTGGGCAGTCTGCTTCTACCTCTCCCACCCACCCCTGCTTGTGTTCCCCCTCCTGCTGTGTCTTTCTCTGTCAAATAAATAAATTAAATATTTTAAAAACCAATAATAAAATAATAAAAAGAAAAAGAAGAGATAGGCAAGTGGTTTACAAGAAAACAGAATTAGGGGAAGGTTTTGTTCAGAAGAGGGTAACTGCAAGTCTGAAAGTTGTAAGAATATACTAATAACTAACTTTTAACCATTAACATATGTTCCACAGTCAACGGAATTCAAAAACAATCTTAAAACTTAGGGAATTTGAACTTCCTCCTTGGGAATTTGGTGACTGAGATAGTAATATATAACATGTATTATGTTAGAAAATCTCTAGAAGTTCGTAAGTGTGGATGCTTTTCACAGAGGACATTTTATAATTTGTACATACTTCTTACACACAGTAAGTTTCAAACAAAGCCCATTTCTTTCACATAATTCCATACTTCTATAAAAATTTCCACTTTAATACTGGGAGCACCAATACCCTTAGAAATATCAGACCAAGAACATGATAAATCAACAGACTGCAAGAATCACCAATTAAAAAACAACAATTACAAAGGTTGTTTACTTCTAAGAAATCTAATATATACTTTTTAAACAATTTTCATTCTCTTGCAAAATAAGATTATCTCTAAAATTAAAAATGAGGAAAATTAAACCAGGAAATTATAGACTCACCAAAATCTCATTTTCAAATGGCTTAGTTTAATACCTGAATTGCAACACTAATACTAAAATAAATTATAAACAAGATTTGGAAGAGCTATTTTAAAGATGAAAGCACCAGGGCACCTGGATGGCTCAGTGGGTTAAGTTTCTGCCTTCGGCTCAGGTCATGATCCCAGGGTCCTGGGATCAAGCCCCACATTGGGCTCTCTGCTCCGCAGGGAGCCTGCTTCCTCCTCTCTCTCTGCCTGCCTCTCTGCCTAGCTGTGATCTCTCTCTGTCAAATAAATAATATATTAAAAAAAAAAGACTAAAGCACCAAAAACTGACAAAATGATTACAATTAAAAAACAAATGATTGTTTATGCCTAGGGGTTACACATAAGCACTAATTTTTAAATAAGCAGAAGGAAGGGTGGAGAGAAAAATTATAATTATCCCTGAAGTAAGTGCCAAATTCTTATACATAAGACTACTTGGAAAAGTACAAGAAAATTCAGTGTAAAATGACCAAATAATGAATTAAAAACTCACACTGAAATATATTTATTATTATGGAAGTCCTTTTTAATTTTCTCAATGATGCTAAAAACTTCCAAAGGGATACAATTCAAATATTATATTGCTCTAATAAGAAATCTGTAAGACTGAAATATGAATCCACCCATTTAATCACTGTTAAAATTTCTGAAAACTTAACTGGCTTAAATTATAAGAAATGATTCTAACCTAAAATTAATCTTTACTGTATCTTTATAAAACTGTTTATAAAACTTTAAAAACAAAAGCAAACAAATAAAAGTTTATAAAACATTTAAGAACTACATATATGCAAAGTCTCATTATTAACAAATATTCTAAATCTGTGAATTCGCCTACTCATTAAAATTTATTTTCAGAGTTACTGGTGAGTAAATGAGTACAGCAACAAACATACTGAATCGTCTAACCAATATCCCGGCTGAAGCTGAGCGAAGCAAAATTTTGCCTGTTATGTCAGTGCTCGTATTAGAAACAAGTGTCCTTTTGACAGTCTATTTAGTGCCACCTTTGTCTTTTTGTGCATTTGTTGGTGATTTTGTTGTTTAAAAGAGCTCCCAAGCATAGCGTTGTTCAGTGTTCCTAAAAGCAAGAAGGTTGTGATGTGCCTTAGGAAGAAAATATTTTAGCAAAGCTTCATTCAGTCATGAAATACAGCTCTTTTGGTCATGAGTTCAATGTTAATGACATGACTATAATATTAAATAATCTGTCTTTAAATTATATACTGATAGACTGACAAAAATGTTGTGACCAGAGGCTAGGAGAAACCACCCCTGTATTCTCCCTATAAGCAATGGTTCACTATTTGCTAATTCAGTGATTGGGGAGACTCTGTAGAAGAGAACTACTACAAACAACAAGAATCAAATGTACTATGTTAGCAACTCAAAACTTAAACCACAGTTTCAGAACTCTGAAACATTACTCATGAATATACTTTCCAAACAGAGACAATTCAAAACTTTTATCTCTACCATCATAGCGGACTTTTTTCTTCCTAAAAGTCAAAGATACAAAGTCATATTCTATATGGCCATCCTCCTTACATTGATAGCTAATGCGCAGAGCTGATACTGTTCTAATGTGATGATTTCATGATAACAAGGTTCTTGTGCCAGTTTCACAATAGCACTCCCAGCAGCAAGTCTCAGACGTGACATATCTGGTTTACTAAAAAATAAGCAAGAAAGAAAGAAAGTTAGATTTCTAAATGTCTACACAAAAACATTCCCCCATTTGCTATACCTAATTTTGTAAAAATTCCTGTGGCCAAAAAAAGGATCAAAGACAATTTAGTGATAATGAATATCCTATTATGTTATACTTAACTTTGAAAAATGGTGTCTAATACCACAAAACTCTTCTCTTGAACATAGTCTATACTAAAGTCATTTCATTCCTTCATCCTACACAAAACAGCTTTTAGTCAAGCTTAGAACAAATCTATTTGTATGTTTAGTTATTGGGTCTAAAATCTTTCAGTATGGATTTTTTTTTTGATATGTGTTTACTTACAGATTAGGTGCAAAAATGTCCTAATGTGTTAATCAAGTCAACTAAAACTAATGTTCTAAGTACAAAAGAAGAATGAAAAAAGGCATAGTGGAAAATATCACAAGTTTTAGTTCAAATTCAACTTTCCAAATATTACCAAGAAGCTTCTTTTAAATTTAAGAAAACTTCTGCTTAATGGGACACACCTCAAAGATTAGTAAACTCTTAACTAATAAAAACATCTAAACAATCCTTCCTTATATGCTGATATATTAGACAAATCCTGAAAAGGATGGAATGTTGTAACTTAACTAGGACCCTCTATGTTCTTCCACAGTAAAAGATTCAATATTCATAAAATAAGTATGTGTCTACCATATATACAGCATGAGAGTGACATAAAAGACACATTCTTGGTCTTCTACAATCTAATGATTTAATTGGTTTAAGAATGCCCCCTTACCTTCCTAAGGATTATGTAAAAATACTGACTGAATGCATGTCAACATTTACAAGGTTCTGAAGTTACATGTGCCAGAGGTGCTATTTGGTACATCAACAGCAGTATTCCAAGTAGCTATTATAAGGTAATTCATTTACGATTATTAAAGGAAAGTCTATTTTTCTTACTGTAGCTTATTTTGTATAAAGATAAATAATTAAATTAAATACTTTCCAACTAAGTTTTTGAAGACCAAGTTTTTATATAAAGACATGTTTTCTTTAAAAGTGAACTAGGTTGTGATCTCTGTCAAATAAATTAAAAATATTAAAAAAATAATTTAAAAAAATAAAAGTGAACTAGGGTGGAGGAGCAGGAGACCTAAATTTCATCTGGTCCCAGGAATTAAGCTAGTTAGTTATCAAACCATTCTGAACACCTACAAACTCAACACGTGACCAAAAAAAAAAAAAAGAAGAATAGCAGCAATTCGATGAACAGAAAAGAAACAACTTTCTGGGAAGTAGGACATGCGGAGAAGTGAATCTGAGGTGATATTTGGGAAGACAGACCAAAGAGGAGAGAGCCTCTCTCAGCCAGCTACCAGCAAGTGGTAGAGCAACAGAGCACAAAATCAGAACTTTTAGAAGTTCCCTCTGCTGAGGGACATTGCTCCAGTGGTAAACTAGGGGTTGGAACCCTCGCTGGGACAGTGTGATCTCAGTATGCTCAGGGTTACAGAAAGACTGGGCATGCCTGAGTGTGACAGAGCTCCAAAGTATCAGAATAGGGAAGCCAGCTGCAAAGATAGAGCCGAGGAGTGGGCTCTCAGCTCGAGGCTGCCATAAATCATGATCCACATCACAGCTGGACCACTACTCTTTGAGCAGGGGCCCAAAAAGCCACAGATATGGGGATGCTCCTCTTCCTCCCTGCTGGATAAGTGGCATGGGAGCACACCACAGGAATCTGCTAGGTTCAGAAACTCCAAATGGGGTCATGTGCCAGAGACAGAAATGCCAGATAACAGGCCAGGTGAGTACGGAGTGTGGCCAGAGACCAGGGAGACAGGAGTGACTGACTGATTGCTTTTTTCTAAGGGTGTACAGAGGAATGGGGACCTGAGTTCCTGGCACCTCCGGGGCCAGAGACTGGGAGGCCACCATTTTCATTCTCCCCCAAAGCTGAAGGGAAAGCTTTCAGAGAAAAGCTACCAAGAGCAAACCAGAGCAGATTACTTAGTCTCGCCCCTGACAAGGGCAGTGCAGTTCCACCTCTGGCAAAGACATCTGAGAATCACTGCAACAGCTCCCTCCCTTAGAAGATCAGTTAAGTACTCCAGCCAAGACCAAGTATACCAACTTCAATGCTAGGGGAACACAGCACATAGAATTCATGGTTTCTCCCCATGATTCTTTAGTCTTTCAAAGTTAATTTTTTTAATTTTATCCTTTTTTCTGTGTTTCTTTTTTTTTTTTAAGTTTTCTTCTTTCTTTTTCAACCAACATCTTATCTTACCAATTCCCTTTTTAAAAAACTTTTTTAATTTTCATTTTCACACTCATATTCTATCCCTTC
Organism: Meles meles; assembly: GCF_922984935.1. Taxonomy (NCBI): domain Eukaryota; kingdom Metazoa; phylum Chordata; class Mammalia; order Carnivora; family Mustelidae; genus Meles; species Meles meles. Next base: position 14,797,741 of record NC_060079.1, on the reverse strand, counting down.
ATTGTATTTAACCCTATTTTTTGTATACACATAAGCTTTTCTTTCTTTAAAATTTTGGTATACAGTTTCTTCTCTAGTGTATGGCTTGGTTCTATTCTCTTACCTGATCACATTCTCTGATTTTTTTCTTATTTCTTTTTAAATTTTTCTTTCTTTTTTCAACCATCTTATCAATTCCTTTTCTAAAATCTTTTTTAATTTTCATTTTTACAATCATATTCCATCCCTTCATCATATTTACCCATATTTTTGTACATATATAAGTTTTTCTTTAAAATTTTGGGAGACAGTTTCTTCTAACAGACCAAAATACATCCAGAATTCAGTGTGTGGCTCTTTTCTATTCACCAGCCCAATAATATTCTTTTTTTTTCTTTTCCCCCCAGTTTTATGTCTCTTCTGATTTATTTAATATATATTTTTTCTGGGGTCATTGTTACCCTTTGAACATTTTGTTCTCTCAGTCTTCTATTCTTCTCTGGACAAAACAAAACAGAAAAACTCACTTCAAAAAAAAAAAAAAAAAAAAAAAAAAGGAACAAGAGACACTACTAAGTGCCAGGGACTTAATCAACATGAACATTAGTAAGATATTGGAACTAGAGTTCAGAATGATGATTATAAAGATAAGCCCAAGCTGGGCATGAGTAAAGCATAGAAAATACTAGAGATTTCTTCTTTCTGGAGAAATAAAATCTAACCAGGTCGAAATTAAAAAGGCTATTAAGAGGCGCAATCAAAAATGGAGGCTGTAACTGCTAGGATAAATTCTCTTCTTAGAGAATTAGTGATATAGGAGAACAAATGATGGAGAGTAAAGAAGCTGAGAAAAAGATAAAAAAACTACTGGATCATGAGGGAAGAATTTGAGAGACAAGTGATATCATAAGACGAAACAATATTAGAATAATTGGGATCCCAAAAGAAGAAGAGAGAGGGGCAGCAGGTATATTAGAACAAATTACAGCAGAAAACTTCCCTAATTTGGGGAAGGAAACAGGCATCAAAATCCACAAGGCACAGAAAACTCCCCCTCAAAATCAATAACAATAGGTAAACACCCTGACATCTAATAGTAAAACTTACAAATCTCAGAGACAAAGAGAAAATCCTGAAAGCAGCTCAAGACATGAGGTCTGTAACCTACAGACCTACAACGGTAGAAACATTAGATTGGCAGCAGACCTATCTACAGAGAGCTGGCAGGCCAGAAAGAACTGGGATGATATATTCAGGGTACTAAACAAGAAAACACATGCAGCCAAGAATATTACATCCAGCTGGGCTGTCACTGAAAATAGAAGGAGAGATAAAAACTTCCAGGACAAACAAAAACTAAAAGAATCAGCAATCACCAAACCAGCCTACAACAAATACTGAAAGGGGTCGTCTAAGCAGAGAGAAAGCCAAAAAGTAACATAGACCAGGAAGGAACAGAGACAATATACAACAATAGTCTCTACATAGTGCATACATACATAGTGCAATACAATGGCACTAAAATCATATCTTTCAATAGTTACCCTGAATGTAGATGGGCTAAATGCCCCAATTAAAAGACACAGGGTATCAGATTGGATAAAAAAAAAAGACCCATTGATATGCTATTTCAAGAGATTCATTTGAGACCCAAAGACATCTCCAGACTTAAAGTGAGGGGGTGGAAAACCATTTGCCATGCTAATGACATCAAAAGAAAGCTGGCATGGCATTCCTTTTATCAGACAAATTAGATTTTAAGCCAAAGACTAAATAAGAGATGAAGAAGGACACTATATATTTTAAAAGGGTCTATCCAACAGAAGATCTAACAACTGTAAATATTTATGTCCATAACATGGGAGAAGCCAACTATATAAACCAATTAATAACATAATCGAAGAAACACACTGACAATAATGCAAAAATAGTGGGGAACATGAACAACCCCCTCATTGAAATGGACAGATCATCTAAGCAAAAGATCAACAAGGAAATAAGGGTTCTAAATAATACACTGGACCAGATGAACATCACAAACATTCAGAACATTCCATCCCAAAGCAACAGAATACACATTCTTCTCTAGTGCACATGGAACATTCTCCAGTATAGATCATACAGGTCACGAATCAGGTCTCAACAGGTACCAAAAGACTGGGATCATTCCCTGCATATTTTCAGACCACAGTGTTTTGAAACTAGAACTCAATCACAAGAAGCAGCTGGAGGGGCGCCTGAGTGGCTCAGTGGGTTAAGCCTCTGCCTTTGGCTCAGGTCATGATTTCAGGGTCCTGGGATCATGGACTCCTGGGATCCTGCATCGGGCTCTCTGCTCAGCGGGGAGCCTGCTTCTTCCCCTCCCCCCGACTGCCTCTCTGCCTACTTGTGATCTCTCTCTGTAAAATAAATAAATTCTTTAAAAAAAAAAAAGCAGCAGCAGCAGCAGCTGGGAAGAACTCAAATACATGGAGGCTAAAGAGCAACCAGGTTGACCTGGTTGAATGGGTAAACCAGGAAATTAAAGACGAATTTAAAAAACTCATGGAAACAAATGAAAATGAAAACACATCTGTTCAAAATCTTTGGGATGCAGCAAAGGTGGTCCTGAGAGGAAAGTATACAGTAATACAAGCCTTTCTCAAGAAACAAAAAAGATGTCAGATACACAACCTAACCCTACACCTAAAGGACCTGGAGAAAGAACAGCAAAGAAAGCCTAAATCCAGCAGGAGAAGAGAAATAGTAAAGATCAGAGCAGAAATCAATGAAACAGAAACCAAAAGAACAGTAAAACAGATCAATGAAAGCAGGAGCTGGTTCTCTGAAAGAATTAATAAGATTGATAAGCCCCTGGCCAGACTTAACAAAAAGAAAAGAGAAAGGACCCAAATTAATAAAATCATGAATGAAAGAGGAGAGATCACAACCACCACCAAAGGAATACAATTATAAGAACATATTATAAGCAACTATATGCCAACAAATTAGACAATCTGGAAGAAATGGAAGCATTCCTAGATACATACAAACTACCAAAAGTGAACCAGGAAGAAAAAGAAAACCTAAACAGACCCATAACCAACAAGGACAACGAAGCAGTAATCAAAAATCTCCCAACAAACAAGAGCCCAGGGCCGGATGGCTTCCCAGGGGAATTCTACTAAACATTTAAAGAATTAATACAGATTCTTCTGAAACTCTTCCAAAAAATAGAAATAGAAGGAAACCTTCCAAACTCATTTTATGAGGCCAACATTACCTTGATCCCAAAACCAGATAAAGACCCCACCAAAAACGAAAATTACAGACCAATATCCCTAATGAACATGGATGCAAAAATTCTCACCAAAATACTAACCAAAAGGTTCCAAAAGTACGCTAAAAGGATTATTCACCATGACCAACGGAGATTTATTGCTGGGCTGCAAGGTTGGTTCAACATCAACAAATCAATCAATGTGATACAATACATTAATAAAAGAAAGAACAAGAACCATATGATATGCTCAATAGATGCAGAAAAAGCATCTGACAAAATACAGCATCCTTTCTTGATTAAAACTCTTCACTGAATAGGGAGAGCGGGTATATACCTTAATATCATCAAAGCCATTCATGAAAAATCCACAGTGAATACCATTCTCAATGGGGAAAAACTGAGAGCTCTTCCCCTAAGGTCAGGACCATGGCAGGGCTGTCCACTATCACCACTGATACTCAACATAGTACTAGAAGTCCTAGCCTCAGCAATCAGACAACAGTGAATTACTGGTACTTTATCAAGATCAAAAGCTTTTGCACAACAAAGGAAACAGTCAACAAATCCAAAAGACAGCCAACAGAATGGGAGAAGATATTTGCAAATGACATATCAGATAAAGGGCTAGTATTTAAGATCTGTAAGAACTTATCAAACTCAACACCCAAAGAACAAATAATCCAATCAAGAAATAGGAAGACATGAACAGACATTTCTGCAAAGAAGACATCCAAATGGCCAATAGACACATGAAAAACTGCTCAACATTACTAGGCATCAGGGAAATATAAATCAAAACCTCAATGAGATAATGCCTCACACCAGTCAGAATGGCTAAAATTAACAAGTCAGGAAACAACAGATGTTGGCAAGGATGTGGAGAAAAGGGAACCCTCCTACACTGTTGGTGGGAATGCAAGCTGGTGCTGTCACTTTGGAAAACGGCATGGAGGTTCCTCAAAAAATTGAAAATAGAGCTACCCTACAACCCAGCAATCACACTACTGGGTATTTACCCTAAAGATACAAAGGTAGCGATCCAAAGGGGCACGTGCCTCCAAGTGTTTAGAGCAACAATATCCACAATAGCTAAACTATGGAAAGACCCTTGATGTCATCGACAGATGAATACAAAAAGAAGATGTGATACACACACACACACATACACACACACACATGAATATTATGCAGCCATCAAAAAATGAAATCTTGCCATTTGCAACAAGGACAGAAATAGAGGGTATTATGCTAAAGCAAAGTAAGTCAATCAGAGAAAGACAATTATCACATGATCTCACTTATTGAGGAATATGAGAAATAAGGCAGAAGATCACAAAGGAAGAGAGGAAAAAAATGAAACAAGACAAAACCAGAGAGGGAGACAAACCATAAGAGACTCAATCTCAGGAAACAAAGTAAGGGTTGCTGGAATGGAGGAGGGTGGGGAAGTGGGGTCACTGGGTGATGGACACTAGAGCATATGAGCTAGTGAATTGTGTAAGACTGATGAATCACAGACCTGCACCCTTGAAATAAGTAATATAATACATTATATGTTAATTTTTAAAATTAATTAATTAAAAAATAAAAGTGAAGTATTGTAATTCACATATATTTGTAGAATTCAAATACACATTTGATTTCATTAAAGAATAACATGAATAAAAACAGGTGAGATGAGATCTAAATAAGCACATAAATAACGACTAATTTAATTATCACGACAGCTAGACAAGATAAGTATAATCATTATCTCTATTTTATAAACAAAGAAACTGAGACATAAGGAGGTTAAAGTGATTTGCTAGTATATGGTAGTGTCAGGATTTGAATCCAGGCTCCAGGGTCCATTTTCTCAATCACCATACTAAACTACATTTTTCAAACAAAACAAAGTACATGTGTTTATATAATTTACATCTAGTACATTTACATCTAGTACAAATTTTACATCTAGTACATCTAGTACATTTGCATGTATTTATATTTCTGGAAATAGACTCAGTAAGTTGCCTTCTACCTGGTGTGTTCTTTTTCCTTCAGACATTAAGAAGAATGCAAAACATCAGTTACTGATAACTATTTTCCTATTAGATATTTTTAAAAAATCTATTGTTTAAAATATTTACAATATATAGCAATATTCTGCCTCTGACATACGACTGCCATTTTGAAATAACCACTGTACAAAAGCATATTACAATAAAAATATATGCACACATACACAGGAATACTTTTTTGTATTTTACTTTTAAAATTATGTAAACTAGACAACATACAGCACATCATTAGTTTTTGATGTAGTGTTCAACTAACTACTTTCTTAAAAAGAAACTGCACCATTAGAAATTACACCAGATACTAAAATATTATGCAAGAACTTTGAAATAATAATTACATACCTAATTTTCCCCTGTTCTGTCAAGTCTCCATCACTATGCAATATTGTAGTTAGCAATCTTAAGGTAGATGTTCCTGATTTACTGTGATTATTTTTCATTCCAAGAAGCCATCGAACCATCATTTTAATAGCCTGAATCTATTTAAAAGACAAATTGACAAATACAACATTATTACCTTTTAAAGAAATTCTGTATCAACCTTAAATAAAATGAAATGGTTTTAACGGATGCGAAAAAAGAGTCATTCTTTTCTTTATATATCAAGATAACTGAATGTCTTAAAGATGTTTTACCCTCCCACCCAGGCAATTGACAAATGAATGATTTAACTAAAGACTGGTTCTTTTGTTTTTTTAATGTTTCCCCATCATAAACTCTGTTCTTTAGAACCCACAGTAAAATGTTAACTTCCCTAGTCAGAAAACTTAACTTCCCAACTGCAAATTATATTCCATTTTTGTGCTACATTTTATAATTATGAAGCACTTAAAATTAAGTACGTCAAACCCTGTTAGTGCCTCTAATGTTTCTAACAACCCTTTTTGATGGGGTGCATATTACTTCTTTTTCACATATTATCTTAGCTTTCAACAGATCTATGTCTTAGCTGCTAAGTGGGTCTTTAACAGTGGCATGTGGCAGACACTCTTCAGATCCCTTTTCTGGGCCATTTATTAAGCATAAGCTTAACTGCAGGAAGCCTGCCTTCTAGTCCAGGGTTGCTTGACCTACACAAAACTGCTGCTTGACACCAATGCTGAGAAAACAGGTTATACTGGAACTCAGAAGTATCAAGCATCATTCCATCAGCTACTCTATAGGTCTGCAGAAACAGTATTAGCATCTGAAACCGGAATAACATAACAAAGGAGTTCCTAATATAAAACATAAACCAGTACACACATATATACATGACTGGATTTACAAGAAACTACAACAAGAAAAACAGTATTTAATGTATTTGTTCCTGGCCTACACACCTTGGACATTGGATTGAGATGAGGTCTACATGACAGACTATAGATCATTTTAGTAAATCAATACTCTCTACACTAGTGATAGTCTTTACTTATTAATTCTAATTCAAGGACTAACAGGTTGAACTTTTTAAAAATCAAAATAAAAGTTTTATCAAATCCCATGGAAAAGATAGTCTTAAAAACTGGATGATCATTTTTATTTAACAGGAGAATGTACACAGGAGAACAGGCAATGTCTTTCATCCTTAAAAGGTTGATAACTAAGAAGCAGCAACTGGAGGCAGTTTCAAGCACTTTTTTTTTTTTTTCCAAATCAGATTATGTGCAGCTGCCCATAGGGCCGCAGGTTTCTCATTATTGCCTTACACTCTCAGAGCACTTGGGATGATGTCATACAATAAATATAAAAACTTGGGTGATTTTAATAGCCATAACTTTACAACAGGAACAAAAATTTTAACACTTTAATGATAATACAATCTGGTGGATATATCGATATATTAAAATAAATAGATCTATGCATATCACTCACTTTGACCATTGTCTCTGGAGAAACTTCTTCATCTGGAACCCAAAGCTTAGTTGTCTTTTTTCCTGGGAGCTAAACAAAAATGAAGGACTTTAAAAAATATGTTAGAATTTTCATGTTTAATTAATATTTAGTGAGTGAATGAAATCTTTACCTTCTACAGTGACAGTCATTACAGATCACTAAAATACCTCATATATTTTACAAAAAGGTTGAAAGACTTACCTTCACTAGTACCCACATAAAGCACTTACACATCCATCAGCAATTGGTTCTTTCCAGGTATGAGGTAGGACTGACTTTAACCTCTTACATATACTTCCTTACTTAGCCTTTGAGAATAATGATTCAATTATTTAAGGCGGCTCGCAAGGAGCAACATAAAAATCAATACAGCAAAAAAGAGTAGTTCTTAAACAAGGGAAAGGATATATACAAAAAATCCTGAGCAGAAGAAAAATTAGAAAGGTTTGCAGTTGATGTAAGAAGATGCCTTAGTATCTTTGTACCTAAATCCCACCAAAATGGCAACACACACACAAACACACAGACACAGCAGGGCTGGAAAACAAAAAGGGTCAAAAAGGCGGCCAGAACCTTTAGAATAATTTTAAAAGTGCAAAATATACAGTAAAATATTAACAAGGCTAGATTCACATCTCCATAAAAAGCAGAGAATGGAAACACTTTCCAAAAAAGTAATTTTTTTTTTCAGCACAATCACAGAATAATCCTGAAATAGAGTGCACAGGTATTTCAAGATGTGCATTTACAGTGACAGCCAGGAAATTAAAGCAAGGTGACAAAAGAGCCAAATTCAATCTTGGAACACTGGAGATCTAGTGTACCGCCAATTGACAGGACTTCCAAAAGCAGCCTGGGAAACAAATCAAATAGCAGCTCGGTAACCCTCTGGCAACAGGATAGGTAGCCCCAACATCCAGAAGGCAAACTCATCAAACACATACAGTTTAGGATGCATTTCCATTGAGAAGTACCTTTGAAAGTAAAAAGTGGAAATAATGAAAAAACAATCACATTAGAAACATTCTGATGAAATTTCTGAACTAAGAATATTAAAAAGATCCTCAAAGATTCTATGGGGGAACCTTCCAAATAAGAAGCAAGAATCAGATCAACTTCAGATTTCTCAGCTACAAGACACGATGCCAAAAAACTATAATCTGGATTTTCTGCAGCCAAGTACCCTAAAACACAGGATTCTAGTACTCAAGAATAAGGGAAAAAAATATTTCTAGCAAGCTAGGACAGAGAAAAAGTTTCCAAATTATAAGCCATTTTGAAAGAATTATTCAAAGACATACTCCACTAAAATATTTAATTCATAAGAAAAAATTCAAATAGCATATATTACAAAATAGAAAGTTATGATAAATAAAACCAACAGACTATCAAATGGTTCAAAGATAATAATATAAAACCAATACAAATGCAATAAAACCAATGACAAAGAAAATCTAAAAATAACAGGATGAAACAATATACTAGTCAAGATAATAAAAAACATGAAATGGGCTATGGATTTAATTGGGATACTGGTATGAACAGGATATTGAAGTATTTTTTTAAATCTTATTCCACAGTAAGTTATAAAATTAATGAACATTTAGACAACCAGCAGAACAGTACCAAAATAAATCAAAACAAAAGTGATTTAAAAAAATGAGTAGAGATTGAAAACTTTACCACCACAGAAGACTTGAATATACCACTTTGAAAAAAAAACTGGTAGGTGAAGTTGAGATGAAAAATGATAAGCAGAGGAAGCACATATAGAAATATAAGGAAATTAATATATAGAAAAATATTCAAGGATTAGAAAATAATCAAAACTGGAATTCTTTAAAAAAAAAAAGATTTATTTTGGAGTGAGAGAGAGAGTACACATGCATGCAGGTGTGGGAGGCAGAGGGAGAGGGAGATGGAGAGAGAATCTCAAGCAGACTGACGCCCTGAGCACAGCTTGATGTGGGGCTCAATCCCACCAAGAAACCAAGAGCTGGAAACTCAACCAACTGCATCACCCTGTTTTGAAAGAAGATGAAAACTATAAAATAATTCTCCAAATCAACTACAAACATAAAATGTAATTTAAAAAGAAATCAAAGTACCTAATAAAGTTGTACAAGAAAAATTTTTTGAATTTTCTTTACAAAGAAAATTGCAAAACTTTAATGAAAGACATCTTGTAGATGTGCAAATAAAGCAATGGTAAAGAAGAGATGCTATACAGCCTATGACAGGTAACAATAAGAGGATTGAAAGAAAGAAAGGTTACTCAGTAACTTTTGATGGGAAATTTGGTTGTCCTATGGAAGTAAAAAGAAATGAAATCCTTAAGTCACATCACACAAACAAACAAATCAATTCCAGATGGATTAAATTTTTTAAGTGTGAAAAGAAAATCTCAAGACTTTCAGACCATATGGAAGACTATTTTTATGACACTAGAGTAGGGAAGGATTTCTTAAGGATGTAAAAAGCACTAACTACAAAAGAATGATAAAATTTAGCTATATTAAAATTAATAATTTTTGTTCAAAGGACACCATAAATGAAAAGGACACACCATAAATTAGAGTTTATGCATTTTTATGAAGATACTGCAACATATACCTGAAAAAGTATTAATGTGTATAAAGATTACCTATGAGAAAAAGACAAAAAGCCTGGGGAAAAAAGGCAAAAGACCTCAAAAAAAATTTCAGAAAGAGGCAACATGAACGGTGACTAGACATAAAAACTTAATTAGTAACCAGGGAAATGCAAATTAAGACCATAATGAGACATTATTTTCCAACTTTTAGATGGGCAAAAATTAAAAGATCTGACACTAATGGGTACAATATACTGCTAATAAAAAATAAGTTTTAACATTGATTTTGAAAAGCAATTTGGGAATAAAATGAAAAGTTAAGGGGTGCCTGGGTGGCTCAATGGATTAAGCCGCTGCCTTCGGCTCAGGTCATGATCTCAGGGTCCTAGGATCGAGCCCCGCATCGGGCTCTCTGCTCTGCAGGGAGCCTGCCTCCTCCTCTCTCTCTGCCTGCCTCTCTGCCTACTTGTGATCTCTCTCTGTGTCAAATAAATAAATAAAATCTTTAAAAAAAAAATGAAAAGTTAAATGTGTGTACACACTGTTATTCATCATTTTCACTTGTATAAATATAACCTAGAGAAATTCTTGCTCATATGCATCATGCAGCCTCTCTAAGAACGTTCACAGGAACACTGCTCCAAAGAGTAAAGAAATGGAAATATTTCAAATGTCCACTAAGAGAATAAATATAAGAAATTTCACACAGTGTTAATATAATACACAGTAATGAATCATGTAGAGCTAGATGCAGTAACAAGGGAAGGTTATTCAAAGAAACAAACGTGTAATGATAAAGGCAAGTCAGCCAAGAATATATATGGTATAACTCATAAGCCTCAAGAATAAGCAAAACTAAACCAAGTATGTTATTCAGAAACATACACATGCCAAAGTGGTGTTTTGTTCTTGTTAGGGAATAGTAAACCCCAGTTCAACACGGCAGTTACCTGGGGCAGAGAAGAAACAAAAAGAAAAGTCTGGAGAGTAATAAACCAGGAACCAACAGTACACAAATGTGCACTGTATTATTATAAAACAAGTTACACAAATGTTAAATATATATTCCTTTGTACATATCACATATAACATTAAAATAAAACAAATTAATAGATTAATAGAGGTGAAAGTTCTGTTCTGACAAGAGCTGATTAGGTTTTTTTTGAACCTACCTTCCATGGAATAAATGGAAAGGCTGGATAAAAGATCTTTTTAAAAATCAGTCTGAAGGTGATGAGAGCTACCAAAGCAGTGAGAATTTGCCAGGCAAAGTTTCAAAAGGGGAATGAAATCAAGATTTGAGTCTGGCCCTAAGACTGCTTTTCTCATACAAATGATAACTGATTCTGAAAGTGAAAGAGACTTAACAGGTTGAACAAAATCTGCATCACTGTCACAGAGCAGGAAGGAAAAAAATTGGAATTCTGGGTCCAATAAAGAACAGAGGCCCTGTTAAACACCTCAGAGTTCTGTGTGGCTCTCTAACAAATATACCCTACACATAAAGGTAACCAGAAAAAGAATCAGCCTGTCAAAAACTGAAGCCCAGTTTCCAGTTAGTGCACTCTTCCCTGGACCAAACTGATCTGACAATAGCTCAACTTGACAATAGCTCTTGTCAGAAGGAAAGTTAAGTCACCTCCAGAAGAATTACAAAATCTTTCAGGGCCTCAAATTATCTGAACATTTTTCACAGGCAAAGTCTACCATGCAATCAAAGTAACATGCATGTAAGAAAAGATGTGACCAAAAATAAGAGAAAAAAAACAGACAAGACAAAGAGCCACAGGAGGTCTAGAAAGTAAGATATAAACTTCAACACAATTAAAGAAGTTCAACAATTCAATGACAAGACAGAGAATTCTGGCAGAGAATTAAAAGCTATATTAAAAACTACAAAGAAATTATAAAATTGAAATATAAAATAAGTGCAATTAAGAATTCAGTGCATGGGCTTAACATAGGATTAGACAAATCTGTAGACTGAATTAGTAAACTCAAATGCAGGTCAGAAGAAAACAAAATGATGCAAGAATAGAGGGGAAAGTATATAAAGGTGTCAAACAGCTGGATCACAGCAAAAGAAACTGTACGTTTTTAAGTGTATAGTGTAAGTGAGGAAAGAGAATATGGTACAAAAATTATTCAGAACTTTTACAAGACTTCAAAGCTGTACATTCAAGAAGAGCTACAAGCCCCAAGTAGGATAAATACAAAGAAAAGCACACCCAGACACATCATCGTGAAACTGGGACCAATGCAAAACAGAAAAGATTAAAAGCATTCAAAGCAAAAGGAAAACCTTCGAAGGAACTCAGACTGTCAGACAATTTCAAGAGAAAAGGTCTGGAAATGGAAGATAATGGTGTAATATTTTTAAATTACTGAGGGAGGAAATATACCAGGCTAGAATTCTAAACCTGAAGAAAATATCCTTTAAAAAATGAAGGCAAAAACAAGACATTTTCAGGCAAATAAAAACCGAGAGACTGAATTAGCAGTAATCCACACTAAAAGAAATACTTCTTTTAATTCTTCAAGTATAAAGAAAATCATCCATAGACAAAAAGGAATGAAAAAATAAGAGAAATGGAAAAGATGTTGGTAAGTCTAAATAAACATTAACTGTAGAAAATATAATAGTGATGGTCCTGTGTGAACAAAAGCACAAAAAGCATCAGGAAATAAAGGGAATTAAAGTATGCTCAGGTTTCTAAAATACTGACTCTGCTGTCCTGAAAGTTTAAAACAGACTAATCGATACTAGCCTTCAGAACTCAAGGGAGAACACTGTATCCTCTAGGACAACTATTAAAAGAATAGGAAAATGTAAAAACCAAATCACTAAAGGGGGAAATGGAATAAAAATATTTAATCAAAAACAAGGAAAGAGGGGCGCCTGGGTGGCTCAGGGATAAGCTTCTGCCTTTGGCTCGGGTCATGATCTCAGGGTCCTGGGATCAAGCCCTGCATGGGGCTCTCTGCTCAGCCTCTGCCTGCCTCTCTGCCTACTTGTGATCTCTCTCTGCCAAATAAATGAATAAAATCTTTAAAAAAAAAAATACAAAATTATTAAAAAAAAAAAAAAAAAAAGATACATGGAATAGACTGGTTGGTAGGTGCCGGAGGCAGGGGTAGGTGGGCAAGATGGCTGAATAGGGTCAAAGGTACAAAATTCCAGTTATACAATAGTCATAGAATGTAATGTATAGCATGGTGACTACAGTCATTGCATATTCTTAAGTTGCCAAGAGAGTAAATCCTTAAACTAGATTTTCCACAGGAAAAAAAAAATTTATAACTGTGTGGGGATGGATAGTTATTGTGGTGATCGTTTCACAATATATAAAATAATGAATCATTATATTATACACATCAAATTAATATAACGTTATGGCTCAGTCAGTCAGGCGTCTCCCTTCAGCTTGGGTGGTGATCCCAGGATCCTAGAATTGAGTCCCACATGGGGCTCCTTGCTCTGTGGGGAGCCTGCTTCCCCCTCTGCCTGCCGTTTCCCCTGCTTGTGTGTTCTCTCTCTCTCTGCAACAAGCAAATGAATAAAATATTTTTTAAAATGTTATATGTCAATTATATCTCAATAAAAAAGACTAAAAGACAACTTAAAAGACAACCTACAGAATGGAAGAAAATATATGCAAACCATGTATCTGACAAGAGACTTGGATCCAGAATATATAAAGAATTATTACCACTCAACAAAAATACAACCGTAAAAAATGAGCAAAGGACTTGTATAGTCTTTGCTCCAAAAAGATATAAAAATGGCTAATAAGTACATCAAAAGATGCTCAGCATCATTAGAGAAATGCAAATCAAAACCACAATGAGATACCACTTCATGCTCGCTAGAACAGTTATAATCAAATTAACAGAAAATAAGTTGGCGAGGATGAGGAGAAATTAGAACTTTCATACACTGCTGGTAGGAAGGTAAAATGGTATAGCCTCTGTGGAACAATTTGTCAGTTCCTCAAAAAGTTAAACATAGAATTACCATATAATCCAGCAAAGATATATACCTAGGATTATACCTAAAGAACTAAACACAGGTATTCAAACAAATACTCAAACACAAAATTCATAGCAGCACTTTTCACAATATTCATAAGGTGGAAACAACCCAAATGTCTATCGGTGAACGAATTGATAAACAAGTTGTGATAAATATGTATAACAGAATATTATTCAGCCATAAAATGGAATGAAATACTGATACATGGTACAATGTGGATGAACCTCAAAAATATTATGTAAGTGACAGAAGAGTGACACAGAAAGTCACATATTGTATGATTCCATTTATAAGAAATATTCAGAATAGTTAAATCCATTAAGACAGGCAGGAGATTGGTAGTTGCCAGCCTGGGGGAAATGAGGTATAACTGCTTAATGAAAATGATCTGGAACTAGATAGAGGTGGTGGTCACAAAAACTGTGAATATACTAAAATGTGACTAAATTGTATACTTTTAAAATGATTAATTTTATGTTATATGAATTTCACCTCAATTTTTTAAAAATTGCAGCCGGGAAGACAGTCTTTTCAATAAATGGTGGGGTCAGATGGAAATAAAATAATGAATCCTGACATTTACCACATACCACATACAAAAATCAATCCTAAAAAGATTATATAGCTAAATGTGAAAGTAAATAAACAAAGCTTCTAGAGCAACACTGTCTAAAAGAACTTCAAGATGGTGGAAATGTTCTGTTCTATCCAACACTAGCAATATGTGGCTAGTGAGCACTTGAAATGTGTGAATACTTTTCCAGTTATATTTAGTTCAAATTTAAATAGCTACATGTGGTTAGAGGCTTGTGTATTACCATACTTCTAGAAAATAATATAGGGACTACTTTCACAACCATGGGGTAGGTAAAAAAGACAAGGTTAGTACTAACTAAAAAGAAAAGAATGGGCTTTGTTAAAACTAAGAACTTCCTTTTTTAAATTTTTTTAAAAGATTTTATTTATTTGAGAGAGAGTACATAAGCAGAGAGTGGGAGGGGCAGAGGGAGAGGGAAAAGCAGGCTCCCTATTGAGGAGGGAGCCCAATATAGAACTCGATCCCAGGACCCCAACATCATGACCTGAGCTAAAGGCAGATCACTTAACCGACTGAGCCACCCAGGAGCCCAAATTAAGAACTTCTGTTCATCAAAAAACGCCATTAAAAGAATGAGAGAGCAAATTACAAAGTGGGAAAAGGTATCTGCTAAACATACGTTCAACAGGATACATAAGGGACTCTTAAGAGTGAATAAAAGAGAGACTGACAATTTAAAAGAAAAATGTGGAAGGGACGCCTGGGTGGCTCAGTTGGTTAAGCGGCTGCCTTCGGCTCAAGTCATGATCCCAGCGTCCTGGGATCGAGTCCCACATCGGGCTCCGTGCTCCGCGGGGAGCCTGCTTCTCTGTCTGTCTCTGCCTGCCACTCTGTCTGCCTGTGCTCACTCTCTCTGACAAATAAATAAATAAAATTTAAAAAAAAAAAAAAGAAAGAAAAATGTGGAAGAGGCTTGAGCAGACAGTTAACAAAAGAGGATAGCCAAAATATCAATACATATATGAAAAAGTGCTTAAGGGCATACTATTCATTATACATTCACATAATAGCTAAAAAGTTAAAGACTGGCATATAGTACACTCAGGGGAATGGTACAACTAGAACTCTCATTCAGCACATATAAGAATGTTAACTGGTATAATCACTTTGAAAAATAATTTGGCAAGAAAAGAAAAGAAAAAAGGGAGGGAGGGAGAAGAAAAGAAAGAAAAACAATTTGGCAAAATTTACTAAAACAACTCATACAGGAGTGCCTGGGTAGCTTATTGGTTGAGTGTCTGACTCTTGGTATTGACTCAGGTCATGATCTCAGGGTTGTGAGATCTAGCCCTGTATTGGGCTTCTCAATCAGCAGGGAGTCTGCTTGAGATTCTCACCATCTCCTTCCCCTCCTCCCCCTTCCCTAACTCATGCCTGGGCGTACACTCTCTCTAAAATAAATAAATCAATCTTTAAAAGAAAAATAAAACAACTTAACATACTCTAAGATACAACAATTACACTACAACAGAAATGTATATATTAACACACAAAATGATACATAAAAGAGTACTTGTTAACAACAGCAGGCATTTCATATCAGAAATAACCTAAATGTCTAGCAACAGAACAGATTCATGATATTTATATGAACAATGGAATACTATACAGCAACAGAAGTATAGCAGCCACTACTGCTATACACAACAGGATGGATTTATCTCACAATGGAGAATAAATTGGGAATAAATAAATAAATAAAATATAAATAATATTTTATATATATTTATATCATATATTAAATATATATTTATATTGTAAATAAATATATTTATTTATATTTATCACAAATAAATTTATGATATGTGATAAGTATATTTATAAACAAGTTTATTTATAAATATATTTATCATAAAATATGTAAATATACATTTATATATAAATATACATATTTTGTATACATGAATACGTATATTTATAAATATATATAATTAAACATAAATAAACATAAAATATTAAAAAATAAATAAAAATGGGAGAATGGAAGGGATAATAACAAGAAAAAGACACAGGGGTTTGGGGGCTGGTAATCTGACTAACTGTCAGTTGGTCAAAAATCTTAACTTTGTGGTACCATAGCCTTAAAAAGTGTGTATTTTTCTGATACATTTTTTTTAAGATTTTATTTATTTATTTATTTGACAGAGAGAGATCACAAGTAGGCAGAGAGGCAGACAGAGAGAGAGGAGGAAGCAGGCTCCCTGCCGAGCAGAGAGCCCGATGGGGACCCGATCCCAGGACCCTGATATCATGACCTGAGCCGAAGGCAGAGGCTTAAACCACTGAACCACCCAGGTGCCCCTGATACATTTTTTTTTTTTAAAGATTTTTTATTTATTTGACAGAGATCACAAGCAGGCAGAGAGAAAGGAGAAAGCAGCTTCCCGCGAAGCAGAGCCTGATGTGGGGCTCGATCCCAGGACCCTGGGATCATGACCTGAGCCGAAGGCAGAGGCTTAAACCACTGAGCCACCCAGGTGCCCCTGATACATTTTATCTCAACAAAATTTTTTTCATTAAAGAAAACAAAACACAGTAAAGTTCCAGAAAATTTTAAACACATGATTAGCATACATGACCTAAAGAACACGAAATACTGTACTTACAGGAAGAAAAGTGAGAGACACAGCTAAAGAACATAGCCACAGCCAGAGACGAAGGTAATTAACACAGGAGCTACGTGTCGTAAATTACAGGGCCCTAGTCAACTAATGTTAAACAGCCACAAATTATTAGAGATCTAATACATACAATTATCTTGACTATTATCCCCATAAACTATTTTCCATAACAAATTTGTTTAAAAGTATTAATAGTATTAAAATAAATTAATGTAAGAATGACAGATATGAAACATGTAGTAATACAGATATATACTGCAAGAATTATAATTGTATTTTAGGAGGAGAAACTTTATCTCATACTTCTTTTAATTCTCCAAAGAACTCAGTATAGTGCTGAGTACACTACAGACACAAAACTGATAGTTATATATGGGTCTGCACATGCACGTTTATGTGTGTGGGTTTGTGTGAATACACATAAATATGCACACACATACATACAACCCCACGTGACTGTAAGGTGTCAGTTCTCCCACATCCAAACAAGCACTGCCCCAAAGACAAACGGAAGACAGACAAAATCACTATTTCTTTCCTAATGTTTTCTCCCAATCTCTTCTAATTCTCTACTACATGAAGGGAAAGAAACAACTATTGTCATGACAACCATACTGTGAACTAGCTTGTCAGTCTTCACGTTTTTCAAAATTGATGTCATTATAAAAGTTAACCTACTATAAAGATGAAAAAGAACCAAATGATACTTTGTATTTATCAAGGAATGCACTGCAGGTTACATGCCTATACTCAACTATAGAGATGCTTTGATGTTGTTTTAGTTCTAATGGATGTAACAGCACGTTAAAAAAGGACAGGAAAGCCTAAAAGAAGGCAGGTAAATGGAAGTGTTATTTCCATCATTTCACTTCTCTCTTTGTTGAATAAAAAATTTTAGAAGATAACACTGTGAAGAACACAAGTCTAAATAATATCAATTACCCGATCATTCATGAGAAGATCTTTCACAATGAAAGTAGCTACCAAGGACTTCAAAGGAGCAGCAAACTGATCAGGTGCAAGGAGAGCAATATGCCCAATAGTAACCAACGGTGTTATGAGATGTTCCAGGTTGCTTGGATCTAGGCTCTTATGCAGAGGCTGAAAATGAGAAGAGGAAAACACATTCAACTCTATGAATATGCAAATAAACTATTCACGTGTTTCATGTTCAAATATTAAAAAAATTACAAAAGTTTCAAGACGTATACATGGTGTAAGTAGTAGCTTAAGCTTACATTTAAACTCCTATAGGTTATTTATGTTTAAAAGGCATCACATTTAAATAGTTAGTTTTTGCCCAAGTCATATCTTAGCAGTAGATAAAAAAAAAAAACTTCAGCATGGAGAATCATATTATGTGTATTTTATGACTACATACAGGAACATGGGAGACTGCTAGGGCTCACCAATATCCATTTTTGTTCTACTTCCTGGGCAAAAGGACACCTATATATACACACAGCATCCTCTGCAGCTAGATGAGAATATGTGAATAAGCTCTGGTTAAAAGACTGTCAGTACAAGTGAGGTACATGTGCCTGCACTGAGGTAAGTATGAGAAGTGTATCTTCTTGTATTCTCTCTCTTTACTCACTGGCAGGCATAATACCAAAGGATCCAGTGGGACTTGAAGAGAAGCCAATTGTCAAAAAAAAGTCTATGTGCCTAAACCACTGACTAGAATGCAATCCAAACACCCAAGGGGACTTCTTTTCAGGAGCCAGAAATAAGCTTTTATTATACAGAGTCACATGCATTCTTGTGGATTTTTGTAGCATCAAATATTAAGTACCATAACTAAGGAAATTTTTATTTTTCTGATAGAAAACCCTATCATTAATACACATTTTGCCATGACAAAAGAATGAGACTCTTCATATACCCATATAGAATAATATCTAAAATGAAATATTAAACTTTTAAAATAGAGAAGTCAGAAGAGTGACTGTAGTATATTATCACTGGCATAAGCAAAGAGGGAAGGAGATAAAATATAAGTGTGTCATTGTGTGTGTGTGTGTGTGAGTGTGTGTGCACATACATATGTGTATTATGTTACTTATATGTGAATACTGTCCAGAAAAGTATATTAGAAACTGGTAACAGATTACCTCTGGGAATGATAACTGGGTGGCTAGGGATACAGGGCTGAGGTGGAGGAGAAAACTTACTATTTTACTATTTGGATTTATTTTGTGTGTTATCATTTGGAAGCAAGTAAATATATTATTAAAAATTTTAGTGACACTTTTAATAGAGTCAATGCTGTCCTCCCATACCAAACATCAAGAATTCTAGGCTTGAAAAACAATACTGAATTGTTCTTCCCCAACATCTTAGGGTAGTGTGAGGCTTCATTTAGTCAAAAGCATATTTAAATGATTCTGCTTCTTGCTATTCTTGATGACTTCCCTCAATACTTCCATTGTACACCTAAATGCCAGCTTGTTTAGATTATGAATAAAAATATGACCATGTTTTTTCAATAGTGAGTGTGACAATTTTACACAATAAGGCAATAAAGTCATTTCTGGAAAAGCAGAATTAATAGTCAGACCCTGGATTAATAGCAATCGCATGGAGGCCAGACAGATCTATAAAATCTTTTCTCAGAAAGCTGGCAAACCTATATATTATAGCCAAGGGTTACAGATTAGGTTATGGTAAAGAAAAACAAAATATCAGATATGTAATATCAAAATGAAAATAAAAGTACCCTACAAATTCAAGTTACTATCAGCATTATCCTACTCCTTATCAGCATTGAAAGGAACTGAAGATTAATCAAGAAAAACAAAAGCTTTCTAAATCAACATGAATTCATTAAAGTCATTCTGATATACAAAAACAGACCACAAAAAATATCTCCATCCCACAATGCACAAAATTTAAAATAAATTATTTGCTACATACAGCAAGATGATATATGATAAAGACAACTACTTTTCTTCCTTGTTCAGGTCTTTAGCATAATACATGAAAATATGAAAAAGTTAGTATAAATGTTCTAAAACAGTAGCTTCAGCATAATTCCCAAACTGTCTTGATTTCACTCAAGGCTACTGAACTAAAATTTTAAGTTTGGATTTTATGTAACAATGCTAAATATCTAATAAGAATACTAAAGATAGCTCCAGATTACAATAGATTAAAAAATGGAATGCTTAAAAAGCATAGTAGTAATTTAAAGGGTAGAAAAAATAATGTGAAATATGTATTTAAATATCATCCATCTGATATAAAATCAGGTCAGTGGTTATATAAGTATAAATTTATTTGTGTTTTATATACCAATTATTTGTCCTATACTACACCAATTAGTACTGACAAAGTTCCATATACTTCAGCAGTATCTTATAAACAGAACCTTAATTTTCAAACCTGTAAACTGACGGAATCATCTTTTAACTTACAGAATCATCTACTATCTACTATCAATACACACGATTTTTATGTAATTAGTTATTAACAAAAAATAGTTTCCTAATCCTAAATGTATAATGTCAAAAAATATTATATAATTGTTTGATTTCTGTTCTTGTTAGTACTAAACGTCTGAATAATTGGGTATTGTCCTATTTTAACCACACATCAAAACTGATTATACTGATTCAAATTCTGAAAACATATTATAAAATGATACATCTCCAAATGTGAACATTCTATAAAATCATTAATATGTGTTTTTTAACCACAAATTATGAAACAATTTTTTTTTTTTTACCTCAAATATCTGTGCAAACTGGGTCTCTTTACTAGAAAATATTGCATGGATACAATGAATGGCGTATTTGGCTTGGCGGGGGGGTCCTTTTTTAGATTTGTGATGTAAAACAGGAAGCAAAGCTCTAAAAAAAATATAAAGAAAAACAATAAACCAGAAAAATCAGCAAGACTCCATTAGATACTTTACCATCCATATTTTTTTAGGTAATGTCTTCTAAGAACAAAAACATCTACCTGAACTCATTTTCAATTGTCTCTAATTTTGCTTCATAAATGGCTACATTAAAAATATCATCCAAATACAAGGTTCCCCCCTCCTTTTTACTTAACAATTCTAAATGGAAACATGCAGGGCAACCCATTTTTTCTTAATGTCAATCCCATTAGCCTTTTTCATTCTCACTGCTATCACTCCAGTTAAGTTGCTGCCACCTTATACATAAGACCACTACAATGGGACCTAAACTGTTTCTCAAGTCTCTTCCTTCTCTGATTCACCTTTCACTTCATACCAGCACAACCTACATAAAGGGAAATCTGATCATAAAACCTATACAAATTGTTTACTATGTTATCAGGCACTATTAAAAGTCCCAAATGCTTGCCTTCATGCTACGAGCATATTAAGGACAAGACAAATGATAATATATAAATTAGCAAAATATGTGTTATGTCAAATTATGGTAACTGCTGTGGAATAAAAAAGAAAAAAGAAAAAAGGACAGAACAGGGAGTAGGGAGTGGTGTGTATTACAATTTGAAAGAAGGTGATTATAGAAGATCTTTCAGATAAAGTAACACTTGAGCAGAGTTCTGAGGGAAGTAAGGAGTAAGTCATGTAACTACTTGGAAGAACATGTAGGTATGGTATCATTATACTACACAAAAACTTAGAATGAATACTGAATACAGCAGGATCTCTTAGCTCAATTATTCATTCAAACATCATACAGTGTAAGCAACTTCTGAATCCACCTCTTGCCCAATAACCAACCCAGTGTTTCAGTATTAAGAATTCAGATATATAATTAATTCACTACAGTAAGACACCAGCAGCAAAATATAATAAAAAGACAAGTGACAAACTGAGGGGAAATTCTGCCTTTTGTTTCACAAAGAAAGGGTTAATATCCCTAACATAAATTCTTTCTACAAATACAGAATGACCAGCAATATCATGAACAAATGGGTTGGTCATAAAAAAATGGAAAGTTCTTCAAAAAGTAGATACACAAATTAACCTATGATGTGCGAAAAGATGTTTACTTTCACTCATTTACAAAAATATATATATGAATGGAAACTATACTAAGACTTCTGCTTCATATGATGACAGTTTATCTGAGATGGGACATCCTCTCCTAACTTAAGCAACCAGGAAACAGACAAATATATGAAAGGTCTTAGACACTGGGCAACAGGCAGCACATGACTATAATCCCTAAAAGATGGGAAACACATGAGAAGAGCCTTACACATCTATCCCCACTTACGGCGTGCAAAGCTCCAGACTGCCATATAAGGCAAAGTAACACAAGTAGAGCCTGGTGGTTGCACAGAGTTGAGAGAGACCGAGATGGGAACTGAGGCAGCTATAATTTCTAGGGCAGAGTTCCACAGAGGAGGGAACTACAAAGACAGCAAGCGAGCTTGAATTCTGCAGATCCACAGACGGGTGTCCCAAGTCACTGGCTGAATAATGATCAGTGCCATGCATGAGAAAAAAACTACCCAAGACCAGGAAAAGAACACTGGAAAGTAAGCCAAAAAATTCCCTGACACATGCAAGGCTGCTAGTGATTCACGTTTCCACCAGCCACAGTAGAAAGATCTTGTAATACATAACCAGGAAAAAAAATTCATCAACAGAAATAGGTCCAGAAGTGATACAGGTGACAAAATTAACAAAGACATTAAAACCGCCATTATGAATATGCTCCACATGCCCAAGAAGAAAACATGAACATGATGAGAACAGAAATGCATTTAAAAGACCTAAATGGAACTACTAAATATGAAAAATACAAAGCCTGCAATGAAAAATATACTAATAGAATCAAAAGTAGATTATATGTTACAGAAGAAAAAAATCAGTGAATTTGAATACACAGCAATAGAAACCATGTAAAATAAAACAAAACAAAACAAGAGACAGGGAAAAAATAAGAACAGGGCATAAGTGACCTGTAAGACATTACTAAGTAGTCAAAAATACATGCAACCAGAGTCCTAGAAAACAAAGAGGTGAGGAGGGGAGAACAGAAAACAAATTTGAAGAAACTGTAGCCACGAATTTTCCAAATCTGATGGAAATAGGCCCACAGTCCCCAAAATCTCAATAAGCCTCAAGCAGAAGAAACATAAAGTAAACCATTCCAAGATATACCATTATCAATTTGGTAAAAACAGTGAAAAAGAAAAAAAAATCTTAAACACTGAAAAAAAAAATACACATTACATACAGAGAAATACTACATACAGAGGAACACTTCATCAAAATCTATCGAATCCAGAAAATATTGGAGTGACATCTTTTAGGTAAGAAATGAGAATATCAACCTACAATTCCATTCTGAGGAAAAAAGGTCTTTCAAGAATGAAGGCAAAATAAAGATTTTTTTTTCAGACAAAGAAAAACTAAGTTAAGTATTCAAAAGCAGAACTATACAATAAGAAATATTAAAGTTATTCAAGAAGAAAATGATACCAGATGAAAATATGGATATCTAAAAAAATAAAGACTAGGTGCCTCCTTAGCGCAGTAGGCAGCGCGTCAGTCTCATAAAAAAATGAAGACCAACAGAAATGGTAAATGTACGTACTCAAATAAACCTGAGCATATTTAAAAAAAAAGAAGTTATTTGGTCACATTTGGAGGATGCTAGTAAACTCACTATTTTGAACACTGTTCTATAACATACAAAAAACAATAGCATTTAATCTGCCTTTCCTAAACAGATGCAGCACTGGGGAACCAGAAAATAGATAAGAAGTTCCTCTTTCTAAAAGTATTCGGCTAGTAGTGAAGAATGACAGAATATCACCATTAATTACTAAGTCTCATCAGTTACTAACATCATAAAAAGAGAAGTAACCAGATATCATGTGCCTCCTGATAGAAAAACATACCATCATCTATAAAAGTGGTTCTGTAACAACAAAAAGTTGAACTGGAATCCAACCAGGCCTCTGCATTGAACTATCACTTTACAGAAAATATAAGGAACCCATTAAAATATGCCAAAGGCATACAATTAGCAAAAACCAGTCTATGTGAAACTCTACAAGAGAAATCCGGTTTCTTTATCGGATACAAAGAGAAAAAGAGAATTGGAGGGAAGCCTACAGGAAACAAAGCACTTTAAGAGATTTATCAACAAATAACAATGTGGATCCTGATTTTAAAAAAGACTTAAAAAATTACATTGTTGAGAAAATTAGATATTATTAACATCAAACAACTGATGTTAACTATGTGATAAAGGCATTATGCTTTTTTTAAAATTTTTTTTTATTTTATTTATTTTCAGCGTAACAGTGTTGTTTTTTCACCACACCCAGTGCTCCATGCAGTACGTGCCCTCCCTATTACCCACCACCTGGTGGGTCTCTCTCACCCCTCTCACCTCTCACCCCTCCCCGCCCCTTCAAAATCCTCTGCTTGTTTTTCAGAGTCCATAGTCTCTCATGGTTCACCTCCCCTTCCAGTTTCCCTCAACTCCCTCTTCTCTCCATCTCCCCCTGTCCTCCGTGTTCTTTGTTATGCTCCACAAATAAGTGAGACCATATGATACGTGACTCTCTCTGCTTGACTTATTTCACTCAGCATTATCTCTTCCAGTCCCGTCCATGTCGTTACAAAAGTTGGGTATTCATCCTTTCTGATGGAGGCATAATACTCCATTGTGTATATGGACCACATCTTCCTTATCCATTCATCCGTTGAAGGGCATCTTGGTTCTTTCCACAGTTTGGCGACCGTGGCCATTGCTGCAATAAACATTGGGGTACAGATGGCTCTTCTTTTCACTACATCTGTATCTTTGGGGTAAATACCCAGCAGTGCAATTGCAGGGTCATAGGGAAGCTCCATTTTTAATTTCTTGAGGAATCTCCACACTGTTCTCCAAAGTGGCTGCACCAACTTGCATTCCCACCAACAGTGTAAGAGGGTTCCCCTTTCTCCACATCCTCTCCAACACTCGTTGTTTCCTGTCTTGCTAATTTTGGCCATTCTAACTGGTGTCAGGTGGTATCTCAATGTAGTTTTAATTTGAATCTCCCTGATGGCTAGTGATGATGAACATTTTTTCATGTGTCTGATAGCCATTTGTATGTCTTCATTGGAAAAATGTCTGTTCATATCTTCTGCCCATTTTTTGATATGATAATCTGTTTTGTGTGTGTTGAGTTTGAGGAGTTCTTTATAGATCCTGAATATCAACCTTTTGTCTATACTGTCATTTGCAAATATCTTCTCCCATTCCTTTTTGTTTTGTTCACTGTGTCCTTTGCTGTGCAGAAGCTTTTGATCTTGATGAAGTCCCAAAAGTTCATTTTCGTTTTTGTTTCCTTTGCCTTTGGAGACATATCTTGAAAGAAGTTGCTGTGGCTGATATCGAAGAGGTTACTGCCTATGTTCTTCTCTAGGATTCTGATGGATTCCTGTCTCACGTTGAGGTCTTTTATCCATTTCGAGCTTATCTTTGTGTATGGTGTAAGAGAATGGTCGAGTTTCATTCTTCTACATATCGCTGTCCAGTTTTCCCAGCACCATTTATTGAAGAGACTGTCTTTTTTCCATTGTATATTTTTTCCTGTTTTGTCGAAGATTATTTGACCACAGAGTTGAGGGTCCATATCTGGGCTCTCCACTCAGTTCCACTGGTCAATGTGTCTGTTTTTATGCCAGTACCACGCTGTCTTAGTGATCACAGCTTTGTAGTAAAGCTTGAAATCAGGTAACGTGATGCCGCCAGTTTTGTTTTTGTTTTTCAACATTTCCTTAGCAATTCGGGGTCTCTTCTGATTCCATACAAATTTTAGGATTATTTGCTCCAGCTCTTTGAAAAATGCCGATGGAATTTTGATCGGAATGGCATTAAAAGTATAGATTGCTCTAGGCAGTATAGACATTTTAACAATGTTTATTCTTCCAATCCAAGATTATGCTTTTTTTTTTTAAGAGTTCTTATCTTTTAGAGATACTTAGATGCTACAGATGAAACGATAAATATAGTCTGTCATTTGCTTTCAAATAGAAGGAGAATGGGGAGTACATAAATTATAAATTAATCAAAAGCAGCTGTTTAAGTTATTCATACATAAGCTAGTTATTGGATACATGGGAGTTCATTATAATATTCTAGTTACTTCTGTGTTTGAAAATTTCAGTAATAAAATATACAAGAAGAGTCGTCTCACCAAACAATCCTTTTAGTCTATGGTTTGTGGCTTCTTTGTGAAATGAAAAATTATTAACTTCTGGTGACTTCAGTAACTAAACTCCCTAGATAAGACGTGTCTTCTCATAGATCAGACTTGCCAATTCAAACATCCATAATCCCTTTTCTCAGTAATAAGAGAAAATTACAGGTCATACACATGTAAAAAGCAATTTGGGTTGGAATTTTTAAAGACAGAATGAGAAATTTTAAGCTCATCCAATGTTTTGCATACTCATTTAAACAGAAAAACAGAAATAAACCAAAAACAATAAATAAAGAAGAAAAAACACTTTCAAGAATTCTTAAGTACGAGGCAGAGTCTGAGATGTTAGTGAAATGTAAATAAAACAACTATCTTCTGATTACTTTTCTACTACTAAGTTCCTATTAAATGAAATACTTTATTCCCTTGCTATATTGATTTGCCAATTCAAGGTTTTTTTCCCCTGATGATAATCATACACATGTAGAAAATGTAAACAATACTGAAAAACACATTTAAAAACTACTGAAGAAAACACTCAAAATTCCACTACCCTAAAATAATTACTGTTAACATTTTAGTGAATATCCGTCTAAAATTTCCCTTACATGCATACATATATTAAGTAAATGAGGATACAACATACAAAGTATTTGGAAACATTTTTTCACCAACAATGCTGGAGAGAAGCTCCGTGTCAATTTTAATGGCCATGTGGGTCTTTAGTGGATAGCTATACCCCAACTACTCTAACCAGTCTAACCTGATGAGCATTTAAATGTTTTGGATTTTTTTTTCTCTTAACAACAAAACCATGAACATCCTTATGCTAGTTATTTACATACTGTTTCTGAGCTTTAAGGTTTAAGCCTCCCATAATCTGCTCTGAGATCCTGGATATATAAATCTGAAATTACATTTCCTAGACTCCCTCAAGAGCTGGCTTCATGTTAGGTTCTTCCAATAAAAGACCCCAGAGCTTCTTCAGGCATTCCCCCAGCAACAGCTAGGATACTCCTACAGTGTCAGCTCGTTAGGCAATATTGACAGGGCTCTTCCATCCAATGGACAGTTCTTAACACCACTTCTCTCAATTGTTCCTCCAGCCCTAAGGGTGGTTCCAGCTTCCAGCAATTCATAATCTCTGGGTTACCAAAGCAACTTGTTGCTCTTTCATCCTTCAAACATCTGTATTAATTTATGATTAAAATACCTGATAAGTGGGGCACCTGGGTGGCTTAATGGGTTAAAGCCTCTGCTTTCAGCTCAGTTCATGATCCCAGGGTGCTGGATCAAGCCCCACATCAGGCTCTCTGCTCAGCAGGGAGCCTGCTTCCACAGCTTCTCTCTCTGCCTGCCTTTCTGCCTACTACTTAAAGAAGAAAAAAATATTGAAAAAAAAAATACCTGACATGGTTTCTGTTTCTCTGATTGAGCCTTGACCAAATAATCATTAGGTATATATCTTTTCTAATTATCTCGGGGTAAGTTTCTGAAAATGAAACTGCAGTGCTGAAGACTGCACGCATTTTAAGTTTGTATGTATTACCACACTACCAACTAAGAATAGCTGAATCAATTTATAATCCAATCAAGAGAGCATTGTTGGAATGCTAGCTAACACTGGTTACAGTACAGACATGTTTTTATTTGTATTTGCCTCAATTAGTATTAGTAGGCATAAATGTCTTTTCTTGATTGATTTGAGGGGCTGGAACGATTTCCAGTTTATGTATTTCCTGTTCATTTCCTTTGCTAGTATTCTACTCTGAAACCTGTTATATTTCTGTTAGAGTCTTTATACATTAAAGACACTTTTTCTAAGTTATGCATATTGAAAATAGTTTCCCAGCATACCATTTGCATTCCTAACTTATTTCATGATTTTTGCTTTTATCTAAATGGTTTCTCCCTCACTAAAATATAAGGGCAGAGTTTGTTCATTTCAACAGAACCTTATATACTCCAGTATCTTATATACAGTAGGGCTCTATAAATATATTTTAACAAGTGGATATTTAATTATACAATCCATCAATATTTCATGACGTGGCATTAGCATCCCTTCAATCACAAAAAAAGGAGTTACAGAAATGTGCTGGCTATTAATACTTTTATTAATTCATTTTATATATTTAAAACCTTTGAAAATCTTGGACTCATCTCAAATTTATGAAAAACCAAGATAAGCAGTCTATATTGATTTTTCCTTTCAAAACAGCTTGCCAGTTATTTAGTGGGTAATATAACTTTTCCTAACTCTTTCATTAAATATTATATTCCTCCACTTACTATTATAAGGTTGCAAGTTTCTTGTATAGTTTACTCCTAGGCTTTCTGGTTTTTACTTCTACAATATTTTCAAAACAGTTGTTAGTGGTTTATAAGGAAAGCTCTGGATTTTTACATACTTATTTTGGCTATTGTGGTTTTGGTAGTTTTTCAGTTGGATTCCCTTGGATTTTCCATGAAATACCATGATAACTTTGTTTTCTCCTTTCCACCAATGTACGTATTACTTTATTTAATTATACTGGCTAATGCTTCTAAAGCAATGTTAAATCATGGAAGAGATAGTGTATTTTCCTCATTTTGTTCCTAATTTTACTGGGAATGCTTTTAGTGTTTACTATAGGACAATGCTTATTGGTTTGAGACAAATTTATTATGTTACAAAAACACTTAATCTTATTTTATTGGGTTTAATTAAAAATAAGACACATATGTTTATCAAAAGCCCTTTTAGCATCTATCAGAATGGCCTACTATGTGCCCTTTTCCCTTTTACTCAATTTTGTAATAAATTATAACATGACTATTAGGCTTACTAAGACCAACCTTCACATTTGACCATAATATATATTTTATAAATTTTTTTTAAAAGATTTTATTTATCTGTGAGAGAGATCACTGGTGGGAGTGGGGCAGGGGTGGCAGGGAAGAGGGAGAAACAGACTCCCCGCTGAGCCAGAAGCTAGGAGCCCAGAGCCCTAAGGGGTTGAACATGGGGCTCAATCCCAGGACCCTGAGATCATGACCTGAGCCAAAGTGACTGAGGCACCCAGGCACCCCAGCCATAGCTTATCTTTGTTTTACTGTAGTAAACTCTCTTCTTACTAGAAATTTACTTACAATTTTTGCAGCAATATTAGTAAGATCTGTCTTAAGTTTTCTTTTGAAGGAATATCTGTTATCCAGTTTTAGCCTCCTGTTTGTTATCTTGGCTTTATGAAAGAAGTAATCTGATTTTTTTTTCCTATGCTTTAAACAATTAAAAATAATTAGAATGCTTGGTTTCTTGTAGACGTGAGATACTTCCAAAAACACACACTTCTACTGGCACTTTTCTCAAATTTTTTAAAATAATTACAGCCTAATTAGGTTTTCTCCCATTCTTCTTGAGCTAGTTTTATTTATTTACATCATCCTTAAAAGTAAAATCCAAGTTTTCAAATATTTAAACCATAGATATAAACACATCTAAAATTTAAATAAAAAGAAAAGTGATGAAAAAAGACAATCTGATATGCAAACAAAAGGAAAACAAAAGTTGGATTTAGATGCGTAAGTAAAAGTGAATGCAAAGGGGAAAAGTATATACCTTGGTAGAGAAGATTCACAATATAAAATGGTTAATTAATTCATTTCCTGAGTCTTTATGTCTTAAAGAATATCCTTATTTGTCCTTAAGCCCAACTTGGCTACTCGGGAAATTCTTCAGTTAATATAATTTCTTTTGTCCCTGAAAACACTCCAGCTGTTGAATCATTAATTTCAGAAATCTTATGTGATTGAGAGAAGTGAACATCTTTCTTTTTCCACTGTACATAATATACTTCCTTTCCTTTGCTATTGATGTTTGTGAAATCACTTCTGTAATCCCTGAAAATTCAGTAAATTCCACCAAGATGTTCCTAGAACATGAGTCCTCTTGATCTCCAGATTGACATTATCATTCATTCTAAACAAGTTTATTGTTTTCTGGGGTTTTTTTTTGTTTGTTTGTTTGTTTTTTAACTATTCTCCATTTTCCATTATTCTCTTGTTTCCTCCACAGAAACCAATTAGGACTTTTCAGTATCTGCAAATTATTTTAACTGCCTTCATTTCTATGCCCACTCTTTCCATGTTCTATGCAATTTCCTCATGCTCTATCTCTAGCTTACTAATTACATTTTTGATATTGTTTATTCTGCTCCTTGCTGCTCATAATAAATTATACTTTATAATACAAGTATGTTCCTGTGATCTTTATCCTTAGTTCTGCTACTCCTTCTATATATATTCTTTTTGTTCTCTTATCTTTCCAGATATCATTTGCTGCTTAACTTTCTTGGCAGTTTAGAATGGTTTAAAATTTTCTTTTTTCTTAGAAAAACTCAATTCTCCCAAAGAGTGATTATCTGCTTTCTTTGGAATATTAAAATATCTGTTCAGGTTTCATATTTGTTAATTTATGTGTACTCTGTTAACTCATCTTTGAATAAAAGAAATTCTCTGGCCCTGCCATTTAAACACAAAGGCAAATATTATCTCCCTGATAACTGAACATCAGGTGCCTCTCTTTAAAAATTAACATCTAATAACTGATCTTCGGGTACCTCTCTTAAAAAATTAACATCAAAGCTCCCAACTCATTAATCAGTTGGCCAAGTGAGTAGCATGGAGGAAGCACCTGGAATTAAATGTAATAAGTCCTTTATCTCTGTGTAATTTCTGAGTCTACTGAAACCCTGCCAGTGATGAGAACTAGCTAGCCCCACATGGACTATGGCTATATCCTATAAGAGGACTCTTAATTTTGGCATATCTGCCTACTCTGGGGGTGAGCCAGACTCAAAAGAGACAGGAGGAGTCAGAACACAAACCATAATACATCATCATTTTTGTTTAGTGGGGAAGCACACAATTTTTTTTGTGCCTGTAAAGTTGGTAGTAAGACATTTGCTTCACAATTCTATTCTAAGCCTCACCTAAGCTTTGCTCCTCCTGCAAAGGAGAACAGGTCAGCCCATAGAAAAATGGTGTGACCATCAAGTCTCTCTTTTAGTTCTAAGACAGCAGAAATGAGACTTTCCTTATTTCTCTCAAAGCCTGCCTATACCTCAACCTCCTCCTCTAAATTAGCAAACGACAGAACACTTACTATTCTCTTGATTCTCTGGATTCAGGAATATGTGTATCAACTGTCAATGTTCTCACATTCAATTCACTCTAGATGTCTTACTTAGCAAAAATTCTGTCCAGTTTGTGGTAGCTTCCACTTAAGATACATTTTTCTTTTGGTTCTTCAGAATTATTTTGGTGAATTCAAGGGAAGATAATTTAATAAACAAACAACTTTATCAGTTTTCCTCAATATCCACTCACTCAATTTAATCATTTAAAACATAAAATATGCATACATATTTCACCTTCTGAAGACATATACTATGAATTACTTCATCAAGAACAGTGCATGCACACACCGCACGTATTCAATATCAGTTGATTTTCCTCATAAGAAATATCTGTAATATACTCAGCGTATAAATCAAATAATTGTTAAGTACTTCAGTTTCATATTAAAGCAGCAGATGTTTTAAAATGTTTTAAAATGCCCTTTGCATTTAAATGTCCATCTTTCAATCTTGCCCTTGTAGTTCTACAAATATATCAAACGAAGCCTCTTTAAGATATAAAGTGTACTAGGAAAGAGTCTTGAATAAAAATAAAATCCTCCCAGTGAATAAATCAAACTAAAACTTGCTCAAAATCCTAACTGAGAAAGGAACTATGCCATTATGGATATGGTACCACAGGCATTCAGACAAATAGGCCTAAATTCAAATCTTCATTCTTCTACTTCCTAGCTATATGACCCAAAACCATTTACCTCAAGTGAATATCGGATTTCTCATTTGGAAGATTAGGATCATTTCTACACTTTATTAAACTATTAAAAAGTTTAAATGAGATAGTACAGTAAGTGGGCATACAGTAACATAGAGTTATGTATTGTTTGTGTATATCTCCAAACTGATTTCTGATCTGGAGAATCATAGCATCATTCAAAGGAAAATTCATGCTCTGCATTCCCTTAAAAATAAAGAAGTCAGTTTTTTTTTTCTTTGAAAGATTTTATTTATTTATTTGAGAGAGAGGGCAAAGCAAGAGGGAGAAGCAGGCTCCCTATAGGGAGCTGGACTCAGAAATCGATTCCAGAACTCAGGGATCATGACCAGGGGATCATGACCAGAGCCAAAGACAGATGCTTATCAACTGAGCCACCAGGGAGCCCCAAGGAGTCCATTCTAAGCAATAAAGTTTCCTACTCTTGTCAAAGAGAATATGATTACAAAATTTTGGTATGTTTCAAAGATCATTTAAATAATGTCTTTGTCCTGGTAATAGTCTCTAAAATTAAGTTCATATGAACAAAAAGGAATAACAAAAAGTATAACTGAGATTTTAAGAGCTACCTTTGTCCAGTCTCCTTCTGAGGTTTTTCATCCACATGAAGAAGCATGCTACCCCAACCACAACTAACTGGACTAGTGGCTAAGCCAGAAAGAATGAGGTACATGTAAAACTAACCACCAAGGACTATGGCAAGATCAGAACCAACTATCAGATATACCCTCCAGGAACAGGGTGGAGAGATGCATATAGAGCAGTAAGCAGGGATCCATAGAAAATGAAGACTTATTGTTTTGAGGTATCACAGAATCTTGAATAATGAATCAGCATTAGAAATCCCAAGGATAACAGCATAATTTCCAATTTCTGGAAATACTGAAACACATACAAAAATACACTGCTGTTCAGATGTTTATTCCATGCTTCCCTGAGTCAAATAAAGCACTGCTTCTGAAAATGTTCAATTCAATACCTTTAATCACAGAGTACAGTGAAAAGTCCTATGCACAGTCCTGCTGAAACTCCCTTGAAATTTACCATTAGACCTTAAATTCACATTAATTATTGAGTCTATGCCACACTATACCAAGAGAATGTTTTACTATAAAATTGTTTTCATTAAAATATTTAAGCAAAATCAATGCTTCAGAAAGAAATGCTATGTTTGCTCCACATTTCCATGAATACCTCTAAAATACCAATCAGTGCTATCCCCCCAGAAAATGAGAATCTAAACTGAATGGTATAAACTTAAGATAACTGAGACACAATTTCCTCAAAACTTAAAAGATCCCAACTATTACATAAATCAAGAAACAGTAAATTATTTGTCCGTTTTCTAAATTATTTATCAGAATAAACTTACGATCTGATATGTGGGAAATCTTCTTCAATTTTGCTTCCTGTGTTTTTAAAAATTTGGAGTGCAGCTTCTGCTACTTTTTCATCATCCATTTTCAGACAAGCCAGGAGAGATTCAAATGTTTCAGCAGAATGAAACGAGATGGGATGTGTAAATGAAAGTACCTTAAAAAATGAGTCACAGAAATGATCTGTAAGCCTTTTCCATTTTTACAATATAAATCCAAAATATTACATACTGGAAATACTCAAATCAAAGTAAATATAAAAAGAATTATGCTAATAAGGACAAGAAAGCACTACAAATAAAGTTTAAAACTTAAATAGGTACCAGATATGTTCCAGTATAGGAAGACTGCATGATCTAACAAAGTCCTTTCTTTCAAAATTAAATTACTCAATATAATTCTACTCAAAATAATTTAGATTTTGGTTAATGTTTGGGTTTTTTGGAGGAGGATGAGAATAGAATTTAACAAAGGAGAATTTAACAAAGGAGGAGAGAGAATGCAACAAAATAGCTCTAGTCTTCTAAACAAAGGTTGTTAGAAGTGACTAATAACATTTTTGGAAAAAATGTTCATATGTTCAAATGTTCATATCTAGAAAAGAGGGTAAAACAACAGATCATAAAAGATACTGTAACATTTACACCTGTTACCATTATCAAATCAACATGGTACTAACATCAGAAGAAACAAAACAGAAAAAGTAAAACTTTTTAGTCCAAGCATATATAAGAACTTGGATTATATAGAGTAATATAGATTATAAAGAAGGAACAGAAAATGAAAATGGATGGGATTTTTAATAAATAGTCTCTGATAACAATACACAGCTATTTGGAGACAATCTAATTAGATCCTCCCCCACAATATATACTTTCAAAATAAATTTCAGATGGGTTATATTTTAGATTGAAAAACAAAAACAATAAAAATCTTCTGAACAAGACAGCATTTTTAAGCTTAAAATAAACAACTGGAATCAAAATATGGAATGTAAAAACAAGCAAGGAGGAGAAAAATACATTAAGTATAATGCTGTATTTGTAAGATTCAGAAACAAGAAAAATAAGTGATGTTACTTAGAGATACACAGGTAGACACAGATGATAAAACTAAAAGGACAATAAGAGAAAGAATAATAAACCCCAATAACAGAACTATTCAGAACAATTATTCCTGGGGGAAGTGAATCACGGAAAAAAACTACTCAGGGAACTTCAACAGTATCATTAGTACTCTATTCGAGTCAGCATCTTATTTACTTTTCAATGTATTCACCTTATTACTGTACCTTATAACTTACATAAAAAACAAAAAGCTGAGATGTCAGTAGAAAAAGAACACAAGATTAAAAGAGAGAGAGAAAACAAACACAGGATAAAAATAATGAATTCACCGTAGGAAAAACACTAATGATTATACCTCACTGCAATAACTACACAAATAAAAACATTATTTTTATTTATCAGATTAGAAAATCTCTTTAAGATTTACAATATTCTATGTTCGTGAAGATAGGATAGGCACCTTCATTCACTGCTAACTGAATTATATATGGGTATAATTTTTCTGTAAAGGAATTTTATTAAGTATATACATCTAAACTTTTTGAAAATTATTCTATGTTCCAGTATTTTAAAATAGAAGACATCAGCAAGGGATCTTTGATATATTTATCCTTGTATCATTATAAGAAGAATAAAATTAGAAAAATCTAAAGATCAAGGGAAATAGTTGGGAACTCTATGGCACTGCAAAAGTGGACTAATCACCATTTCAAAAAATAATGGTTTTTTATATTTTTACTATGAGCCAGATACTATGCTCGGAAACTTATGTGCATGACTTAATTAAGTCCTTTGTGAGATAAGGGCTATTATTATCTCCAATACAGACGAGGAAGCAGAGGCAATGAACTTGCCCAAAAGCATCCATCTAATAAATGACAGCCATATATCAGATCTGTTTTTTGGCACTCTTAAAAATACTTCCTTAAAAAACACTAGTAAAAGTGTTTATAATTTAATAAGGGAAAATAGTCAAGATACAAAATTGTATATATTCAGTCTGATCTCAACTATATAAGTGTGCGTTTTCTTCAAGATTAAAAGGAAAATAAAAGGAATGTTTATATGTGATAGGCTTATGAATGTTTTCTTTATAATTTTATATTTTCTAAGTTGTCAATAATTAGCGATATTTTTATAATAAGTAAAAGGCAGCAGTTTATCTTAGCTAACAAAAGATAAAATGGAGTTTTAGGAAGAATTTGGCTCCATGTTTGGTAGGGCTAACACTTTCTTTGCTCACTGATGAAAACTTCAAATTATAGTCCACTAACTTATTTTTCTTAATTTTTTTATTTTTTGGTAAAGATTTTATTTATTTATTTGACAGAGAGACACAGCAAGAGAGGGAACAGAAGCAGGAGAGCAGCAGAGGGAGAGAGAGAAGCAGGCTTCCCGCCACGCAGGGAGCCCGATGTGGGGCTCAATCCCAGGACCCTGGGATTATGACCTGAGCCAAAGGCAGACACTTAACGACTAAGCCACCCAGGCACCCCTATGGTCCACTATTTTAATGTAATACTAATGTAATACTACTAGTAATGTAATACTAATATAGGTAGGCTATAGTATACAATTTAAACCTGAAATATTTAGCTTACATGTTAGAGAAAATGTGCAATTTCTAAATTACCTAAAATGATTGAGAAAATTTTACTTGTTTCTATAAAAACTTAAGAAGCAAGAATAAAAAATATATACTGCATGTATGTTAAACAGTTATCTAATTGGCACTTAATTTCACCATAGCATATTTACCTTAAGCAGTTCAAGACCTGCCCTGATGGCTTGATCAGTTGGAACACCCTCGTCTTCATCATCTGCTGTTCCATCTATTGATTTATTCACTTGCTTAATAAGAGCACTGAAGTATGACAAAAAAAAATTGTCATATTTTCAACTGTTCTTTATTACTGATGTCTAAGAAAAATAATCATGAATATTTTCTACATATATATCCCATCCAAACACATAAAAATTTGACAAAGCTGTTTCCCAAGCATCACGGCAAAACAAAAAATTATAATAGGTATTTTAAGAAACTTCTTTTCAAAAATAGCATTTTTCCCGTCCATTCAAATGAAGTCCACATATTTATGTGATTTGCTACTTTTTTTTTTTTGAAGATTTTATTTCTTTATTTGATAGAGAGAGACCCAGCAAGAGAGGAAATGCAAGCAGGGGGAGTGGGAGAGGGAGAAGCAGGCTTCCTGCCAAGAAGGGAGCCCAATGCGGGGCTTGATCCCAGGACCCTGGGATCATGACCTGAGCCAAAGGCTTAACAACTGAGTGATGCCTGTTTATTAATGCTACCTATTTTTATTCTTGTATTTTCCATGGAAGAATTATGCCCAAACACATGAATAGATGTTTTCTAATTATCTGAAATTCATTACTGTTTGAGTAAATACAACAAGTATTCTGAAATAAGGAATAAATGGCAACATTAAGCAGTTTCAAAATAAATATTTATTTATAAAATATTTATACTATGTGCCAGGCACTGTTGTGAGAGCCAAAAACACACAGGTCTGTTCCTGAAAAGTGTCAAAATACCTAGATAACAGATATATAATAAAACTTCACTAGAAATTAGAATAGATAAAAAGGAAACAATATGCTTTGAAATTTTCTTCTAAAAGCATACCTAGCTTCTTTTAAAATAAAAAAACTTATAATTTGATACCAATTATCTAAAATAGTCATTCACACTTTTAAGTATTTGTTCTTTTTATAAAAAATAAATAACATACACCATTGTTAGAGACATAGTACATGTATTAAATGCAGGAAAATTCAACTATTCAGTGTTCTTTAAAATGTTTAGTTGTTCTATGTTTCTACAAAAATATCATGAACTCAAACTGAAGATCAAGCTAGGAGTCAAACATATCTGTCTCTCTATAGGCTCCTCTTAAATTTATCAGACACCTTATCTTTGAGCAGATATCTAAGAATGTTTTCTTCTTTTCTGCCCATTTTTCTTGATTAATCAACTGTCATAGCTCCAGCTATCTCAAATAATACTTAAATATTTAGAAAATATTCCCATTATTTTCTTCCATGACAAAAAGCATGAATGAAGAAGCTCTCAAATCTGGTGAGGGAAGGCCAAAAATTAGTAAGCAAATACACAGAAAATATAATCAGGGAACAATAATGACTACAAAGTAGGCAAAAACAAGAAGTCAAATTCTTTAGCCAGAAAAGGAATGTTTGAAGAGATACAACTGAGCTAATAACCAAAGAACAGGAGCCAGTCATATAAAAATCTGTGAGAAAAAGCATTAACCTATAAAACCAAAATTAATCAACTGAAAAACTATTAAAAAAACACTAGTTCAGTGAAGTGATACCAACAAAACACAAAAAATCAATAGTGTTTTTCTATATCAGCCAAAACCACCCAAAGTATACAGATAGGGGAAAAATCTATTCACAATGACAAATTAAAATTATAAAATGAGTTTTACATGCACAGAATCTATGTGTAAACTCTACAATTACACGAAGGGGAACACGAGATTTGAGCAAGTCTAGAGAAGTAACGACATTCTTTCACTAAATCTCCAAATGTTATTAGGGGACCACAACTTGGTATGGGACAAGATTCAAGAGATGCATTCTATGGTTCAACTGGAAAAATCAATTAATGTTTTGGAGCAGCCAATTAATTTTTTTTAATTTATTTATTTTTTCAGTGTAACAGTATTCATTGTTTTTGCACAACACCCAGTGCTCCATGCAATACGTGCCCTCCCTATTACCCACCACCTGTTCCCCCAACCTCCCACCCCTGACCCTTCAAAACCCTCAGGTTGTTTTTCAGAGTCCATAGTCTCTTATGGTTCGCCTCCCCTTCCAATTTCCCTCAACTTCCTTCTCCTCTCCATCTCCCAATGTCCTCCATGTCATTTGTTATGCTCCACAAATAAGTGAAACCGTATGATACTTGACTCTCTCTGGAGCAGCCAATTAATTTTAGCGGGAGGGAGAAGGAAGAAATTAACCAACAATTAACTAAAGAATTTTTTCAACAAAATAAAAATGTTTCATTAACACCTCAAAAGAAAAATGAACCAAAGCAAAAATTCAGCAAGCATCCAAACCACACAAGAATTTATACTATAGTAAGGAAATAATTACAAATTAATTGGGAAGAATTTTTCAATAAATGGAGTTGATATAACTAGCTTCAACACGCTTTTTTAAAAACAAATGGATATCTACTTCCGTCTTACACTAAAATGAATTCCAAACTAATTAAAGATTTAAGTGGAAAAAAAATAACCACCTAGTATGAAAGGAAAGGCAGAAAATTCATAAAGGAAATAACTGATAGATTTAATAGTATTTATTATATATTTATACAAATTTAAAAGGCAACTGAACTAGATTAATAGCCTTATTTAATAAAGGATTTTTTTAAAGATGTATTAATTTATTTGTCAGAGACAGAAGAGAGAGAGAGAGAGCAAGCACACACAAGCAGGGGGAGTGGCAGGCAGAGGGAAAAGCAGGCTCCTCACTGAGAAAGGAGCATGATGTGGGAACTCAATCCAAGGACCCTGGGATCATGATCTGAGCTGAAGGCAGATGCTTAACACTGACTGAGCCACCCAGGCGTCCCTTTATTTTATAAAGCATTCTTACATTCAATAAGAAAGAGACAAGTCCTCCAAGCCCCTCATAGGAAAGTTTTTTTTTTTTTTTAAAGATTTTTTATTTATTTATTTGACAGAGAGAGATCACAAGCAGGCAGAGAGGCAGGCAGAGAGAGTGAGAGGGTAGCAGGCTCCCTTCAGAGCAGAGAGCCGGACGTGGGACTCGATCCCAGGACCCTGAGATCATGACCCGGGCCGAAGGCAGCGGCTTAAACCACTGAGCCATATATGGCGAAGAAAAATGTTCAACTTTATTAGTGAAACACTGTTATTTTTTTAAAAAGAGTATCACCATTTACCTGTGAAATGGCAAGGACTGAAAAGGTTAATAACCACTATCAGGGAGAGTTAGGTGACCTGAACACTGACTACTGGTACAAGGGACTAAGAGTGGAATCTTTCTGGAGACCTAGTTTAATACTGTGGTGGTTAAACAAGAGGGCTCTGAAGCCAGACTTCCTGGGTTTCAATGACATTCACCACTTCTGAGCAGTGGAAAAGTTAGTCAACATTTGTGTAACTCACTGTTCCTTACCTGTAAATTGGGAATAATAACATTTCTTGTCTCACACGGTTAAGAGGTAAATGAGCAAACACGTAAAACATTTGGAATAATTCCAAGTACTTATAAGGACTAATTGCTACTACCTGTTACTATTATTTATGTTTTGACATCCTTTCTATATCACTACAAACTACTGATGATAAAGCCAAAGATTTCAGTCTGACTGTTCATAGTACTTGTTAAAACTTTCTCCACCTTAAACTTTCAAAACACTACAATAACCTGGTGTTCTTATATTCCTGTAATTTTTCTATTATTGAAAAACAAAATTCCAAGGTTCTGTCCATGATCTTTTAATCTTTCTACTACTTTCTACACGATCTCATGCCCAGGGAACAAATCCATTCTCACAGTTTCACATTAAGCTCAATTTGCCTTGATTTTTTAATTGTTTGTCATGTCCAAATAAGGAGCACATCAGTTCCCTTAATTCTTTTCCAAGTATTACTATGTGCTTCATCATTTGGACTTCAGCTCTTATACTTCTGACTCCTCATCAACTTTATTCCCCATTTCCAGTAAGATAACTCATCTACTAAAACACTCCTCAAATATAATCTTCCCTTTCCATCCCACTACCAGCATCCAGAGACAATTTGTAACACCTTAACAGTCTACCCATTCTACTTCCCTCCTTCTATCCATCATTAAGCATCCAGGGTTCTCAACAGACTGAAGAATACAGTAAAAGCCCTAATGTTAGATCTTAAAGGCTTTCCACAATCTGACCTCAACTACTTTTTTCGCTTTATCTCATAACATTTTTATATCTTCCCATGGCCACCATTTTCTAAATATCCTTGTCTTTTCCAGTCCAGTTAGCCTGGTTTACATTAATCTCAGTACCTAGAATATTCATTCTCCCAACTCTGTAAAAACAAAATCTTATCCATCCTTCCTCTTAGGTCAAACACTGTTCCTTTAGAGAAAGCCTCTTACATTCCTCTGAACACTATTTGCATTAATTTTATGAAACTATAAAATAAACTCCCGATTAAAACTCTATTCCATTGCCAGACAATGGGTTAATGAAAAGTAAAAAAATGTGCTTTGCCAATACCAACTAGCATTGCCCTGAATAAAGAAAGCATGGGATTATTTATTGAATGAGTTTCAGTCTGATTCAGTGTCTTCCTTATACTAATACAGAGGGTTCTGATTTTTTGTTTATTGTCTTTCAATCCATAGAGCCCCTTCTTCAAATGAAAACTGAATGTAATAGGAGTTCAAAGTGACTACTGGGTATCCAAAGCAGGGTCTCCCTACTCTGCAGGGGATCATAGCCCAAAAGCTACACCCTCTACCCTCTTAAACAAAACAAATCCCGAAAAAGGGTTTATTGGGTACAGGATATTATTATTATTTAGATTTTAATATATCTCTAAAAGATACTACTGATGACCAGTAAACAAGGATGTTATATACATAACATCCTTGTTTACATATATATATACACACACACACACTCTATAAGCACTTTATTTTTTCAACTAGTTGAAACATTTTAGGAAAATGTTTTAAAAAAAGGAACACTTTACATAGGGAATTACAGCCATAAAATGAAAGCATTTTCCAAGATGTCAAAGTCATCTATATCAAAGCTGAAATGAGGGTTGTTTTAAAAATAACACTCTCATGTCTCAAATACCTGTGAAAATGCATCATATGCTGCTTTACAACATATTCACCTAATTTTATTTTCCTGAGGGTATAATTATAAATTGTATTTCCTATACTATGCAAGCTAACTAAAAAGAGGAATTCCTGATACACTTGGTTAACAGACAGAAACTAGGCTTAAACTGATATTTTCTCATCCAAATGAAATAATACTTAAAATAAGAAAAATTAAGTATACATAGATATATGCAAACAAGCGTGTACATATACATACACATTCGTATGTATGAACAGATATACATACAGGTATATAGATGAGTATATAGCCATTTCACATATACAAAAATCTGTTCAGGTAAGTGCCTGTGTATAGCAGGTACTCAAAAGCAACTGACTAAAGCATGAATGAACAGTGATGAAAATTTAATATTTTTAGATAAAAATACCTGATAGATTCAGTATCTATGTGTACAGGTGCTATCCTCTCCAAGAGAAACTTGATCATCTCCAGGAAAGGATTTGTAGGCTGTTTGGGGTTGCCCAACTTCTTAGTTATTTCACGCTGTAAAGCAGATTTTTTAAAATATTACAAAAATATATTTAAAAAATTACATCACATTAAAATATTAAGAATCTAAAGTAATTAAAACAATGTAATACTGGTTTTGGAATAAACAAATCAATAGGAATTGAAGGAGTCCAGAAAAACAAACTAACATTTTGCATATGAGAAAAGCAACATTTCAACTAACAGGAAAAAAGATGGATTATTCAATATCTTGTGTTGAAAAAACTAAACAGATATTTTGAATAAAAACAGATCCCCATCTCATACCTTATGCCACAAACATTCCAAAATGATAAAAACAAATACAAAAAAATAAAACCAGGTTCAGTAGAGACACAAACTTCAGAGAGTAAAGTTATCAGGAAAGCTTGCATAAGAACAACAGATTCTAGGACATCGGTGTGAAGATTAGTCAATCTGGGGAGGAGCCAAGAATCATGTTTTTTCTTTTTATTCTTTTTTGAAAGCCTCTTGGAAGATGCATGGGCAACAGATTGAGAAATACTGACATTAGTAAATATTTTCATTGACTTGCAATGGAATGGAATTTTCTAAGCAGGACATAAAATGCAAAAGCCTTGAAGAGTCTGCTGATAGACTCAGCTACATAAAAATAAAACTATGGTATGTAAAGGACATCATAAATAAAATGAAAGGGCAAACTACAAATGAAAGAAAATTATTTGAAGCTTAATTAACATACATGATTAACAAATGAACGGATAAAGACAAATGTCATTCCAGAAAAATAGGCAAAGATTAAAAACACACAATTTACAAAAATATATATATAAATGGCTAATGTGCCCAAGAAGAAAAAATGGTCAGATGACTAGTAACCAAGAATACAAATCCTACCAAAATAATTATGTTTTCCTTGGAGTTCTGCTTCTTTCCAATAATGACAGAAGCCAATATTGAATCTATCCTAAAGAAATAACCAAGAATGCAAAAAATTATCTGACTATAAAGATACTAAAATGGTCTTTAAATAAAAACAGAGAAAAAAAATCTAAATGTGTAACACAAGTGACCGTTCAAGTACATTCCACTGCTAGTAATATGGTAAAAGACTAATAAAAATAAGTAAATGTACAATGCTGTATGTATATGACCTTACTTTGGAAGATATATACCATAATATTAAACAGTAATTGTCTCTATAAAGGGGTTATAGTTTATTGCCATTTTTGTGGTATTTTACATAATGAATATAAATTTCACATAATGAATACAAAATTCACATAAATGAATAGAAGTTATTTTGTTTTGAAAGGGGGTCAAAATTTTACATAATGAATATTATGTAAAATAATGCATATTTTACATAATGAATATAAATTATCTCCTAAAAGGAGTCAAAAAAGATTTGGGAGCTCTTCAAACACTAGTTTTTTGTGTTTGGGGCTTTTTTTTTTTTTTTTTTGGTGTGAGAGAGAGAGAGAGAGAGAGAAAGAGCACAGCACACACAAGTCAGGGGGAGGGACAGAAGGAAACAGGGAAAGAGAATCTTAAGCAGCATGACGTCCAACAAGGAGCTAGATCTCACAACCCTGAGGTCATGACCTGAGCCAAAATCAAGAGTCTGGCACTTAACCAACTGAGCCACCCAGGTGCCCCAAACATCAGCTCTTTTTCAATGTCTCTCCTTACCACACAGCCTTCAGCTTGCTTGCAGGAGCATGTTGGACTAACGAGTACTTCCAACTGTTTTCTTATTTTCTCATCATCTTCCAACACCTGTGTGAACTTCTTCATGAAATCCTGAGCCTTACCAGGATCTGGCAAATTTCCTTAAATAAATTAAAATTCAGTAAAAATACCATTTTAGAAATTTCTCAAAATAATAAAGGATCTACAT
The DNA here is from genome assembly GCF_922984935.1 of Meles meles. Taxonomy (NCBI): domain Eukaryota; kingdom Metazoa; phylum Chordata; class Mammalia; order Carnivora; family Mustelidae; genus Meles; species Meles meles. The sequence continues at coordinate 14,753,948 of NC_060079.1, read as the reverse complement.
TTTTCATTCTTTTATTACTTTAATAATCCTAATTTACAAATTCAATTTAGTTTAATTAGAAGTTGTGGAACAACTTCAATAGTTAATTTTCACAAAATTCTGCTTTCTAGAAATATGGAACAAGAATACTGTGAAGGAACACCTTTGTAGAGAGAGACTGAACTATTTCTAAAATAACCCCTTATAATATGTAAGGGGACTAAATGTCAACCTGATGATACCAATTTATTATTGTCTCCTTAAGCTTGTTGTATACATTGTTCTCTTGTAACTCACAAGAACAGATCGGTAAGATTTACCTTTAAGAAACTATTTCTTAACCCATCCAGAGATAATTCACATACACATGCTGTCAGTCAATAACACATGCTGAGCAAAATGTTTCGGGTGTTACTACTGGATATGTCATTAATGCAGGAGAAAGGATAAACCCTTATGGAATCAAAGATGATTTTTATACCACCCTCCTAATATAATGATGTATCAAAACATGAAAGCTAGTAAAATGTTGATCCTAGTGTCTTTTGGGGGGGAGCGGGGGGGCTACTCACAACTGTTACAGAGGACCAGACTAGGCTACTTCTAATAACAGAAATTATAATATAGAACTATGGACTATAATAAAAATTGTAGAAATTCAACTAAATCTTAAAATACAAATGCAGTAAGTGCAGTCTTCAAGTTCATATATAATTTGAAATTACATTTTAAAAGTCTTAGCTAGATCACCGAGGATAATAAGAACAAAGTGTCCTTATTATAAATACTTGACTGTATGATCTTTTCATAGTTCTATAATACAAAAAATCTACTGTACTGTCTTCAAATAATTTGGAAGATGTCACTTTACAGCCCCTCCATAATGTATGGGCATCATACTAAAGGCTACAATAAGGTCTACCATTCAAGAAACAAACAGAATTGGGAGGGCAGGGAGTGGGAGGAAGACAGACAGAGGGAGAAGGGAGGGAAGAAGCAAAAAAAAACCCTTTCATTTAGCATTCTACAAAATATTTGACCATGAAACCCTTTTTTCTAACAATACTATTAACACCTACAGGATACCAGGATACCTCAGAACAGAATTTGGGAAAACAGACAGGGTTAAAAAATAGAAAAAATACAGATGATCTCCTTTACGAGATAGTATCCAGAGCCAAACAACAAGGAAATAGGTATTAAAACGCAACAACAGAAAATCACTTGCTTTAAGTTACCTAAAGAAACTGAAAACTAATTTATGTTTATCAGCCCAAGACTAAAAGATATTTTGGTCTTAAAATCTTACTCATGCTAAAATGCCTATCACTTAGTTAAAACTCAGTTAATTAAGTTATGTTCTCTTCAGTATCTGAGCATTACTTCCATACGCATCTTGGAACATTTGTTAACATCTCAGAAATCCATCTAGGATAGATCTCTTCACTATTCGCAAGTGGAAGCTCCATAGAAATGTTCCTCCAGGTGTTTCTGATACTCACTTTGTCCATGTGCTACACTATACACAGTGATCTCTAAAGCGGGAGGAAAAGCAAATGCTCTACAAAAACTGCTACTTTACCCAATCCTTGCACCAAATAAAAGAGATGTGCTATAGAATCCTTTTGTATTTACTGTTAAATGCAATTAAATAACATTTTCACTGAAAGCAAAAAAGCAATTTTTTTTTTTTCAAAGAAGTTCTTCTGTAATTATTAGGTATACACTTGAAATTTTGGCTTAGAACAAAATTGGCTTCAACTAGATTCACATTAGAGCAAGCAACACTAAAGCACAAATTCAGTTTTCACAGTAAGCTTATGCAATAATTTGAACGAATTCCCAAGAATAAATTTATGTAATAAATCCTTTCTCCAGTTCTTTCTCATATCAACACAAAAGAAAAAGAAAAAGAAAACTTCAGTGTAGCAAAGTAAATGAAAATTTTAAAAAAAAGTTGAAGCTGAGTTGTCTGTTGAAAAAAAAAAAAATCAAAAACACTTTAAACCCTTTGCTATATTATTATAGCCTAAAATGAAACTCCATGAAACACTTCAAATTATCAAATAGAAATATTTCAATTAAACCTTAAATTTTACATGTAAGATTTGAAATAACTTACTTGTAATAACCATTACTTTTGAAAATATTGCCTTGATACTGGCATCTGTCTGTAAAGCAGACACAAAAAAAGCAAAATTAATATTTCCTAACAATAATCTTCATTATACCCTTCAGAAAGTTAGATAAGCATAACCTACTAATGCATCAGGCCCATGCCTCAACCACAACTGGGAGCTCCTTAAAAAAGGAGCTACATTTAAACTCCACGAAGTGAACGAAAGGTGAATGCTCCACTGTCATCTCTTTCCCTTCGTCCTGTTTTGTCATCCTCTAAACAAAAGAAAAGACTACTACACTAACTTTTTGAAACAGGGAGATATTTTGGTTTCTTTAGCAGTGAAAGAACAGGCAACTAAGTATAAAAAAGGAACAAAATTACCTGGTTTTCAAGTTTTAAGCTTATCTCAAACAAAAAGTTCACAAGTATGTAATTCTCAATGACTGAAGGTGTTCCTCAAATTTTTAAGCCTGAGGATTATAAGGCATAGTCATGAAGCATATGGGGAAGACAATGGATAAAGAAAATTCAAAAGGATGCCAGTGACATGCACAAAAGATTTTTTCTAAGAATGTTACTTACTTGTCGTATCAACCTAGTATTATTTCAGTGAATGAATATGTTCACCACATTGTACCCCATCTAATAGTCTATGAAGTCACATGCACAAAAGATATTTATAAGAGCACTAGTTATTCACTGCATCAAGCTAGTGTTATTTCTTTAAAAAAGTTGTCTTTGAGCAACTCTGTTTAATATACTGAACTAGAAAAACACTGGTGTGAAGGCAACAAATCAAATAAATATACAAATAAACCATCCCTATTCAGAAGGAGCTTGCTAAGAGGAAGCAAAAGACAAAACATAAAATAGAAGAGTTAATTCCCAAATAATTGGAATTTAAAGTATTTGAATAGATCTGTCTAGAGTCATATTAAGATTTGCTGTTTAATTTGGGGAGAAATAGGTATTGCTTGGCTGTCAAGAAGTTGATCCACATGAAAAAGAAACAGCATCAACAAAAGTATAATACTGGAAATAATGTCACTTTGAGTGACACTAAGCAAATAAATTTAGTTAAATAAAGTAGACGGGCTACAGTGCTGAACTAAATAAGAATAAAACTATTTATCAGACTGAATAACGAAGAAGGCAAAGAAATACTGATTCGTAAGTATGTAAGAATCTTCCCAGTAAAATAGGGAGAAAAATAAACACCCAAAAGATAAACACAGCTTTGTATTTTTTTTTCTACCTTTAACTATATAACCTCTACTGTAATTCTTGGTATAAAGTGAATATTAAGTAGTAAGAGACTATTAATTCTCCTCTTATTAGAATTAATTCCACTTTGAACTACCATCTTCTTCCATTTGGTTTCTTCTTCAACCCCATGTCACATTAATGAGAATTCCTTCCCTCTTTAACTTGTACAACTCAGTAATTATTTTGAATTCTCTCTTTATTTTGGACAATTAGTAATTATTTTAAGATAATTTAAAGAAAAATTCCACAACGTAGAAGACATTAAAACATCTTAATTGAATTTGAGATTGTATTTTGTTATTTCTCATGAGAATGAAGTCATGAGACCCTCCTAAGTTGTTATCAACAGGCAAGGGGAAAAAGTGCCCACTAAATAAATTTTAAAGGGACAGTGAGAATCAAAAACAAAATTATTTTTTATTAGTCTCACACATCATGCTGCTCAACATATGATGGGCACACTTAACATACTGCCTGACTGCTATTGTATGACTTCAGTAATGCTTAAAATCAGGAATATTTTTGTAGACATACATATAAAAACATCTGGCATTTTTAATTAACACCTCTGCAACTTTGACCAAAACGAAGTAAATTAATACAGCTCTAGGTAGCAAACAGAAGCACTTTATCCAGAGCTTATTAACTGAAACAAACTAACTTATGCATTAGAACAATGACTAAAATACATGTTCACAGGCTGAAGCACATTAAATTAATTGGAGTTTTCCAATTTTGTACCTTGGCAGAGAAAGTACTGAAACGGCAGAAACACTAAAATTAATTTTAAGTCATCTATTACAAGAAAAAACTTATTCTAGCAGGTTCAATATACTCAATAATCACAGATTTCAATAAACCATAAACAAAGAGGTTACTGCTAGCCTCCCCTTACATGAAACAACTCCTCTCTATTGACCTCTGTTCTATAAACATCCAGTATTTGTTTTGTTTTAGGAGTGGGGGGTTGGGAGAATGAGAGGGGTTTCACTAAGGACCGAAAAGAAATTAAAAATAACAGTATATTATTATTTTTGTGTGTTATAGATTTCCTTGGATGCAATTGAAAATGGCATTTTATGTATTTTTTTGATGAACTGATACTGCTTTTTTGATGAATTATAACTTTTATAGGCCTACACATAACATTCTCAAACAACATTCTAGAGAAAAAGAACACCCAGAATCATTCTAAAAGTCTAAAAAATAAAACATGATACATCAACTGGATGAATACCACCATTAACTATAATTATGAAAACCAAGTAGTACATAAAATTACCATAACATTAATTCTCAGTAAAAATATAAAGATACCTAATTAAAATTACATGACATTAAAATTTTCTAAAACAACAAGACTACGTGATGGGAACATTTTAGGGCAGCAAGACAGAGTGCAAATTTACTCTACTTTCTTTGCTTTCAAAGATACAGTCATTTTCTGTCTTTTTTTTAAAGCTACAAAAAAACTTTAATTCTGAGTACAAAGACATATATTCTCTTTCCTGTTGTGTATCACCTTTTACAGATATAGTAAATTTAAACTTTGAATTTTTCTATGCAATAAGTTTCTTAAAAATTTCATTGTTCTGAATTTGAGATCATAGCTTCTCCAGTAGAACAGTTCCACACAGAAACAGTTAGTTGTTCAACAACACTGTAGCAATGGTAAGGAGTAACTAGAATACAGGCGTTTTACAAAGCTTATCATCAAAGGAAAACTTTTCATTACATTTAACTTACTTTGGGTTGCTTAATTAAGTCAAGCAAATCCTTTACTTGATGTCGGAGCAGGTTTTGACATTTCCACATTTCATTCAATGCTCTGCAAAACACAAACACATAAATTTAAATAACAAAACAAAAATCCTTCCAGAATATTCCAAATACATTCCTTTTTTTTAAGTTGAAATTAACAAAAGAGATGACAGAGATGAGGTAAACTTCACAGAACTAAGCAACTGATGATGTATGGAGCAAAAGGGCAAGGAAAATATAAGAGGTATGAACATGTGAAGGGATATCTATATCATTAACTACAACATGTATATAAACTAGGGTATAGGAATTATCTACAGAGATTATAAACTTGAGAAATAAAGGAATATTTGATGGAGTAAGGTCCTGTAGTAGGTAGGATGAAAAGGAATCAAAGCCACATACAGAAAAGAGTTTATGCTGAGCGAATGCGGGATGCTTTTTTCTAAAACAGAAATACTCATAATGTAACTTTATATAATATGTATTACATGTTTATGTATATTATTATAAAAGTGTATATTATGTACTTATAGTAAGTATACAGTTAATCATTATAATAAAATTAAAATGTATAAACCAATGTAAATAAAAATGATAAACTCTCACTTGTTTTATTTAATCCTCAAGTTCTCACTGTTTAGAGGTAGAATTTATGTTTAGATTTTTTTTTAAAGATTTATTTATTTATTTGAGAGAGAAAGAGAGAAAATGTGAGTGGGGGGAGGAGAGAATCTTAAGGAGACTCCCCACTGAGCAGACCTTGACAGGGGGCTTGATCTCACAACCTGAGATCATGACCTGAGCCAAAACCAAGAGCGAATCCCAGCCCAGTCACCCAGGCACGCCTATGTGTTTACATTTCTAAGAACTCATTGAGGCCTACAGTCTGAAGTATAGCTGTTACATAGTTAACTAAATAACACATTATGTTCATTATACAGATTATATAAAACATTATTACCTATATATTCTATATAGATTATATATTATATATATAACATATATTACCTATATATTCTATACATCCCATATAGAATATATAAGCATATTTATACTATATAAATTTGACATGTACAAGTATTTATATCCTACATATTCATTAGTTTATATAAATGTGTTTACATATTATTACATATAAGTGAATATTATTTTTATATGGCAAAATTTTTGATGTCCTCTTAATACTTTTGTTTTCAGACAGATATTTAAATCTAAAAAGAAATTACACACATACTCAAGAAAATATGCATAAATCATGAGAGCAGTTAATGTTACTGAAATACTGAGTTACAGAATTCAGAACCACACATAGTTTAATATTTGAAAGGAAATTTTCCAAAACCAAATACTTTTTATTATTTTGTTTTGAATTACTTACACTTCGATTAACCTCCACTATCACACATATGAAGCACTGCCATAAAACTGTAATATAGTACAAAAGCATTAAAAAACACCTTTTTTTTTCCATAGACAAGAACTAATTGCTAAAAAAGTTTCATTCTTCTGCTTAACATTCTGTTTTAAGAATACCTTTGGATACTTTTATAGAAATAAAATAGTTTAAATTTGGACACTTAAATTCCTTTACAGTAGTCCTCTCAAAATGGTACTGGCAATGCAGCAGCATTTTATATTAGAAGCTAAATTAAAATAACTATACATGTAGACATTAAAGAAAAATGACCAGTATACAGAGGACTGTAAAAATCTCATAACTAAGTAAGAATTACATAATTAATATGTAAATTAATATGTAAATTTACATTTAATATGTAAATCAAAAAACAGAGTAGCCATCTGTAAAATTACTCCTGAACTCCAAAGTCAATGAATTGTCTCTTGCTTCTTAACACTTCATCATTACTTACAACTTCTGACAGGCCTGGACTTTTGAAACTTGCCTTCACTTAAAGCAGGAATTATTACACCTCTAATAGCTATTTATTAAAGATGAAATATCAAGCAATTCCAAAGCTCCATATAAAATATTATGGCTATAGTATAAATCAGAAAGTGACCACCACTAAGATTTTGTATTATATTTTTAGGGAAACCATCCTCTCAAGCACTTTAATAAAATTATCTTAAGCAGCAAAGACAATTTATCTTTGTGTTTGCCTTCCTAAATAATCCTTTAAAAAAAGAAAAAAAAGTAGACATAATATTACTACAACAGGAAGACAAATATAATATGAGCCTGAATTCCAGCACTGTCACTAAATAAACACAAAATATTTGATTAGAGAATGGATACTCTTACAGTTGTTACTGGTCTAGTCTTCTCACTAGAGCTTTGCACTAACTCAAAGAAAAAGACAGCCACCATTGGGTGGCTTTCATAAACCTGTAAGAGTGTTAAAGAGAAACTCTCCTCCAGCATTCTGCTCCCAACTGGCAAAACTACCCACCAGACTCAGCAGTACAAAAACGGGTCTAGATGAGAGTCTGCCTAATGAAAGACATCACAACCACAACACCTGACACTACCACTAACTCTTGCCATTTACAGCTGTTCTAGGAAGCCGGGGGAGATGGCAACACACACCATGATCAGAGAGTACTCAAACCTGCCTCTGTTCTCTTTTTCATTAATCAAGATATTTAGGGGGACACCTGGCTGGCTCAGTCAGTTAAGCATCCAAATTTTGGTTTGGGCTTGTGTCATGACCTCAGGGTTGTGGGATCAAGCCCCACTGTGAGTCTCCCCATTCTGTGGAGAGTCTGCTTGAAGATTTTCTCCCTCATCCCCGCCTTGGGCAGGCATGTATGCATGTGCACATTTTCCCTCAAATGAATAAATCTTTAAAAAAAAAAAAAAAAAGATATTTAGTTAACTTAGGGAAGACAGAAAGTACTGTCTTCCCCAAAAGAACATGATCACAATAAAATATGGTTCTTTCAACAAATAAGAAAGATCAAGTAAGTTCTCACCAGGAACCTGCCTGCCAAGCAGCTATTTTTAAGTGCTTTTCAAACTAATTAGAGTTATAAATTCAAATGACTTCCGGGCTAGAACAGTAATGTATAATGGATAAAGACAGATGTTACAATACAGAGTGGTGAGGACTGTGATAAGATTAGAAGCATTATTGAAAACATCAAGATTATTACTATGCAGGAAAATGAAAAAAAGATGTGACAAAATTTAAGACCCAAAGAGTCACAAAAAATAAGATGTCTGATAATGTTTAGGAAGACACAGAAAATGAATGACCAACAAGCTATAAATATTATGCATGAATCTTAGGAACCAAAAAAAATGGGGGGAAAAGTCACAGAAGACTGTATCTACACTTACTCTACTTTCATAAAGTTCAAAAACAAGTAAAAGTTACTGAGAGATACATACATATATGTAAAACTTTATTTTTGAGAAAACTATTTTTTAAAGACTTATTTATATATTTATTTGAGAGAAAGAAACAGAGAGCAGGGGGAGGGGCAGAGGGAGAGGGAGAGGGAGAGATGCAGACTCCATGCTGAGCGTGGTGCCCAACATGGGGCTTGATCCCAGGACCCTGAGATCATGACCTGAGCTGAAATCAAGAGTCAACCACTTATCTGAGTGAGTCACCCAGGTGCCCCATGATAAACCTACTTTTTAAAAGGAAATGAAAAATAAATAATTTAAGCTAGTGGTTTCCTCTCGGTGGAAGACAGGAGGATAAAAGGGAGAAGAGTTCACAAACTGAGTGTAGATTCAAAGATATATTTACTTTATCACTATGCTTCGAAACTCATATGTGATTTGTGTGCATTAAATTTTTCATAAATGTAAAGACTTTTGGAGAAATAAATCATGAATGTAAAGTATTAAAGTAATAAAATGTTAAGTATTAGATTTACAGTTGGTTAGTTTAAATTCCAAAATGCTGGTTAAAATTTTTTAAAAATCATTTAAAAAATATAAATACCTTAGGTGTTTTAACTTAAAACAGATAAAAATCTATTCACTTACCAACCATTTTTGTAGAATCTATTGGTCCACAGATTGGAATTTACTTTCAACTTTCCATGGCATTATTTTTCAGTGTATCTCATGATTAGCATTTTTATTTTCTAATTCAAACATATTTGTTATTTAAGTGATGAATAATATCTGATATATATATAGGCTTTGTTTTAAAGATTTATTTGAGAGAGAGAAAGAGGAAGAGAGAGCGCATAAGCAAGCAGGAGCGGGGGAGGGTGGTGCCGTTGCAGGGACTGACCTCAGGACCCTGGGCTGAAATCTAAAGTGGGATGCCTAAGTGACTGAGCCACCCAGGTACCCCTTATATATGTGTATGTAGTTTTATAACTGTTCTTCAGTATTTTCCTTTACAATTATGTTTCTTTTCCATTTCTCATATTAAGGTTTTCATTAAATATTTTTTGCTCCTATGGGTTTGGAAGTCAACATTTTAATTCTGTTCTTTAAAAGCAACTCAAATTTTTAATTTGTACACTTAATTTATAGCCTAATTAATCAACAAACCTGTCCTCACTCACTCAAATTTAAGATAAAAGAACCACAGAACATTTTAGCTGCCATCTTACATGCTGTTATCCTATAGGATCTACCTAGTATTCAAACTTTTTCACAAAGGCGCAGCACCGATCAATCAGAACAGGTGGCAGTAGAACAGGGCCTGTAGGACCTTCTGCTATGCCCAGGCACAGGGGAAAGTGGGTGGGGAGAGGATCCCAGGGACTCTCAATAGATCTTACTTACTGTTCCAAGAAGTGTGTGCTGGCTAAATATCAGCCCAGATGCTAACCTACTTTTTAATCTACACCTCCTTCCCTTGGTAAAGAAAACTTTGTTATTATTATTATTGGTGGTGGTGTTGGCATTGTTGTTTTTATAGGCACTGATTATTTAGATCTGCAGAAGTGTTTGGAAACTTTGTTACTTCTTACATCCTATTCCTTCCTTCTGAATTTTGTTTTTTGCCAAAAGAAACTTTTACTCTTTAGTAATTTTCTCAAGTAGGATATATATGAGTGGTTGACTCTAATTTTTTGTTTAAGCGTCTTTCATTTTTATTCATGAATGATGGGTGAGCTGAGTCAGGAAGCCTAGACTATGATTTCACTTAAGTTGTCTCAAATAAGTATATATATAATATATATCCTATTCGCATTCATTCTAATCAGCCATCAATTGCACCATGAAGATAAGGATGCACTCTAATTCTTGAGGTGTTGGCATATGACAATTTTGTTTTAAAATCAATTAAATATGGCAGTAACATATTTCACTGTATGCAGTAGAAAAAGAATGAACTTTGGAACCCGGTAGAGTTCAAATCCTGACTTTGTCTCCTACTACTTGTGTGATTTTGTGCAAGTTAACTGACCTCTGGAATTCAGTTCCCCATGTGAAAAACAGGAAAAATATCAATTACACGAAGGGTTGGCAAGTGTTTCTATAAAAGGCCAGATAATAAATGTTATGTACCATACAATACAGTCTCTGTTGAAACCATGCAATTCTGCTGTTAAAGCACAAAAGCAGCCATTGAGATATATATATATATATATATATGCTCCTCTGCCTGAAGTACAACAGATAATAAGAAATTTACATTTCTCCTTTTCTTCAATGTTTCTATGAAAATTATAATTGGCACATATAATAATTCCCATGGAAGAAGTCAAAGTCCCACTAAGCAGACATAGGAATTAAAATTATATGCAGCTCCTCAGACTGCAATTCCGAACATTTAATTCCCCACTTGTAATGACATTTGCTGGAATGCAGAGCATCTACATTTTCTAAAACCTAGAGCAAATCAATCTCTAGGTTTCAATTTCCTAACCATCAGTATGATTCAATTAGTAATGTCTCTTCCATGTCCAAAATGCCAATTCTGTATAATGGTGTTCAAGAGTATTTTCTGAATGAAAAATGGTCATTAAAATGTATTTGTGCATACCCATATGCCAAACTATAACAGATGCTGAGGTTATACAGCACAAAATATGTACCCTACCACTCTATGGCAAAATTCAAATGACCACGAGGTTAAAATAAGGTGGTAGGATTTTCTCAGTATGGACCTTCTTAATGCCTTAAGGAAGAAAACAAACAAAAAAGTACATCAATACTTCTTGAAATGACAATATGAATGTCTGGGGAAAGAAATCAAATCCTGAAAGATTCCATGTCAATCAGCTCTATATTTTAATTGCTTACAAAAATCCTTGTTAATCTCATGTTGATAGCAGTACCTTTGAAAAAATGGCCAAGTATTTTATTGTGTCTGATCATTTAAACAATGTTTGCATTACATAAATTGTTAACATTTAAAAATACAGTTGTGGGGGTTTTTCCCATAAAATCCAATACACTGAAAAATTTGACATTTGAAACATACTTCACAGCATTTAAATCCAGTGTGGCATACAAGTAATATAAACACTTCATCCGTTCTGTAGTTTCCAAATTGTGGGGAACCATGTATTGGGCAAAGATGCGTTCAACAAGCAATCTACAAAAACACAGAGAAAGTACTGTAATGATTTTTTTTTAATGTATTGAATTTGTATATAAAATTCCAAAACACACAAAGGATACATATAAAAGAAGTTTCTGCTTTCTGAATGGAGATGAGATTTCAAATCGATGATTTCCTTCTATAAGAAGAGGGGCTGAAAAAAGATTTAGCTGGATGTACTGGCAATAACTCTATACCCAGCTAAGATAACTACTCTGCACGACCTTGAGTATATACAAGGGATTCGATTTCCTTATCTGAATAATAAGGTGTCAAAAAACCAGGTCCTTCCAAATGACAAATTCTAAGCATCTCTAAGTTAAAATTTCTAAAGACATAATAATTCTTCTGAGTTTTTATTCTTCTGAGTAAAAATCATGAAAAGACCTGTTTAACAGTTTAAAAAAAAAAAAGTACTAGCAAATAATGCAAATCTCCCATGCAATGATGTTGCACACTCAAAAAGTCTAAAAATGTCAATTTTACAAAAATAATAACTATAAAGTTTTCTAAAGTTAATCTAACATACCCAGTTTCTAGTTACTGTAACTCTTAAAATTGTAAGGTGGCCTACTGGTTCTTAATTTTCTCATTCTCATCTATTATGAGTAAGACCATTTGGATCTAAGAATTTAAAATAAATTCAAGCAAGTGAAATCAATTTTGCAAGCAGGATTCACAGATCTATTTACTACTAAATGGTTAGGATCCATACAAGATCTAACCTTATACTGCAAAAGAAAAATATGATTATATTCAGATAATGTGTTTCAAATAAAACTATAAACTGTCTTTTTATCCTTCAGTAGAAACTGTTTATTTAAAATGTCTAAAATTCAAAAGCTTTATTTTCATTTACTTGAAAAATTTACTTGAAAAATAACCTCTGAAATAAAATTTAAATGATTATACACATTTCTACTCTTAAGTACCACTGTTTAAAAATAGTATACAAAAATGAACTTAAAAACTGTATCCCTCCTTAAAGGTACATGCACATTATTACTTCATTCATGGCTTTGGTAGGAAGAAAACTAGTCACTCACTAGCTTTAACTTGCAGTAAAAACTGAGAGACTTTAAAGTTATAAAGAAAACAGTTTACCTAAAACAACAGATCAACAACAGCTAAATACATCAAAAGCACCATGTATTTTACATATGGTGTCCTTAACTTACCGATCATCAATACTATTTTGATAATATATATGTAGCAATTTGTCTTTGATCCATGAAATCTGTTTTGCAGCATCTTTTCCAGCTGCTGATTGTAAAGCATACTTCTTATAAATTTGGGCAAGTCCCATCATGGCTTCTTTGCGCACTCTCCACTTAAAGTAAAAACAAAAATGCTTTCTTAAAATTTAAAAATGCTCACATTATATTTCAGGAAAGTCCGTTTTCTTGTTTTTAAGCTGCTTTATACAATATATCTTCATCACTTCTCAGTTACTAGGTATCAATTTATAATGACTATGAAAAAAACACAACTATCATTTTAATATATCTACTATGTAAGGTACAGAGATATCAACGTGTATAAAAAATTTTAATGCTTTAATATCCTAAGCCCATCATTTACCCCTAAAAAACAAACATTAATCACCATCATATGAAGTCACTGAAAATTGGTAAGAGAAAGTATGCTACAAAATTTTAACAGGCAAAGAATGAGTTAATTGTGACTTATCCCTTATACATTTTTTCCATTTATGGTGTATACTAAATATACTTCAATTAAAGGTACATGACATTGGTTTTATCAAATGCTAAGTAAAGACACTCAGTTCATTTTGTATATTTGAGAATCAAGTTCAAGTGTAAGAGGAATGCATTTAACTATTTTTTTAAAATACATATTTGCTAGTATATCTAATACTGCTTAATTATCTTGGGATGAGTTTATTCTTTAATTTTACACAAACAGCACTATAATCAGTAAGATGTTAGTAATGTTTACAACTTCATGAAGCTGCACAGATGTTTATTTTTTTTTTCCTTTGCAGTCTGTCATTCATTGTATATTCTTCCCTTGGTTTTTCTTTCAATTACTTACAGCAGAGTAAGAACAGTCCTTATCTCATCCATCCACTGATACATACTGAAATAAAAGACTTCAAAAAGCCTTACTCATAAAATAAGAATTTAATTTGTTTGTAGGAACTTTCTATTCTCTGTTTTATCTCTAATTCCCCAAACTGCTGCTTTAAGGAGAATTTAAAGATAGACCATATTCTAATTCTGCCAAGAACATAAATATATTCCATTACAAGGAGGCCTATGATGAATACAACATTATCAAAAATTATATGAATTTATGTGACCCCAACAATACACAGATACTTAGCTCAAATTCCAAGTCTAACTAAGAAAAAGACTACTTGAACACTTAAAAGACTGTTATCCTACCACAAGGCAAATCTCCTTTTCCTTCTTTATGCCTTTTGTACCTTTCACTAATACCCTATGAAATATTCAATAAAGACAAGTCTAAATTTATTAGTTAAGATAAGTTATTCCTAATACCTAATAGATTTGGAGGGGAAACTATGCAATTCCTTCCCATCTGTCCTCTACCCACAAACAGCATTACCAAAGAGAGCATTAAATGATGACGAAAGCACAACCAAACTTATAAGCAACTATTAAAATGACGTATTTACTAGTCAAAACTATTCACAACTACCAACAGGCTTCCCGCTTTCTTTGTTAATTAACCCCCAAATACTTCAATGATTTTCATCCTCCTACCAAAATTATTCAAGCCTAAATCCAGTAAAACCCACACCAGAAAGGAAAGGCAATGGGGATGAGGAGAGAATGAACATTCACTCACATACTTTACTGAGTGACTAATATAGCCAAGCAATAAGAATACAAGAATAAGAAGACACTATACCTCTCTTAAGAAGCCACTGATTACTGAGTGCAGCTAGTGGGTGCTCACTCAAGGGGAAAGGTTTAGGGTCACAAAAGATAGGCTGCAAGCATGCTGCTCTGCCAGGTTTAGCTTTGCAAAGTTGAAAACATGTTATTTTCTACTCCACAGAAATTATAATACAACCAGCTAAAGGACTATCAACTGATACTCATGTGAAAAGAAACAGAAGAGAGTCAACAACAACATAAGAAGTTGTGTCAGAGGCCTTTACAAGTCATTTATTAAAACTAGTGTCCAGGCTAAACATCTGACTACCATTTAGAGCCATCTCATTTTTAAGATGAGAACAAATAATCTGAATTTAAAAACCTAACAAAACTTAAGAAAAAAATAAAACGTTCTCGTCAATACTAAATATTAAAATGCCTCCTAAAAAGGGCAAGTTACATTTAAATCTCATATTTCCAAATGAAATACTACTAAACTTAAAGTATGCTAAGTAAAAGCCGCCTACTAATAATTATTATTCCTACTTACCCGTTTGTCTAATGTTCTCTCTCTCACAAAATTAAGTAAGTGATCGTTGACCAGAAGAATATCCTTTTTAGCAGCTGTAACTATGGACACAATAACATCATGTCTAATAGCTTCTTCAGGGTCATGTGACCTCACTTTAAGATATTCTGAAAGACAAAATTTTATTTTATTAAAATTGAACTTTAAGAATTAATATGTTTTAAAAGATTGTATAAGTCCTTGGTAAGTAAACCACAACAAAACAAAACCTAAGTAGAAGGTTCAAAGTTTCAAAATTAAGAGCAGAGGAGAAAAGGGCATAGACATGAAGGTTAGCCCTTCAATCAAAATATACTAGTTTACATGCAACTGAGTATTAAAACCCTTCCCCATCTGGGGGTCAGGGTAGTGTATTGAGGAGTTCTTAACCTCATTAACTAAACCATACAAATGAACTAAGAAGTATATGACTTTAAATATTTCATTTCTTTTTTTTTTTAAGATTTTATTTATTTATTTGACAGAGATGACAAGTAGGCAGAGAGGAAGGCAGAGAGAGAGTGGGAAGCAGGCTCCCTGCTCAGCAGAGAGCCCAATGCAGGGCTTGATCCCAGAACCCTGGGATCATGACCTGAGCTGAAGACAGAGGCTTTAACCCACTGAGCCACCCAGTTGTTTAAATAGTTAAAATATTCAAGTCAAATAGTTCTACTGGGAAAAGGCTAGAATATTTAAGCTTCTATCCCTTATCTGAGTAAGGTTTCAGAAAAAATAAAATACTAGCCACCAAGCAGTAAGATTACAGGAAACACCAAAAGGAAAGTCCACGTCATTAAACTAAGAAAGGAAAAGGAAACATAAAAGAAATTAAACGTTTAACAATTAGGAGTGGCTGGAGGAAGACCTTAAATTCAGTCAAAAACATGGCAGTTCTGATCTGACACTGAGCTGAAAGAAAAAATTAACACTCTTCAGTAATGATATATTAGAAGCTTAAGGAAGAGGTACCACAACTGAACATGAACATAACAAATAAAATATCATTTCACTTTTTATTATAAGACCAGTAGCTAAATTTTCATTGTTTGGATTTGGAGCAATATGTCTAGCTATGCCTATATACAGCAAATAATGCTTATGATTGTAAATGGATTTACTTCCCTATAAATTGACAGTTTAACAAATAATTACAACACAAACACCCATAAAACCACTGCCCAGGTTTAAGCATTTTCACCATGAGCATTCTATAACAGAAACTATTTCCAAAAATGAGATAGACCGTATGTCGTCTGTCGCCCCCCCGCCACAAAAAAAAACTTCTGAAGTGTAATTTTACCTAACTCAGTAAAGAAAGTTACTTTAAGTACTGATTTCAAATGAAGCCTGTTAAATACATCTCAAGTTCCCTTTCTCCACCAAGATAAACGTGGGAGTTTCATCTTCCACTTTACTTGTTTCAAGTGCAATTGATATTATTCTTAGAGGCCACTAAGACAAAACCAATGAGAAGACCATCGATTTTAAGATGCATCCCAATCTCCCTAAATCATTCATATGAAACAGATATATACAAGAACTATTAACTTACAGATCCCTACTGTGCAGAAGAAAACAAAAGAGAAAGATGAAATTCTTGGTAGTTAGCACGACAAAGCAGCTGAATAATAATCTTCACAATATGGCCATGTCCCTCAAAATGTGGCTGAAGGCACAAGGATGAATCTCACAAAAACACTGTCAAGAAAGGCAAGACAAACATGTGTGTCTAACATATATTAATCTTAGCTCACTCCTGAAATCCTAAGAAAATGTCTTTTAAAAGGGACAAGTGTAAGAGAAAAGATCATAGCAAAAGAGAGTTTTCAACAAAACTGTGGTAGATGTAGCACTTGTAAACAAAATGAAAAGATGAAATCCAAAAAGGAAGAAAATAATAAATAAGCTCATTTCCAGGGTAGAAGAACCATGAAAACATTTAGAAATTCAAGGCACCAGCTGGAAATATAAGGAATGCTTGAAAGAGTGCATGTAAAGTAGTTAGAACCTTAGATTTTTCAGGGCTATCTTTTAGCCAACTAAAAAAACATACAGTTTATAGCAATACAGACCTACCTCAAGAAGCAAGGAAAACCTCAAATAAATAACCTAACCTTAAAGCTAAAAGAGTTAGGAAAAAAAACCAAAACAAAACAAAACAAAAAAACAAAGAAAGCCCAAACCCAGCAAGAAGAAGGAATAATAAAGATCAGAGTAGAAATAAATGATACAGAAACATAAAAAATAGAACCAAATCAATGAAACCAAGAGTTGGTTTCAATAAACCTCTAGCTATCAAAAAAAAGAGGACCCCAATAAACAAAATCATTAATAAAAGAGGAGAAATAATAACTAACACCACAGAAATACAATTATAACAGATTTTTATGGAAACCCATATGCCAACAAATTGGACAACTTAGAAGAAATGGATAAATTCCTGGAAACATATAACCTACCAAAACTAAAGCATGGAGAAATAGAAAATAAATAAATAAAATAGAACAGACCAATTACCAGCAATGAAATTGAATCAGTAATCCAAAAAATCCCAAAAAACAAAGTCCAGGACCAGACAGCTTCATAGGCAAATTCTACCAAAGAATTAAAGAAGAGTTAATACCTACTCTTCTCAAAGTATCTCAAAAAAATAGAAGAGGAAGGAAAACTTCCAAATTCATTCTTTGAGGTCAGTCACCCTGATACCAAAACCAGATAAAGACACTACCAAAAAAAAGAATTCTATAGGTCAATATCTCTCATGAGCATAAATGCAAAAATCCTCAACAAAATATTAGCAAACTGAATTAAACAATATTTCTAAAAATGTCTCAATGAAGTGGGATTTATTCCTGGGATGTGAGGGCAGTTCAATATTCACAAAACAATTAACTTGATAAATCACATTAATAAAAGAAAGGATAAAAATCAGATGATCAAGGGCTCCTGGGTGACTCAGTTAAGCAGCTGCCTTCGGCTCAGGTCATAATCTCAGGGTACTGGGATCCAGCCCCTGTGTTTGGCTCCCTCTCAGCAGGGATTCTGCTTCTCTCTTTCCCTCTGACCTTTCCTCTCCCTCAAACTCACTCTCTCTCGTGGCTCAGTTGGTTAAGCAGCTGCCTTCGGCTCAGGTCATGATCCCAGCGTCCTGGGATCAAGTCCCACATCGGGCTCCTTGCTCAGCGGGGAGCCTGCTTCTCCCTCTGACTCTGCCTGCCACTCTGCATGCCTGTGATCCCTCTCTCCCTCTCTCTCTCTCTCTTACAAAATTTAAAAAAAAAAAAAAAATCTTTTTTTTTTCCATTTTATTTATTTTTTCAGCGTAACAGTATTCATTCTTTTTGCACAACACCCAGTGCTCCATGCAAAACGTGCCCTCCCCATTACCCACCACCTGTTCCCCCAACCTCCCACCCCTGACCCTTCAAAACCCTCAGGTTGTTTTTCAGAGTCCATAGTCTCTTATGGTTCGCCTCCCCTCCCCAATGTCCATAGCCCGCTCCCCCTCTCCCAATCCCACCTCCCCCCAGCAACCCCCAGTTTGTTTTGTGAGATTAAGAGTCATTTATGGTTTGTCTCCCTCCCAATCCCATCTTGTTTCATCTTTTTAAAAAATCGTATCCTCTGGGTGCCTGGGTGGCTCAGTGGGTTAAACCTCTGCCTTTGGCTCAGGTCATGATCCCAGGGTCTTGGGATCAAGCCCCACATCTAGCACTCTGATCAGCAGGGACCCTACTTCCCCCCCCCCCACCCCCACCTGCCTCTCTGCCTACTTGTGATCGCCGTCTGTCAAATAAATAAATATTTTTTAAAAATCGTATCATCATTTCAACAGATGCAGGAAAAGAATCGGACAAAGTACAAGATCCATTCATGATAGAAATCCTCTGCAAAGCAGGTCTAGAGGGAACATACCTCAACATGATAAAGGCCTTATATGAAAAGCCCCCAGCCAACATCATACTCAGTGGTGAAAAACAGAGCTTTTCCTTTAAGGTCAGAAAAAACACAAGGATGTCCACTTCCACTGCTTTTATTCAAAACAGTACTCGGAAGTCCTAGCCACAGCAATCAGACAACATAAAGAAATAAATAAAAGGCATCCAAATGGATAAAGAATAAAAAGGCATCTATCCAATGAATAAGATAATCATTATCTCTTTGGAGAAAACACGAAAGACTCCACCAAAATATCACGAGAACTGATGAATTCAGTAAAGCCATAGGATACAAAATCAACGTACAGAAATCTGTTGCACTCCTACACAATGAAGCAGCAGAAAGTGAAATTAAGAACAAATCCCATTTAAAATTGCATCAAAAATAATAAAATATCTAGGAATAAACTTAACCAAAACAGTAAAAGCCTATACTCTGAAAATTATAAAAATATTGATGAGAGCAATTCAAGATACATGATACATGTATATATGATACAAAGAAACAGAAAGACATTCCATGCTCATGGGTTGGAAAAACAAATACTGTTAAAATGTCCACACCACCTAAAGCAATCTACAGATTTTAATACAATTCATATCAAAATACCAACATTTTTCACAAAACTAAAGCAAAAAATCCTAAAATTTGTATGGGATTACAAAAGATCTCAACTAGTCAAAGCAATCTTGAAAAAGAAAAACAAAACTGGAGGTATCACAATTCCAGACTTCAAGTTATATTACAAAATGGTAGACTAAAATAGTATGGTACTGGCATAAAAATAAACACACAGATCAATGGAACAGAATAGAAAACCCAGAAGTAAACCCACATTTTATGACCAATTAATCTTCAACAAAGGAGAAATGAATATCCAATGGAAGAAAATCTCTCCAACAAATGGAGTTGGGACAGTTACATTGCAAATAAATGAAACACCACTTTCTTTCACAAACATAAAATAAACTCAAAATGGATTAAAGACCTAAATGTGAGACCTTAAACTGTAAAAACCCTTGAAGAGAGCACAGGCAGTAATTTCTCAGACACTAGCTATAACAACATTTTTATAGATAGTGTCTCTTGAGGTAAGGGAAATAAAAGCAATAATAAACTATTGGGACTATTTCAAAATTAAGTTTCTGCACAGCAAAGAAAACAACCAGCAAAACTAAAAGACAACCTAGAGAAGGGGAGAAGATAGAAGACAGTGGCAAGTAACATATCTGATAAAGGGTTAGTACCCAAAACATATAAAGAACTGATACAACTCAACACCAAAAACCCCAAATGATCCAATTAAGTAACAGACAATATATGAACAGACATTTTCCCAAAGACTAACAGATGGCCAAAAGATACATGAAAAGATGCTCAAATCACTCATCACCAAGGAAATCCAAGTTAAAACTACAATGAGGTATCATCTCACACCTGTCAGAATGGCTAATATCAACAACCAAGAAACAAGAGGTCTTGGTGAGGATATAGAAAAAGGGAAACTCTCTTGCACTGTCAGTGGGAATGCAAACTGGCTGCAGCCACTCTAGGAAACAGTATGGAATTTCCTAAAAAGTTAAAAATGTAACTACTCTCCAAGCCAGTAATTCCACTACTGGGTACTCACCCAAAGAATTAAAAAAAAACACTAATTCAAAGGGATACATTCATCCCTATTTATTGCAACATTATTTACATACAATAGCCAAGCTAAGGAAAAAGGCCAAGTGTCCATCCATAGATGGATATGAAGAGGTGGTATCTCATGAGAGATATTGACCTATAGAATTCTTTTTTTTGGTGGTGTCTTTATCTGGTTTTGGTATCAGGGTGATACTGGCCTCACAGAATGAATTTGGAAGTTTTCCTTCCTCTTCTGTTTTTTTTTTTTTTCTCTTCTATTTTTTTGAGATAGTTTGAGAAGAACAAGTATACATACACACACACACAGCAGAATATTATTCAGCTTTAAAAAGGAATGAAATCTTGCCATTTGCAAAACATGGATAAAGCTAGAGAATATAATGTCAAGCAACATCAAAGAAAGACAAATATCATATGATCTCACTCACATGTGGAATTTAAGAAAACCGATGAGCAAAGGAAAAAAATAGTGAAAGACAAACCAACAGACTCAACTATAGAGAACAAACTGATGGTTACCTGAGGAAGGTGGGTAGGGGGTTAGGTGAAATAATTGATGGGAATTAAAGGGGGAAAAAAAAAAAAAAA
The DNA here is from genome assembly GCF_922984935.1 of Meles meles. NCBI lineage: Eukaryota > Metazoa > Chordata > Mammalia > Carnivora > Mustelidae > Meles > Meles meles. The sequence continues at coordinate 14,732,723 of NC_060079.1, read as the reverse complement.
AAACTGAAATGTGCCCAGAGGCTGAAAAGTAGGAAATCATAACGCAACATAAGTGTTTCATAAAAAAAGGAAACTATACACTATCTTTTGGAAAACATTCAAACATTCCAAACAATGGAAGAACTTAAAAGGTTATCGGTGAAATTATTCACATTTAAAAAATATTTTAGATAGCTATAAAAAATCAAAACATGGGTTGCCTGGTGGCTCAGTGGGTTAAAGCCTCTGCTTTCGGCTCCGGTCATGATCCCAGGGTCCTGGGATCGAGCCCTGCATCCAGCTCTCTGCTCAGCAGGGAGCCTGCTTCCATCTCTCTCTGTCTACTTATGATCTCTGTCTATCAAATAAATAAGTAAATAAAATCTTAAAAAAAAAAAAAGAAAAGAAAAACAAGCCAATTTTAAAAAGATGGATTTAAAATTTAAACAGACACTTCACAAAAGAAAATTTCAATACACACATAAAAAGATACTCAATCTCATTAGTCATCAGGAGAATGCAAATTAAAACCACAATAAAACAGCAAGAACTATGAGAATGACTACAATCAGAAAGACTTATGACACAAAACGGTGACAAGAACACTGAAGAACTGGAAGTCTAAATCATTTCCAGTCCAAGTGGAAAACAATATAGCTAATATGGAGAACTTAAGTCATTTCTTATAAAATTAAACATGTATTTACCCTATAACCAGCAATTTCACTCTAAGTAATTACAGAGAGAAATAAAAGCATAAATCCATAGATACACTTGTAACAATACTCAGAGTAATCTTAATCTTAACACTTGTAACAATACTCAGAGTAATCTTAATCTTAATAGCTCAAAATAAAAAACCCAGAAACCCATCAAACAAAAAAGTGAATAAACAAATCACTATGTATTTATACAATAGAATATCATGCAATAATAAAAAAAAGGAATGAAGTAATAATACAGGAGTCCCAAAGACACCAGCAACTAGACTTTTAAACTCCTGACAGGATCCTTTTCAGTGGGGAATCTGACCAGTTAAAGACAAGTATTTAAACTAAAGGTTTTCTAACAAAGAACCCACCCTGTTCACCCTATATCGAAGTTCAGAGTCAGCAATCCCATCTATATATTCAGGACTTTCTAAACAGCTCTTTATTTAGTCCCCCACTCTTAATTATAGCAGAGAGCTACCGACTGACAAGCATTTGAGGAAAGCCTCTAACACAGAAAATACAGACAAAAGCAGGTGGGAAAAATAAGTTAACTAAAACAAACATTTTGTAGGAAAAAAATTCTCCAAAACACTATCATTAATTTTTTTCAGAGAACAGTGCATCAATAACACAAGAACAGAATGCTACAGTAAAAGGAACATCCAGGGGAAAAGAGGAGGAGGAAGACAAAAGAGAAACAGACACACACACACAAACACACACACACGAGAGAGAGAGAGAGAAGGAAAGGAAACAGAGGGAAGACGAAAGAGGGAGGAAGAACAGATCCTCTAAAGATCAATGCTATAAAGTAGAAACTCAAAGAGCAAGCAGTCCAAATTCAGATATGAGTGGGCAGGTAGAGGGTTTCAGACAGGATATCACCCCCCAAAAAAGGATGAAAGTGAGAAATACCTGCTTACAGAATTGGTAGAAATTTAACAAAACCTGAAGTATTACTATGACAAATTATTGTTAAAAATATTAAAGAAGGGCATCTGGGTGGCTCAGTCAGTTAAGCGTCTGTCTTCAGCTCAGAGGATGATCCTGGGGTCCTGGGACTGAGTCCCACATTGGGCTCGCTGCTCAGCTGGAAGCCTGCTTCTCCCTCTCCCTCTGCCTGCCACCTCCCCTGTTTCTGCTCTCTTTCAAGTAAATAAATCAAAAATCTTTAAAAAAAAAATTATGAAAGAGTACACTTCATCATTTTATCAAAAGGAACTCAGAAGGAAGTAGTAAGATTTAAGAACCGTAAGCAAGGACCATAAAAAAAAAAATTTTATATATACTACAAGTTGGTAAAGTTTTAAAAAGAGTAAATAACTAATAACAAACAATAACTTAAATGATGGAAAGAGAACTTGCAGAGTTAAAACTTTCAAGGTTCCTTGATTGCTCAGAAAGAAGCTAGAGAGTTCTGATTAACTTTAGACTTCACTGATCAATTTCGCAGTAAAAGCACAAAAGTGAAAATGTTAACTTCCAAGCCCCAAGGGAAAAAAGGAAAAATGAAAACAAAGAAAAGTAAGCAATTAAGCAAAAAAGAGGAAAATAGGAGGGAAAAAAAAAAGGCAAGCAGCATGAAAATAAAATACATAAGACAGCAGGAATAAGTTCAACTCCATCAAAATCAAATGATACCATTTCAATAAAATTTTTAAAAACACATAACAGAACCATTTATCATTTATGGACAAATATACATGTGACGTAGATAGAAAAAGAAACAGGATGTAAACCAAATTTATTGGAGTAGCTACCCTCTGTGGAAACAGGAATAATAATTTATGAGTGGCATTTCAACTACAACTACAATTTATTTTCTTTTTTTCAATCTCTGAAGAAAATAGAGCAAAATGCTGTAACATTTCTGAAGAAGACACAGCGGCTACTATAGACATCTGTATTTTCCAAATAATTTCCTAATTTAAAAAAAATTAAGGGTGCTTGGGTGGCTCAGTCAGTTAAACCTCTGCCTTCAGCTCAGGTCATGATCCTGGGGCTCAGGGATGGAGTCCCATCCATGGGGCTTCCTGCTCAATAGGGAGTCTGCTTCTTCCTCCCATTCTAACCCCCCACCCCGCTCGTGCTCTCACTTGCTCTCTTTCTCAAATTAATAAAATCTTAATAAATAAATAAATAAAATCTTTTGCTTGAGATTTTATTTGTCAGAGAGTGCAAGCACAAGCAGTGGCAGGCAGAGGGAGAACCAGGCTCCCTGCTGAGCAAGGAGCCCAATGTGGAGTTCCATTCCAGGACTCTGGGATCATAACCTGAGCCAAAGACAGACACTTAACTGACTGAGCCACGCAGGCATCCCTAAATAAGTAAAATCTTAAAAAAGAAAAGAAAAATTAATAGATGAGCAATATTCAGATACATGATATCTTTATTAGTACAGAAATGCAAAGTTCTGAAATGCCTTGTAATTTATACAGATTTCAGAAAAGTTACCTCCATTTAACATAGTTTACAAATTAATGACGTTTACCTAAGTTCTCAAAACACTAAAGAAGAGTAAAGAACACCAAGTTGAAGTTCAAATCCAAACACCTAAAATACTTTTAGAACTGTTCTGAAATGAAAAAACTCGTATTGTTTCTGGTAAACTGAACTTTTTATAGGTGTTTCTAGTTAAAGGATATAAGGAGTAAAAATTCTAGTTCCAGAGAGTAACTTCCATGATAATGAATTAAAAGATGACTTTACCCATCACAGTAACCAAAAAATGGGATTCCCCCCCCATATACATAAAACTGATTTTTTTCACCAAAGAACATCTAGGCATATTTGCTATTATGGGTATATAATACCTGTTAAGTCCTTTGCTAAATCAGGATGGTTCATGAGACAATGACTAGCAAACTTCACACATTCCAAGCGGATTGGTACATGGATGTCATTAAACCTGATAAAATATAAAGGCACAGGACGTTCTTTAAAATAAGAGGAACAATTATGTGTTTAAAACATACACAACTTATATTTACTTCTCTAATTAAAATAAAAAACAAGTTCTGTAGAATAATTCAAAGCAAAGCTAGACTATTTCAACAAAGTTTTGATAAGCTATATATTTATGAATGCTTCAGAATGTCTATATTAAACCAGGACAATCTCCTATGAGAACTATGTACTTTTAAGGAGCATGTGTAAACAATATACGTTTGGCTCAAGCACAAAAATGAGAATGACAAGATTTTTCCTATAAATATTATTCTTTTAAATATATATGTTTATATAAGCCTATGTGTGTGCACAGGGCATAGATACATTATATAAATCCCATTCTTTTTTAAGTGTAGGGCATTCATAAAGTGTGGCAAATCTTGCACTAAACCCAGTATTATTTTACATGACTCTAAAACTGAGCCCAAATTAACTCCTATCCAGTGCTCGCTTCGGCAGCACATATACCAAATTAACTCCTATCCAGTTAAACATCACATTACATTTCCACTAATACCAAAGCCAATTTTAAATGAAGAAGTAAATATCTTAGTATTTATCTCCAAAATATTAAAACTCTTTGAAAGATATGCAATTTAGGTATCTTTTAATTTTGTGTTTCTCTTCTATCTTTTTTTTTTTCCTTATAATTTATTTGGTGAAGAAATTGGTCTGTTTGTGTGTGTAGTGTTTTTCCACAGTTGAGATTTCACTAATCTGTATTATCCTGGTTTCAATTAACAGGCTCCCCTTCTCTCCTAAATCTTACAAGTTGATAGTTAGATCTAGACACTTAATTATATCCAGATTCACTGTTTCAGCAAGACTATTTCAAAGATGTAATCCTGTTCCTCCATCATAAAGCCCATGATGTCCAGCTGTCCTAAACCACTGATGTTGAAAGCCTGTATACACTAGTTCAGCCTGGACTACAAAAGAGTGATGTCTTTGAAAAATTTTGTTAAGTAACAACAAGAACATCAAAGTAAAGTGAGAATTTTCCATTCCATATTTTCATATATCTAATTCTATAATATCAAAAGGTTTCCAAATCATCTATCACCAATACCATAACAAATTCATAACATATCATAACAAACATCATAACAAATATTATAAAGGAGAAAAAAAGAGATCTTCTAAATGAGCACCAAATTATTCATAAAAGCTTATTATAAGAGGGGCGCCTGGGTGGCTCAATGGGTTAAAGCCTCTGCCTTCAGCTCAGGTCATGTTCCCAGGGTCCTGGGATCAAGCCCCGCATCGGGCTCTCTGCTCAGCAGGGAGCCTGCTTTCTTCCTCCTCTCTCTCTCTGCCTGCCTCTCTGCCTATTTGTGATCTCTGTATGTCAAATAAATAAATAAAATCTTTAAAAAAAAAAAAAAAAGGAAAGAAAGAAAAGCTTATTATAAGGAAAAAAATGCTCTACGAAGTACACTCAAAAAAAAGTTAAAACACCTAGCCTATGGTCTCATATAGTTTCCAGACTGTTTTGAATCCAGTACTTCATCCCAATGTGCTGTACCATTTTCAACTAAACATATACCATTTAACCATTATAAATAAATATTATAACACCTCTAAAAAATATTCTAGCTTCTTAAAAGTGGTAATAAGTTTCAGTTTGAAGACAATAATTTTAAAAGTAAAGGAAAAAATTACAATGTAATGGAAATGTGACAAATTTTAACCTCCCAAATCAAGTCTGGATAATCCAAGTCCTGATTTAAAGATACAGTAAATGTCTGTAAGTAAAACCTGTATTTTTGTATGAGCACGTTAAGTGGACTCTAAATTAACCGGTATAATTTAATTAAACATATAAGCTATTCTGCTCTGCTGCCCAAGAACTTTCCACTGTATTTAAAGGAAAAGAGTCTAGAAAGCAAACTCAAAATAACAATAGACGAAAATTTATTCATTTAATGCACCTTGACAATACTATTGAGCTATATAAGCGATAAGAAATCAGATTAAGAATTTAGCACTTAGGAAGTTTAGAGTTCATTTAACAAATTAGAAAAATAAGGCCAAGAGAGATTAAATTTATTATAATCATGACAGTTCTAGTATAAGAAGGAAAGAAAAGTGTTATAACATGCAAATATTTCAATATAAAAAGAAACAGAGTACAAGTTTTTAAATCCTATTTATTTGTGACTTAACTGCATTATTTGTTATGAAAAAAATTTAAGCAGAGGGAAAAAAAATTCTCCTTTATCTTCTGGGTCAAAGTAGGTTTCAGTCAAGGCACTTTAAGTGGTTTTAATATATTCAAGGTCAAGGATACCTTTAAAAACATTATTGAACCCTTCTCAAAGAAAAAAGAAACAAATACACTCAAAATTTTGCAAACAATTTCACAATTGTGAACATTAAAAGCATATATCCCAGGCTATCACTTCCTTTAAAAGAGAAATGTACAAAGGAGGTTAGGAGGAAGACATACATATCATTTATTTATTCGTTCTGCGGATACCCGTGCATCTCACAGTGATTTATTTTCAGCTGGAATGAATCACTGCTAATGTACTAACACATTTTAATTTCATGATTATAATATTTTCTGAGATAGCTTTTTAAGTGTATCATCTTTCAGAAATTATTAAGGGCAAAATAAGATGAAAACAGAAAGGGAAATTGTAAATATGGCCAATCAGTACTAACACTCAAAAATTTCAAAATATAAAAGCTTCATTTTTATAATTTCTGGAAAATATTAAAATATGGATGACATTTTTAGATAATATAAATAAATAAAAACATTTATTACTTTTAAACAGGACACCAAAATCATATACCTGCCCAAGTAACACTGCCAAAGTGGTTTGTTTTGAGAAGCCAATTCTGAATCCTTCGCACCAAACATTTTTGCCAATAGTTTAACAACTTGTAGGCGTTCCTCATTATCATTGCTCTAAAACAAAACACAAACAGCTTTAAAACCATCAGGAAGATACAGTCACAATAATTTTCCCATGGTTTTCCTAATCTCCAATTCCACAGAAAAACTTTCATGAGCTCCAGATGAAAAAGTATACATAAAAATGCTCAATATACTTTGCAAGAAATAAATAAACCCTTAAATGTTCTAATCAGCTCGTTAAAGTGTACTTCCTATATGAAAATACATCCCAAAGTTTGATTAAATGTTAGAGACCCCGCTTGATTTTGAGGCTTATTTCCACTCATAGTCAAATTAAAAAATTAACTACATCAAGGTTATGCAGACCCTTAAAAAACTGTTTTTTAAAAACAGACATGAAGAGGCCAGGCTTACAGTAAACAGAAAATTCTGTATGATTAGTACTGGTTAAGCTCTTTGTAGAAATAAATATGTGAAATCTCCCAAAAGAAGAATCAGTTCACCTACACATACCAGATCCGTAATGAAGTTCACCAATATGATGAAGCCTTGCATGTGCAAAACTAATTTCTGCTTTATTTACTCTATTATGGGTAGGTAGCGTGGAGACAGGAACTCAATTTTATTATTGATTTTGGTACCTCCAACAAATGACACAATGGTAAAATGACTGAACCAGCCACAATACTACACTTGAACATAACATGTGACCATATCAAAAAACAATGATATTCAAAGTGCTATGAAGACACTGTATACTGTTGGGTTTTGTTTTTTTTTTTTAAACCAATGCCTCAGCCTAGTATTAAGAGCTCCCATAATATTACCTAAGTCATCTCTGTTACTTCTCTCACTAGTCCTCTAAGTAAGTATTTTTCAACCCTAGGGGCACATCAAAATGATCGCTAAACATGGCTATTTGTGTACACACACACAGGAATATTACTCAGCCCTCAAAAAGAATGAAACATTGCCATTTGCAAACGACATGAATGGAGATAGAATGTATTATGCTAAGTGAAGTCAGTCAGTCAGTCAGAGAAAGACAAATACCATATGGTTTCACTCATATTTGGAAATTATGAAATAAAACAGATGAACATATGGGAAGGAGAAAGAAAAAGAGAAATGAAAGCAAACCATAAGAGACTCTTAATGACAGAGAACAAACTGAGGGTTAATGGAGGGAGGTGGGTGGGGGGTGGACTATATGGGTGATGGGTATTAAGGAGGGCACTTGTTACAATGAGCACTGAGTGTTCTATGTAAGTGATGAAACACTATATTCTAGTCCTGAAACCAATAGTACACTATGTTACTTGAAATTTAAATAAAAATTTGGAGGAAAAAAATTAAAATAATAGTAAAACACGTTTGTTTCCTATGATTAAGAGTCTCTTGTGGTTTGTCTCCCTCTCTGGTTTCATCTGGTTTTATTCTTCCCCCTTCCTCTATGATCCTGCCTTATTTCTTAAATTCCTGAGATCATATGATACTTGTCTTTCTCTGACTTATTTCGCTTACCATAATACCCTCTAGTTCCAACCACATCATTGCAAATGTAAGATTTCATTTTGGTGGCTAAAGAGTATTCCATTGTGTATATATACCATGTCATCTTTATCCATTTATCTTTTGATGGACATCTGGGATCTTTCCATAATTTAGCTGTTGTGGGCATTGCTGCTATAAAAAACACTGGGGTGCAGGTGCCCCTTCGGATCACTACATTTGTATCTTTGGGGTAAATACCCAGTAGTGCAATTGCTGGGTTATAGGGTAGCTCTATTTTCAACTTTTAGAGGAACCTCCATAGAGTTTTCCAGAGATGTTTCACCAGCTTGCATTCCCACCAACAGTGTAGGAGGGTTCCCCTTTCTCCACATCCTTGCCAACATCTTGTTCCCTGACTTGTTAATTTTAGCTATTTTGACTGGTGTGAGGTTATATCTCATTGTGGTTTTGATTTGTTATTTCCCTGATGTTGAGTGATGTTGAGCATTTTTTCATGTGTCTCTTGGCCATCTGGATGTGTTCTTTGGAGAAATGTCTGTTCACGTCTTCTGCCCATTTCTTGATTAGATTATTTGTTCTTTGGGTGTTGAGTTTGGTAAGTTCTTTATAGAGTTTGGAAACTAGCCCTTTATCTGATATGTCATTTGTAAATATCTTCTCCCAAAAGAAGAAAAAATAAAACAAGATGAAACCAGAAAGGGAAACAAACCATAAGAGACTTTTAATCTTAGGGAACAAACTGAGGGTTGCTAGAAGGGAGGGAGGTGGAAGGATGGGGCAAGTGGGTGATGGACATTTAGGAGTGCATATGATGTAATGAACACTGGATATTACATAAGACTGATGAATTACTGACCTCTACCTCTGAAACTGATAATACATTATATATTAATTAAATTTAAATTTTAAAAAATATGTCCATGACTGTTCATACTAGCACTATTCATAATACATAGGAGCATTATTTATAATAGCAAAGGGTGGAAACAACATAAATGTCCATCAACTGATAAAATATTGTATTACCCATACAATGAAATATGATTTAGCAATTAAAAAAGGAAGACGTGGTCTATATATACTATGGAGTATTATGCCTTCATCAGAAAGGATGAATACCCAACTATTGTATCAACATGGACGGGACTAAAAGAGATTATGCTGAGTGAAATAAGTCAAGCAGAGAGAGTCAATTATCATATGGTTTTGCTTATTTGTGGAGCATAAGAAATAACACGGACGACATGGGGAAATGGAGAGGAAAAGGGAATTGGGGGAAACTGGAGGGGAAGATGAACCATGAGAGACTGTGGACCCTGAAAAACAATCTGAGGGTTCTGGAGGGGCAGGAGGTGGGAGGTTGGGTGAGCCTGGTGATGGGTATTATAGAGAGCATGTATTGCATAGAGCACTGGGTGCAGTACATAAATGATGAATTCTGGAACACTGAAAGAAATTTTAAAAATAACTAAAAATTTAAAAAATAAATAAATAAATGAAATCCTGGCACAAACTACAACATGGATGAATCTTGAAAACTTTATGCTAGGTTAAAGATTCCAATCACAAAAGATTATATATGCTATGGTCCCATTTATAGAAATGTCTAGAATAGGCAATCTATAGGGACAGAAAGTAAATTAGTGATTGTCTTGAGCTGGGTTTCTGGAGGAATGGAAGGTCACCACTAAAGGGTATAAGATTTCTTTGTGTGGATGATAAAAATGTTCTAAAAATAATTGTCATGACAGTTGCATGACTGTGAGTATGTCAAAAAATACTGAACTGTACACTTTAAATGGGTGATTTTTATGGTATTTGAATTATATCTGAATAAAGCTATTACAAAAAGAAAAATAAATAATAATAAAACAATCTAAAAAAATGACCTCTAAAGTCTAAAAACATAAAAATTTAAAAAAATAAAAATAAAAAAAACTGTACGCCTGGACTCTACTGCCAAGAATTCTGATCAAAACAACTTATCTGGTTTAATGCCCGGACATCTGTTTGCTTACTAACGCTCCACAGGTGAAGATTCTATTGTGCAGTCGGGGATGATTTAAGCTTACTTTATGCCACCATCCAACTGTAACTCTTTGTGTTCCACAAATTCACCCAGCATCTTCCTACCTCTATATACTTCTATATCTGTTTCCTTTGTTTCAATTGTATGCTGTTTATCTTTCAACACACTTAGGATATTTGGCTAATTAAATCTGAATTTTTCTCCTCTTCTACACTAGCTGTTAAACTTGCTGAAAACAAGGATGATAATTCCTTTTTATATTTCTTACAGTATTCAGTATTTTAAAGAAAATTAGACCGGGGCACCTGGATGGTTCAGTCAGTTAAGCATCTGCCTTTGGCTCAGGCCATGATCTCAGGGTCCTGGGATCTAGCCCTGCATCAGGTTCCTCGCTCAGCAGGGAGCTGCTTCTCCCTGTCCCTCTGTCTGCTGCTCTGCCTACCTGTGCTCTCTGTCTCTCTGTCAAATAAATAAATAAAATCTTTAAAAAAAAAAATCAGACCAAGAAAAAAATTAGAAGTATGACTGCTTTCTGCCTCATTGAAACTGCTAACTACATGGGAAAATATGGCACAGTTGGGATAGTGAATCAAGTGGGTCACTTGAAAAATACACCAAAAATACACCCCAGAATAAAATGAGAATAATCACTTGCTAGTTTTGTGTGTTATTCACACTACAAATACAGATTGTTTATTTTCTTGTTTTAAAAGAGACAAATCAAAATTTTTACAAACAAGAAATATAACATGGAAATCATTTAAGAATTTCTCTGGGTGGTACATCAGGTTTCATCAAAGATGATTAATTATAACTAACTTTTTAAAATCTTCCTGTAATAATTTGAAAGAAGAAAATCTATCCCCCAAATCTACAAATGAAGCTCAATTTTATGGCATAATTTAATGTCAAGGCAACAGGAACATGCCACCAAAAAATTCCAGAGAATTATGTGAAAAGTAATGGAGTTTCAACATAGGCATAAGATAATAACCACATGGGGAAAATATTTCACAATATGTGGACCTAAACTATTTTTATGGTGTAATCAAGGGGTCTTGGGAACCACTATAAACTGTGCCTTGAAAAGAAGCTTGATGTATAGCTAGACCTCAAAAATTGGTCACAATCTAGAACTTTATCTGGAAATTATCTGAAGGAAAATACCATCATTAATTAAGTGGCTACTATCTGCTAGGCACCATGCCAGGCATTGCAGATAAGCAAAGAAGGGACAAACATTTAATAAATAACAGTAATACACCATCACATCTGCAGCATTCAGGTAAAAGTACCATAAGACCATAAGAATTAAAGAGCCACAAATAATGCTCTTTGCTAATCTGGTTGACAGAACCATAACATTTTTAAAACAGTTACCTTTAGTTTAAATTCAAGTTGGGGTAAAACAGAGAGCAGCAAATGACTATCAATATTATAGAGCTCCAAAATTAAGTCAAAGACATGCTCTGACAAATCGCTGATAGATGTTTTTCCAAGCATCAGAACCTGATTAAAAAACTTTTAAGAAAGAAAATTTATCATTAATAGCAATGCCATAGATAAAATGAATTTTCTAAAATCTTAATTATCATTCAATTAAATTCATTATTATTCTATACAAAGTCAAACAAGGGTTATCAAAACATTTTCTAACAGTAAGTGGAAAACAACTACAGGCTAGTGCACCTTGCACATGAAACTCACCTCATATACAATAAAAGGTAATTTGTACTAATTTATCAATTAGCTTATCAATCAACACTCTACCTATCAAATGCACCTTTTTTCCCATTATGGTACTTACTGTATTTTATCCTGTAATATGGTTCTATTTGTGTACATGTCTTAATTTCCCTACAAGATCAATTTCTTAAAGTCAAGGGATCACATCTTGTTCACCTTAGCATGTATGGGAGACAAGAGCATTAAAGACAAAACTTTGCACCTTTCATAGAAGGGGCCAATTCCATTTTTAAAATATGTAATTTTATAAAGCTAAACAACCTTTTTCTAATCCTGTCTTCTTTTACATTCTGATAAACAGTATATACATAGTACAAAGTTTATAGCACTAATTAAAATCCAATTAAAAGCACACATACACGGAAAATCCAAATTTGAACAATTTTGTTTCCATTAAGAACCAGCTATAACTAGTTTCCACATTCAGATCATTTATCATATTACTACTAAAACTGGTAACGATACATGGCATAATAATCCAGTTCCCTTTTATTAAAAGTCTTCCAAATTCATAAAAAATTAACTCAGAGAATATACAACATAGTCTCACCAGTATCTTCTGTCTCTTCAAAGAAGTAGTTTAAGGATTTTTTACACCACATAAGCCCTGAGCTCTACTCTCAGTATCAGTTAATACAACCTGACTTAATAAGGAAAGTACAAATAAAATATTTCACATTTCTATGTCTTTTCCACTTGCTTTAACTCTTAGGCTACTCTTACATGAAGTTTATATCTATGAACCTATACAGACTACCCACCTATGAAGGGGAGAAAAGAACAAATTCCATGTTACTATTCCTTTTTTATTTTTTTAACCAGTTTTAAAATTAATTTGTTTGTTGTCCTTGTTTATCAACATTGTAGGAAAAGAATTTCATGACATCAAAGGTTAAATTCTCATTTAGGCTGAAAATCAAATGACTTTGTTTCCACTCACAAAATTTCTCCTGCTTAAAAATAGTAAATCTAATCTTTCCTTAACAAGACCAAATAATCCTTTCCAATCTGGCCGCCTTGTCACATGATGTAATTGTCCTCTTTATCAGTCTGGGGAAACCAAATTTGAAAATTAAAAAAATAAAAATGCTGTAGTCTATTAAGTATGCCAAAGCCTTATGTCTTTAAGAAGAAAAAAAAAAACCATATTTTTACAGTGATTAAAAAATACTTTATTGCTGGGACACCTACATGGTTAGGTTGGTTCAGTGCCTGACTCCTTATTTTGGCCCAGGTCATGATCTGAGGGTTGTGAGATTGAGTCCCACGCTTGAAGCCTACTTACAATTCTCTCTCTGCCCCTCCCCACATGCTCGCTCACTCACTCTCTCAAAAAAAAGAAAGAAAAAAAAAGTTCTGATGAAAAATAAAATTACCAAGAAGTGACCCAGGCAGAAAGTTTTTGACATGTCCCTATGCAGTTTTTGTGTCTGATAGTTTGACCTTTTCAAAAATTACATACTTTTTAGTTTCTTAAATTGTCAAGCAATGACAAATTTTATATTTAAAAAAAAATCTATAATAACAACATAAAATAATAATCTAAAGTAATAACCACAATGATTTAAGTCCTAAGTATGTAAGAATCACTATAAAGACTATAAAGAACTTGAATGTGTCTCTATCATATCCCTAATAGTGAAAAAAAAAAAGTAAGTAAAAAAGAGATAGAAATGTGGTTGTTATTACCTCAGTATCCTACCTGTACTTTTGCTTGCTAATTCTCTACTACAAAGATAAATGAATAATGGCTACTACATGTATAAGTTCAAAAAACCTGAGAATTATTTTAATACTGTAATTCATTTCATCTTACAAGACAAGTTCACTAAGTCAAAGTTTGAGGTAGAAAATAAGATGTATAAGGGAACTAAAGAGGGTGAAAAAAAGCAATTCTTAATGATGTTTTAGCTAACCAACAAATAAAGCAAGGAATAAGAAGAGATTAAACAATGCACAAAGTACGGATAATAAAATACAGCAGGAAGTGTGCTCGGACCTTCTACTGATCTTGTGCCTCTCGCCCCTCAGCTTCTGATAAAGATACCACCAGAAAGTATGGAGAGGTCAGTTCTACCTCTGCAGGCAAGAACTTAGAACAAACAATTAACATAAGATATTAGTGATAAGGAACTGTAAACACCTGAGATTCCTAAAAGTATTTCTCTGGTCCTTTTTCTTTTAGCTCTAATTATAAGTATTTTCAAACATAAACATATGCTGAGAGAATAGTATAATGAACCTAATCACCTAGATCCAACAAATACCATCATTCCATCTTGGACCTTACTTTCTTTTATTATCTAATAAAATATTTATTTCCCCAATTCTAGAAAAGATATTAACATGGTATAGTGTTATTTGTTTTTGTTCCATTTTGTTTTGTTTTGCCAGAAAAAAGTCAAAAAAATTTAATTGTTCCCCTAAAAAAACATCTGGCTTGGCAATACCAATTTAAATAAGTGACCACCAGGAGGAGCTCACCTAGTATATCTAATACGCCATGGAGATGGTCATTCAGATGCTCTTGAAGCAAAGGAAAGGGGAAGGCTAATTAATACACACAAAATGCTTAAGTCTGGGTCTACACAATTCAAAAGCCATCAAGTCAATAATGAAAAAAACTCAACCCACTCAATCCAACCAATTTATTCTGGCCGATACCCAAGATTCACAAAACTAGCAGAAATCATTATTTAGAACCCTGCCAATTTGGAGTATTAAGATAGATTACACAATTTGTCCAGGTTCTCAAAGTTCACCCTCCAAAACAATTTCCTTACAAATCAAATACATTTTTCCAAATCATCATGTGTTTCGAATTATTTAAGGCCATAAGCCAGAAGCAAAAACTAAGATTTACTAAGATGCTGTTCTATAAAGTTTGTTACTTTTCCAAAGCATATCTTTTCACAATGTATTTTATATATGGATTTCATTTTTTATATACTATAGGAAATATGCTCCTTCAATAAACTTCAGGCAAATACGTAAGTGATTATAAATGACTTTCTCACTTTTTTCCAAGAGACAGATTTACATCCTTTACATATCTGAAGGTGGGTAAAAGTGGAAAGTAAGTAGAGAGAAGTGTTACATAAGGCGCCATTCATGTGAATACTTTCCATGTGAATGGTGCCCTCTAGAGTTGTGCAACCCAATAGAACTTTGGAGAGAAAATAAAACATAAGCTTTTATCATTGAACCTATCAACTAAAATATATTTCTTCCAAAAATAGCTAAAAGATGGTCAATTGTAAATAAGCAGATTTGGGATGATATTGGAAGGGCTCATTTCATCTCAATTCTTTCCCTTCTTCAGAAAAGGTTGATGTACATGATAGCAAGATAGACAACTGTCACCAAATTGCTGCCATTCATACTTGCCTTCAACTTTAAAGTCTTGATATTAGTTCATATCTATTTCTTGTATAAACCAATTTAATCTCCAAAAAGCTGTAACTTCCCTGAATAATGAGAAGTTCCATATGTTTTACCTAATTACATTTAGCTCTATTTGGAACATTAGAAACAAACAGTATATTTTGCTAATCAAAATAAAAGTTATTTTAATTCTTGGGCAATTTCAAAGAAGCAAATGAATGAACAAACAAGATGCTAGCTAACCTTCCATATAATAATAAACAAGAATAATTTTAAATAAGGAGAAAGAAAATATATCATTTAATGATTAAAACAACACAAAATTTCAAAGTATGTACTACCTGCCAGAATTTTGCTTCTAGCTATCTTTAAAATGTTGGCTAATCCTTCTGACAATCAATTACAAGAAAGACTTACATTGGTAATATATGGTTCAATAGCTTGAGCTGTCCTCTTCAGTAAAGCCTTTGCCAAATCATATGCTTGCTTGTTTAAATTCTGAAAAACATATACAATATCTATTACACATCTCTATGAAAAACAAAATATTACCTGTATTCCAAAAGGTACTCCTGAGTAAATGAATGGGAAAACTAAAATTCAGTTAGGATAAAAGAGAAAGCAAAGCCACTTTTCTAACAGACCTGCACCCCGGGACAAATAATACATTATATGTTAATAAAAATAATTAATTAAAAAAAGGGACTAACTGGTCTACCTAGATGATAAGATCCCTTCCAAGAAAGGATATATTGTCTTCCTATCTCGCTCACAACACAGAAAAGACCCATAAATGTTTATTAGATAGAAGAGGAGACAGTGATTCTAAACCTAGTCCCGAAGTCAAATCAGTTCAGCTGAGTACAAACACAGGCTGTTTTACCCAGGTCCAGAAGAACCAAAATATCCTAAGAGAATAAACTGGATTCTAATGTGAAAAAGAATGGGGGGCTGACAGGTGGGGAAAGACAAGCGTTTGGGGCAACTATGGGACAGGAGATTTACTCAAGCACATCTCGGAGCATAGCTAAGGTCAATGATACAACAAGAAACATAAGAAACAGTAAAATATGAAAAAAAAAAGGTACAAGAAAAAATATCTTAAGAAAACATGTTTTAAGAGATTCTGATAATGACAAAAACAATCAAGACCAAAGATCTTAAGGAGAATTGCCATTACGATTTAAGAATAGTACAGAAAACAGGTACACTGTAAATACCCTGAAACTCACATTTAGCATATTTTTAGATTTACCTGCATTGACGCTTCCGTTGAATTATTTCATTTCTAGTTGCTATTCAGTATCTTATAATACACTATAGCTTATTTACTCATTCTCCTGTTCACAGACATTAAATCGTATGTCTTGTACATGCTCCCTTGTGCATATAAGAAATAATTTTCTCTAAATTCCACCTCTGCCATTTTTCACATGGGCTTTTTTGTCCTTATTTATTTGTAGAGTTTCTCTATAAATTCTACTCACTAAACCTTTGTCAATTTTATGTAAAGCATATATTAGTCTTCATTTGTTTTTTCCACATTGTTCATGGTATCTTAGAGACAGAGAAGTTTCTTGACTTAATGTCACCAAATATTTCAATATCTTCCTATTTGGCTTGTGCTCACCTTATCTTTCTTATGAAATTCTCCTCCCCAATGAAATTTAGATGTTGCTTTATATTTTCACATAAAAATTTAAAGATTTGTTTTTCATATTTAGATCTTTATTCTCCCTGTAATTTATTTTTATGTATGTTATAAAATAATATTATTTTCCATATGGATATTTGTCCTAAAACCAGTAATAGTCCATTATTCCCTCCAGTGACCTATAATATCCACACTCTCAAGTTTCTATATAACTATGGAGCCACTTATAAATTCTCCATGACTTCCATTATGTCCTTTTGTCTATTACTGCCTGATTATAGTCAAAGGGATATATGGAAACAATGTCTTAATACCAGGAGGTAGATTAAGTCTTCACTTTCTATTCCTCTTCAAGAATGGTTAGCTATTATTGGCCATTTGCTCTTCAATGTGAATTTAAAATCAGTTTGTCAAATCACCCACACACCTTCAAACTTTCTCTTTGATTGGATTATCTATTCCTATGCAGAAATCTGGCATCATTATGATACTGAGCTTCCTATCCCATAAATATAACAAATCATGGAGCTAAGTTAAGTCCTTATACTTTTTAGTCAACTATAATGATTTAACATAAAGTTGCACATTTTTGTGAAATTTCTAAGCAGCTCAAGTCTTTGTTAAAGCTACAAATTTATTAAATTATACCAACGGCTTTTCATATATTGAACTTATATCTAGCAACCTTGTAGAATTTTCTTCTTTGTTCTAGAATCTGTATATGGTTTTGTGTTTTCTACAGTCATATTATCAACAAATAATTTCAGTTTATTTCTTTCTGATCCTTTTATCCTTTATTTATCTCATTTTATTTCACTAACTTAAGACTAATTAATGCTGATTAGAAATGGCAGTGTTGCCTTTATCCTGAGAAGTGTTACTAAACTGCAAAAAAATGTGCTTCAGCATTTCACCATTAAGTACAGCATCATACATGTCCTTTTACTTTATGGAAGTGTCTTTCTATTTCAAATCTGCCAAGAGGTTTTATCATAAATCATACTGAATTTTATCAATGCCCTTCTTCTACAACTGTTGATACTTTTTTCTTTGATCCATTAATTTACACAAATAGGTTAACATTAGAAAATGTTAATAGACTATCATGTATTCCTAAAATAAAGCTAATTTGCTCATTAGCAATACTAGTTTATGCCATTCCAAATGTTACTATTTTATGTTGAATTTATGTTATTGTAACTTTAAATTAAATTAGCCTATGATTCTTCTTACTTGCTTGGTTTTGTCTACTTTCCCTATGAAGATTATATTCCACTCATAAGGCAAATGGTGGAATATTTCTTCCTTTTCTATAATTTGGAAAAGTCTGCATGATATTAAGATTGTAATGCTACTCAAATGATTAGAAGGTATCTCCTGACTCAGTTTAAGTTCTTCTGTGGTAAGTTTGTGTTCTGCTGCTGTTGCTTTCATTATGGCTGCTACTATTGTTTAGGAGGAAGGGATTTTGTTCATTTTATGGATACAGTATTTAAAACCAATTAGATTTCTTTTGCTGGCTAAAGCTTAGTCAAGATCTTCTCCTGAGACAAGTTTGGCAAGATATATTTTCTAGGAATTTCTTTTACCTAATTCCAAGTATGTTACCATAAAATATTCTTAATGGAATTGTCTTTTTTTTTTTAATGTCTGCTGTTCCCATTTCATTCTAAAACTATATATTGATCCCATCTCCTTTTTTCTGATTCAACTTGCCAAGGATTTGCTTAATAGATTTTTCAAACTGCCAACTTTGAGATTTTGTGAAATGTCACTGTATTTTTTTTCTTTTAAAAATTTTATTTATTTGAGAGAGTGTGAGAGAGACAGAGACAGAGAAAGAGAGCATGAACCAGGAGAGGGGCCAAGAAGCAGACTCCCTGCTTGGGGAACCCCCACTCCACTCCCCCACCCCCACCCCATGTGGGACTCAATCCCAGTACTTCAGGATCAAGACCTGAGCCAAAGGCAGACTAAACCACCCAAGGACCCATCACTATATTTTCTATTTCATTGACTTCTGTATTTCATTCTTTTCTTCCTTACATACTCTGTATATTCTGATATTTTTATAACTTCTTGAATTGGACACTTAGCTAATAAAATTAGACTTAAAAAACATTTTAAGTTGTATCCCACAGGTTTTAATATGTATCATTGTAATTATCATTTCTAAATATTTTATAATTCCCATTATGATTCTTTTGATAAATTAGGGCTGCTATAAATTTGTTTTTGCTTCAAATCCTCAATATTCTTATAATCTACTGATCTACTTAATTTATAATCACTGAGAGAAGTGTTAAAATGGCCCACCAAATAGTGAGTTTGTTTCTTTCTCCTTATAACTCTTTCAATTTATGCTTTATATATTTCCAGCCTATGTACATATAAGTTTTAATACCTTCCTGAGAACTAAACCTTTTATCCTTCTACAAATTCCTTCTTTACCCAGTACAAGCTGCTTCAGTTTTCTTTCAGTTAATACATTTCTGGCAAGTCTTTTTTCCATCCTTTTATTTTTTTTAAGATTTTACTTGTTCATTTGAGACTGAAAGATACAGAGGGAGAGCATGAGCAGAGGAAGAGGCAGAGGCAGGGGGAGAAGCAGGCTCCCTGCTCAGCAGGGAGCCCACACGGGTTTGAGTCCCAGGACCCAGAGATCAGGACCCAAGCCCAGAGCAGACGTTTAGCCATTTGAGTCACCCAGGCACCCCTTTCAATCCTTTTAAAAGCTCTCAACCTTTTTTGTGACTGTATTTTGTTCTTATTTCTTATTGAACAGCTGGATTATTTTCAATCAAATCTGACAATCTGTTTTAAATTGTAAATTTAGACTATTTACATTTATTGTAATTCTTCCTTTTACAGTAAATCCTGAACATTTTAATATGAATACTTCAAGTTAGGAGTTAATCAATAGCTCCATACTCCTGATCACCACCCAAATTAAATCACTCATTAACTCCATTAAGCCACTCAATCTTATATGTTATTTGTATCCGGTAGTTCTCGGTCATTTTGTTAATCTCTTTAATTAATCATTATAATTATTATTGCTACTATTTTTTTAATAGGTAAGTTCTTATTTAAAGCATTCTTCGTTCACCATTATTTCTTCCTTCTTACTTTTATTAATTCAATTTCCATCATTCTAAAGTATTCACATACTGGTTCTTTCAGGAAGAATCTTGACAAGTGAATATTTAATGTCTTAATTTCACTCAAATTGGATATACAACTGCACACACATATACACACAAATGCACAATTATTTTTTCTTAGCACTTTGGAAGTATAGTTCCATTATCTTCTGGCATATCTATCCTTGCTACTGAAAAGTGAGCAATCAGTTTAATTATTCCTTGGTGAGAGCCATGCCTTTTCTATGTGCTTCACAGATTATCTCTGGTTTGGCATTCTATGATTTCTCCAGGATGTTCCTGGACTGGAATTTTTTTTTTATTTATTCCTCTCATGACACTTTTGCTACTTACCCCATGAATCCATGCTGTTTCAACAGTTCTGGAACATATTAAGCAAATTCCTATTTAAACATTTCTTCTCCACTTTCTACTTTGTGTTCTGCAATCACTACTAAATATATTGGTCCTTCTCATTCTATTTTTCATGTCTCAATATCTTTTATGTTTCCTTTATCTTAATCTATGCAATTTCCTCAGCTCTATCTCCAAGTTCTCTAAATATTTTTTATAATCCTATAGAGATCTTAATTTCAATGACCATTTCTCATTTCTACCTTTTTCCTAAACATCTCATGTTTTTAATTTATTTATGTCTTTGATCCCTTTAAGCATTTGTTATCTTAAATCCTTTTAAGGGTATTCATTATCTTTATCTATATATTATCTGAACTTTCAAGTCTATTTGCAAAGTCTGATTTTCAGCATTGATGGGCTATTTTCTTTAAGAATTTGGAAATATAAATTATGAGGTCATATACATTGAAGCACTATTTGTATGAATGTCATATACCTAAAAAATTTAGATTATACTTTGCCAAAAAGGTCTTCAGTTTGCAGATCTTTATACTGGTGACTATTTATTCTCTTTAACTTCTCTCTTTTCTCTATTTCACAGAATCATTATTTCCAGCTGTATACTGAAGAATTAATCATGTTCAAAGAACATGACACACAAACATACATTTTGATTAACATCACCCAGGGAAGAAACACTGTCAACAACATATTCTTTCTACAAATTAGTAAAGACTTCCCTTTTAATTTCACCCCTCCTCTCCATCTATACTACTGTTGTCTTTCATTTAAGGCTCTAACTGGTTTCAGCACCTCCTGACATAAAAAGTTACTAGCATCTAAGTAGCTATCACTCCTGAAATATTTCCTATACAAAACTGAGTTATTATAGATATTTTATCACATAAACTACATCTATTTAATTTCATTAGTACTATAAGTGTACCATGTTTTATTAAACATGACTAATCTTTTTTTTTTTTTTTTTAAATATTTTATTTATTCGACAGAGAGAAATCACAACTAGGCAGAGAGGCAGGCAGAGAGAGAGGAGGAAGAAGGCTCCCCGCGGAGCAGAGAGCCCGATGTGGGGCCCGATCCCAGGACCCTGGGATCATGACCCGAGCCGAAGGCAGAGGCTTTAACCCACTGAGCCACCCAGGCGCCCCTATTAAACATGACTAATCTTAATATTAATCAATTAAAATAGATTCTCTGAATCTAAGGCTAAAGCAGGAAAAATTACATTTAGAACATAAGCACAAACTCCTGACCTTAAATTAATGGGCTTTAGACATATTTCAGTATATATTCTACTTACCTTATGGGCAGGTACCAGATTTACCAAAACTGTATCCAAAAGCTCCTGAGATACTGTATCACCTTCACAAATAATAGAACTCATGAGGTCTACCATGTGCATATGAACTTTCTGATTGTGACCATTGCTGAAATTCAAAATAGATTATTTTGTTTATTTAAAGGATATAGGATTTACTCATAACATGGTGTTGACAAACACTACACTTTATAAAACATGATATTAATAATTAAATCAAATTCCATATATTCATTTAAAGTTTCCCTCTCTCCCAATTCTTACAGTGGTATCAAAAATATATTTTTAAACTACATTTCCTGGATTACTGTTCCCTAATTTTAACCAGTCTCACAATTAAAAATAATTAAATAAAATGCTATCTTTAGTTTTACCTTAAATTCAGAAACTCAAACTGCTCTGAAATTAATTCTAATAGATAATATTAAAGAATACACAAAAAACTCAAGTTTTATATGAATCAGGATCAGTAATATTTAATTAAAAGATAAAAATATAATCCAAAAAATATTTTATATTGGCTATAGATTGCTTTATGCCACTTTTGTATATACCCTACAATACAAAATTGATTAGTTCTATCTATTTTTAAAACATCTATAAAAATGTTAGAGTTCCTAAGTTACAACTCTTTGCCTGCCAAATATTCATCGTAACACACAGTTTATGCATATTCACCTGTAAGTTCTAAATGCTTTATATTTAAAAAAAAGTTACATGCCTAGTAAAATAAACTTACTTTATAACTGAAAATAATGTTCTGTATAATTGGGTAAAAATTTCATTGCTATCTTCCAACTCAAAGCATATGTTATAGGACTTGACCCAAGCAATGTTCTAAAAGATAAGAAGTAAAAAAAAAAAAAAAAAAAAAGGAAAGAAAGAAAGGTAAACACTTTAATTAGTAAAAATATACAAGCACATAAACCAATTTAAAATGTCACTTCAAGATATATTGCTTACCTCAAGTAAGTAAAAATACCTATTGAACTGTGGGCTCTTTGTATCTTCCAGCCCCTTTAACTGCCTTGTTATAAACATAAATATATCCTTCAAAAAAAGAGAGACAAAGTATTATTTAGATTATAGATCCTAAATGAAAATATCCACCACTCCTAAAGCTAATTCAGCACTCATGGGTATCTACCACGATAAATTGTAAAGAATCGAAGAGGGCTGGGGAGACAGGACTGTATATGGCTGGAACTTTTTAAAAGAACCTTATCATATGAAAACACTAAATATCTTATTAACCTTCACAGGAAAATAGTAAATAATTTACCATCATCTTAGAGAATGAAAAACTTCATCTTAAACCAAGTTAAAAAAACTAGACCCAAAAACTAGTAAACCAAAATTTATCTTATTATCAGTATAACAAAGGTTATATTTTATAATGTTATTAGTATTAGTATTACATACAGATAACAAAGATAATACTACTAATGTGACAGACAGCTTATTAGGTTTGCTAGAACAGCACTATATAGGTAATTATACAGCAAAAACACAGTTTAAGAAACTTAAAATTCCAAAATAAATCACCAAGTGAAAAGATAAAAGATCACAGAAACAGAAATTTTAAAAAGACCCATAGGAACTTAACTTTCAAGCTTCCTACCTAATCATTATATTTACTTGCTTTTTCCCACCATTTCTCAATCTATCTCCATCTGTCGGCTTTTGATTTTTTTTTACTACATCCTCCTTTTGTACCTGGATAGAGATAGGTTCAATGTCCCTTTAAGGCAAGTTTTATGGAGAGGGTGTTCTTAAAATTTTGGAAAAGGGTAAAATTATAAAAGCTAATTCTGCAAAGCAATCATGCTAATTAATCAATAAATATAAATAATATTAAATAAATAAAAAGAGAAAAATATTTCCCTTGTAAGTAAAATGATAAACAAGAATATTTTTTAAAGGAAAAAATACGCAGTTAATGACTAGCTTTTCAAAAAAAAAAATTATGAAAAGTACATCCTTCCAAAATGGTCACTTTGATAGTAGTACTGTACAAAATACATCTTTTGTGAATAAATCCTCCTAATGTGACTAAAAGAAAACCAAATGCCACAATGTCTACCTGGAGATAGAAAGACAACAGTCACCTATTTATAACCTCTCCAACAATCACTGACCTACACATGAAGCCAGGTGTATAAAAAGTGTTTTCTGACAACAATACTTACAGTGGAAATATAAGCATCAAAGTGTCACAATTTTCTATTATTGCTACTGCAGACAAAGAAAAATAAAAACTTTATGCTTATCAATAGTGAAAAAGAAAAGAGGCTTTTAAAGAAGACCAAAAAATCGGACCAGAGAAAGGAAGATGCTGTAAATTTTTCAGCTCTGGAATAATCCCAAAGACTCTAATTTAATTGCAGCTACTCAATATTCTTCTTATAAACTGTCCTGTTATAAATAGAACAGATGTGTAGGTATTCTTTTGGGAGGACTTTTTATTACCCCAAGGCCCTGAGATAGGTCACTGATTATGCAAACTGAGAAATACACAAGGGGTAGAAGAAACCTGTAGCAGCACTCTTAGACATTCCTCTTCCTAAGAAATTCCTCTTCCTAAGAATGCCGACAAGACACTGTAAGGAAGAGCCCAGAGGCCACCTCCAAATTAGAGATTTATAATTAGAAAGGAAAATACATACCTGGGTATATATACAACTTGACAGACCAGCTCATGTTATCTACTTAAACCTCTGACCATTCTCAAATTTTACATTTCAATTCTACCTTCAAGTGGCAAATACTGTCACTGTCCTGAGATTTTTACCAATTAAAATATTAAACAACCATGCCCAAACCAGTTTGGGAATTCCACACTGGAATTCTGGCAGACTTGATCAAATGAGCAGGCTCCTCACTCCCAATTATCAGGAATCATACCAGGACTCTTTTTCACCACTAAACCCAGTTTCTAACACATAATTAACAATACTTGTCAAAATAAAATAAACCTAAATTGCCATCATTTTCTCCACAATGGTAGTAATAACCTTCCTATAGACTCATTCCCTAACCCACAATTTCCACAATTATCCTTTTTTTTTTTTTTAAAGATTTTATTTATTTATTTATTTGAGCGAGAGAGAGAAAAAAAGGGAGAGAGAGCACACGCTAGGGGGAGAGGGGCAAAGGAGGGAGAGAGAGAGAAGCTGGACTCTGGTCTTGATCCTAGGACCCAGGGATCAAGAACTGAGCTAAAGGCAGCCACATAACCAACTGAGCCACCCAGGCACCCCCACGATTATCTTTTATTACTACTGGTTTTTCTAGTTTTCTCACCTGTTTTATTCAGTATCTTTTTGCACAGCTCTAGTTACTTCACACTTTCTAGCAGCTGGATTAATCATGCTATTCCCCTTTTTTCATCTTTTAAAGATTTTCCAATCCTATGGCTTTACTCACAACTACTTTAACCAAGTACTAGGTGTATTTTCTACCTTTTCACTAAAATTTTGTTCACTGTATTTTCTTCCAAACAATTCACATCACACACACACATTAGGATTCATAGTATAAATTCAGGCTTATACTACATAATATGTTTTAAATAATGAATATAGTCTTCAGCATAGATGTTCAAAAGGGAAAAGGAAGTATTCCCCCACCAAATGCTACGGAAATAGAACTAATCATAATATAAAGAGTATATATAAAAAGTATATGCACTAATCTACTTCTTATCCTAAAGATCAAAAACTGTTTTAGAAAAGTAAGTACTAAATGAGGGGTGGGGGAGTTCTTT
The DNA here is from genome assembly GCF_922984935.1 of Meles meles. Taxonomy (NCBI): domain Eukaryota; kingdom Metazoa; phylum Chordata; class Mammalia; order Carnivora; family Mustelidae; genus Meles; species Meles meles. The sequence continues at coordinate 14,707,283 of NC_060079.1, read as the reverse complement.
GGAGAAGAAGAGGAGGAGGAAGAAGTTGTTGTTTAACAAAAGATTGCTACAGTCAGTGACAAAGAATCTGAAGAAATTATCTAAATACTTTAAGTCCCATTTTAGTTAGATAAATGAAAGTATCAGTCAATCTTGAAAGTTCTTTAAATCAGTACTTGCCTTTAGTTTATCAGGGGACGTGTAAGGAGCTTCAGGAGCATAAATCCTGAAAATATCAGCAAGGCAGCAGGCTACCAGTAAGCGAACATCTTTGTCAGGATGCTTGAGGAAAAAATCTGAAGCAAGATGTAAAGCTAGGTTTAAATATAGCTCCTTTTCTTCTTCAGAGTCCTGGTCCATATCCATGAAAGTTTTCACAACCATCTATTCAAAAACAGAAAAATGAAATCATGAAATCCTTCATGCAAAAATAGTCATTTGAAATAACAACCATATTAATTACAAAGATTAACTTCCAAATAAATAACATACAGTAGTTTTCATTTCTCCTCTGTAAGTGCCGAGAGAACAAGATCCTTCAAAAACTACAGGAAAAATAACTTCTTTTTTTTTTTTAAATATTTTATTTATTTGACAGAGAGAAATCACAACTAGGCAGAGAGGCAGGCAGAGAGAGAGGAGGAAACAGGCTCCCTGCGGAGCAGAGAGCCCGATGCGGGGCTCGATCCCAGGACCTTGGGATCATGACCTGAGTCGAAAGCAGAGGCTTTAACCCACTGAGCCACCCAGGCGCCCCGGAAAAATAACTTCTTTAAAAGACTGGGGCACCTGGGTGGCTCAGTGAGTTAAAGCCTCTGCCTTCGGCTCAGGTCATGATCCCAGGGTCCTGGGATGGAGCCCCGCATCAGGCTTTCTGCTCAGCAGGGAGCCTGCTTCCCCCTCTCTCTCTCTGCCTGCCTCTCTGCCTACTTGTGATCTCTGTCAAATAAATAAAAAAAAAAAAAATAGTAAATAAAAGACTTTAAAAGACTAAGATACTTTTCATGTAACCATCCTATCTGCTAACCAGATAAAAAGTTTAAAACTAGCCTTGCATGGCATTTCTGGTCTCACTTTTACAAATGGACTAAAAGGAATATGTCCTTCTTAGAAAGAACAACCCCTTTTTATAACATACCTACTCCTTTTACTATACTTAAGAAAAAAAACCAGGAAAAGAAAAAAACAATTTATTTTTCCATCTGACCCAAAAACCACTCCAGATACACGGACTTATATATTCAGCAAAAAAAGAATAAACAGATTTAAGAAAGGATGATGAAGATGTATTCTAAAACATTAAAAGCTACCACAAAGTGACTACCAAAGCATCCAACAAAATATTTCTTCTGCCACAGTAAAAGAGAACATGACATGGACGGTTTCTTAGTAGGACTCAATGGCATGAATGGAGTAAGCAGAAAGAACCTATAAAAAATGTTTCCTCTTTCAAAAACATTTACATAAAAGAAGTAGGGACAGAAATAAAAATGGTGAGGAATGGTACCAGTTGAATTCTATAAAGAGCTTTTTCTAATTTCTGTATTAGTTGTCACAATGAACCCTCAGTCCATATACTATGCTTACCTCAGATGAGACTTTAAATTGACAACTTGACAGGAACATTCATTTAAATAAAACTCTAATGGAAAGGTGACCATCCGGCATCCACTAGGTGGTGCTGCAAATACTAATCAACAAGTAGGACTGGCCACCAACTGTCAATTATCTATGACTTAGTCCTTGAAAAATACAAGGATTTGTACTCTGCTTTAGAACTAGATTCCATTGCCTTGCTGGGAAACAGTGTTTCTCACAAGGCAGACCTCAGTTCTACTATGCCAGATGCCAGAACCAACTGTAGGTTAATTCTTCCAGTCTGGCACTATAGTTAGTTTAAGGGTACAAGGTCCAGGACTACTCTCCTATCTTTTTAAGTTTATTCTTTTAAGATATATGTTTGACGGTATAGGCATTTCATGAAAAGAGGCAAAGAAAAAAAAAAAAAAAGACCTACATGCAGGAAACAATTTCTTTTTCTAGAATCTGTTCACAAAGAGAGATTCAGTATATTTTGAATAGAATATTATAGGAAACTCTAGAAATTACATAAATAATAAATAATGACCCTACATGTAACTCTTTTAATTTATAGAACTCACTCCTGTAATTGTACATATCAAAAATTACTGTCAGCCCACCATTAAATCCTTTTTATATTTCTCTAAGGTTGCTAAAAACAGTGGGTAAGTGTAAATTAGGAAAATAAATGAAGAAAAAGTATATTAACCAGATTAGTGCTGGGCATAAATGTCTAAAAAAATAATGAAAACATATTACAAACACTAAATGTGAACACTGTGGAAATCATTCCACCAAAACTAACAACAAAGTTTACACAAGGGCTAGATAATAAGAATTCCTCAAAACCATCTACTACTCAAAGGGTGTTATTAAACTCAATTGCTCATGTATAAGTCATCCATTAAAAAAGATGTCTGAGGAAATATCATCTCTAAAAGATAGGAAATGTTAATCAACTAGAAGTACAGTTTCTGCATTTAATAGTTTCTTCGTAAACAACAGAGATGTTTACCTACCATTGTTAAAATAAAAACTAATCTGAGGAAATCATGTATTCACTTCTCTAAAAATTCAACAGGTCAAGAAAATGGACATACAGAGAAAATGAAAAGTGTCACAAAGGATATAATAGCTTCACTATTGTTAACAAAATATACACAAGTTCCTAACTAGCACATATCGGTAATTTTAATCTGCTCAAAGGTATCTTTTCCTTGGAATAAAAAAAATCTAATATCTGACATTCTAATATCTTATGCACAAAACTAAGACTTTATGACTACTGGAGTCCTTTTCTTCTAATAAAAATAAACCATGAAGCAACAACTATAAAACAGTACTTTGCTTTAAAGAGGCTCCAGGGTCTTCAATGATTAATTAATGCAGGTTTTCCAATCTTGAAATAGAGACAAATAATAATGTATCAAGCAAAATTAATGTCTAGGTAGATATAATTTAGAAGGGAAAAAATGCTCAAAAATAAAGAACACCTCAACTAACTGATAAATCAGCTTAGCATTCTGTTTAGCCACTCTGCTCCTTTAAGCATTTTACAATCACAGGGACCAACCATCACTGCCCTGAAGAAAAGGTAAAATATTGTTCAAATACATATAAAGAGATTGAGCCAGAGACCACTTCATCTATGGAAGGTCACCATCAATCTCGATTCACTGCTGCATGTCAGAAGCAGAGACAGAAGCTGAAAGTAAAGCTCTTTAACCTACTCCAAAGTAACTTAAAAGTAAGTAAAATCAAGTCTGAATGCTCAGTACAAAGCCTTAAAACTTCCCTTCTCAGATTAAAATGATTGCTGTTTTAAGATAAATGAGATACAGGTCAAAGAACTTTTATACAAACAACAATGAATGTAAGAGACTACAGATTTATTCTTTATAACCAAGTACAGGTGGCCCTAGAAAAGCTTCACCTTTCCAGCTGCTCTCCTATTAACAGTAGCCAAGGAAACCCTACAGTTCTTTACCTATTTCTACTCTCCTCAATCCTTTCCCTGCCATTTTTAGCTTTCATTTGCTTTTTTAAGGTGCCCTAACAAAATATAGCCCTATGTGATTTCCATAGGTAACCCCCCACCCTAAACAGATACCCCAAAACAGAGCATAATTTTACTCACCTTTAACCTTCTCACCATCTCCTCTTTAGATATTTTATCTGAGATTTCCTTGACACCAGGAGGATAAGTAATTTTCCCATCATTGGTTCTTGTCTTTGAATGAGCCATGATTGAAATATTTTTACCCCTAAAACAAGAAAACAATTAGAAGCAAACAAAAAAATTAGCATAAACCAAATTAATAATAAACATGAAAAGTAACCTGTCCTCCTAACCAAATAATTTATAACTTTCCTAATTTATAGTACCTCACTTATCTAATTAATGAAAAACATTTTATTAAGCACTTCCCCAATTTTTTTCAATTATATTTTCACTTCCATTTCTACTAATTGTAAGTTGGGTGATTTGCACTCACCATCCAACTACAAAAACTATAAATAATAGGGGGAAAAAGCCATCCAAAACAAGCTTATTTTTTTAAAGCACCACAAATTACTTGTCCCAAAATAAAGAGAATATAGGAATCCAAAGAGGTAAAAGGGGTACTGGAGCATTATATCCATTGACACCCTGAGGGCATTTGTCAACCCTGACAAATCTAGAATTCAGTTTGGGTCATCTTATGAGGCAAGGGGGACAGAGGTAAATCGTAATCTGTCAAGAAAGAACATCAGAGACCCTCCTGACATCAATGCACAATACTACCCCAACTCCAGAAAGATAACACCCACAAAGATAAGCCAGAAATCAATATGTGCCCGTGCCCCCATCAATAGCCACTGGGAAGAGCAGAGCAAGCTGCCTTGGCACTAACCAGAGCAACGAAATAACAGATGCAGCTAACTGATTTTGACATAGGCCTGCACATTTGCTATGGTTCACACTACCTAAGTTGTCCAGAGAACCTCAACACATGAACGCAGTGACCCCTGACTGACAGTACTACCAAGAACCAAATGTAAGTAAAATCCTACACCTCAAAGAATCCCCACCATGAGGTTTCTAAGACAATGAGCATTATCGAGTCAAAAATAATCAAGCACCTAAGGAAACATGACACTATGTGCAAGAATCAGCAGAAATACCAGGCACCAAGACAGAACACACAAAGACTTCATATATTACAATTCTCAAACAAATTACAAACTACTGTATTTATTGTTTTAAAGAAATAAAAGTCTAAAATAACTCAAGGAATAAATAATTATAGAGAGCAAACCAGAACAGAAAGTCGAACTTCTAAAAATAAAAATGCAAAAACTAAAATTAAAAACTCAATGGACAAGTTTATTAGCAGATTAGAAAAAGCTATTAAAATTAGTAAACTGGAAGAGAAATCAAAAGAATATAAAGAACAAGAAAGGACAGAAAAGTTTAACTTACGATTCATGGGAATACCAAAAGATAAATGAAAGTAGAGGCCCTATCTGAGTAGACCAGCATAAAATATCAATCCATAAATTCAAGAAACCAAACAAAATTAAACTCAAAATATTAAGAATTGTAGAAAACAAACAAAACCTTAAAGCAATCATATTACTTTAAAAGGAACAGTATTTAAATTTGTATGTCAGCACAATATAAGCCAGAAGACAACAAAATGTCATCCTCAATGTGGGAAAAGAATATAATTGCAAAGATAAAGTTTACATCCAAGGAAAATAATTTTCAAGAATAGGATGAAAATACAGACAAATTAGCCAAACAAAAATTGGAAGCTATAAGTAAATGTAGCACTTACAACACTTACAACATTGCTTAGCACATACTATGTACTTTACACTATACATATTTGATATATATAATCAGGTTAAAAAACAAGATTTTAAAATTTCAATATAAAGAGTTTACAAAAAACATTTTAAAACATATGGATATGAGATGCTAAGAGTAAAAGGAGGAAATAATATACCATGCAAACACTAAACACCAATTATAAAATGGACAAAAGACATGAACAGACATTTGAAGAGGGAATTCAAATGGCAAATAAGCATATGAAAAAAAAATGTTTGACACCATTAATCACTGGAAAATGCAAATTAAAACCATAATGAGATACCATTATATACTATTAGAATGGCTAAAATAGAAAATAGCAATAACATCAAATATAGCAAGCAAAATGTGAAGAAACTGAATCTAGACACTGCTAGTAGAAATGTAAAATAGTACAACCAATAGCTGAAAATTATCTGGCAGTTTCTCATAAAACTGAACATGCACTTACCAAACAAACCAGCAACTGCACTCTTGGGAATTTTTCCCAAGAAATGAAAGCCATTGTTTATGCAAATCTGTACAGGAATATTTGTAAAAGCCTTATTCATACACCCCAAAACCGGAAGCAATCCAAAGCCCTTCAATTAATGAATGGTTAAACAAACTCTGATAGATCCATACAATGAAATACTACACAGCAATAATAACTCACTTACTGAAACATGCAATAACTTACTGTCCTTATGCTTACTGGAAGAGCCAATCTCAAAAGGATACAGGCTACATGGTTTCATTAATTTAATATTCTCAAAATGACAAAACTACAGACATGGAGAACAGATTAGTGGCTGCTGGGGTACACAGATGAGACTAAGAGCATTATGGAATTCCTTTATAATTCTGTATCTTGACTGCTACAGTAATGACATGAATCTATATATGGGACCAAACTATACAGAACTACACAGAGACAAAAAAAGAGAGGGAAAAATATTATGCAAAAACTTAAGAAAACTGAATAAAATCAGTTATCTAATTAACAATATTATACCAGTGTCAATTTCCTTATTTGATATTGTACACTTCAGTTACATAATATGTCACCACTGGCAGAAGATGAGGAAGGGTTACAGAATTCTGTGTACTATTTCTTAACTTTACACCTATAGCAAAATAAAAAGGTTTAAAAGCAAACCAATCAACTGTATTCATATGGATAGCAAATAAAAAGTTAAAAATTCAATTTATATAGAAAGCATAAACTATCTACAAGTTAATCTAACAAAAGATGTACTTTTACAGAGAAAAATCATTGACAGAAATTAAAGAAAACCTAAATAAATGAAGAGATATTATAGACTGGATTGGAAGTTTCAAATATCATAAAGACAGCAAATCTTCCCAGTGTTTATGCAGTCAATACAATCCCAATCAAGCCCAAGTTTTGATTTTGAAAGAAACATGGCAAAGTTTTTAAAAATTTATATGTAAATGCAAAAGGCCAAAAATAGCAAGCTATTTGAAGAAAAACACTATAAATGAATTTGTTCTCAAATATTAAAACCCACTATAAAGCTAAAGTACTCTATTTAGATGACATAGTACTTACTGGTGCACGGGGGGAAAAAAGGATCAATGGAAAATATTAGCCTAGAAACAGACCCTTCATGTTTTATACATGAAATTTAATATATGAAAACAGCAGCAGGGCATATCAGTAAGAAAAAATCAGAGAGAACAAAACAAAAAGTTCCAAATATTTCCTAATATTTCAAAAGTATTAAGTCTTCCAATCCATGAACACTGGATTATCTTTCCATTTATATGTCTTATTTCTTTCACCAACATATTAGTTTTCAGTATACAACTTTGACTTCCTTGGTAAAGTTTACTGTAAAGTAACTTTTTCTTTTTGAAACTATTGTGAAGGAATTCTTTTGTTAATCTCCTTTTCAGATAGTTCACTGGTAGTATCTCAAAACGTTACTGATTTTTGCATGCTGACTTTGTATCCTGCAACTTAACAGAATTTATTAGTTCTAAAAGTTTTTTTTGTAGGGTCTTTAAGAGTTTTCTACATATAAGATCATGTCATCTGTGAACAGGTAAGTTTACTTCTTTTCCAATTTGGATTCCTTTTATTTCTTGCCTTTAATGCCTAAATGCTGGGTAGGACTTCCAGTACCATGCTGAATAGAAGTGGCAAGAGTGGGCATCCTTGTCTTGTTCTTGACTTTAACAGAAAACTTCCTATTTTCACCACTAAGAAATGCAAATCAAGAACAAGTTATCACTTCACTCCTGCTGGATGGCCATTATCAAAAAAACAAAAGCTAACAAGTGTTGACAAAGAGGTGAAGAACAAAGAATTCTTGTACACTGTTGGTGCAAATGTAAAATGATACACCCACTATGGAAAGCAGTATGAAGTCTCCTCAAAAAATTAAATATAGAACTACCAGAAAATCCAGCAACCCTGATCCTGGATATATATACCCCCCAAAAAAGGAAATCAGTAAGTCCAAGAAGTATATGCACGCCCATCTTCACTGCAGTATTACTCGCAAAAGCCAAAATATAGAAAGAACCCAAATGCTCATCAATAGATGAATGGATGAAGAAAAAGAGGTTTATACATATAACAGAACATTATTCAAGCGAAAAACGAAGAAAATCCTACCATTTGCAACAACATGGATGGAACTGAAAGGCATGCTGAGTGAAATAAATCAATCACATAAGGGCAAATACTGCATGATCCCATTTATAGGAGATAACTAAAATAGTCAAACTTACAAGATACAGAAAACAGAATAGTGGTTGCCAGGAGATGAGAGGAGAAAATGGGGAGTTGTTATTCAATGGATGTAAAGTTAGAGTTTTACAATATGATTACATTCTGAGATGTTCTATACAACATAGCATCTATAGTTAATACAGTGATGTACACTTAAGAATTTATTAAGAGGGTCGATATCACATTGTGTGTTCTTACAAAGACAAAAAAGCAAAAACACAAGGAAATTTCTGGAAGTGACTGTGTTTACAGCAAGTGACAGCTTTGTGGTAATGATATCATAGGTGTTGCATACAATATGTATGCAGTTTTTTTCTCTGTATCAGTTACAGTTCAATAAACCCATTTTTTTAAACTTTTATTTATTTCACAGAGAGAGAGAGAGAGAGAGCATGTGGGAGGGGCAGAGGGAGAGGGAGAAGCAGGCTCCCCGCCAAGCAGGGAGCCCGATGTGGGGCTCCATCCTATGACCCTGGGATCATGACCTGAGCCAAAGGCAGAAGCTTAACCAACTGAGCCACCCAGACACCCCAATACTCAGGAAATTTGCCTAAAAATCACTGAATTGTATATCTGAAATAGGCAAAATGTATTAATTTTATTCTATGTAAATCATAGCTCAATAAAGTTTTTAAAAGTTTAAATTTTTTCAAGTTCTGAGACACTTTAATACTCCCCCTCCAAAAAATGACATCATACCTATATCTCACAGCTTACACAAAAGGAATTCCAGGTAGATTCATGACCTAAATATAAAAGCAAAATATAAGCTGGAGATGGCAGCAGGACTGGTACGGATGGTTTCCACCCACGACAGCCCCTCTAAATTCACCTATCTTGGTGTCACAGCACTTGGAATAACGTTACATAAGGAAAGATATTTTGCTTCTGCCATTGTGATCTGTAATAGAGCCAGACTGGTTTCCTATCTCCCAGGATTTTGCTCTTTAGTTAAAAGGGTTGTCAATCCCAAAGCACTTTCAACTGCAGGATCTTCAGGTTCTGATGACTCTCACGTGGCCCGTGCACCTCCAGATATATGCTCTCAAACAGTATGACCTGATGCAGCTCTGGGATCATTTGGACCTCAGAATCAGAGATTCCAGCTTCCTGGGAACATAGGTTCTGATTGTCATCTCAATGGCAGCACATCACAGAAGAAAAGCTAGGTTCGCAAAACTTTACCTGATGTTCTAGCAGAATCTTTATCAAGTGAGACACGAGTTTGTGATGGCACAGTATGTGAATGAATTTCACAGTAATAATGCACCTGCTGAACAAGAAATCAGCAGTGCAGACACTTACTTGGAAAACGCCAAGGTAGAGTGTGCAATCCAGACATGTCCAGAATTGCTGCAAAGAGATTTTGAGTCACTGTTTCTAGAAGGAGCTACCAACAAACTAATAATTCTGACTATAACACAGAAAACTAAGAATGATAACACTGTTCGGAGTGAAGAGGCAGAAAATGAAAGAGAAATGCTTTTAGAAAAGTTCATTAATGGTGCTAAGAAATTTTGCTATGCTCTTCGAGCTAAAGGGTATTGGACTGACTTAACTGACCCATCGTCTGGTTTGGTATATTTTGGAACAAAGACAAACAGCATTCTTTTTGAGACAGATGAACACTATTGACATTTAGGATTCTCTGTGGATGATCTTGGCTGCTGTAAAGTGATTCATCATAGGCTCTGGGGTACCCATGTGGTTGTAGGAAGTATCTTCACTAATGCAACACTAGACAGCCATTTTATGAAGAAATTAGGTGGAAACTAACAGTAATGTCAATTTATTGGCTATACTATTTGTATGTACCATTTGGGTTGATCTATAAACACTGCGAAAAGCTTCAGTTTCTAAAATTTACTTATTTCTAGGTATTTATTTAGACATTTATGGGTTTACAGCACTGGCAAGTGACATGTGATTTTTACATCTCAAATATTTATTCATACTATCACTGAATACATGTTGATCACATCCACATTGTATAGAATGTGATAATTAACATGTAACCAGGACATGATCTCATACTGTTGTATCTTCCCTTTACTGGAAAAAAGCTCAGTTTTATTTCTCTCTAAAAATAAAACACACATTTTGGGGGGGAAGCAAAATATAAAAACTTTCAGATTATGGGAGAACAATTACATGACCTCAGGTTAGGAAAAGCAAGAACCAAGTCATAGCTATGTTCCTTCAGCCAAAGAAGATATTTAGCAAAGGTCCAGAACAAATCATTTCAGGACAAGGTAAATAAATGTGATAGGATTCCCAGTTTTCCACAGAACCTGGAAGTCAAGAAAGTCTCTGCCTTGCCTTGACAGAAGTAAAAGTTGATGCTGACCATTCCTAACAAGAGATAGACACCTATGACCACAGACTGAAACTAAAAAATGTAGACATGGTGCCTCTGTAGAATAAACTCATCCACATAGTCAAAAAATTTGTCACAGTGAAAAATTTGTCAAGTCCTTGTTACTTGCATGACTCTTTAGCAGTGACTACAAGGCAAAATGAATAAGACGGATCTCAAAAATCTATTCCAAAAAATCCCCCTAAATAATTAAATCACAGTAAATTCTAAAATTATCCTAACAGAAATAACAAGCTTAGGAAATACAAGATTGAAAGAAAGCCCACTTCTCTAAGTGAATGGAAATGAAGCTGGTAATAATATACAGAACAAAAAAAGGACCGAGAAAAACAGTTCAAATGTGTTACTAATCTAGAGAAGAAAGTTCAGAATTTTTACTTAGGATCTAGAAGTGTGACTGAAGGAAAAGGTGGAAGGAAGTAAAGGGAGCTAAGAAGGAACAGATAAGAGCTAACAAAGGGGCAGGTCTACACAGTATGCACCTCAGTTTTATAAATAACAGTATTAGAAGCACATCTGAAATACCTCTGTGGTTATATATAAGCTGTTTCTTCAGAATAAGGCATATTTACTGGCTCTTATCTACCAAGCAAACTCTACGTACCTTAAAGTCTCAAGTCTGTAAGTCTATGTTTAAGCTTTCCCTGACATCTCCAAACAAAGCAAGGCTCCACCCCCATAGCTAAAAAACTGAATATATCATAATTAACATTTATCATATTTAGTGAACTTAGTCTATGTCTATTTCTCTTACTAAGCTATCAGCTCTGTAAGCCAAGGACTGTATATCATTTTTATGCTAGTATCTATTACAGAGCCACACACAGAGTAGGTACACTGGAAATCCTTCCTGAGTGAATGACCAGAACTATTCTAAGAAATGGTGGCTGTGACAGGGAATACAACCCAGAGAGAGGCAAAATCAAATACAGTAAAACCAGTTAGGAAACCACTACAAAATTCCAGGAAAGGAGGAGGAGCTGACTATAGGCAGTCATAGGAAAACAAGAAAATAGATTCAAAGACTTATGAATGATTTTTAAAAAGAAGTAGAAAAAAAATAATAGAGAAGTAGAAGATGATTACAAGACTCAAAGCCTTTGTTCCTTGAAAGTCAATTACTTAAATATTTACTGAGAATTTACTTGGGCAATATACCATGCTAGACACTAGAAATGTAATAACAAGCAAAATATATAAAATATCTGCCCTCATCATAATGGAGATAGGGAAAAACCAGAGAGAGATCAAGTCTCAGGGAAAAACTTTAGTCTAGAAGGCAACTAAAAATGTAGATCTGAAGTTTTAGAGAACATCAAGGGCAGAAAATATATTAGGACCATGTACAGCTCATGTTTTATGAATTTACAAGATCAATTAAGAAAACGTATAGGATTAGCTAAGACATCAAGACTGAACCTTGAGGAAGTATGTACTGATATGGGGAGGGGACAGAAGAAAAAGAGAATAGAGTCAGAAAAGGTAAAAAAGCAAAAAATAATTTTTTAAGCCTAGAAAAAGAAGTTGGAAGATGAAGGGGTGGCATACAGTGCTTATTATTTCAGAAATACATATGGCTAAAACATATAAAATGACCTCACCAAATACTGCCTTGGGCTTGACAAAGTGATCTTTAAAAAAGAAGTTTCCAGAGAATAATAGGAATAAACACCAAACTGCAGCAAAAGAGAAAAAAAGATCTAAAGAAGAAAGAGGGAGAGGGACCAATGCTGAGGAAGAAGGGAAGGATACAGGAAATAAACAGGATCTTCAATTGTTAGCAGAAATAAAAAATAAGAGATAGTGATATAGAGCTGCTCCTCTTAGGTTTAACAGACTGTCAAAGAAGTTATCTGACACCTTATTTCATCTCTGTGGGATTACAATTATGTACACTGAAAATGAGAAAATAGTAACTGTACTTAAAAAATAATTTATATAAAATGACCAGTGTCAGAACACATTTTATATACTATATACACTACAGAACTAGGAAAGGACTAATTCCTTTCTCCACTTAAAATGTACACACTTTTTTTTTTTTTTTTTTATTTGACAGACAGAGATCACACGCAGGCAGAGAGGCAGACAGAGAGAGAGGAGGAAGCAGGCTCCCTGCGGAGCAGAGAACCCGATGCAAGGCTCGATCCCAGGATCCTGGGATCATGACCTGAGCTGAAGGCAGGGCTTTAACGCACTGAGCCACCCAGGTGCCCCGTACACACTTTTTTTCAAGATCTTATTATTTGAGAGAGAGAATGAGCATAAGAGGGGGGAGGGCACAAGGGAGGAGCGACTCCCTGCTAAGCAGGGAGCCGTGGAAGGACTCATCCCAGGACCCTAAGATCACAACCTTAGCAAAAGGCAGTCACTTAACCAACTGAGCCACCAAGCACCCAAAATGTACACACTTTTAATTTCACCAATTTATAGCAAAACCATGATGATCCAGAATTTCCCTCCTTTCAAAGGGTAATGTGAAACAAATACTTTCAGAAAACAGTTTTTACTTTTATTATATGCAACATTTGTTATATTCACATTTTATGTCCAGTATGAAGAATAAGTAAAACACAAGAAAATATTCTACTACTAAACAGCTTGTACACTCTTGGAATAATTCAAATAAAATGATCATTAATTAAAGGAAACGTATCAGTATTTTTAAAAATCATACTGACAGTTCTAGGAACAACAACAAAAAAGTCAATGGTATCATCATTCTTTATTCTGATATTATCAGATGTAAATAAATGTTATGAAATAAGACTGAAGCAAAAATATCTAAAATTCCTTTCAGTGAATGCAAAAGAACAGTAAGGGTAAGAGTAATAGGACTAATCATTTTTAACTGACCTGAAAAGGGATAAAGATAGGCATCTGCCATTTTCACGATGAATGTGCTTAAAAATCTAGTATGTGTCAAGTTCAGGGTCACAAATCAAATCAAACCACTACTCAAATCCCTACATGGCCATGTTTATTAAGAATAATTTTCCTCCTGGGACTTTACACAGGTAAAGGTGGAATTAGAAAGAAAATAAGATTTGTAAAGAGTCTGGTAACTGCAGAAGGCAGTCTCCCCACAATCGGTACCTCTTACAACCAGTAGATGGTGCCCTCCATAAAGACAACTTTTCCAGTCCATAGTCCTTACAGAGTATAAGAAGTTAGGCTTATTCTTAGGTCAGGGACAATTAAAAAAGCTATTGTATTTTCTAAGAGAATAAAAGACAAATAAATTATGTCAATTTTCCCTAAGTATATAACCTTAAGGCCACGTTTACATATTTTCCAACTATTCAAACAAAAAGCTGCATTTTTCCATATACAATGTTACCACTAAGCCACCATGCAACTTGAATTTAATCTTTTTTAAAATTCAAATTAAGTCTACTTAATAATTATCCCTATGAGTTCTGGTAAAATAAAGTAACTTTAAATGGTTTAGGAAGTCCTTTCAGAAAGTAAACTCCTTCCATTCATATATTTGGCAATGTTTATTTACAAAAGGTTCAATGTATTTCTTGCCTACATTCCTTTTAAGGACCATCAATCTTACAGAAGGGAATAAAATTAAACTGGTTCAAACAGAAAAAAGAGCCCCAGTCCCCAAAACATCTCAAGTAGTACCAGTATCTAACAGTATAGAAGGTATAGTTAAATCTCTTTAAGATAGTATTTTTATATTAATAATGATAGTATCTCTCATTTACTGAATGACTGGTATTTCTCTAGTCAGTCATCAGTTCAATGTCCTATTCAGTGGGAGAATAAAATTACGTACTCTTCTATGCACATCAAACCTCATCAACACATTCTTACACAACCCCCCCCCCCCAAAAAAAAACTTGCCTCCATTTCACTAAGAAAATAGAAGCTCTAACAAACAGGAACTTCCCTCAGTCTCCCATCACTAATCGACTGGCTCACCTACTGCATTTATACCCATTCTCTCATTCCTTCCTGTTATTAGAAAGTATGTTAACCTTATATCAAAAACTAATCCCTTCACAGGTACACAAAACCCCATCCTCTATAGGTTTATCAAAAACTGACTTCATTAGTTGTCTCCTCTTTCCTCTGCATAAGCATCCTCAGTGTCTACTAGATGCCTTTTCTCAACACGCAATACATTCTGTTCTTGAGTGGAAGGAATATTATAGCTACCTGCTTAGACTACAAATACCCCTCCAGCTACTACCATCTTCTCTCTCAAATTACCTTCACAGCCAAGCTGTGCAAAAAGTGTATTTTCTACCTTCACATCTTCAGTTCCCAACTACGTTTCATACTAACAATTTTATTTCCAACACCCACCATCACCAGCAATAATGCTTTTGCTGTAATCATTGCAGCAGACTTCAAAAACAGCAACAGATGATTCCCTTCTCTGCATCTACATCCCTGCAATGTGACTCTGTTGCTCCTCCAATCAAGAAGAGTGTTCTTCCAGTCCTTGAATCTGAAATGATCTTATGACTTGATCCAATGGGATCTTTGGCAAGCTTAGCATTTCTGCCTTTGAGGTTACTGACTTGCTCCAGGAACTCAACTAAAGTGCACAAGCCCAGAAGTTATCCCACTGGAAAATGAGAGGTCCCAGTTATTCTAGCCATGAGCATCAGGAAGAAGCCAGCCCCAGCCAAACTAGCAGGTGATCACAGACGTATACCTGCAGATGCATGAGGAAGCCTAGGTGAGAAATCACTAAGGCTGACTCAAATGAGAAGAACTGCCCAGCTACCGCCCAGCTAAGCCAAACTCAACTGCCAACCTGCAGAATCAGGAGCCAAATAAATGGTGGTTGTTTTAAGCTGTTAAGTTTTAGGGTGACTGATTATGCAATGAAAGCTAACTGAAAGTCATCAATGACTTGTCAAATCAAATGAACACTTTTCTAATCCTTACTTAATTTCTCAGCAGTATGAAATAGTTGACCAAACATTCCTTCTTGAATCATGCTTTTCCTTTGGTTTCTACTCCATTTTACCTCTTCCTTATTTTCCTCCTACCTTACTGATCACTCTTGTCTTTGTTGTTTCATTTTCTACACAGACTCTAAATATTAGTAATTCATCAGAACTCAATTCCAACCCCTTTACTGATGTTTTCTAAAGGAGGCTCCATGCCTAGCATGGAGTCCAAAGCAGGGCTTGAACTCACACCCTGACATCAAGACCTGAGATGAGATGAAGAGTCGAATGCTTAACCTACTAAGCCACCCAGGCACCCCTATTCACTTTTTAACTTATATAAATAATATAACTTACATATATTTTAACTTATATTTTTTGCCCTAAGCTTTTTAAAACCTACTCTAAAGACTTCAAAATAAAACATACCCTACACTAACTGATCTCTTATGAACGCTGGTCCACATATACAACTAGTTAACATTTCCACTTGGCTTATTCACAAAGGCATGTTGAACTTAAAAGTCCCTAAACAAACTATCTCCCAACTTCTCCCCACTCCAAAATAACCTTCCTTCTTCTGTATTCTCTCTGTATATGGTGCCTTAGAGTACCCAACTTGTTCCTCCCAGAAAATTGGGAGAGTGGCCCTTTCAACATTTAAAATCAACCAAGTCCTGTAAATGCTACCTGCTAAATGTAAATGAAATACACCTTCATTTGGCCATCATTTCACCACAACTGAATCTAAGCCACCTCCAATTCATTCTTCAAACAGCAGCTAGGATGATCATGGTACATTAATGATCTAATGTACCAAGATACACTAATCTCTTCATATCACTGCCTTACTTAAAATTCTTAAATAGGTTCCCAATGCCCTTTGAATAAGTTCTAAATAGACTAATCTGACCACTTTAATCACTATACTCCTGTCACACCTCTATTTCTTAAAGGGACCAAGCCAAGATCCTTCTTTCTCAGTGTGTACTACTCTTTCTGCTTCAAAAATTTTTTCCTCCTGTTGTTCCTTCTCTGATTTTTCAAGTCTCATATGTCAATCCTGTACGCTTTCCTGAGTCTGCCCAAACTGAATTAAATCTCTATTACATGCTTTCAACATCACCCCTGTACTTTACCTTCAAAGAATTTATAATAATTATAGGTGTTTATCCTCTAATGTCTGTAACCCCTTCTGAACTTTTATGAATATATGGGAACAAGAATCCAATTGTGTTCACTGTATACCTAAATGCATAATACAATGATGGGGAAAAAAGCAAGAGTTCAACAAATATTTTTAATTATAAGATGAACTACCTAATAATGCCCATTTTATAAATGAGGAAACTGAGGATCAAAGAGATTAACTATGCTGAAGTTATCTAACAACTATACTGAAACTAATCTATACCTGATTCCCAAACCCTAACCTAACGGTTCCCAATTTTTGGAGCTCAGCTGAATCTCCTAATACTCAGGCCCAAATGCCTGCACTTTAAAAAAGGTTCCATGAGGGGGCGCCTGGGTGGCTCAGTGGGTTAAGCCGCTGCCTTCGGCTCAGGTCATGGTCTCAGGGTCCTGGGATGGGGTCCCACATCAGGCTCTCTGCTTGGCAGGGAGCCTGCTTCCCTCTCTCTCTCTGCCTGTCTCTCTGCCTACTTGTGATCTCTCTCTCTCTCTCGCTGTCAAATAAATAAATAAAATCTTTAAAAAAAAGAAAAAAAGGTTCCATGAGGATTTTTATATGCAAAGTTAAGTAACAATGCATCTTAATGGCCAAAATGTTAACCCAAATATCTATTAATTGATGAATGGATAAACAACATGTGGTATATCCATATAATGGAAAACTAATTAGAATAAAAAAGGAACAAAGTACTGATATACAATACAACACTGATGAACCTCAAAAACATTCTCCAAATAAGAAAAGCCAGACACTGGGGGTGCCTGGGTGGCTCAGTGGGTTAAAGCCTCTGCCTTCAGCTCAGGTCATGATTCCAGGGTCCTGGGATCGAGCCCCGCATCGGGCTCTCTGCTCAGCAGGGAGCCTGCTTCCTCCTCTCTCTCTGCCTGCCTCTCTGCCTACTTGCGATCTCTGTCAAATAAATAAATAAAATCTTAAAAAAAAAAAAAAAATGCCAGACACCAACCAAATGTTTATAGCAGGAACGTCCACAATAGCCAAACTATGGAAAGAACCCAGATGTCCATCAACAGATGAATGGATAAAGAAGATGTGGTATATGTATAAAACGGAATACTATGCAGCCATCAAAAGAAATGAAATCTTGCCATTTGCAACAACGTGGATGGAACTAGAGGGTATTATGCTTAGCGAAATAAGTCAATCAGAGAAAGACAATTATCATATGATCTCCCTGATATGAGAAAGTTGACAGGCAACGTGAGGAGTTTCAGGGGTAGGAAAAGAATAAATGAAACAAGATGGGATCGGGAGGGAGACAAACCACAAGAGACTCTTAATCTCACAAAACAAACCGAGGGTTGGCGGGGGGAGGGCGATAGGGAGAGGGTGGTAGGGTTATGGACACTGGGGAAGGTATGTGCTATAAAGTGTGTAAACCTGGCGATTCACAGACCTGTACTCCTGGGGCTAATAATACATTATATGTTAATAAATAAATAAATTTTTAAGATGTATAAATAAATAAATAAATAAGCCAGACACAAAAAACTACATATTGCACAGATTACATTTACCATGAAACATCCATAGAAATCAAATATATTAGTTGTCATCTGGGATTGACGTTGAGAAAGGTGTCACCATAATCTTTGGAGAACAATGGTTATATACGCTAACCTTACTAAAATTCATTGACTTATACACATAAAATAAGTGTTTTAAAGAAAGCACAAAAGAGAACAATTCATTCTGTCAGATGTTAGAGAAGGTTGTCAGCAGCATATCACAGAGTTGCAATTTAAGCTGCGGAAGACAGTAAAATGGCTACACGTGGATTCTAGGATTCAAGGTAACTGTGAGGTAGAGGAAACAGTGAGCAATGAAAAAAAGCATAGAAATATGCTAGATCTGAAAAACCAACCAAACAAACAAGTAAGTACAGGTATCTGTTTTATGTGCCTTTCTAGAAAAATCTCACATTCTGCAAAATCACACTTTTCAAAACAATGGATAAAACAAAACATTAACAAAACAACAGCAATCCAAATAATGTACAAACATAGTCTCCGTGCGGGCATTTGTTCCCAGTGTCATAAGCAAACTTTTCAGCCTTAAATATTAGAGGTCAGGTTTTCTCAAGATGTAGGCCCTTGAAGGTAATACACTACTACTAATAGAAAAAAATTCAGCAAAATTAAAAACAGCTTTCAATTTTTTGTTAAAGGTGGGAGAAACAACCTCATAGATATTTCATCTGCAACTGAAGCTGACTGAACTAAATAGGTAAACAGATTTAGGGATTCTTGACACTATTAAATATTCAAAAAAGGCAGTTTTGAATCAGAATTTTCAGCCTTTTTCCTTTTTTTCTTTCTTTTTTTTTTTTTTGCATCTATAGATCACTTTAGATGACCATTTTTTTTTTAAAGATTTTATTTATTCATTTATGTGACAGAGAGAGATCACAAGCAGGCAGAGAGGCAGGCAGAGAAAGGGGCAAACAAGACTCCCTGCTGAGCAGAGAGCCTGACACGGGGCTCAATCCCAGGACCCTGAGATCATGACCTGAGCTGAAGGCAGAGGTTCAACCCACTGAGCCACCCAGGCGCCCCTAGATAACCACTTTAAAATGTTATAGAACATGGGACGCCTGGGTGGCTCAGTTGGTTAAGCAGCTGCCTTCAGCTCAGGTCATGATCCCAGCGTCCTGGGATGGAGTCCCACATCGGGCTCCTTGCTCCGCAGGGAGCCTGCTTCTCCCTCCGCCACTCTGTCTGCCTGTGCTCTCTCTCTCTGACAAATAAATAAATAAAATCTTTAAAAAGAAAAAAAAAATGTTATAGAACATATTTTTCTTCATAACACAATAAATCTAAACAATCTTTTTTGTCAAACACCTAGATCCAATATAACTTCAAATATAATATATGGTCCCACATTTTAAGGTTTTTTAAACTTCTACTGAGATATAATTGACACATAACATATTAGTTTTAGGGGTATAATATAATGATTCAGTATATGTATATACTGTGAAATGATCACCAAAATAAGTCTAGTTAACAAGCTACAAATTTTCTTTTCTTGTGAAGAGAACTTTAATATTTTTAAGTTTACAATACTGTAACTACAAAACCTCTACCTAAGGTGAAGTTGTTAAATAAATGTTGGTCATTATAAGTACTATATTACTTTTAATTAGGTAGAATTAATAACTGCACTTTATTTTCATACAGTATGGTACAGTCCTTAGATATCATTACAGATAGTACATTTATGTCCATTTTACTGTAGTCTTAAAGAAGTATAATATAATATTATGCAAGATGTACTAGATTTTTAATTTAAAGCATAAGTCTCAAAAAAATAAAAGTACAGATCTCTCCGGGTTTGCACTATTTAAGGTACTTACACCATGCACCTTATAACTGAACACAGCAGCCCTGTGTAAACAATTTTCTTGTCAATTCCCTGAGTGAGGGAAGCTAAGGTTAGGGGAAGTAACA
The DNA here is from genome assembly GCF_922984935.1 of Meles meles. Lineage (NCBI taxonomy): Eukaryota > Metazoa > Chordata > Mammalia > Carnivora > Mustelidae > Meles > Meles meles. The sequence goes on along the minus strand of NC_060079.1, from coordinate 14,687,172 downwards.
GAGATACCAGTGAGATAAATGACCAGGTCTGATATGGTCTAAGAAAGGGTCAGGGTATTTTCCAATCATTGGGTAGAGCTTTCTTACTGTTGTCTTAACCTTTTTTCTCCCACTAAAGCATAGTTCTCTCCTGTTTTCCATTATACTAACTGTCCTTACCACAACAACACTTTTTTAGAAATTTAAGTTACGTGTCTTGTAGATGGAAATACAATTACTAAACTGGGAGGAAAATGATTGGAAGATAAATCTGGATACCAAGTCCATCAAAAAGTTTAACTTGATAAAATTCTCAGTAAATTGCCTTATAATAGGAAAAAATACCAAAACCAAAATAGTACATAAATATTTGAAGATATTCCTTAACATAAAAATTTTGAAGGTGTTCACAAATACTTTAATCCAGCCTCATTAATGTCACTTTTTTCAGTTATTCTCAATTGTACTATGTCCAATAATTTCTTTACCTGTTAGGAATACTTTGCAGTTGCATCACCCTGACCAGAAAACTGCTGCTCATTCCATGAGAGAATTACGAAGACCTTTTTTTAATGTTTTTAACAGATAATTGCCAATATCTACCTTATATTCTTCCTGGCCAAAATCAACCCAATTTTGTTCTTTGGCATTGTTGCCCAAACATGAATGCCTGTTTTCATTTTCTTAAACAGATTTATTGGGATATAATTCATATACCAAACAATTCACTCTTTTTTTTTTTTAAGTATTTTATTTATTTGACAGAGAGAAATCACAACTAGGCAGAGAGGCAGGCAGAGAGAGAGGAGGAAGCAGGCTCCCTGCAGAGCAGAGAGCCCGATGTGGGGCTCGATCCCAGGACCCTGGGATCATGACCTGAGCCGAAGGCAGAGGCTTTAACCCACTGAGCCACCCAGGCGCCCCCCAAACAATTCACTCCTAAAGTATATGAGTCAACAGCTTTTGGTATACATCATTAATTTTTTATTGTAGTAAGACATATGTAAAGTGAAATTTGCCATTTTTAATGTACAACTCAGTGGCACTGTTTATATTCACAAACTTGTACAACCATCACCACTATCTATTTCTGAAACTTTTCATCACCCCAAACAGAAATACTATAACCATTAAGAAATAACCTCCATTCTCTACTCTCCCTGGCCCCTGATAATCTCTAATCTACTTTCTGTCTCTATCAATTTGCCTGTTCTAAGTATCTCATATAAATGTAATCATTTAATATTTGTCCTTTTATGTCTGGCTTACTTCACTAAAATTACTTCCAAGATCCATTCATGTTGTATCAAGTATGAAAACTTCATTCTTTTTTATGATGGGTAACGTTCCATTGTACATATACACCATACTTTGTTTATTCATTTATCTGTTGATAGTTTCCACTTAGGTTGTTTCTACTCATAGCTATTATAAATACTGGTATAAACACTGGGATACAAATATCTCTTCAAGACCCCTACCACCTTCAATTCTTTTTGGTATACACTTAGGATTTTATGGATTCTTTGTGGAGAAATGTCTATTCAAGTCCTCTACCTTAAGTTAGGTTATTTGTCTTTGTGCTGTTTAGTTGCAGGCACCCTTTATATATTCTGGATATTAAATCCTTATCTGATGTATGATTTACAAATATTTTCTCCCATTCTGTACATTGCTTTTTCTCTTTCTTAACAATGTCTTTTAATGCACAAATTTTTAATTTTTATGAAGCCAAATGTATCCATTTTGTTTTATTGCTCTTGCTGATGGTATCATAGCTAAGAATTTATTGCCAAATCCAAGGTCATGAAATTTTACCGCTATGTTTTCTTCTAAGACTTTATGGCTTTAACTCTTTAAGGTTCTTGATCCACTTTGAGCTAGTTTTTATATACAGTTTGAGATATAGGACAAACCTTCACTCTTTTGCATGTAAAAATCCAGTTCTTTTCAGCATCATTTGTTGAAAACTATTCTTTTCCTATTTATCTTTAATGAAGATGTCCTGGTTTCTCCTCTAGAAATTTTGATTCAGTAGATTTGGGGTGGGACTTCAGATTCCACATTTTAAGGATGTCTCAGATATTTCCCACGGTCAAACAAGTTTGAAGAACAGTAAAGAATACAACTTCAAGTACCTGATTCATATTCTAGAGCAGTCAAAAACTATTTATTTTTAATCCTTGCTTAGACCTCAGATACACTCAACTTATGCTACATCCAGGTGAGGACTTAGGTAAGAGGCCTTAATTTTCACAAAAGGTTGTTAACCTTACCATCTGCACATTTGATCCCTAAAACATAAGGCTTTACCAAAATAAAAACAAGCTTGCCACACTACAGACTCATGCCATTCACTCTTTTAACAATAAATATGTGAGCATCTATTATATCCCTGCTGTTTGATCCATGGGGGATACAGCAGTAAAGATTCTTGCTCTTGTGGAACTTAAAGCTGGTGGGAAACAGACAACAAATAGGTATGTGTGTTAGGTAATGTGAAATGTTAAGAAAATTACGGATAAGGGGGGAAGGAAGCTGTTTAAGATTGCAAAGACATTTCAATGAAGTTGACATTTGAGCAGAAACCTGAGAAGGAGTAAGAAATTGAATTATACAAACACCAACAGCAGGATATTCAAGAAAGAGGTGCCTGGGTGTCTCAGTAAGTGAAGTGTGTGCCTTCGGCTCAGGTCGTGATCCCAGGGTCCTGGGATCAAGTACCACGTCAGGCTCCCTGCTTCAATGGGAGTCTGCTTCTCCCTCTGCCTCTCTCTTCCTCTCGTGAAACATAAATAAAATCTTAAAAAAAAAAAAAAAAAGAATATTCAAGACAGAGTGAGGCCCAAAGATTACAAGCTTGAACAATATACTTCTCAACCGTTGGCAATGACACCCAGTTAGATTTCAAGGATTATGAAGGATTCTTGAGAGGAATCCAATTGATCTCTTCCTCTAAATCAGGGATTCTCAACCTGATTCTCTTAACTGGTTGATGTTTTTGCTTAGAATCCTTTATTATGGGTGAACAGATGAATGTTCCTGTGCATTCCAAGATAGCAGCATCCCTGGGCACCACCACCCCCACACACACACACCATCATCACCCTTAGTTTTAGACAAAACCAAAAATGTCTCCAGATAGTACCAAATTCCCCCGCAGGTCAAAATGCACTCGAGATTAAGGACTGATCTGCAGTGGTGTTCTCAAACTGAAGATCCACGTAGGAAACCCATAAAAATGGGCTTTAATAGGTCATATAGTCCTCTAAAGGAGTACATAAAGTTTGCATATGCGTGAAAATGTGCTTTTTTCTAGAGAGAAGGTGCATTGCTTAAAATATCTAGAAGGCTAATGACTCAAAAAAAAAAAAAAAAAAAAACCTAGGAATGCTTTACTATTTCAACTGGGTTACTAACTAAGAAGATTGTACAACTGAGTAAATTTCTAGAAACAGACACTCTTGTAAGACTGAGTCCAGAAAAAATACAAAATCTGAACAAAAACAACAACAAAATCGGGAAAAAAACTTTTATTTATTTACTCATTCATTCATTTATTTATATTTAAGTGGGTTAAACAACATCTGAAAGCTCTAGGTTTGAGCCTCATTTGTCCTAATAGCCACGTATTTAATATCAATGGGCTACACTATGGTCTCTTTTTTTTTTCTTTCATCACAAAACCCATCAAAAGCCTATATTTACTGAAAGATGTTCTTGAAAAATCATCACCGACTGTCATTTTATTATCATCCTTATTTAACAAATGAAGAAACCAAGGTCAAGATAAATTGACTGATTTACCCAAGATCACAAAGCTCTTGAACGACAGAACTGGAACTCTTGGACGACAGAACTGGAAGTACACCCTTGTTATTTACATGGTTATATGACAGGAAACAGCCACAGGAACATACCTAATTTCTTGGTTTTACTTACTTCAGAAGCAAAATAGGGAACACTATAATTATGGTGCATAACCAATAAATCACTAACAAACTATCCTCAAAGAGCATAAGGTGAATAAATCAAACAGATATATCAACTGTAAGATTAACATTACCTATGACTGAAAAACCTAAAACTTGATTAGGTGAAGTGGAGCTTTTTCTGACACCTGAGTCCTCAGTGAACCCTCAGCAGGTCAGTAAGTAATAATAGAAAGGATAACCCTGCAAGATACCTAGAATAAGCACAGAAATGAGTTTTATTTACTTTTTTTAAGCCCTCAGTACAAGCCAAAGTACAATTCAAAGTATTTAAAATATGATTCAATAAAGACAATTCTACAGGAATGGGGAGCCGACACAAGCATCCAAAAAGTTAGTGATCTGAATGTGCACCTTAATCTAGAAAAAAAAAAAAAAAACTAATTACATAAAGCAATCATTCTTGAAACTTTTATTTTAATCATGAAACTCATTTTTCTAACCAAGATCTTATAACCAGGTCCAATATAGTGAACAGGTTAAAAGAGCTGCTCTTGCTGAACTAGGTGATCAGTACCCCAATGACCACAACTCTTCTTGTCAAGGAAATCCCCAAGGAACAACATGAAAATCAGCAATCTGTCAGTATGTTTGGAAATGTGAATTATTACGGACTTTCTAAAAATATATATACATATATTCATAATATCTATTAAATTTTAATGATACATTTCTTAAACCCAGTAATCCCTCTCTTCCCACCGTATCTCACAGAAACAAAAATGTCAATATAAACTGTACAAAAGCATTCACCTTAGCACTATTTATAGTGGAAGGGAAAAGTGTGGAAAAAACCTGACATCTACAAGGAAACATCTAAATGAAGTGTGGTAAATCTTCCCGTGGAATACTGTGCAGCTATTACAATGAACAAGTTCCATCAGCTCATCTACACCAATGCTGAGGAGAAAAGCATTACTGTCCAGTGTGTGTGCGTGCGCACTGGACTTCTTCATAAAACAAGTACCCACACAACACACACCAAAAATAAAAGCCCTTCTACTGAAATGGAGAAATACATACAGAAATTAATGGAAAATATAGAACTCAAAATTATTTCCACTGTTAAGTATGTAAAAATGAAATATAAACACGATTTGAACCTGGAATGGAAAACATTCCTTCTATCGCTATGTTATTCCAAAGTATCTATAATAAAGTATTTTTAAAAGCAATCCTTAAATAACAAAAACAAGCCAATAATCTACAATTATTATAGACTGCTATCCTTTGAGCTTTGCTTTTCTTCATTAACACTTTTTTCTTAAAACTGAATTTCTAAATGAAGACGAGGTAAAAGATATTCAAGGTTGTATACCATGACAGGAGCCAAGAGTGCAAATATTTTGAACTGTCGAAGACACCTCTGCCTTTAATAAGAGTAAAATCATAATATCTCTCTAACCAGTTCTCTTTCTTCTTTCTTTTCATCACCTTTCACTGGAAGATCCTAAAATATACAGAAGAATTTAATTACATGACCCAATGAGCTCTGAAACCTCATCTCCATCCTCATCCCATCAGAGTTCTTCAAGGTCTGAAACATTACAATTTTATTATCTTATTGTATCATATACTTAGAGTTATCTGCAATTCTTACTATTCAGCTCTCCAACATTGGTCGAGCTGTTATTCACAAATCCACTGAAACGATTACTCAATTAACCACCTGAAAATTATTTTTTGATCTCTTTTATATGGTAAAGTAACAGAAAGAACATCAAAACAGAAAACGGTTTTGCTACCTTTCATTTTGAAAGAAACTATTTCTTTTTAATCCCTAGCAAACCTAAGTTTTCTTCTCCAAAAAGGGCATAAAAAGTCACAGAAAATGAAGTACTTAAAAAAAACAAATAGCCATGAGAAGTAAACTTTAGAATACAGACTGTCTTTTGAGATCCATTTAGACAGCTCAATGGGTCAGCTTAATACAAACACTTATAGCTTATCCTACAGAAACAGATTCATTTTCTCTTTTATAAAATGTAGACAGTAAAGATTTGCTTAACTGCTGTAAAAACTGTAAACCCCTACACCTGAAATTACCAAATGGTACTCTAAGTCATCTGAAAACACCCAGAATACCACAGCAAACTTACAAGCATTATGGGATATTTTTTTAACTATCAAGGAAACATAACAATTCTCAAGATCTGTCAGACACCAAGTGAACTACTAGCTCAAGGTAATTCCATTTCAATATAAGACCATTCTACCTTCCTTTGGAAGGTACCACATCTTTGAGAAACTGGGTTTGGGGGCAGTTGATGTGATAAAAAGTACTCCATGAAATCAGTGGGAAATAAGAACTGAGGTGGCAATGTCTGATCTAAGACTTGAGGACTTGTCTATGACCAACAAGCAAATATATCCCATTAGTAAGTAACTATTCTTATTTAAGAAAAAAAAAATATTTTTTCTTTCAGCATATGTGTAATTCCTAGGCCATAAATACTTAAGTTATCTGTACGTAACTTAAATAGGACTATTAAGTATTATTTTTTGGCTCTATGAGAAAATGGGATGAAACACTAAGGGCACCATAAGCCAAGCACTTTTAGGAACCTCTCACCATATATTTACAAGTGATTCTCACAGATATTTGCAAGTTACACTAGGGCATATCATCTCTACCCTATCTTCATTGGTAATGGGGCAAAGAAAATAAACTGCAAAGACTGAAAACATAAAAAAAATGAAAATTATACGGTGTTTACCATCACATTTAATTCTAGAAAAAGCAAACTAAAGGTTGAATACCAATAATTAAACAAAAAAAATACCCAAATGTTGCCTATATTCTATTTGTTTATTTAAAGACAAGGACTATTTCAGTCTCAAAGCCTTGGTTACTAACAATCTTTATCAAACACTGTTTAGCAGTTGAGCCCTTTTTTCAAAATCCCCCACCAAATTCTAAGTTACAAAATATCTAAAAGGCAGAAGTCTCTGTAGTTGAGAAGAAGCCTAGGACCACACTCTGGCCTTCCTCCTCCACGAGGGTAACAGTATTCACCGGAACCCAGAGGCTTCAACAAATAGTTTAGGGCTGCTGAAGGGAAAGGGGCAAAAGTGACCCAGCCTTTCAATTAAAACAGCTCAGCACCATAGAAGATCTCCTTTGACAAACAAATTCTCCAGGGAGGCACAAGTTACAATCGACAGCCTAAGGCCAGGACAATACTTTTATTTTTTTTTTAATAATTATTTTTTTTAATATGCTAACAAAATAGAAGTCTCATTAAATAACCTTTTTGTGTGTAATTCATGAGATTTTTCTATTCCAACTGAAATCCAGTTTACAAAAAAACTCTGGTGTAGGAAATTACCTCGATGACTTCTCAAATTATCAGGTTTTGTTGTTTTGTTTTTTTGTTTTGTTTTGTTTTGAGTGTGAACAGGAGGAGCAAGGAGAGAACAAAAAGTTCTTCTTTGGTAATAAAGGAACAAATAAAAGGGAGAAAAGAAAAACCTTAATATTTCCACTTCATTATGCATACCAAAAACCAAGCAAAAACAACAGAAAAGGGGTGGAGAAAAAGGAGGGAAACAGTAAGAAAAGAGTGACTATGCATAAGTTAGAGCTCAATGTAAAAAATAAAACCACCAAAATCTTTTCTCTAGTTAAGAAAAAACTTTCTACCTGAAGCAAAAGAATAAACCTTTGACTCTTTCTCAACACCACTGATTTTACAGCAGTCAACCACATTATAATATTTACCTCCCCTCTTCCCCAAATCCATTAATTTGGCCAAGGAAAAAGAAACAGCATTAGAAATCAGAAGGTAACTGACAATGCTGAGAGTTGACAGAAGGAAAACCAAAACTGCAGAAGCCATCCCAACACAGAAGAAATGGGGTGGAATGGACTGAAGACAATAAAATGGAAGTTCCTTAGCCTTGGCCTACCATAATTCACAAACAAGCAAACAGAATCTTCCAATAACATTAACATTACTCTTATCTCTACAGCAACTTATTTTCCTAATTCCTATTAATATTCTCAGCTCAGATAACACAGCACATGGGTTTCTGAAACTCCACCAGAAATCAAAACAGAACTAAGACAGACCAAGAGCTTTCATATGAGTTTTCTTGACTTGGCATAGACTGCAAGATAAATCATTTGGGATTTTGTGACCCAAATGCTCTCTCAGCCATTTGTCTTGTTCCAGGGAGACACAAGACTTGCCAGTATGCTCCCAGCCCACATACCCTAAAAATAAGCCTACTTTTTTTAAAGCCTGTCTCAGTTCATTTACCATACCAGAGAAAAACCACAGAGAGAGAGGATTAGAGCCACCCATTCCTTAGCAGAACTCATCTAGAGAAAATAATCCTAATTGGTACAACTGCTAAAGCAGCCCACACCCACTATCAATAATGACTAATTTATTTTTTAATAATAATGACTAATTTAGATCCCACTTACAACTGCATAAGGATAAATCAACAAGCACATAAACAAGGTCCAAAAGAGTGCACAAACTGAAAATCAGAGCAAATAGGCCAAGTGAAATAAAAATACAGAAAGGCACAAAAGAAATTTTAAAGAATTTTCCAATTAATACTCTGAATGAATTGTGGAGAAACTTACATACATAATAAAAGTAGACTACTTGAAAAGTAGCAATGATAAAACAAGAAAATTCTGGAGACTTGAAACCACAATAGTCCCAACCTTCCAGAAAGGGTGAGGGGAGAGTTAACTAAATATCAACAGAAGTTGGTGTTTGGGGGTTCAGTCAGTTAAGTGTCTTCCTCCAGCTCAGGCCATGATCACAGGGTCCTGGGATTGAGTCCTACATCAGGTTCCCTGCTCAGCAGGGATTCTACTTCTCCCTCACCGCCTCCCAACCACTGTGTGTGTGCTTACTCTCTCTAGCAAAAATAAATAAAGTCTTAAAAAAAATTTTTAAGTAAACGTCAATCCAAGTAGTGAGGAGCCTACAAATACAACTTAAAAAAAATGATATCCATATTGTATAAACAGACTATGTATAATAAAGAGCCCAAAAGATCCAGCAGAAAACTATTATCACGTTGCTGAATTCATAAAAAGGAAAATCTGTAAGATTTCTACACCTCACCTTCACTTCCACACAAAAGTCCGTATCACCTCTGTGCCAGTTACAAGGACGAAAGCTAAAACTGAGAGTCATCCTTTAAACATATAAACTCTAGAAAGTTCTCAAGATAAAACAAGTCATGTTTCTTAGCAGATGGAAAAGCAAATCCTCTGAGTTAAAAAAAAAAAAAAGAATTCCCAATAAAATTAAGCTCCCAAATTTTCCATGTATTAAGCTCAAGGATCACACACACTTCAGGAAACACCAAGTGGGAACATGTTATGCACCACTGAACTTAAATATTAAAATTTAATTGCCAAATTATAAAATATCAATTAAGTGTAAAAGGGATTTTTTAAAATTAAAACACAGGATACATTAGCAAATAAAAAGCTTCTGAAAATCACTAGGAAAAAAACAGAAAAGAACAAAGATATTAATGGCTGATTTCAGAATCTCAATGAACGGGTTATATGGATTAAAAATGGGTAGAAAGTCATAAAAATTAGTAATTTGAAGAAACTACATAAAATGTAGGACTAAAAAACAAACAGATGAGAAATTTAAAGGAGAATGAAGAGATATCAGATGACAGCAAACTTCAAAATCCTTACAGAAATTTTTTAAAAATCAATTCTAAACATGGATGCAAGATACAAACAAGCACTGTACATAATAACAAATCTCATATGGGGGATTAAAAAAAGAGACCTAAAATCCTGGGCAACATCATCATGGAACCCGGGAGGAGGGTGCTAACCTGACTAAAAGGGACTTTGTGTCAACTTTGAAAAGGGCTTAGTTTTTAAATCTTAAAGTTAACTTTAACTATGCAATGGAGAATTTAAAGGGTATCAATTATTTTTTAAAAGGAAGAAAGGGGCGCCTGGGTGGCTCAGTGGGTTAAGGCCTCTGCCTTCGGCTCAGGTCATGACAGGCTCCTGGGATCGAGCCCCATGTCGGGCTCTCTGCTCAGCAGGAAGCCTGCTTCTTCCTCTCTCTCTGCCTGCCTCTCTGCCTACTTGTGATCTCTATCTGTCAAATAAGTAAATAAAATAATAAATAAATAAATAAATAAATAGTGGTAATATATCACAAAAAGAAAACGACGATTTTTCAGTAACAAAATCCTAAAACACGAAATATTGCCATATAACCGGTAATTCAAAGCAACTGTCATGAAGAAATTCAATGAGCTAAAAGAAAGAAAGATAAGACAATGATCTCGGGAATAAAGCTTATGAACACAAAGAGTATCTTACCAAAAAGAAATTCTAAAAAAGAACTAAACAGAATTCTAGACATAACTCAATAAATGAGATAAGGAGTGCATTAGAAATCATTGAAAATAAAGCACATCAGATGGAAGAGAGAATAAGCAAGCTCGAGGATAAGAATACAAATAATTCAGGTGGAAGAGATTCTTAAAAAGTGAAGAAACCCTAAGAGAACTATCAGACACCATTAAGAGAGTCAACATAAGATTAACAAGTATACCAGAAAGAGGAAAAAGGGTGAGGGAAGGAAACAGTATATTTAAAGAAATAATTGCTGAGAACTTATCTCAAGACAAAACACTTTCTCCAAGAAACATTATATTAAAACTATCAAAAGTCAATGAAACAAAATTTTAAAGGCACCCAAATAAACAAAAAAAAGACAGTAGCCTATGGAAAAAAGTCCTATTAGATTATCAGCAGATTTCTCAACAGACACACTACAGGTCGGGAGAAAGTGGAAAGACATATTCAAAATACTGAAAGAGAAACTACCAAGCAAGAACACTCTATTCGACAAAGTTATCCTTAGGAAATGAAGGAGATATAAAGGCTTTTCCCAACAAACAAACGCTAAAGGACTTTATCACCACTGGACCTGCCTTATAAAAAAACGCTGAAACAAGATCTACAAGCTGAAATGAAAATATGAAAAGTACACAAAAGCAATTAACATGATAAATACAATTAAAAAGTTGTAAATTTTTTAGAAGAATATATTAAACTTTTAATTATAACATGAAAAGTAAAGGAAAAGAGCCTTGAAAATAACTATGGCTTCTATAACTTTTTAACAAAATCAGCATAAAAAAAGGTAATGCGTGATACTGAGATATTAACCAATAAAAGGGTGGAACACCATTATAGGTAAATGAAAACAAAATGCTACCAACAGAAAAAAGAGTATTTTATCCATGAGATGTTTTATGTAAACCTCATAGTAATCACTAAATAAAATCTAGAACAGACACAAACCATAAAAAAGGGAGAGACTGGGCGCCTGGGTGGCTCAGTGGGTTAAAGCCTCTGCCTTCGGCTCAGGTCATGATCTCAGGGTCCTGAGATCAAGTCCCGCATCGGGCTCTCTGCTCAGCAGGGAGCCTGCTTACTCCTCTCTCTCTGCCTCTCTGCCTACTTGTGACCTCTGTCAAATAAATAAATAAAATCTTTAAAAAAAAAAGGAGGGGGGGGATTAAACAACCTACCATGGAAAACCACCAACATACAAAAGTAGACAGAAACAGTAGAAAAAAGGAACAGCAGACAAAATAACCAGAAGACAAAAGATAAAGTGGCAGTTATAAATCCTCACATATCAGTAATTAGCCTAAACCTAAATAGACTGAACTTACAAATCAAAAGGCACAGGGTGGTTGCATGGCTTAAAACAAAACAAGACTCAGGAGCACCTGGGTGGCTCAGTGGGTTAAAGCCTCTGCCTTCCGCTCAGGTCATGATCCCAGGGTCCTGAGATAGAGCCCCGCATCGGGATCTCTGCTCCGCAGGGAGCCTGCTTCCTCCTCTCTCTCCGCCTGCCTCTCTGCCTAGTTGTGATTTCTCTCTGTCAAATAAATAAAATATTTTTTAAAAAAAACCAAGATTCAACTATACCCTGCACGCAAAAGACTGATCTCAGCTCTAACAACTCACATAGCCTCAAAGAGAATGGATGGAAAATGGTTTTCCAAACGGAAACCAAAAGAAGGCAGGAATAACCACATTTACATCAGACAAAATAGATTTCAAGCCAAAAACGGTAACAAGAGACAAAGTAGATCATTAAATAATGATAAAAAGGTCAGTATATCAAGAATGCACAATAATCATAAAGATATCCCCAACAAAATATACTAGAAATACTGAGATTTAATACTAAAACTTAACAGAGAAAAATACATAACAATACAGAAAGAGTAGGGTACTTCAATACCTCACTATCAACAGGCAGATCTTCCAGACAGAAAAAAAACAAGGAAACATTGAAATTGAACCACACTTTCAAAACAAATGGACTTAACAGAGATATATTCTATTCAACAGCAAGAGAATACTCATTCTTCTCAAGTGCACATGGAACATTCTCCAAAACAGAATAATCTGACAGACCACAAAATAAATTTGAACAAATTGTTAAAAAAGATTTATTTATTGGGGCACCTGAGTGGCTCAGTGGGTTAAGCCTCTGCGTTCAGCTCAGGTCATGATCTCAGGGTCCTAAGATCGAGCCCCACATTGGGCTCTTTGCTCAGTGGGGAGCCTGCTTCCCCCTCTGTCTCTGCCTGCCTCTCTGCCTACTTGTGACCTCTCTATCAAATAAATAAATAAAATCTTTAAGACTTATTTATTAGAGGGGCGCCTGGGTGGCTCAGTGGTTTAAGCCTCTGCCTTCGGCTCAGGTCATGATCTCAGGGTCCTGGGATCGAGCCCCGCATCGGGCTCTCTGCTCAGTGGCGAGCCTGTTTCTCCCTCTCTCTCTGCCTGCCTCTCTGCCTGCTTGTGACCTCTCTCTCTGTCAAATAAATAAATAAAATATTAAAAAAAAAAAAAAGACTTATTTATTAGAGAGAGAGTGCTTGTGCATATATGGGGGAGGTTGAGTGTGAGGGGAGCAGAAGGAGAGGGTCAAGAAGACTCTACACTGAATGCAGAGTCCAACATAGGGCTTAATCTCAAGATCCTACAATCATGATCTGAGGGGAAATCAAGAGTCAGATGCTTAGCTGACTAAGCAACCCATGCCCTCCGAGCAAATTTGAGAAGACTGAAATCATATCCTATCCTTTCTGACCACAAAGGTATGAAACCAGAAATCAACAAAAGGAAAGTAGGAAGTTCTACAAATATGTGGGAACTGAACAATACATTTCTAAACAAACACTGGATCAAGACAACATCAAAAGGGAAATAAATCATCTGGAAACAAATGAAAATGGAAAAACCACTTATCAATATTGTAGGATGCAGCAAACATGGCTCTGAGGAAAAGCTATAGCCATAAATGTATGTATATTAAGAAATTAGAAAGATTTCAAATAACCTAACTTTCCACCTCAAGTAACTATTAAAAGAATAAATTTAGCCCAAAGTTAGTAGAAAGAAGAAAATAATAAAGATCAGAGTAGAAATAAATGAAACAGAGACCCAAAAAAAAAAAAAAAATTTGAAAGGATCAACAAAAAGTAAGAGCTGGTTCTTCAAAAAAATTAAAAAAAAAAAAAAAACAAAAAACCAACTTACAAACCATTGGCTGGACTACAAAAAAAGCCTAAATACAAATAAATAAAATTAGGATTGAAAGAGAATAAATTACAGCTGATACTACAAAAACAAAACTATGAAAGACTACTATGAACAACTATATGCCAACAAATTACATAACCTGGAAGAAATGGATACATTTCTAGAAATAAACAACCTACCAACAATGACTCAGGAAGAAATAAAAAATCTGAACAGACCAAGAAATTGAATAAACAATTTTCAAAAACTACACAGTAACACCAGGACCAGAAGCCTTCACTGGAGAATTCTACCAAACATTTAAAGACCAAGTAACACCAAGCCCTTCCAAAATATGAGGGAGGAGGGAATGCTACCAAACTTACCCTATGAAGCCAACATTACCCTGATACCAAAATCAGATAAGACTACTACAAGAAAACAATAGAGTGGTATCCTTAATGAACATAGGTGCAAAAATTCTCAACAAATTTATCAGCAAACTCAATTCAAGAGCACATCAAACAGATAATAAAATATGACCAAGTATAAGTTATCTCTGGGATGCAAGGAGGTTCAACATACACATATCAATAAATCTATCACACATCACTAAAAGGAAAGACAAAAATCACATGATACCTGAATAGACACAGAAAAAGCATTTGACAAAATACAACATCCTTCCATGATAAAAACCCTTAATAGACTGGGTATAGAAGAAACATACCTCCACATAATAACACCCATATAAGACAAACCCACAACCAACATTATACTCAATTGAGAAAAATTAAAAGTGTTTTCCTCTAAGATCAAGAATAAGACAAGAATGCCCACTCTTGCCATTCCTGCTCAATATAACATTGGAAATCCTAGCTAGAGCAACTAAGCAAAACAAAGCTTGATAGGAAAATTAGAACTGTCACTATATGCTGATGATATGATCTTATACTGCTGACACTTCAACAACACAAGTTTGAACTGCCCACGTCCACTTATATGTAGCTTTTTATCAATAAACACAGTACAGTACTATAAATGTATTTTCCTTATGGCCTTCTTAATAATATTTGTTCTGTAGCCTATCTTACTTTAAGAATACAGTATATTACACATGTAAACATATAAACTACGTGTTAGTTGGCTGTTTATGTTACTGGTTAAGGCCTCCACTCAACAGTAGGTTATTTGTAGTAAAGTTTTGGGGGAGTCCAAAGTTATAATAGATTCTCGACTGCTCAGAGGGTCAGTGTCTCTAAAGTCTGTATTGTTCAACAATCAACTACCCATGGAAAAATCCCAAAGAATACACCAAAAGACTCTTAGAATTAAGCAATGGGGAAGACCTGGGTGGCTCAGTCAGTTAAGTGTACAAGTCTTGGTTTCAGCTCAGGTCATGATCTATGGGATCTAGCTCCACATCCGGCTCCCACACTCAGCAAGGATGCTTCCATCCTCACTCTGCCCCTGCCCAGCTCTGTGCACTCTCATTCCATAATACGGAAGTAAATCTTAAAAAAAAAAAAAAAAATTAACCTAAGATTTCAGTAAAATGGTGCCATGCAAAATCAACACACACAAATCAGTTGCAGATATACCAATGATGAAATATCTACAAAAGAAACAAAACTATAAGCTTTACAATAGCATCAAAAAGAACCTTAAGAATAATTTTAACTAAGGTAAAGACTTGCACAATGAAAATTACAATACTCTATTAAAAGAAATTGAAGACACAAACAATAGGAAGACATCACTTGTTCACAGATTAGAATGCTGTTAAAACTGCCATACACCCCAAAGCCATCTACAGATTGAACACAATCTCTATTAAAATACCAAAGTCACACTTCACAGAAGTAGCAGAAAATCTAAAATTTGTAAGAAACCACTAAAGACTTCAAATAGCCAAAGCAATTCTGAGAAAAAAGAACAAAGCCAAAAGTATCATGCTTCTCATGATACTTACTATACTACAAAGTAATAAAAAACAGTATGGTACTGACACAAAAACAGACACATCGACCAATGAAACAGAAATAAAGAGCCCAGAATTAGATCCTTGCCTATACCATCAACTAATACTCAACAAGGGAACCATGAATATCCAATGGGGGAAATGATAGTCTCTTCAACAAATGGTGCTGGAAAAATTAGAGAAACACATGCAGAACAATAAAATTGGACCCTTATCTCACACCACTCACAAAAATTAACACAACGTGAATCAAAGATTTAAACACAAGACCTGACACCATAAAACTCCTAGAAGAAAATGCAGGAAAAAAGCTTAGAGATACCGGTGTTGGCAATGATTTCTTGGGCATGACACCATAAGCAAAAACAAAAGCAAAAATCAACAAGTGGAACTACATCAAATGTGAAAGCTTCTGCACAGAAAAAGAAATTAACAAAATAAAAAATAAAAACTACAGAATGGGAAAAAATTCTGGCAAACCATATACCAAAGGCGGGGTCAACATACAAAGTATATTAAAAAAAAAAACTCAGTCAATAATTTAAAAAAAAAAAAACTGATTTAAAAACAGGCAGAAGAACTATTGTTCCAAAAACATCAAAATGGTCAGTGAAAAGTATATGAAAAAATGCTCTCAACAGTGTTAAACATCAGGGAAATGCAAATCAAAATCAAAATGTGGTATCACCTCACACCTATTAGAATGTTTATCATCAAGAAGAGACAACAGGTGCTGGTGAGGATGCAGTGAAAAGGGACCTCTCATACAGTATTGGTGAGAACGTACTGGTCAACCACTATGGGAAACAATATGGAGGTCCCTCAAAAAATTTAAAGTAGGTCTACCACATGATTCAGTAACTCCACTTATGGATATATTCCCAAAGGAAATGAAAGCAGGATTTTTCTTTTGAAAACAGATTTTGATGAGATGTATGTACCCCCAAGTTTACCACAGCATTACTCACAACAGTCAAGATATGGAAACAATTCAAATGCCCATCAAAGGAAGAATGGATTAAAAAGATACATAACATACAACAAACTATTATTCAGCCATAAGAAAGGATGTTCTGCCATTTGCAGGACATCATCATGAGTGGATCCTGAGCACATTATGCTAAGCGAGATAAGGTGGACAAAGAAAGACAAATACATATGATAAGACATATATATGGAATTTTAGAAAGTTAAAACCTGTTAAAAAAAAAAGTAAAATATTGATTTCTAGGGCCTAAGGGAAGTAAGATCAGTTGTATTCAAAGATACAAATTTGCAGTGAGTACTAAAATAAACCACAGAGACCTACTATATAGCATAGTAAACCTGGACAATAATGTTCTATCATTACGTCCTATGATAAATATGGCTACTTTGTCAATTGTATCACAACACATAAATTTGCCAAAGTAACACACTGTACACCTTAAGCTTGTATAATATTACACATCAAATTTATTCAATTAAGAAAACCTTTTAAAAATTGACTGCAGGGGCACCTGGGTGGCTCAATCAGTTAATCGTCTGCTTTAGGCTCAGGTCCTGATCCCAGGGTCCTGAGATGGAGCCCTGCGCTGGGCTCCCTGCTCAGCAGGGAGGCTGCTTCTCCCTCTCCCACTTCCCCAGCTTATGTTCTCTCTCTTGCTATGTCTCTGCCAAATAAATAAATAAAATCTTAAAAAAAAAGATGACTGTAGTAATATGAAAATAAAGCAAAGGGAAAAAACAGGGCAAATGAAAAACAAAAACTGTAAGAAAAAGAAACATGAATGCCTACATTCTTATCAGACTAAACATATTTTAAAACCCAAAAAATTGTAAGACAGAAAAGTCATCACAAAATGATTAAAAGGCTCAAATCACCAGGTAAGTAACTTTAAATTTATATAAACTATTAAATAAGATAAAAATACAGCAAAAATTGATAAAACCACAGAAATAAAATGACTTTCCACCAACACAATATAGGAGTTTTAACATACTTTTTCCACTATTGATAAAATATATATTATAAAAATTAGTAAAGATATAGAATACTGAAATAATAAGATGATAATAAGCTTGATTTGTGAATCATTTAACCCTGCACCCTTACATAATCTTATCAAAGACATATATAACATTTATAAAAACTGAGAACAATCTGATATATAATGCATGTCTCAAAAAATTCCAAAGAATCTAAATCTCACCCACACCCATGTGAGAAAACAAAAAGATAAATATTTCCATGTTAGAAAAGTGCACAAGTAATATTTATAATTAATATACATAATTTATATATATATTATATATATAATTTATAATTATATAGTTTTTAAAAAACGTAAAATTTGATGCAATTAGAGATAGTAGTACAGAAAGAAAAACTTGAGAGCCTTGTATGTTTATACTGAAAAAAGAAAGGCTTAAAATAAATAAGTTAATAATGAAACTTAGAAAGCCAGGAAAGGAAAGTAAGAATGTAACCAAACAATAGATAAAGAAGACAATAAAGAGCAGAAATTAATTAATTAGGAGAATATATCTAAACAGCCAAAATATGGTAAATCTGACAAGACTAATCAAGAATAGAAAAATAATCACTAACATTAGGAATAACAAAGGAGATGTAACTACTGACATTATAGGGAGTATTACTAAGGTGGTAAAAAAAATACTTAAGGCAAGGATTAGCAAACTTCTTTCTTTTTTTTTTAAGATTTTATTTATTTATTTGACAGAGAGAGAGATCACATGTAGGCAGAGCAGCAGACAGAGAGAGAGGGGGAAGCAGGCTCCCTGCTGGGCAGAGAGCCCGATGCAGGGCTTGATCCCAGGACCCCGATATTATGACCTAAGCTGAAGGCTGAGGCTCATCCCACTGAGCCACCCAGGTGCCCCTAGCAAACTTTTTCTTAAAGGACTAGAAAGTAAGTGTTTTTGCTCGTGCCTTCCATCATAATTATTCAACTCTGCATAAATGGGCATGGCTCTATTACAATAAAACTTTATTTACAGAAAGGAGCAGGCAGCCTGCAGGCAACAGTTTGCAAACTTCCACTTTATGGCAATAAATCTGACAATTCAGATGATATAATTTCCTAAACAAGTGTGAGTCACAAAAACTTAAAAAGTCTGAGAAGATCGTCATTAATGAAACCGATTAAATTAAAATCTTCCACAAAGAAACATCAGCCTTGATGAGGAGTTTCAAATTTCCTAAGACGGATTTCATCTTCTACAAATTCTCTCAGAGAACAGAAATAAAAAGAATACTTTCCCTCTCTTTCTATGAAACTAATATAATTTTGACATGAAAACCACAAAATATTACAGACTCATAAGCAAACATATATACATGGACTAGCCAATTATCTCCAGCAATATATTTAAAAAGATGACTATATTAATAGCACTGCCAAAAGAACCTTCCACAATAACGAAAATGTCTATGTTACACTGTCCAATATGACAGCCATTAGCTACAATTAACACTTGAAATGTGGCTGGTATATTTGGGAAATTGGATTTTATTTAACTTTCATTAATTTAAAGTGCTATATATAGCTAGGGACTACTACATTGGACAATGTGGCTATATTATGACCAAGTCTGGGTTACCTTAACACCAAAGTTGGTTTATAACCAAAAAAAAAATCTATCAATATCATTCATCACATCAACAAACTGAAGGAAGAAAACTATCTCAAGAGATGCAAAAATTACTACCCAGTTGCTAAAAAGAACACAAAGAAAATGTGCTTACCTGATAAAGGTTATCTACCAAAACCAACAACAAACAATCTTCAATGGTGAAAAATATCAAGCATTCCCTCTAAAGCCAAAAACAAACAGAATCCCATTATCCTTACCACTTTTTAATATTTACCAAAGATTCTAGTCAGTGTACTAAAAAAATCAATGGTATAAGAATTGGGAAAAAAAAGTCTTATCATTTGCAGATGATACAGTTAGCTATATTGACACTCAGAAACAGAAAATATTCAGAAACTAAAAGCTTAGCGATGTAGACAGATTAGTATACAAAAAATAAGATTCCACTATACCAACCAAAGCAGGTAAAAATGTAATTTAAAACCAAAAAGCAGATTACAAGGAACACTCTTAGAATCTATCATATTTTAGAATCATATACTTAAGACCTAGGTAAAGAAAATTATAACATCTTACTAATCCTATAAAACATAAATGATTACAAAGACATACTATACTCCTATCATAAAGATGATCAGTATGATAATGAAGTCAATTTTCCACCAAAGTATTCTGCAGATACAGAAATTAAATGGAGCTACCCAAAACCTTGGCACCAGATTTTAAAATTACCTGGACATGCAAAATGCCGAAACATCCCTGAAAAATAAAGTGAGGGGATTTGCCCTACTAGACAGCAAAGCTTGTATGAAGCTGTAGTCAGTAAGCCAGTGTGGTAGTACACTGAGGATAAACAACCAGATCATGAACAGATATGAGTCTAGAAACAGACCTAAATAAATAAATAAATATATGTATGTATGTGTGTGTCTGTGTGTGTATATATATATATATATATGGAAACTTGATTATGACAATTACTTTTGCAGACCACTGTAGAAAAGATGAACTCTTTAATAAATGAAGCTCAGAAAACTGTCCATATAGGGAAAAAAGAATTTCAATCACCCCCACTACTGGTGGGGGGAAAAAAAAGCAACCCCAGTGAACTGAAATTAAAGACAAACGTTTAAAAGAATACTTTTTTATTACCCAAATGTGGGAAGAAGATTTCTTAAACCAAACTAAATATATATACATGAGCCATTTAAAAAATTGATAAACATTACTACATTAAAATTAATACCATCTTTTTTTTCACAAAATACTAAAAAAGTGAAAAAAATGAATCTCAATGTGGGCAAAGGTATTTGTGACTCAACCAACTTTTTTTCAGAAGACACTTATTAATAGTGAAAAAAAACAAAAAGAACTTAACAGGAAAAAACTGGCACTATCAGGTGCATCACAAAAAACCAAATATCCAATAGGCATTTGACAAGTTGTCTCCTCTCTCCTTAATAATGAAAAGAATACAAATTAAGACCACAGTGAAGCCCAGTGAGCCCAGCACTCCTGGCTCCCCACCTGCTGAGGAACGGGGTAGGAGCGGGGCTAGGACCGGGAACCCCAGAGCTCACGCACCAAGCCAGGGCTGCTAGCACCAGAGAGCCCCCGCCAGGGTCTTGGGGCCTGGCCTTGCCCTGGGAGCCCCACAGACTGGAGATGGTGCTTATTGGCTGTCATGCCTCTGGCACAGTCCAGTGGACCCAGAAAGAAGGCACAGGGGTCTGACTGCTGGCCCAGGAACTCAGTGTTGCCAGACATGCTGCCATCTGCTGTCCTTCCTGGCCTCGAGGTAGAGGGAGGGTGGCAGCCACCCCTGGACTCTGTGCTGCCCACCAGATCAGGGCCCGGCCCCTAACTCTCAGATTTTATACCCACAGAATTAGCAAAAAAATGAAACAGGTGATAAAGGCATTATTAAACCAGATGCTAACAAGGGAAATGAAATTGCCATGGATGGTTTAAACTACTCTTATTAAACCTTGGGATCCACTACTGACCAGCCCCTTCACAAGCACATGTAACAAATATGAGTTCTATCCACAAGAAAGAAGCCAATAGCGGTGTATGCCACACTGGTCTCTTCCTTTCCAATATCCAGACTTATTTATCTCACATTTCTAAATACCAAGGTACCCAAAACATGTGGATATGCTGCTGCCTCCTCCACAACCATCACATCCTCTTTCATGATGTAGCCACAATAAATTTGGGGTAGTAGTAACATGTAACTTCATTAAATAGTCCCTAACTGTCCAAGATAATCAGGATAATGCCATCCCTCTGCAGAGTAAATAAATGGTTTAGGATAAAACTGACTTAAGCTGATAGGGATACAACACCTCTAGCCTGAGAACCATAGCTCACGTATTTGTTTTAGATAAAGCTCAAGTATTTGTTTTAGATGAGACAAATAAAATGCACATGATCTTCACTGTCGCAGTAAGGTGTGATGTCCCTTTTTGCAAATGAGTACTTTCTGCAAAGACTGTCAATATCAGAAAATCTATTAATGAATGAATTGTATTAACAGGTAAAAAAAGAAACAGCACAAAATCTTCTAAATTAAACTGTTCACTATTCCTGATTAATTTAAATACTTTAGAGCAAATCAGGAAGAAAAGGAAAATTCTTAAATATGATAAACTTTTCATAGTAAAGAGCAAATAATTAAACTTAATTACAAAATACTTGAACATTTCCACTTAGACAAGTACAAGGTAAGGGTGGTCACAATATCCATTTGGATTCTTGAAGTGTCAAGGAACAAAATTCCCAAGTCCAACTACTTTCAACAACCAAAAGGGGTTTATTGTATTGGAAAATAACTCCGAAGTAGATAAGGCTTTTGACATGGTTCCATTTCTGCTCCTGGATCTGTTTTTGTCCCATTCCCTTGACTCTTCCCCTTCTCCACATGCCAAGATAGCAGGCAATTAATTGCATCCTGGGATACATTTCTTTTTTTAATTTACATGCAAAGATGGGTATAATAGCAAAATATCAAAAATTACCTACATGTTCTGCAACTGAAAAGCTAAATAATTTTTGGTATAAACATGCAAAACTAAAACTGATGAGGCAATTTATGTACTGACCCAGACCAAGGGCCAAAATTACACTGAAAAGGCAAAACAGTATGTATAATACCCACTTGTATGTTTTAAACATAACTGTTTTTTGAAGAGGAGAAAAAGTAACTGCCACTGCTATCTTAGCATCCTGAGAAATTTCTAGAAATCAATGTAGTATGTTTCACAGAATTAAGGAATTTTTTGGCTGTAGTTAGGTACGCTATAAAAATACTTCAGTATTTTGAAAACAGAAGTCTACTTCTGGATTAGCAAATTATTGTATTTACCACACAGCAAATTAAAAAATAAAACTAATATTTGTTGAGCACCTTTTCCAGGATCTACAGTATTTTTAAGAACTTTGCATTACTCACCTTTCTAGCAATCCTGAAATACATGATGTTCATGCTTAGATATTAACAGAAGCAACATGTCCACATTCCATGAGGTCGTAACACTTGTAACTGATAATGCTGGGACTGATTTCTAGATTTAATTCCAAAGCCCATGCTCTCTTCATTTAACCGTCATGAAGAAGGTCAATAAATGTCCAAAAACACCGACTTTCTTATCATACTCCTTACAAAAATGTCACAAAGAGCTAAAAATTACAAAAAAGGTCCTAAGTAATAAACTGCAGTCAGTGTCAGTAGCAGCTGTCTACTCATAATAATTCAGTATGTAAGCTTCCTGGAGTAAATCATCACAGTAGCCTACTTCACCTTTATATATCAGTTATCTCCCTTTTCATCCTACCAAAATTCTAATCACCAAGAATTTCAGTTCAGCTTTGGACAAATAATTATGTAATTAACAGATAAGTGAATGAAAATAACATGAAGCAGTTAAATAATAAAAGTGCCAGGAATATGTCTGCTTATTCTACTACATGCTACATACTACATTCACACATAATACAGCTGAGTCTCAAAATCATGTTGAATAAAATGAAAGACACAAAAGACTACACACAGTATGAGTCAGTTTGCCTAAAATTCAAAAAATGGGAAAAACTAATATATGATGTTACAAGTCTCGTAACAGCCCCCTGGAGGAGTACTGAAAGGGTGGCACAAAGGAGGTGTTCTGAGGTGTTGTTAATGTCTTTTTCTTAATTTGGATGCTAGTTACAAGGGAACATTTAGCTTATGAAAACTCAAGAACCTATCCACTTATATCCACTTACTTTAAACATACATGAATAAAAATCAGTAAAAGGAACAAACTCATTCAGTCAAATCAAGCTCTACTAATATTAAACAGTAATAGTCTTTGAGAAACACTAAACCTCTAACAAGAGTTTTAAGAGAAAGAAAAAAAGATGAGTCTTGTTGGCAGGTAGAGTGAAAAGAAGCTGACATTTAGAGTCAATAGTCAAAAAGTTCTGGCTTTACTATAAACAGCTTGACCATAAACAACTCACTTAACCATTCTGAATGTTTTGAACTCTAGAGAAGTAAATAAACATGGTAGTTTCTAATTGGTCTACCTCACAGATTTTATTTAAAAAAAAAAATCATTAGACAAATATTTACAAACCAGATGAATAACTATTAAAATACATTGTGAATTCCAGCTAACAACATTCCTGAAGTTTACAAGCTCATCCTAAAATTCATATGGAAATTCAAGGAACCCAGAATAGACAAAAACTAACCTTAAAAAGGAGTAACAGGGCGCCTGGGTGGCTCAGTTGGTTAAGCGACTGCCTTTGGCTCAAGTCATGATCCGGGAGTCCCGGGATCAAGTCCCTCATCCGGCTCCCTATTTGGTGGGGAGTCTGCGTCTCCCTCTGACCTCTTCCCTCTCATGCTCGCTCTCTCTCTCTTATTCTCTCTCTCTCAAATAAATAAAATCTTAAAAAAAAAAAAAAGGAATAACAAGGCTGGAAAACTGACACTTCTCAATTTGATAAGTTAATATACAAAGGTGCAGTAACTTATGTAGTATTATCATAAATATATACAGAATAATGGAACAGAATTGAGAATCCTAAAATAAACCCTCATATTTATAACCAATTGACTTGACAAGGATGCCAAGGCAATTAAATGGGGGCTTTTCAACAAATGGTACTAGAAGAACAGGTTATCAATATGCAAAAGAATGAATTTGCACATATCTCAAATAATAAATAAAAGTTAATTCAAAATGATCAGAGACAAATATAAGAGCTAAAACTGAAAAACTCTTAGAGGAAAACACATGTTTAAATCTTGGCAATCTTTGATTAGGCAATGGTTTCTTAGACATATCAAAAGCTCACAGGGTAACAAAAATAAACTGGACATGATTTAAATTAAAAACTTTTGTGTCTCCACATAATAATCTACACTTCTGGGTATTTATCCAAGGAAACAAACACACTAGTTCAGAAGACAGATGCTTCCCCATGGTCAATGCAACATTATTTACCATAACCAAGAAATGGAAGCAACCTATCAATGGATAAATGGGTATAGAAAGTGTGTGTGTACACACGCATGTACACACACGTACACACACTCACACATACACACACGGTGGAGTATCATTCAGTCATAAAAAAGAAGGAAATCTCACCATTCCTGACAACATGGATGGAACTTAAAGACATTATGCTAAGTGAAGTAAGTCAGAGAAAGACAAATACTGTATGATCTCACTGACATGTAGAATCTTTAACCAATAAAATAATTAATTAATAGTGGGGGAAAAAGCTGAATGCTTAGATACAGAAAATAGACTGGAGGCTGCCAGAGGCAGAAGGCAGGAAGTGGACAAAATGGGTAGAAGTAGTCAAAAGTACAAACTTCCACTTATAACTAGGTCTTGGGGATGTAAGGTACAACATTAATATAGTTAATAATAATGCAATGTATATTTGAATACTTGCTAAAAGAGTAACCCTTAGAAATTCTCACCATAAGAAAAAAAAAATTGTAACTACCTGTGGCAATGGATGTTAGATTTTATTGGGTGATCATTCTGCAATAGATACAAATACCAAATCATGTTATATAACATTGTATTAGATTCCAGCATATGTCAATTATATCTCAATTAGAAAAATGTTTTAACTTCTATCATTCTGGTTCCATTAGTTCCATATATAATTTACTTTTTCCTTTCTCACCCTCTTCTTCTCCTTTATGTTTGTTACTTTTCTTTTGGTCCAGGTCCCCTTCCCTTTTGTGGCTTTTCGTCTCGTACAAGTCCTCATTTTTTTCCTAAATTAGTAGCCTCCTAGCCAGTTTCTCAACTCCATTCTTCCACTCCATCCTCCAGGAACCATCAAGATTAATTTATGTAACAGACATTTGATCATTCTATTTCCTCAGTTAAAGTTGCCTTTTTTTAAAATTTCCTATTGCTTTCAAGAAAAAATAAAATTGAGCATTCAGGATTCTTGATGAATCTGTGCTTCCCTTTCCAGCAGAATCTTCAGTTAGTTTGCAATGTTATTTCTGAGTCCTAGATATATGAAATTATTGAGGACGGTCATATATTATCTTGTACTTTGCATAAGCTTATAATTTCATCCAAAATCCTCTGCCTATGTTTGGAAAAAGTAAATTTAATGACTAATTGCAGAGAAGAAAGAAAAATTAGTTAATGAATGAAAATCAGGTGGGAGGTTAAACTTCAGATGTTGGTGTCCGTGTAACTAACAGAGAATGGAAGACATGTAAATAAATCATTATGCAGGAAAAGCATAGAAAGAAGACTAAAAAATAAATTAAAGACAAAATGTTATGAGATAGTTTTTCTCCAACCTGAAACATCTCTGTGTAATGAATTTATATTGGTAAGATCAGTAAAATCCTTAACTACGTTAGCAAGCTAACCATAAAGATTAATACTGCTTCATTAAAAAATTAGATGGCAGGATGCCTGAGTGGCTCAGTCAGATAAGCATTTGCCTTTGGCTCAGATGGTGATCCCAGGGTCCTGGGACTGAGTCCCACATGGGGTTCCTTGCTCAGTAGGGAGCCTGCTCCCCCTGCTCATGCACTCGCTGGTGAACATGCTCGCTCTCTCTCTCTCTGACAAATAAAATCTTTTTTAAAAAATTAAATAAATGAATAAAAATTAGATGGCTCTAAACAGTTACAGATGGTAAGTTCAGCCTCATCTAAACTTTTCAAAAATGTTTTTAAAGGTTTGGATTAAAGGCACTACAATGTAATACTAAGAGGAGGAATAGCAACATATTAAGCACCCACACACTGTGCACAGTTCAAAACACTTAATGTGTATTAATTCATTTAATCCTCACCAACCTTGCAAAATAAAGTAATCTCCTTTCCTAAGAGTGATGCACAAAAAAAGCTAAGAAATTTGCCCAGGGCAGAAGAGCCAGGAAGGGGTACGGCAAGGACTCCAACACAGTCACTCAGTTCCAGAATCCATATTTTTAAACACGGTGTACTTGCTCTTAAAGGCAAGTATTTCAAGATTTAAAACAACAACAACAAAACAAAACAAAAAACCCTTGGTATATGAAGACACTACCATAAGCAATTTACATAAGTTATCTAATCCTCAAGATCATCTCAGAAAATATCATTACTCTCCTAATCATTTTTACAGGTTAGGAAACAGATTTAGAGAGGTAAGAGACATGGAAAATCACACTGTATAGCAGAATGATTATAAAAAGGCCCCAATTCCAAAAATGAACTATTGGGATTTCATCAAGATCAAAAGCTTTTGCACAGCAAAGGAACAGTTAAGAAAACCAAAAGACAACTAACAGAATGGGAGAAGATATCTGCAAACGACATATCAGATAAAGGGCTAGTGTCTAAAATCTATAAAGAACTTAGCAAACTCAACACCCAAAGAACAAATAATCCAATCAAGAAATGGGCAGAAGACATGAACAGACATTTCTGCAAAGAAGACATCCAGATGGTCAACAGACACATGAAAAAGTGCTCCACGTCACACGGCATCAGGGAAATACAAATCAAAACCACAATGAGATATCACCTCACACCAGTCAGAATGGCTAAAATTAACAAGTCAGGAAATGACAGATGCTGGCGAGGATGCAGAGAAAGGGGAACCCTCCTACACTGTTGGTGGGAATGCAAGCTGGTGCAACCACTCTGGAAACAGCATGGAGGTTTCTCAATATGTTGAAAATAGAACTACCCTATGACCCAGCAATTGCACTACAGGGTATTTACCCTAAAGATACAAATGTAGGGATCCAAAGGGGCAAGTGCACCCGAATGTTTATAGCAGCAATGTCTACAACAGCCAAACTATGGAAAGAACCTAGATGTCCATCAACAGATGAATGGATAAAGAAGATGTGGTATATATACACAATGGAACACTATGCAGCCATCAAAAGAAATGAAATCTTGCCATTTGCGACGACGTGGATGGAACTAGAGGGTATCATGCTTAGTGAAATAAGTCAATCGGAGAAAGACAACTATCCTATGATCTCCCTAATATGAGGAAGTGGAGATGCAACATGGAGGGGTTAGGGGGGTAGGAGAATAATAAATGAAACGAGATGGGATTGGGAGGGAGACAAACCATAACTGACTCTTAATCTCACAAAACAAACTAAGGGTTGCTGGGGGGAGGGAGGTTGGGAGAGGGGGGTGGGGTTATGGACAATGGGGAGGGTATGTGCTATGGTGAGTGCTGTGAAGTGTGTAAACCTGGCGATTCACACACCTGTACCCCTGGGGATAAAAAATACATTTTATGTATAAAAAAATAAAAAATTTAAAAATTTTTTAAAAACATGGCCCCAATTCTCTAGTTTCCATCCCCTCTGCAATATGACACTGTGGCTCCTCCCATAAGAAGGCAAAGTTGATTTCTTTCATCTTCAATCTTACCTTGTCTTCTCATTTGCCTTAGCCAATAAACATGGCAGAAGTGACATGCCAGTTTCATGTGTAGACTTCTAGAGATCTCACATGCTTCTACTACCTCTCTCAGAACAAGACAGTGAACAAGCCAAGACTTGCCTGACGAATGGTGAGAGCATGTGCATCAGTCACCCCCATAACAGCCAGTAAGACACCAGACATGTGAGAAAGCACCCTAAAGCAGCTTCCCCACCACCAAACTGCCAGGTGACCAAAGATATGAGTGATTACAGATGAAATGACCCAAATCTAGCCCAGATGACCAGAACCATACATCTCTCATCCACATATTCATGATTAATAATACACACTTGTTTTAAGCCACCATTTTTTTTTTCCTTGGCAGGGGGCAGGATTATTACAGAGCAATAATCTAACTGAAATTCATGGTAAACAGAAGAGCTGGGATTTAAAGCCAGGCAGTCTGGATCCAAGCTCACCCTCCTACTTACTACATTATATATGAAGGGCAATACTATTATAGCATTTTCCTTTATGAAAAAGAGATAATTTATTTATGCTATTTCATATTATTGAAAATTTATAAAAGTTTGGGGCGCCTGGGTGGCTCAGTGGGTTAAAGCCTCTGCCTTCGGCTCAGGTCATGATCCCAAATCATGATCCCATGATCGAGCCCCACATTGGGCTCTCTGCTCAGGAGGGCTCTCTGCTTTCCTTCCTCTCTCTCTCTGCCTGCCTCTCTGCCTACTTGTGATCTCTGTCTGTCAAATAAATAAATAAAATCTTTAAAAAAATGAAAATTTATAAAAGTTCAAAATACTAAATATAATTCTTGTTTTTCTCCTTTAGGTTAAAAAAAAAAACAAAAAGCATACTGGACCTAGAATTAGAAATAAATTCTAATGACCGCCTTTACATTAACTGAAGTATCAGATAATAAAAAAGAAAAACTACATGGCTTTTCTTGATACATTTACATTTCTTTCAATATAAATAAATATTTGTGTACAGAGTATCCTGATAAACTGCCTGTGTTTTCTGAAATGTACCTATATTAATTTTTATTAACTCATTCTTGCTCTTAACTGATTTACTTTGCTTCCCAATTTACTGATCTACAACATACCACAACATCTACCCACCTATATACAACTATGCCCATATAGTTTCCTTGGTGGATCTTAGTTTACACCATGGGATACAAGAATGATTCCATTAAACTGGAAGTTGAGACCATCATCCAGCCACTTTGTAATTTTCAATCAATCAACAAAGGAGAAGGTTACAGAACTGGGGTGGACTGATCTTACTATCAAGAGGAAGTTAGGTTGCTACCACAGAGAGGCTAAGAAAAAATACGTCTGAAATGCAGGAGTTCCTCTGGGACATCACTTTGTATTTCCATGTAATGTGGTTAAAGTCACTGGACACAATCCAGGCAGAACTGCTAATGACCCAGACCCTTAAGGAATAAAGGTCTGAGTCACCCCACCAGGCAAGCAACCACAACCAGCTGAGGTACTTGACAAGAACAGAAGGAATATGGAGTGACAGCAGGAAAGGGCAATTATAGACAGCAACTACAACCACATGACTAGTTATAGAAAAGAACATTCTACTATTTCTTTCTTGTTTTGAGGTAACAAATTGATATATATTCTTTTTTTTTAACCGATTTATGTTTTTTATCTCCCTTTCCACAATCACCTAATAGTAGCTAATCTCCAATCGGTATTTAAGTAACGGGATATTAAACAGAAAATATGATTTCAGTAGGAAAAAAATGAACCCAACTATGGATAAAGGGATTTTCTTCCTCTCTGAAGAGTATCTGTATGCTATCAGTGGGGAAAAGGACAGTTGCACTATACTCATCAAATGTATAGTTTTACATCTGTCCTTGTAAGTTAAATATGATTAAAAGAGGTGTATACAGGTGCCATGGTGTCAAAGAATGGACTGTGATGGCTTTTTATTGTCATCTTAGCTAAGTTGCAACTACATTTCTCCAAATTTCACTCCCTGCATGGTTGCAGGTTAAGGATGACCTCAGAAGACACTACCATGAAATTTAGAAGATAAAAGTGAAGCAACAGCCATATTCAGAACTTTACAACATAAGGTCAGATAGTATTGCAGTTTTCATATTGTCATGAATATTTGGGCCCACCTATGCTAGCAGGAGGTAGCAACTGCGCCGACAGCTGCCCTAGCTCCTGTTGGATCTTCTTCTTTGTTCTTCCAAGCAATACTGGGCAGATTGTGTGCAGCTCCAAGGTCAGGCGCACCACGCCTATTATAGGTTATCTACATCGTCAGAGTTGCAGGTTTGGAAGCAGTAAGAACAATAAAGGTAGAAATTCAGGCTTATGGGTTCTAATTAAGTTCCAAATGTTCTTTCCATGTTCCAGTATAACCTCACTTTACATCTATCTTCCCTTCCCACATGTCAGCCCGGCTGACTTCAAGCCTAGAACCACACTCCAGAGTATGTAACAAGTTCCCACAATTGGTAAAAATCAATCACTGCAATAATTTTACTTCTCTAACCAAACTCTAATTGATAAAGATGGAAATGTTCTTTGGGAGGATTAGAATACCGTAGAAAGGCCTGAATGTGTCTACCTTTCTCTTCTCTGCCTCACATAACAAACAACTAAAAAAAAAAAGTCAAATATCATATATTAAGGCTATCACATAGTTCACTTTCCTTCCATCAGCAAAAATATTTTAGGATTTACGTGAAGAACAGTAAGTTTGAAGTGCATTTACTTTCTAAAGGGACAAGTTTGAATTTTAAAATCTACCTTCTTATAAAGTTATAGTCACATCAAAACAACAAAACAGACTGTACAAATTCAAGAAAAGTAAAAATCAACATACCTTAATGTTTTAGTGGGTTTTTTGTTTTTTTTTATTGTTTGTTTTAGTGTTTTTTAAACTACTTTAATGTTAACCTTAGATGTGTGCTGAAAACACAAAGCAATAAATCTCTTAGAAGATGTGCCATCTCTAAATCAACTCACCCATTTCCCTCTTAAACAGATTTTTTTTTTAAATGTTTGAAGGCAGAACTATAAACTCAAGTTTTTGTAGAATGATCCTGAAGGACCCTCTGGATCTGAGTTGGACCCCAGCTATCCATTTAAAGAAAAATACATGGCCAACAGCACTACATGAACGTAAGTTTTGAGAGAAAAGCAACTGAAACATTTGCATTTTAGTACTTTTTCTACAGAGCAGAAATACTAGGAAAAGGTCAAAGACTGTTTAAAAATGACATTTTCCCCCAATATTATCTGGTCCCAAGTGTCCCACTGCTGTCTATCAAAGGTTCCTGCCAAAAAAGGGGAGAAGAAACAGGAGCAAAAACATAACTGTCACTTTAACCAGACTTCATAAACATTCTTTAGCTCCTGGCTCTTCACTACATAATTATCTACTTAGACCAAGTGTATGTAAGTGAAACAATAGCGAACTTCCACCTTACTCTAACAATGTGTAACTTTAAAACAAGGTACGTGTTAATAGCAACTGTGTTTAAAGGCCTAGTTTGAAACGAATGAAAATTAGTCTGTGAAGAGTTCTAGTAATGGTGGGGTAGCTTCTGTCTACTCATTATACTAACCTTTCCACAGATGTCAATTATAAATTCTGGATAGAGTACTTTTAAGAATGATTTCAATGCAGAAAAAAGCAAGCAAGATAAGGCAGAAATTGGGAGATTTGACCACTGAAGGAAGAGAAGCATTACTGGGTTCAAATTTATACAGCTTTTCCCCTGAGGGCACTGCTAGTCTGTAATAACACAAGTCCACTAGACCTCAAGCAGAAAGCTGCAGCCTTACTTGAGTTCATGGCCACAGAGTGGCTGAAAACTCAGAAAGGAAATTCAGTGAAGGAGCAAGCCACAAGGGAAGCCTCAAAAACTAATATAAACTCCATCCATAATACAAGAACCCTTGAACCGTATATGCTCAAGGAAGATTCCAAAGAGTCTAATGGAAAACAACTGGAGAGTTGAAAGAACTCAGCAGCAAGGTCAGCTGCTTCCCACTGCAGAGACATGAGCCTGGAGTTTGAATCCCGGCAAGTTACAAGGCATTAGAAAACAGCTCGGGCTTTCTACATACCCAGCTTAAAGTATAAGACCAAGCCACCACAAGTTCTAGATGATCAGCCAGAAATTTAATCATACTCACCAAAGAAAGTTAAAGAGAATTTAGAGCTGATGTGTCACCCACAATGTCCACTCTACAATGACAACTTTCTAAACATAAAAAAAAGCAGGAAATTTTGACATATTGTCAAGGATAGAAAAAAGAAGTTAAAAGATAAAGACAGTGAAATAATTCAGCTAAGTGAACTAACAAACAAGGATGTTAAAGCTGCTACTATAAACATATTTAAAGACTTAATGGAAAATATGATCACAATGCAGAATCTCCATGGATAAATGGAAATGCCTTAAAAAAAAGAACCACATAAAATACAAGACTGAAGGGTATATTATTTGAAAATAGGTGGAAAAATACCCATATTCACTGCAGTATTGTTCACAATATAACTAAAACACAGAAACACCAATTGATGAGTTGATAAAGATGTAATATACATATATATTATACATCTCATATATATTACATATACCATGCACATATATAAGTGATAGAACATATTCAGTCAAGAGAAAGGAGGATATCTTGCCACTTGCAACAACATGGATGAAACTTGAAGGTACTGCACAAAGTGAAAGGACTCAGAGAAAGACAGACACTGTATGGTCTCACCTATATGTGAACTCTGAAAAAGCAGACCTCCCATGGAGAGTAAATTGGTGGTTGCCAGGGGCTGAGGTGTGGGGGAGATGGGGAGACTTTGTTAAAGACTAAGAACTTTTAGTTATGAGTAAGTTCTATTACTGCCAGCTACCAGCAAATGATATAGCAGCTGGGCACAAAATCAGAACTTTCAGAGGTTTCCTCTGGGAGGGACATGGCTAAGGTGGCTAAGTGGGGATGGAAACCTAGCTGCAACAGTGTGGTCTTAGGATCCTCAGAGTCACAGGAAGACCGGGGTGCCTGAGCACAGCAGAGCTCCCAGTAATCAGAGTGGGAAAACCAGCCGCAAACAGTGAGCCAAGGAGTGGGCTCTCAGCTCAGGGTTGCCATAAACTATGAACCGCAGCACAATCAGGAGTCCAACAAGCAGCAGAACAGAGCCGGCAAAACGTCCCCTCTTCTCCCCCAGGAGGAGCAGGGCAGGTGCGTGCTGCAGAGTCTGCAGGGTTTGGAGACTCAAAATGGGGTCATGTGCTGAAACAGAAAAGCCCAGTCACAGGCCAGGTAAGCATGGAGTGTGGCCAGAGACCAGGAAGACAGGAGTGACTGACTCTTTTCTCTGAGGGTACACTGAGGAGTGGGTCCATGAGCTTTGGGCTTGGAGGCCAGTGAATGGGAGGCCATCATTTTCATTCTCATCCTCTAAAGCTATGCAAAAAGCCTTTAGAGAACAAAAGCCACAGAGAGCAAACCATAGCAGATTACTTAGCCTAGCCCCCTGGCAAGAACTGTACAATTCCTCCCCGGAAAAGTCACCTTACAATCAACGCAACAGGCCCCTGATCCAGAAGATCAGCAAGAACATCCACCCAAGACCAAGTTTACCAGGAAATGAGACCTGCAAAACCCTAGCACTAGGGGAATACAACAAAGAAAATTCATGGCTTTTTTCCCCCTGATTATTTAATCTTTCAACTTTAATTTTGCTTTTAATTTTTTTCTTTCCTCTCTCAAATAATTTATCAACTTTTTAATTTTTACTTCTCATTTTTTACAGTTACACTCTCGCCCTTCACTGTATTTTATCTAACTCTTTGTATTACATTTCTCTTTCTTTACAATGTTGGGACACAGTTTCTTCTAACAGACCAAAAATATAACCAAAATCTAGTGTTTGGCTCTATTCTAGTTACCTGTAAGTTCATATTCTTTTTTGTTGGTTTTTTTTCCCCTTCTTCATTTTATTTTTTTTTTATTTGGTTGAAGTCTTTTTAAATTCTCATCTTTATAGTTACATTCTATTGATGTATTTAATCTTATTTTTGTATACATATGTTTTCTTTCTCTACAATTTTAAGATGTAGTTTCTTTTAGCAAACTGACCAAAATATATTCAGGTGATAGTGTTTTGCTCTGTTCTGTTCACCTGCTGTTTATATCCCTTCCCTTTTTTTGTTGTTGGGGTTTTTTTTCTCTCTTTTGTTTTTTTCTTGTCTTTTAATCTCCATTTTTACAGTTACATTCTATCTTTTCATTGTATTTAACTTTATTTTTGTACATATACAAGTTTTTCTTTCTTCATAATTTTGGAATCTAGTTTTCTAAAAAACAGGCCAAAATACCTACAGAATCCAAAGTATTGCTCTATTCTGCTCGCCTAACAGATTATTTTCTTTTTTTCCTTCTTTTTTATTTTTTCCAGCTTCGAGTATCTTCTCAGTTCTTTAGTGTATATTTCTCTGGGGTAGTTGCCGCCATTTTTGAGGTTTTTCTCCTGTTAGTCTATTCTTCTCTGACAGAATGACAAAATGGAAAAACTCACCTCAAAAAAAGATAACAATAGGTAGTACTAACTACCAGAGATCTAATCAGTATGTACATAAGATGTCAGAACTAGAATTCAGAATAACAATTAGAAAGATACTAGCTGGACTCAAAAAAAGGGGGGGGGGGCACAGAATACACTAGAGAATCCCTTTCTGAAGAAATAAAAGGACTAAATCTAACCAAGTTGAAATCAAAAAGGCTACTTTTAATGAGATGGAATAAAATACGGAGGCTCTAATTGCCAAGATAAATAAGGCAGAAGAGAAAATTAGTGACACAGAAGACCAATTCATGAAGAATAAAGAAGTTGAGAAAAAGAGAATTAAAAAACTACTGGATGGGGGCGCCTGGGTGGCTCAGTGGTTTAAAGCCTCTGCCTTCGGCTCAGGTCATGATCTCAGGGTCCTGGGATCGAGCCCCACATCAGGCTCTCTGTTCAGCGGTGAGCCTGCTTCCTCCTCTCTCCCTGCCTCTCTGCCTACTTGTAATCTTCGTCTGTCAAATAAATAAATAAATCTTTAAAAAAAAAAAAAAAAACTACTGGATGATCAGGGGAGAATTCTAGAGGTGACAGCAAAAAGTGAAACAATATTCCCAGAATAACTGGGATCCCAGAAGAAGAGAAAGAAGAGAGATGAGCCCAAGGTATATTGGAGTAAATTATAGTGGAGAACTGCCTTAATCTGGGGAAGGAAACAGGCATCAAAATCCAGGAGGCACAGAGAACCTCCCTCAAAATCAACAAAAATAGGTCAACACCCCAACATATAATAGTGAAACTTACAAATCTCAAAGACAAAGAGAAAATCCTGAAAGCAGCTCAGGGCACGAGATCTGTAACCTACAAGGTTGGCAGAAGACATATCCACAGAGACCTGGCAGGTGAGAAAGGACTGGGGTCATATATTCAAGGACACTAAACGAGAAAAATATGCAGCCAAGAATATTTTATCCAGCTTGTCATTCAAAATAGGAGTGATAAAAAGCTCCCAAGACAAAGAGAAATTAAAAGGATCTGTGATCATCAAACCAGCCCTACAAGAAATATTAAAAAGGATCCACTAAGCAGAGACCCCAAAAGTAACATAGACCAGAACAGAGACATTATACAGTAACAGTCACTTTATAAGTAATACAACAGTACTTAATTCATGCCTTTCAATAGTTACCCTGAATGTAGATGGGCTAAATGCCCCAATCAAAAGACACAGGGGATCAGACTGCATAAAAAAGCAAGACCCATCAATATGTTGTCTGTAAGAGACTTATTTGAGACCCAAAGACACATCCAAACTTAAACGTAGGGGGTAGAAAACCATCTATCATGCTAATGGACATCAAAAGAAACCCTGAGTGGCAATCATTGTATCAGACACATTAGATTTTAAACCAAAGACTATAGGGGCGCCTGGGTGGCTCAGTGGTTTAAAGCCTCTGCCTTCGGCTCAGGTCATGATCTCAGGGTCCTGGGATCAAGTCCCGCATCGGGCTCTCTGCTCGGCAGGGAGCCTGCTTCCTCCTCTCTCCCTCTCTGCCTGCCTCTCTGCCTACTTGTGATCTCTGTCTGTCAAATAAATTAAAAAAAAAAAAAAATCTTAAACCAAAGACTATAGTAAGAGATAAGGAAAAACACTATATAATCAAAGGGTCTATCCAACAAAAAGATTTAACAATTGCAAATATTTATGCCCCTAACATGGGAGCAGCCAATTATAGGAGCCAATTAATAACAAAATTAAAGAGGGGCGCCTGGGTGGCTCAGTGGGTTAAGCCTCTGCCTTCAGCTCAGGTCATGATCCTAGTGCACTGGGATCGAGCCCCGCATTGGGCTCTCTGCTCAGCAGGGAGCCTGCTTCCTCCTCTCTCTCTGTGATCTCTGTCTGTCAAATAAATAAATTTTAAAAATCTTAAAAAAAATAACAAAATTAAAGAAACACATTGATAATGATACAATAATAACAGGGGACTTTAAAACCCCTCTCACTGCAACGGACAAGTCATCTAAGCAAAAGATCAACAAGGAAATAAGGGCTTTAAATGACACACTGGACCAGATGGACTTCATAGATATAGTCAAACATTCCATCCCAAAGCAACAGAATACACATTCTTCTCGAGTGCACAAAGAACATTCTCCAGAAGAGATCACACACTGGCTCACAAATCAGGTCTCAACTGATATCAAAAGACTGGGATCATTTCCTGCATATTTTTGGATGACAATGCTTTGAAACTGGAACTCAATCACAAGAGGAAATTTGGAAAGAACTCAAATGCATGGAGGCCAAGAGCATCCTACTAAAGAATGAATGGGTCAACCAGGAAATTAACGAAGAATTTTTATAAATTCATGGATACAAAATGAAAATGAAAACACAACTGCTCAGAATCTTTGGGATGCAGCAAAGGCAGTCCTGAGAGAGAAGTACATAGCAATACAAGCCTTTCTCAAGAAACAAGAAAGGAATCAAATACACAACCTAACCTTATGCCTAAAGGAGCTAGATAAACAGCAAATAAATCCTAAACCCAGCCAAAGAAGACAAATAATAAAAATTACAGCAGAAATCAATGAAATAGAAACCAAAAGAATAGTAGAACAGATTAACTAAATGGAGCAGGTTCTTTAAAAGAATCAATAAGATTGATAAACCCCTGGCCAGACTTACCAAAAAGAAAAGAGAAAAGACCCAAATTAATAAAACCATGAAAGAGGAGAGATCACAACCACCACCAAAGAAATACAAACAATTATAAGAACATATTATGAACAACTAAATGCCAACATATTAGACAATCTGGAAGAAATGGATGCATTTCTAGAGACATAAACTGCCAAAATTGAAACAGGAAGAAATAGAAAACCTAAACAGACCCACAACCAGCAAGGAAATTGAAACAGTCATCAAAAAATCTCCCAACAGGGTGCCTGGGTGGCTCAGTCAGTTAAGCATCTTCTTTTGGCTCAGGTCATGATCCCAGAGTCCTGGGATTAAGTCCCACATTGGGCTCCCTGCTCAGCGGAGAGCCTGCTTCTCCCTCTGCCCTTGACCCTGCTCATGCTCACTCTTGCTCTCTCAAATAAATAAAATAAAATCTTTAAAAAAAAAAAAATCTCCCAACGAACAAGAGCCCAGGACATGATGGCTTCCCAGGGGAGTTCCACCAAACATTTAAAGAATAATTAATACAGATTCTTCTGAAGCTGTTTCAAAAAATAGAAATGGAAGGAAAATTTCCAAACTCTATGAGGCCAACATAATCTTGATCCCAAAACCAAAGACCACACCAAAAAGGAGAATTACAGACCAAAAATCCCTGAACATAGGTGCAAAAGTTCTCACCAAAACACTAGCTAATAGGATCCTCAACAGTACATTAAATAGGTTATTCACCATGACCAACTGGGATTTATTCCTGGGCTGACAGGGTGGTTCATCATCCGCAAATCAATCAATGTAATAAACTACATTAGTAAGAGAAAACAAAAGAAGCAAATGATCCTCTCAATAGGTACAGAAAAAACATTTGACAAAGTACACATCCTTTCTTGATTAAAACTCTTTGCAGTGTAGGGATGGAAGGCACATACCTCAATATCATAAAAGCCATCTATGAAAAGCTCACAGTGAATATCATTCTCAATGGCGAAAAACTGAGAGCTTTCCCTCTAAGGTCAGGAACATCACAAGGACGTCTACTATCAACACTGCTATTCAACACAGTACTAGAAGTCCTAGCCTCAGCAATCAGACAACCAAAAGAAAAGGCATCCAAATCAGCACAGAAGTCAAACTCTCACTCTTTGCAGAAGACCCCACCCTTAATGTGCTGGAACTCATAGAGGAACTCAGCAATGTGGCAGGATATAAAATCAATGCACAGAAATCAGCTGCATTTCTATATATTAACAATGAGACAGAAAAAAGAGAAACTAAGGAGTCAATCCCCTTTACAACTGCACCCAAAACAGATACCTAGGAATAAATCGAACCAAAGAGGCAAAGGATCTATACTCACAAAACTATAAAACACTCATGAAAAGAAATTGAGGAATACACAAAGAAGTGGAAAAACATTCCAGGCTGATGGATTGGAAGAACAAATACTGTGAAAATATCTATGCTACCTAGACCAATCTACACATTCAACACAATTCCTAACAAAGTACCATCATCAACTTTTCTCACAGAAATGCAACAAATAATCCTAAAATTTGTATGGAACCAGAAAAGACCCGGAATAGCCAAAATAATATTGAAAAAGGAAACCAAAGCTGGTGGCATCACAATTCCTGACTTCAAACTTTATTACAAAGCTGTAATTGTCAAGACAGTATGGTACTGGCACAAAAACAGACACACAGATCAATGGAAGAGAACAGAGAATCCAGAAATGAACCTTCAACTCTATGGTCAACTAATCTTCGAAAACGCAGGAAAGAATGTCCAATAGAAAGAAGACAGTCTCTTCAACAAATGGTGTTGGGAAAATTGGACAGCCACAATGCAGAAGAATGAAAGTGGACCATTCCCTTATACCATACATAAAAACAGAATGAAAATGGATGAAAGACCTATATGTGAGACAGGAATCCATCAAAATCCTAGAGGAGAACACTGGCAGCAGAGGCAAAAATGAACTACTGGGACTTCATCAAGACAAAAAACTTTTGCATAGCAAAGGAAACAGTCAACAAAACCAAAAGACAACTGACAGAAAGGACAGGATATTTGCAAATGACACATCAGCTAAAGGGCTAGTATCCAGAATCTATAAAGAATTTATCAAACTCAACATCCAAAGAATAAATAATCCAATCAAGAAATGGGAAAGAAGACATGAACAGACATTTCTCCAAAAATCACATCCAAATGGCCAATAGACACGTGAAAAAACGCTCAACGTCACTCAGCATGAGGGAAATACAAATCAAAACCTCAATGCAATACCACCTC
Organism: Meles meles; assembly: GCF_922984935.1. Classification (NCBI taxonomy): domain Eukaryota; kingdom Metazoa; phylum Chordata; class Mammalia; order Carnivora; family Mustelidae; genus Meles; species Meles meles. The sequence continues at coordinate 14,647,572 of NC_060079.1, read as the reverse complement.
ACAGCAATCAGAATAGCTAAAATTAACAAGTCAGGAAACGACAGATGTTGGTCAGGATGGAGAGAACGGGGAACCCTCCTACACTCTTGGTGGGAATGCAAGCTGGTGCAATGACTCTGGAAAAGAGCAGGGAAATTCCTCAAAAAGTTGAAAATAGAGCTACCCTATGACCCAGCAATTGCACTACTGGGTATTTACCGCAAAGATACAAATATAGTAATCTGAAGGGGCACCTGCACCTCAATGTTTATAGCAGCAATGCCGACAATAGCCAAATTATGGAAAGAGCGCAGATGTGTGATATATGTATCACATATGTGATGATGTGATATATATATCTACAATGGAATACTACTCAGCCATCAAAAAATGAAATCTTGCCATTTGCAATGGTGTGGACAAAACTAGAGAATATGCTAAGTGAAATATGCTAAGTGAAATAAGTCAAGCAGAGAAAGACAAGAATCATATGATCTCATTGATATGAGGAAATTTAAGAAATATAACAGATGATCATAGGGGAAGAGAGAAAAAAATAAAACAAGATGAAACCAGAGAGGAAGACAAACCATAAAAAACTCTTAATCATAGGAAACAAAGGTTTCCTATGGGTTGCTGGAGGGGGATGCGGTGGAGAGATGACGTAACTTGATGATGGACATTAAGGAGGGCATGTGATGTAATGAGCAGTGGGTATTATATAAGACTGATGAATCACAGACCTGTACCTCTGAAACCAATAATAACATTATACATTAATTTAAAAAAGTAATAAGTAAAAAATAAAAATAAAGTAAGCCAACTTTACACATAAAAAAATATATAAAGGCTTAAACAAATAAATGAACAAATTGAGAAAAATAAACAATTCTAGTCTTCCATGCAGAAGAATTCCCAAAAGTTTATGTAAGCATTTCCCCCTCAAGGCATTGGAATGTTAAGTCTCCACCCCTTAAATGTGGATTGCATATAGTAACTTTCTTCCAAAAAGTATAGTATGGAAAGGGGGAGGGTAATAAAGAGTAACTTTTCAGTGGAAATACATGAAAAACACTACCTCAGCCAAGTGAGAATTCATGTTCATAGCATGTACCACTGATATAAGAATATTATTATGCCTCTGTGGCCTTCCTCTCCTGAATCCATAATCACAGTCTGTGAAAAAACATCAAACAAACCCAACTGAGGTATTCTATAAAATACTTGACCAGTACTCCGTGAAACTGCTGAGGCTATTAAATAAGGAATATATGAGACACTGTCACAGTCAAGAAGAACCTGAGGAGATATGATGCCTTACTATAATATGGTATCTTGGAAAGGGTCCTGGGACAGAAAGAGACATTAGGTAAACACTACAGACATCTGAATAAGTGATGGTTTTTAATTAATAATAATGTTTCAATATTAATAACAAATGAACACACTAATGAAGATATTAACAATAACGAAAGTTAAGTGTGGTGCATAGTCTCTACTATTCACAGTTTTTCTGGAATTTAAATGTATCCTAAAATAAAAATTCATTGAAGAAAAAAAATCAAAGAATGAGATCTTGCCATATGTAACAACATGGATGCCAAGTAAAGTAAGTCAGAGAAAGACAATTCCAAATGGTTTCACTTATATGTGGAATCTAAAAAAACAAAGTAAACAAATCAGTAAACAAAAAGAAACAGACTCGGGGCGCCTGGGTGGCTCAGCGGGTTAAAGCCTCTGCCTTCAGCTCGGGTCATGATCCCAGGGTCCTGGGATCGAGCCCCGCATCGGGCTCTCTGCTTGGCTGGGAGCCTGCTTCCTCCTCTCTCTCTCTGCCTGCCTCTCTGCCTACTTGTAATCTCTATCTGTCAAATAAATAAATCTTAAAAAAAAAAAAGAAACAGACTCATAAATACAGAGAACTGATAGATGCCAGAAGGGTGGGGGTTGGGGGGATAGAGCAAAATGGGTGAAGGAGACTGAAAGATACAGGATTTCAGTTATGGAATAAAAAAGTCACAGAGATAAAAATCACAGGATAGGGAATATAGTTTTTCATATGGTGACAGGTAACTATATTTGCAGTAAGAACAGCATAACATGAACTTGTCAAATAACTACGTTGTACACTTCAAACTAATGTAACATCGTGCATCAATTACAATAAAAAATAAAGGGAAACTTTCAAAAAAATGAAAAAAAAAGCCCATCAAAGGTATGCTGTATATAAGAGATGCACTTTGAAAACAAAAACAAGTCAGTTTAAAAGTATAACAATGAAAAATTATACAACACAAATGTAAACAGTAAACATAACAGAAGTGTCATGGTTACATCAATATCAGAAAAAAATTAACTTCAGTAAAGAAGAATTATCAAAGGCAAGATCAACTCATCCAGAAGGCATACCAACACTAAATGAGAATGCTCCTAATACCAGAGAGCTTGAGGCAAAAACTGCATTAAGGAAATACATGAAGCAAAAGCTAATTACGTTTACAGGAAAATGAACAAATCTATAATTATAGCTGAAAGTTACAATACCCATCTCTCGACAACTGAAATGGATAAAAAATCATACAGATCAGAGTTCCGCAAACTATAAGGCAGATCCAGGGCACTCTGCCTGCCTTTATAAATTATTAGAACACCACCAGGGCCATTCACTTAAATATTGCCATGATTGCTTCTGCATCACAATGAGAGAATAGCTACAACAAAGGCTATAACCTGTAAAACCTAAAATATTTTCTATATAGCCCTAAAGAAAAAGTTTTCTGATCCTGATATAGATGATTTGAACAACACTATTAAGAAACTTCACTCAACTGTACCACAGACCATATTCTGCACCATGAAATAAGTCTCAAATTTCAAGACAAATCTTACAGTGTAAGTTCTCTGACCACAACAAAACTGTATTAGCAGTTTTGAAGCTATCTATGAAAACTCAAAACATCTGGAAATTAAGCAACACACTTCTAAATAATCAATGAGTCAAAGAAATCACAAAAAATAGAAATTTTTAATAATGAAAATATAACATATAAATACCTGATATGTACTTAAGTAATGCTTAAAGAAAAAATTATAGATTTAAGTCCTTATATTTAAAACAAAGTCTTAAATTTAAATATCAAAATTCCCACATTAAGAAGTAGGGGGAAAAAAACTAAACCAAATGAAAAAAGAGTAAAGGAATTATCAAGATAAAACCAGAAACCAATTAATACAGATTGCTGAAACCAAAAACTGTGAAAATAAAAGACCTAAGACCTAGAAAGAATGACCCAGAAAAGAAGTAAAATACAAACTACCAACATCAGGAATAGAAGAGCAATCACTACAGATCCTATGGGCATTAAAAGGATCAAAAGGATCACAATGGAAATTTATCAATTTTATGCCAAGAGATTTAATGACTTAAAACAACTGCTTGAAAAATACAAAATAAAACAAAAAAAAAACTGTATAACCACAGATTTACTAAAGAAACAAAATCCATTATCAAAATTCTTCTACACAAATATATAAAAAAAACCTTCCATGCTTAGATGGTTAACATTAAAGAAATACAAATCTTATATAAACTACTTCTGAATACAGAAGAGAAAAATCCTTCCTTACCAGTTTTAAAAGGCTAACAACAATCATCTTCCAGAAAGCATTATAAACCATATTTCTCATGAACACAGACACTAAAATCGCTAAAAAAAAAACAAATCCAGAAACAGATCCATGGACTATACATCATGATCATATGAGGTTATCCTAGGATTGCCAGACTGGTTTCACTTTCAAAAATCAAGAAGTATGTTTCACCAAAGAAACAGAATAAAGAATAAAAGTCATACAATCATCTCAATAAATACAAAAAAGTGGTGGGTGGGGCGAAGGTCTGACAAAATTCAATCACCTTTCATAGTTTAAAAATAAAAATCTCAATAAAAAAGGGAATATCATCCATCTGATTTCTTTTAATCTACAAAAAACCCACTGCTAACATCCTATTTTATGGTAAAAAACAATGTTTTCCCCTTAAGATCAGGAACAAGATAAGAATGTCCATTTTCACTCTTTAACATTAGACTGAAGACGTGAGATGATACAGTAAGGTAAAACAAAGAAAAAGCTTGTAAGATGAGCAAAGGAAGGAATAAAACTATCTTACTCACAAATGATATGATTGTCTTTGTAAAGAAAATCCTAAAAAATCTACAAAAAGACTACTGAACTAAATGAATTTAAATTAGCTAAACAAATTTAAAGTAAATATTGCTGCATTTCTATATATGGGAAAAAACTGAAAAGAGCTTTCATAAAATTTCATTTAATAGCATTAAAAATCTTTAAGAATTTAACATGCAAGATTTCTACAAAGAACACTAAAATATTATTTATTATACATATATAAACACTAACATGTAATTGATATTTTAACATATTATTATGTAAAAATCCATTTTAGTGGGTTCAGGTAAAAATCTCCCATATGCACACACACATATATATATGCACATATGTAAGTACATATATTTATAATGCATGTTAAAGATGACCTATATAAGAGGTGAGATATATAACTGTATTAGTAATTGCTCTGTAAAAAACTACCCCAAGGGGCGTCTGGGTGGCTCAGTCAGTTAAGCATCTGCCTTCTGCTAAGGTCATGATTCCAGGGTCCTGGGATTGAGCCCCACATCGGGCTCCCTGCTCAGTAGGGAACCTGCTTCTCTCTTTCCCACTTCCCCTGCTTGTGCTTGCTCTTGCTCTCTCTCTGTCAAATAAATAAATCCTTAAAAAAAAAAAAAAACCTACCCCAAAACTTAACAGTTGAAAACAACATTTATTATCTCAGTTTCTAAGGGTCAGGAATCCAGGAGCAGGTTAGCTGTAGGTTTGGTTCAAAGGTCTCTCATAAGGTTGCAGTCAACTAATAGGTAATGTTCAACTGAAGGCTAGAGGATCTGCTTCTAAGCTTACTCAAGGCTACTGGCAGAAGGCCTCAGTTCTCTTCATGGAGATGTTAGGAGACAATACTCCATGGGACTCTTGCATTTCTGCACATCTTGCAACTGAAGATCAACTGCCCTTTGTTCTAGACTATCATCTTTCAAAGATGTCTATAAAGTGAACAGACCTGGAAGATAAAGTCTCCTCCACAGCAAAGAGCATGTATGCTTATTGCACATTAAAAAGTATCCAGGTTCCCTATGTTCAGAGTTCCTCTCCTGAAACACAACCTGCTGCATAAGCAGGTATCATCTGGCCCTCTTCATGTTACCAGGTATGAAATGGAGCTCAAGGAACTAGCACAAAAACGCTGATACCCTAGCTACTACTGTAGCGCTAGTGACAGTAAACAGTCTTTCAACTCTGACCAAGGGGCCTCATGTCCTCTTCTATCAGCATCCATGAAACTGAAGTAAGCTCACTTAGCTTACAAGTAAGCTTGTAAGTTTGTTAGCTTACAAGTAAGGTAAAATCTCAGACCCTTTACAATCTTGACAATGGGTCTCTTCTACAGTATGGTATCTGGTTTCTTCTACAATGAGTGATGAGAGAGAAAGAAAGAAAGAGACCATAACAAGCCATTGTGTCTTTTTTAACCTAATTTTATAAGTGATATGCCATCACTTTTACCATATTCTATTGGTCACAAAGATCAATCCTAATAAAATGCACAATGTAGCTATGAAAAGGTGCAAATACCAGGACACGGGAACCATGTTAGAGTCTACCACACTGAGTATTGCTAGATCATTTTTCCCAATATGTCTCTACAGAGCAAATAATCACAAACAAAATCCCAAAAGGCTTAATAAAAACTGACAAACTGATGTTAAAATTTATATGGAAACACAAACAATGACCAAACAATGTTGGAAGATTCACACTATTTGACTCCAAAACTTATGGCAACAGAGGCAGTATGACACTGGCATAGAAGAAACAGATAGATAAATGAAACATAACTGTGTCCAGAAATAGATCTATACAAGTAAATTCAACCAAAAGATTCTGAACAAAAACAGAAAGGCTATCCTCTGCAAGAAAGGAAAGGGTTTTTTTCAAACAATGATGTTGGAATTGGATGTATTATGTACTTTTAAAAATGAACCTCAACCCCCTATTTCATATTCTACATAATAATTCAAGATGGATCACAGCCCCATCTGTAAAAGTTAAGACTATGAAACTTCTAAAAGAAAGCACAGGAACTTATTTTCATGACTTTTGGATTGGCAAAGGCTTCTTACAACTCAAAAAGCATAATCTATTAAAGAAAAAAATTGATCAGATTTCATCAAAATACACGATTAAGGAAAACACAAACTGCAAACTGAGAGAAAACACTCAATACACTAGTCTGATAAAGAACTTGTATCCAAACTATATTAAGAAACCTTACAAATCAATAATAAAAAGGTAAACAACTGTTTAATGTGCAGAAGACTTGAAGAGGCATTTACAAAAGAAAATACATGATCAATAACTACATGAAAAATTGCTCAACATCATCAGCCACCAAGGAGATCCAAAATAAAACCACAGTGAGAAACCATTTCATACCAATTAAAATGGCCAAAATTTAAAAGACTGATTATCCAAATGCAGACAAGAACGTACAGTAACTAAAATTCTCATATATTCATCGTGGGAGTATAATGGAAAATTACTTTGAAAAACTCACAATTCCCTTCCTAGATATTTACTCAAGAGAAATGAAAACAGCTGTTTGCAAGAAGATCCATATAGGTCTTATTCTTAACAACTCAAATGTCATCAACATTAGAAAAGATAAACTTGGCGGGGGTGCACCTAGGTGGCTCAGTCAGTTAACTGTCTGCCTTCAGTTTGGGTCCTGATCTCAGGGTCCCAGGATTGAGCCCCACATCAGGTTCTCTGCTCATGAGGAAGTCTGCTTCTTCCTCTCACTCTCCCTGTGTTGTTTCTCTCTCTCTCAAATAAATTTTAAAAAATAAATAAACTTTGGTATACTCATCCAATGAAATTCAACTCAGCAATAAAAACTAGTATATTCAACTTCATGAATAAATCTGGATATATACGTTAACCAAAGAAGCTAGATGCAAAAAAGTTGGAAATCAGAGTGCTTGCAGGAGAGGGAACTGAACTGAAAAGGCAACCAAGGAACCTTCAGAGATGACGAAAATGCTATTATCTTTTGGGTATTGGTTACATGGATATAACTGTCACAACTCATCAAAGTAAGCAACTAATATCTGTACATTTTATTATATTTAATTAACATCTTGATATAAATAAATCCAATACAAATTTTAAAAACGAATTTGTGAACTCGTTGTATTAATTTTCCTTTTTTCCCTTAGTCTTGGGTTGTCCAGATGTATATTTAGTGCATGTGTATATGCATATATACACACACATATTTATGTATATTCAGTAAATATTTATCTACTATGTGCTAAACACTATGCTAGGCTCCAAAAAACTAAAAGTTCATGCCCTCGAAGGTTAACCACCTAAGGCAAGAAACACACACTGAAATAAAACATATTAACATGTGGGTTTCCATTATAGAGATATACAGAGGATCTTGTGAAAAGGAGGAAAAAGCACCACATAATCACCCAAAAGAAGAGTCAGATATCAGAAAATCCTTTCTATTAGGTGGGGGATGAAAAGCAGGAGTTTGGATATATGGACAAGCAGGAATGGACCATTAAAGCAGAGAAATACTGCATAAAAAGACACAGAGACAAAGGGTCTAATACAATAGGAAGGTCTGAACAGTTCAGTGTTTGGGGGTGTTTAGAAAGCCCAAGAGAAAGTGACAAGACATGCTGGCAAGGTAGGTAGGTACAAAAGCAATGCTAAAGTTTTTAGAATATAGAGACCATGAAGAGCCACTGAATAGTTTTAAGGAAATGGCACATTCAAATTTGTGATTAGAAATATCACTCCATTGGGGCACCTGGGTGGCTCAGTGGGCTGGGCCGCTGCCTTCGGCTCAGGTCATGATCTCAGGGTCCTGGGATCGAGCCCCACATTGGGTTCTCTACTCAGCAGGGAGACTGCATCCCCCTCTCTCTCTGCCTGCCTCTCTACTTGTGATCTCTCTCTCTCTCTCTCTCTGTCAAATAAATAAAACCTTTAAAAGAAAATAATAATAAAAAAAAAAGAAATATCACTCCATTAACAGTATAAGAGATAGCCTATAAGAGAATGAAGGTGGAAGCAGAGAGACCTGTCAGAAGGCAAATGCAGGCAAACAAGAAAGTCATGGTTACTTTTAGTAAACCAACCAATGGCACATGGACTAAAGAGAAATTAAAGAAATAGACAGAAAATTGGGTAAAGATTAAGATCAGACAGTTCACAGGGAAAAAAATAAAATAGCTCTTAACCATATGAAAAGACACTGAGCTTCTTGTAAGCTCTTGTAAGAGAAACATTAATTAAAACTACACTGAGATACCATTTTTCACCTATCATATTGGCAAGAATCCAAAAAGTTTGATCATACACTGTGTTGACAAGAGTATAGGGAAACAAGTATTCTCACATATACATTACTGTTACTACCTCTATGAAACACAACTTAATATCTGTCAAAATTATACCTGCTAGATTCTTTGACCCAGCAATTCCACTTCTAGGAATTTATTCTACAGATACACCTGCATATGTACAAAAATGATGTATGTACAATGTTGCTCAGTGCAGAATTTTTCTAACAGTAAAAACTGGAAACAATCTAGCTTTATATTATAAAGCTCACCAATTGGCTTTATAAGAAAATACTTTATTCTGCCTTCTTTTAAATTACTGTATAAGTTATATATATTTAAAGTATATAACCTAATATTTTGATACCATACATATGCACTGTGAAAACATTGCTACATTCAAATTAATTAACATCACCTCTACATAGTTATCTCTGGGGTGGTGGGCAGGGGGAGGTGGGGGGAAGGGGAGGGAATCCTGGTGACCAGCAAGAGCCCTTTAAACCAATCAACTCCTAAGGAAAAATTTTTTAAAATTTTAAAAAAATAAAATAAAATAAAGCTGCAGGTAAGGGTAGTATCTAGGGATTAAATAGAAACAGAACCCATGTAGTCTTGTCAACATCCCCAGATTTATATAGAGTTCAGCCTCTGACATTCTAGTAGAATATCAACTATAGAGAAGTATTATAAAAGATCAGAAAATAGATGTAAAGGATGTTTACATCTTCTCCCTTTGACTGGTTTGAAGCAAAATCAGTTTCTCTTATAATTAAAACTAAGTGTCCCTCATCTCTGGAGGAACTATTGAAATAATAAGGTCAAGGCTGCCACCCCAGCCAGGGAAGAGGAGCAAACCAAATGACAGTATAAATAAAAATGCAATGACAGTTGAGAGTGAGAAGGGGGAGTAGTGAGACAAGCAGACAGTAGAAGACAGAGCTGACCCTATACAAAATTTATTTGCCCTGACTCTCAAATCTCCCTTCCTGCCTTTATATATCTTGTTAACACCAAGTTAAGGGCTATCAATACCTTCAGTTTTGCCCTTGGTAGTTCAAAGTCTAGCACTGTGGTCTCTCCATTCAGAGCAATGTATCCCTCCAGGTGCCACAGTCTCTAAAATATCATTCCTCTTTAAAAGTTGCACCTCTCTCAGTTCATTTCAGATGGAGGGAGGGGGAGAAGGAGTCAAGTAAATTAAGGTACTTAATCTAAAGTATGTGCTACATACAAGGAACCTCTGCCCAATAATCATACCAAAAAAAAAAAAAAAAAAAAGTTTTCCCTTACTAATAATGAAAGATATCAAACCCAAAACAAGATAAAATTTTCACTTATCAAATTGGCAAAAGCATAAAGTTTAATAAAGTCCAATGTTGGTGAACATGTAACAAGCATACTCATATACCACTGGTTGGTATAAATTGTTACAACCTAGGGACGCCTGGGTGGCTCAGTTGGTTGAGCAGCTGCCTTCTGCTCAGGTAACGATCCCAGCCTCCTGGGATCGAGTCCCACATCGGGCTCCTTGCTCCGCAGGGAGCCTGCTTCTTCCTCTGGCCTGCCACTCGGTCTGCCTGTGCTCGCTCGCTCTCTTTCCCTCTCTCTCTCTGACAAATAAATAAATAAATAATCTATAAAAATAAATAAATAAATAAATTGTTACAACCTAAATACCACTCAAAAAGAAGTCAAAACAAAAAAATATTAATTATATATCCATATAATAAAATATTCTAATCATTTTTAATTATCTTGATCTATATGTGCCAATAGGAAAACAGCTCTGTAACATTAAGCAAAAGGTAAACTGCAGTTAAATAAGGTAAACAGTATAATATAATACTATTTGTATAAACTTTTTAAAAAGTAAACTTTCTGGAAACTGTTAAAAGTGAATTAGCTTTTGAGAGAACAGGAAAAATAGCTTTTATTTTTACTTCTCTGTACCATCAAAGGGTTTTTTGTTGTTGTTGTTGTTGTTTTTTAAGATGTTATTTATTTATTTGACAGACAGAGATCACAAGCAGGCAGATAGAGAGGTGGAAGCAGGCTCCCTGCCGAGCAGAGAGTCCGATGCAGGGCTGGATCCCAGGACCCTGGGATCATGACCTGAACCGAAGGCGGAGGCTTTAACCCACTGAGCCACCCAGGCGCCCCTCAAAAGATTTTTTTTTTTTTTATCATATACATGTACAACTTTTAACTTAAGACATACAAAGTCCTCTAATCCCCACAACCTTAACTGCTACTCTCATCATCAACTGTCCACACACTCTCCCTACTCCATCTCAATATCTAAAGGCTGACTAAAATTGCCTGATGGGAATTTTAGCTAGTAAAGGATATATTTTGGAAATATACTTTGGATCTCTATCTGGGGTTTTTCTTTAAAATCTCTTCACTCTAAAAATCACCTCTGAGATGAAAAATGAGAAAAAGAATCCCTACACTGCTCAAGGAAACTTTAACTCTCATTTCCTGTCGGGGCCCTAACCATCCTCTCCTAGAGAGAGACAATCCTTTTTTTTTTTTTTTTTTTTTAAATATTTTATTTATTTGACAGAAATCACAACTAGGCAGAGAGGCAGGCAGAGAGAGAGGAGGAAGCAGGCTCCCCCCGGAACAGAGAGCCTGATGCAGGGCTCGATCCCAGGACTCTGGGATCATGACCTGAGCCAAAGGCAGAGGCTTTAACCCACTGACCCACCCAGGCGCCCCGAGAGAGACAATCCTTATGGTTATAATATCCTCTCCTTCTCCTATCAGTTTTGTATCTGGTCTAGGCCAATTTTGCTCTCCCACATAAACAGCAATCTCTATTATTCCCAAAGAGGACAAAGGCTTGCCCCATGCAGAATCACTTAACAGGAAGAATCTTACTGCCTGGTTTTCTCAGCTCTCACCACCTTGGTGCAGGTGACCAACCACTACTCTAAACTTCTACTCGGCAAGATCTTAGTCCTTTTTATTGCATCATCTCTGGTACTCTATGTATATGCAAACGTAATATTTGTTCATTTTACCTAAATCATCTTAGAGCATTCTCTGTAGAAGGGAGAGGCAGGTTAGAGGAGTACTTCCAGGTCATGCCCTCTAAAGATACTTCCTGCTTTAATCAGTCTTCCTCCACTTCCCTTAGCCACTTATAAGTTTTATAACTAAGCCAAGTACTTCTAATTACCGCTTCTTATTAATTTCTAATCATTAGAACACAATAACTTATGGATTTTTTAAATATCTTAGATTAATGACTTTACGACTTACTTTAAACAATTAAATATTGCTCATCCAAGTTTAACCTTCATAATTTTCTCACTGTGCATGATCACCCCTGCCAACTAAAACAATTACAGCCTCAAAGCAGCAAACTTACCCTATTTTTGAACTAATTAGTGAGAAAAGGCTAAAAACCTTTTCCACATATTGGGGAAAATGGTTCTAAGCAGGTTGATAGCATTATAATGTGACAAAGAGCTGACTTCTACACATGGAGGAGTCAGAACTGTGAACCATTTGGCAGCTTCTTAAATACGCTTAAAAAGTACATTCTCAGAGAAATTACTGGGCTTATTTTTAAACTAACTATTTTTGGAATTTTTAACATTTCTAAACAGGAATACTCAAACTAAACACTATTTTCTCCAAATATCTATTTGAATTGGAAGTGACAAACGACTTGTACAGCAAATGGAGTTTAAAAGTGAAAAAAAAAACAAAACCCCACACTCATACACATACATACATCTTATAACAAAGTAAAGTTTAATACTAACCTTAAAATTACTCTGGCTTACAAGTTTCAGGAAAAATAAATAAATGCCATGTCGAGTAACAATGCACAATGAAACATCAAGCCCCTCCAGAAGAGAAAGACATGCAAGAGGTTATCTTCTAAGACAACTGAAGTGGACTAAATCCTGGATAAAAATTATTAAAGCCAGACTCAAAACAGATGGTTAACCTTGAAACTTTATTTCTTGACTGACTGAATGAAAAGAAGGGTGAAGGTAATGAAGAATAACATGCTACCTGGCAGTAATTTCAAATATCACTTAAGTCCTGAATTAAACAATACAATGTTGAAGATTTTAAGCTTCCACAAGAAACAGAATTACCCCAATACCACCACAAAAACAGGGCTGTTATTTTGGATAAATAAATTAAATTAAAATCTGAACCTAATTTCTCATGCATATTGTGAGTCGATGACCATCTTTAAGTTTCCTTATAGCTAACACAGACAAAAGAAACAAATTTGTTTTCTTATTTACAGTACTGGTCATCCAAGCCAAATCACAGTTGAGTTCTCCTCATAATTGTAGGCACACATGATCAAAAAAGTAGCAATGAGGAAGCCAAAGGACAATCCTAATTCAAGAGGGAAAAACAAAATAGTCCCCTCCACACTAAGTTTTGGGTATATTCTACCATTTCATTCTTCACAGAGTAAGTCCTAATACAGGGTATCACTTTATTTTAGGCTTAACAAATTATTGATAAAGCCAAGTCCTCAAAATGTTACTCTTTGGATCTAGTAAAGATGCAGAACAATTTTTGAATAAATTTAAAAATAAAGCAACTTTTATCCAACAGCCAACTTAGACTACCCGTCAAATAAGCTTAGTAACATTGCATGACATCTCATAACAACAAGCATCACTATCATCACCTTATCTCCCGTTAATTCCCAGAAAAGTGAGGGAAAAGACAGACGTAACTAGAGAGGAATAAAATCAACGGTAAGGAAACAAAAGCTGCGGTAAAAACAAAGCTAATACAAGGAGAATCAATCTCAAAAAAGGAGAAAATAAGAAGGGACACAAAAGTTCTTTTCAAAAAAAGCGGGGGGAGGTGCCAATTCAAACATTACTTGCTCATTTAAAATATTCACACCATGAAGTAACACCCACCCGGAAAAATAATTTTTTAAACCGTTTAAAAAAAAAAAAGCACTACTTCAGGTACTTCAATAATCAAAGAATGTCTAAAGTGCACTTTTTCTATACGTATTTGTAAATTTATTTCCAGAGAGTAATGTTCTGATTGAAGATGTGTTTTCTATAGTTAAGTTTTTGAGAATAAATCTATCTTAACATAAGATGCCCCAAGCTGAAACTTTCACCTACATACTCACCACTATAAATTTTAATTTAATTAGGTTTTCTGCTATCGCCAGGTGATACAAGATTAATTGTTCCACAAACTGACCTGCATTCACAATAGGAATGCTCATCTTACTGTCCCTAAAAATGCTAACATCTTTGACAAATGTACTGCATAGATAAGAAGTGTCCTTTTTAGCCTTTATTTTGCTTAATATCACACTTTTCTATTTTTTTAACTCTTTTACGTAAGTAGTACGTGAGTTAATACAATGTTCTATCTTCAACTTTACGTGTGTAAGTTGAGAACAATGATTGTATATCCATTCAAGTTTTAAATAATTGTAATTTACTTACAGCTCACCTCATATATAATCACACTTTTATTAGGAAGACAGAAGACTACCAACTCACTCAAGACCCTGACCAGCCTTCGAAATTAAAGGCTATCTCCGAAGTTTCCGAAACTATTTAACAAGAGTAGGGTCGTTCAGGACAGCCCTACCCATCCATCATTTCATTTAAAAAAAAAAAAAAAGCGTTCATAGTATATTCTTTAAAGCAAAATAAAGGGTTCTCTTTTATTGGGCTAGTGAGAATTCTTAAAACGTTAAAACGAGTTGCGAGAGTAGGGAACTGCTGTTCCGAGCCCTTCCCTGAGTTTACACGGTCCTCGGGATGGTAGGCAGTAACTTAATCAAGTCAGAAGGCGAGGCGCTGCATTTCAGGGTTCAGATTCATTCCCTCAAAATAACTGTACCTCTGCTTGGCGTAGATTGAACGTGTGCACCAAAAGAACAGCAGCAGCAGCAGCAGCAGCAGCAGCAGCAGCAACGTGCAAGATTTTCCTTCTGACCAAAAACTTTTCAAGTGTCACTAATCTGAGTGCAAAAACGTCAACTATCTACAACCGCACACCATTTTCATTGTCATTCCAACTCCGAGGCTTCCTAAAGGAAAGCCAGAGCCCAGCCGTCGGCCGGGAGGAGCCCTTCCAGCCAGTGCGGAGCTCTTCCTCCACCAGGTCCTCCGGTTCCCCCAGCACCAGCTCCGAGGGCGCGTTTAGCGCGCTTTATCTCCGGCGACCGGCAAGTAACAGTGTAAAAATGTCACTCTAGCAGCCCGTTTCCTCGCCCGGAGCAAAGGCTGGGCGGCGCGGGCGAGGCGCGCGGGGACCCGGGGCAGGGGCGAGGGCGCCCGAGGCCCGCACGCAGCACAGGGTGCAGCCCCGACCCGCGCTCCCCACCCCTCGCCCGGAAGGGGGAAAACCCGCCAGCGGGAGGATTCAACAGGAGCACCGCGCCGCCCGCCTGCCGCCCGGGAAACAGCCGCCGGCCGGCCGGGACGCGGGGGGAGGGGCGGCGGCGGCGGGGCGCGGGCGGCCGGGCTGCGGGGCGCGGACCCCCGCCCGCGCGCAAGGTCACCGCCCGCCGCCCGCCGCCGCCGCCGCCGCGGGCGCCCCGGCTGGGGCCAGGGCGGCAAGTTTAATTTCCTGAGGCTGTGACTGAGCCCGCGGCGTGGAGGGAGCGCGCCCGGGCGCGGAGCCCTCCCCACCCCCCACCGCGCAGCCCGGCCCACGCCCCCGGCCCGCGCCCCACTCCTCCCGGCCCGGGCCGCCGCCAGGCAGCCGACGGCTGCAGCCCCCGATGCCGGGAGGCGAGTCTCGGCTGGCAGGCGGGCGGCGCTTGAGCCCCGCCACAGACACAGCCGCGGTGGCGGGCGCTGAAAAATGGAGCACGGCGATCAGAGAAGAGAGACATTTTCTTTCCGTTAACTGAATTGTTTCCTACCTCCGGGTTCCCGACTCGCTACTCCTCTCACTCCGCTGCTCTCCGGGATCCGCCGCCGCCGCCGCATCCAATCGCCTCCTCCCCCCCCTCCCCTTCCGCAGCCAGCCCGGCCGTTCCTCCTCCTCTCCGCTTCAAAATGGCGCCAAGCGCTCTTCGGCGGCTGCTCCAATCGAACCGCCGCGGACAGCACCCGGGGGCAGGCAGTGCGCGGCGTGGGTGCGCAGCGCCCCCTGCCGGCCAGACAGCCCCGGGCGCGCGCCCGCCCGCCCTCTGGGCTCCTCCCGCCCAGCTCCGTCCCCACGCGCGCGCCCAACTCCGCCCCGCCCCATCGCGCGCGCACGCAGCCACACAGGCACGCGGCCGCGGTGGCCGCGGTGTCAGCGAGACTCGCGGCTGTCAATGCTTCTCTCCTCTGCGGCTTCCTTGATTTTTGCTGAAAACCACATAAATTGTTACATATCTCTAATATCTCTAAGTTTGGAGATAGAAGTTGCGTATTTTTTAAGACGCTAAAATTGAGTACTGATGTGCCATGTACGTGAAACTGGTATTCTTTGCACTTTATTGGTAACTCTTCCCTAGTCATCTCAAAATACCATAAAATAGTTTTTTCTACGCTGTGTGTATTACCTCTCTACTTAATCCACAGCTTTCCCATTCTGAGGAACTGTCTAAGCGGCAGATGGGGAGGAGACACAGGGATTCAACCTGTAACAAAGCATTTCACTAATTTGTTATCAGTTTCTCCCTCCTTGTTGGAGGGAGAAATAATCTGAATACCGCGAAGATGCCTTCCAGGAGTTAGGTTTCTAAACCCCTTTACCCTCCAGGTGGGGCCGCTCCTCTTTCCTGCAGCTTTGGAGGAGTGTATTAAGAGTTGATCTGGCGGGGAAGCTGGGTGGCTCAGTGGGTTAAGCCGCTGCCTTCGGCTCAGGTCATGATCTCAGGGTCCTAGGATTGAGTCCCGCATCGGGTTCTCTGCTCAGCAGGGAGCCTGCTTCTCTCTCTCTCTCTCTCTGCCTGCCTCTCTGTCTACTTGTGATCTCTCTCTGTCAAATAAATAAAAAAAAAAAAAATCTTAAAAAAAAAAAAAAGAGTTGATCTGGCTGTAGTGAAAAGAAGGGCCATCTGTACCCCAATGTTTATAGCAGCAATGGCCATGGTGGCCAAACTGTGGAAAGAACCAAGATGCCCTTCAACAGATGAATGGATAAGGAAGATGTGGTCCATATACACGATGGAATATTATGCCTCCATCAGAAAGGATGAATACCCAACTTTTGTAGCAACATGGACGGGACTGGAAGAGATTATGCTGAGTGAAAAAGTCAAGCAGAGAGAGTCAATTATCATATGGTTTCACTTATTTGTGGAGCATAAGAAATAACAAGGAGGACATGGGGAGATGGAGAGGAGAAGGGAGTTGAGGGAAATTGGAAGGGGAGGTGATCCATGAGAGACTATGGACTCTGAAAAACAACCTGAGGGTTTTGAAGGGGCGGGGGGTGGGGGGGGGTGGGGGGTGGGGGGGGTTGGGTGAGCCAGGTGGTGGTAGGTGTTAAGGAGGGCATGTATTGCATGGAGCACTGGGTGTAGTGCAAAAACAATGAATTCTGTTACACTGAAAAGAAATTTAAAAAAAAAAAAAGAGTTGATCTGGCAGTTACTATTAGGACAGAGAGAGGGGGGAAATTAAGGCCTCAAAGAAGCTTAGTTTCTTTAAAAAAAAAAAGTGTTTTATACAACAGCAAGTGGATTTACAGAAATTGGTAATATAAACCTTCATTTACAGCAACACTATTTAGGAAAACTGGAATCAGACATTGGTCTTCAAACAAATAGGTGTTTTTAAAGCCCCAAACACTTTTGTGTTTGGGGCTTTTAAAAATAGCCAAGGGGCGCCTGGGTGGCTCAGTGGGTTAAAGCCTCTGCCTTTGGCTCAGGTCATGAACCCAGGGTTCTGGGATGGAGCCCCGCATCGAGCTCTCTGCTCAGCGGGGAGCCTGCTTCCCTTCCTCCCTCTGCCTGCTTCTCTGCCTACTTGTGATCTCTGTCTGTCAAATAAATAAATAAAATCTTAAAAAAAAAAAATAGCCAAGTGTGGGGACAAGGTGTATGCAGTAAATCTGTATACTTTCCTCTGAATTTTGCTCTGAACTTTAGACTGATCTAATAAAAATAAGGTCCAAAAAAATAACCAAGTTGTAATTCATCAGGAGAAATATAATTGGATGTGGCATCTTTTAAGATGGTTAAGAACATAAACCATTCAAAAATTAGTTGTGACTGCTGCCTACTTGGAGAAAGAGGAATTATGTGGGATGATGTAAAAAAAAAAATGCTGATTTTATACAGACTTGGTTAGGAGAATTATCTTTGATTATAAAGAACCACAAACCCAGTCACCAGCTGTATTAGTTTTTTAGTGCTGGTGTAACAAATTATCACAAAGTCAGTGACTTAAAACAACACAAATACGTTGCCTTACAGTTCTGTAGTTCTGAGGAGTGGCAGGGGTTTAACTGAGCTAAAATCAAGATGTTGGCTCAGCTGTGTTCCTTTCTGGAGGGAAGAATCCATTTTCTTGCCTTTCCGTCTACTAGAGGTTGATTGGATTGCTTAGCTCTTGCCCCATTTCCTCTGTCTTCACAGTCAGCATGGCAGCAACCCTCTGACCCTGTTTTCATTGTTACATTTCTTTCTCTGACTCCCTTCTGCCTCCATTCATTTTTAAGGACCCTTGTGATTATATTGGGCCCACCTGAGTAATACAGGATAACTGCCTAATTTAAGGTCATATGATTAAAGCCTTAATTTGATTTGCAACCTTAATTCCCCTTTGCCATATAAACTAATATATTCACATGTTCCAAGGAAGATGACAGGGAGATCTTTAGGGGCTATTATTCTGCCTACCATGTTACTCATTTTGGGTTATGAGGACATTTTGTGCGGTTTTTTTGGTTTTTTTGTTCTTTGGAGGGTTTTTTTGGTAAGGTATAAAGCTGAGGTTAAGGAAATTAGGAAGTTGAAAGACATCAAGAATGCACATAGTTAAAATGAACAACCCTAAAAACACCTACATTGCCCCAGTACATTTTGAATTCTCCTCTACAATACTCTGCTACACTACTAGATTAGCCTTACTACACTAGAACGTGGTTTTCTGAAATCTCTGGTATTCCCCACCTGAAGCCAGAAATCATATAGTCTTGACTATCCACCCTACCCTATCTGGGGGACACTTGGACCTTGAAGGATGTGGTAGGAAGCATGTCAGCAGATGCATGCTGAAAAATTATCTCTTGAGACTCTAGAATATCAATGAATGCCACATGAAAGAAAATAATTTCCAAGTAAAAAAGAAAATAGAATGCTATATGAATGTACTCCTTTAGAAATATAGTTCTTAGTGTTAGCAACTATACTTATTGAAATATATGAATAGCAAAAATAATGCAAGTCAGAATCACTTTAAAATGCACTGGGAGAGGGTGCCTGGGTGGCTCAGTGGGTGAAGCCTCTGCCTTCGGCTTGGGTCATGATCTCAGGGTCCTGGGTTCCAGGCCCGCATCGGGCTCTCTGCTCAGCTTCTCCCTCTCTCTCTGCCTGCCTCTCTGCCTACTTGTGATCTCTCGCTCTGTCAAATAAATAAATAAGATCTTAAAAAAAAAAAAAAAGGCTTTTAAAAAAATGCCCTGGGAGTATGCTGAGCTATAAGAAACTGTGTGGGTATGTCAAAAGGAAAAAAAAAAAAAAAGCAGAAGAGAATTTCTGAAAGACCTTGTCTGATCAGAATATTATTCTACTTTCACATTTATCATTTCATTCCAAAAACAATAAACTATATATCATAAAACAGCATGCTAGACAGCTGGTAAGTAAATGAGGAGACTGGGCCCTACCTGGATATAAGCTGTTATTTATTCCGTGCAACTTGAAGTACATCCCAAAGGCCAGTCGAGCTGAAAACCTGACCCCTGCCAGCCTACAACGGTGCTAAAATTCCCACCAGACTAATTCCTTGGGTTAAGGCATTGGATCTCCAGAAAACATGTTGAAAACGTGGTTATATTACTTAAAAAAAGGTAACCTGTTAGCCCATTAGTATCTATTAGTAGAGGCCAAGCGAAGTGGAAATTAACTTTGTGATGTTTAGGCATTAGGCAATCAGGTGATGCACTTAACCAATCTTCTCCAAAACTCTCAAGTCAGACCCTTATTCATGATGCAGCCATCATGGAAAAATAGCACAGAGGCTCTTCTCCTCATCTAAATCTCATCTAAAACTCCTCCTCATCTAAAACTCAGCTCCTGGTGCCTAGAATTCCTCCCTCCATGATTAATTCCCTGTACTAAGCTCTGTACCCATTCTGTGACCCTCTTTATTTTTATTTTTTTTTTAAATAAATTCTACCCCCAACCTGGGACTCAAACTCACAACCCTGAGATCGAGAGTCACGTGTTCTACCAAATAAGCCAGCCAGGCATTCCTTAAACATTGTTCTGTTGTGCCCATTCCTTTTATTTATTCTTACTTATTTAATTTCTTAAGAGTAAGCTGTATGCCCAGTGTGGGGCTCGAACTTAAGACCCTGAGATCATGAGTGACATGCTCTACTGAGCCAGCCAGGTGCCCCTTCCGTGACCCTCTTTAAAAATGCAAATATTCCAGGGGCACCTGGGTGGCTCAGTGGGTTAAGCCGCTACCTTCGGCTCAGGTCATGATCTCAGGGTCCTGGGATCGAGCCCCACATTGGGTTCTCTACTCAGCAGGGAGCCTGCATCCTCCTCTCTCTGCCTGCCTCTCTACTTGTGATCTCTCTCTCTCTCTGTCTGTCAAATAAATAAATAAATAAATAATGCAAATATTCCTGGAGGTATGCCAGATTCATTTAGTCTGAGGGCAGTGGTTCTCAACTGGAGTGGAGTGAAAGAAACCCAAATTCAAATGTGAAACTTCTGAAAACCACATGTGCCTCTGAGCCCACCCTTCTACTGCCTTACAATGACAGATCATTTTCTTTTCTATGGAGAGATATAAGAGAGACAAAGCTGAGAAAGGCACTGGGATTTCCAAACAGGGAGAAGAGCTGGAAGGGGAAGGATGCCACAAGGGAAAATTAGGGGAAGGTGACCTTTGCCTACTTGGTAATACCAGTTAGCTAACATAAGCCAAGGCAGTTTCTTTCTGACTGTCTTCTTAAAGCAAAGAAAATGCTTTCTTTTGAACATTGTCTTAGAGGTCAATTGTCTTACAAGTTGTTAAGTACACATTTTTCCTTAGAGAATTCGAGACAATCTTTTTACCCACCTAATAACTAATGGTACACCTGATCTCCTATGCAGACATTATACTAAAATTATTTTTTTCTGAAAAATACTCTGGGTCCTTTGAAGAAATGCGTGTATGTGTGTGTTATCAAATATCCTTTCGGTAAATATACACGCTTGGCAGTGTTGCTTTGGGTTTCCTGGGAGTGGAACAGCATAGGTCACCATTGTGATTGAGGTCTGAGCTGCTGACCGAGTATTTCTGAATGTTTAAGGCAGAACAGCCAAAGTAAAGACCATTCACTCTTTTTTTTTTTTTGCCTTTCAATTTATTTATTTTTACAGCGTAACAGTATTCATTGTTTTTGCACAATACCCAGTGCTCCATGCAAAACGTGCCCTCCCTATTACCCACCACCTGTTCCCCCAACCTCCCACCCCTGACCCTTCAAAACCCTCAGGTTGTTTTTCAGAGTCCATAGTCTCTTATGGTTCGCCTCCCCTTCCAATTTTTTTTTTATAAACATATAATGTATTTTTATCCCCAGGGGTACAGGTCTGTGAATCGCCAGGTTTACACACTTCACAGCACTCACGATAGCACATACCCTCCCCAATGTCCATAACCCCCTCCCACTCTCCCAACCGCACCTCCCCCCAGCAACCCCCAGTTTGTTTTGTGAGATTAAGAGTCATTTATGGTTTGTCTCCCTCCCAATCCCATCTTGTTTCATTTATTCTTCTCCTATCCCCCTAACCCCCCATGTTGCTTCTCCATGTCCTCATATCAGGGAGATCATATGATAGTTGTCTTTCTCCGATTGACTTATTTCCCTAAGCATGATACCCTCTAGTTCCATCCACGTCGTCGCAAATGGCAAGATTTCATTTCTTTTGATGGCTGCATAGTATTCCATTGTGTATATATACCACATCTTCTTTATCCATTCATCTGTTGATGGACTTCTAGGTTCTTTCCATAGTTTGGCTATTGTAGACATTGCTGCTATAAACATTTGGGTACACGTGCCCCTTCGGATCACTATGTTTGTATCTTTAGGGTAAATACCAAGTAGTGCAATTGCTGGGTCATAGGGTAGTTCTATTTTCAACATTTTGAGGAACCTCCATGCTGTTTTCCAGAGTGGTTGCACCAGCTTGCATTCTCACCAACAGTGTAGGAGGGTTCCCCTTTCTCCACATCCTCGCCAGCATCTGTCATTTCCAAGACCATTCACTCTTAGCCACAGTCGGCACTCAGCTGTGTGTGCAATACATGGGTCTGAGCTTGATTAATGGGAGGAAATTGCATTTATTTACACTGTAAATCCATGCTGTCCAACTGAAATAGGATATGAACCATGTATGTAATTTAAAATCTTCCAATTTTAGAAAGTAAAAAGAAACCAGTAATATTTATTTTAATAGCATTTTATATAACATAATGTATCCAACATATTGTCATTTCCACATACAATCAATATAAAAATATGAGATATTTTACATTCTTTTGTTTGCATTGTGAATTTTACATTTAAAGCACATCTCAATTCCTACTAGTGATATTTCAAGTGCTCTGTAAGCACATGCGGCAAGTGACTTCTTATAGCCAATAGACCCTGGAATCAAAAATACCACTTTTAGCGACTTATAATAAATAGCAAATGTTGTTTCACTATATATTCTTTGCAACTGCTAAGCTTGTTATGAATTATGCTAATATCAGTTGAAGGGCATGTATTTCAATATATATGGTATACAAACATATATATACATACATAGTATTACATACATTGTATGTATATGGTTATTTTATGTTCATGTTTTTAATGTAGAATAATAATTTAATCTAAATTTCATATTTATATCAAGTATATCATTGGTTTAGCTAAGTAAGAAAGCAAAGGAGAATTTAAGAAATATTATGATTAGCCACTAGAACTAACCATAATCAAAGCAAGCAGTTAGAGTTAATACCAGAAGCATACCTATAGTAATACCTGAGTTTATTAAAACCATGTTTTTTTTTAGAATAAATTTCTTTACACATTGTTAGACATAATGAGTAATAGAATAATCTGGCCAGATGACTGAATGGAATAAAAATTGAGGACTGTCTCCCCAACCTCTTATTTATATTTTGATTTTAATTAATTCTCTTGCATCCAAGGCAGCTTCTACTAGTGTCAATTAGGTAAGTCTGAAGCTATATAAGGGCCCACCCCTACTTCAACCTACTTCCTTTACTTAACCACTTTTATTTAATATTAATCTTTACTTCTTTGCCACTTTCTACAAACATGCTTCTTTCCCCCATGAATTTTTTTGCCTGTAGGTTTACCCCTCCTCTTTTTTTTTTTTTTTTTATAAAAATCATCTAATGGAGATTTAATGTAAAGTATGATGAATGTATTAATACTGTATTGTATACTTGGAAGTTGCTAAGAGAACAGATCTTGAAAGTTCATACCACGTGCAGCAAAAAAGGTAACTATATGAAGCAATGCGTGGTTTAATTAACCTTATTTTGGCAATAGTTTGGTGATATAAACCTATATCAAATCGTCACATTGTACACCTTAAACTTACACAATGTTATATGCCAATTATTTCTCAGTAAGTCTTAAAAATAACAATAATAATAAAAAGAAGAAGAAGAAAAGGAAAAAAAAACCTGGGAAAGCAAAAACAAAACAAAACAACAACAAAAACCATCTATATGTCCTCTGAAAGTTTCTTTCCCCCCTAATGATTCTCTATGTGTCTCGCTGCTGAAGTATTCCCTGGACTCCCTGTATGTGAAACAGCTTAGACACAAATTGGTTTACCCCTCCTCTTAATTTCCTTTTCTCTCCATAGTCTACTGCCTTGCTGTTTACAACTGTAGAATATTTTCACCTCACTTTTTTGAATAAGGGCAAAAATACTACCTTCCCTGTTCTTGTCCAGGATCTCAATCATCTCTCCCAATAAGGTGTGGATACTATATTAATTCTACCTATGTATGTATATTTAGAAAGTATCTTCTTTATAAGCTCATGTCATTTCTACCCATTATAGAGGAGAGACTTTTCTTATAGGCTCAAACGAGGTGTGATTTCTTGTATAAAATGCACCTAATAAACCTTTAGTTACTTGATGGTGTCTTTTTAAAATTTATTACCAGTGCACTTACAGATATAATTGCTTTAGAGCTGGTTAGGGAAGGGCATCAGAAGGATGTTATGAAAACATTTTGAGAATTTTAAGGTTCACAAAGCATAGAAATGATCACCTCTTTCAATTCATTTTACATAAAGAAGCTGAGATCCAAATAGCTAAATGACTTGTCCAGGAATACATAAAAAAGGAGAAATTTTAAGTGAATCTCAACATCTTCCAATTAATTTAGAAAGTAATTTCAGTGGGATTCACTCCATCTCAAAAACATGTTTGAACATCTTTTTAAAATGTAAGCCACAAGCAAATACTATGAATTTATGGAAACACTGATTGACTTGTGAGAAGATAAGAAAAATGGAATCTTAAGTGTAGTGCATGTTTGCTTCAATATGTTCTTTTGAATTTATTATATATGTGTATATATTATGTGTTATATAATATACAAAAATAATGTTTTACATATATATATAAAACCTTTTTATGTGGTACCATATATATATAAAAAACCATATATAAAACCATAAAATTTACCTCTTAAACACTTTTAAGGGCACTGTGCGATAATGTTAAGTATTATTTACATTATGTGAAATATATCTCTAGAACTTTTTCATTTTTCAAAACTAAGACTCTATATCCATCAAATAACAACACCCTTCTTCCTCTTTGCCCCAGTTCCTCATAAACACCATTCTATTTTCTGTTTCTATAGATTTGACTACTTTAAATACCTCATATAAGTGGAATCATATAGCATCCATCTTTTCATGACTAGCTTATTTTACTTAGCAGAATGATAAATCTTACTTTTTAAGAGTTCAAAGTTGGATAACTGAGAGATTTTTTATATAAAACATCTTACCTCTCACTACCATCTAAAGAAAAATTTTTATTTAGGAAATCATTTATCATCAATCCAATTTCAGGAAATAATAAAGAGATATGGAACCAAGAACAATTTCACTTGAAAATTAATGAGAATGACACAGAAGAGTTTAGACTGCAGCTCTGAATATTTGGGCAAAGGCAGATGAATTCATACCATATGATATATTTCATATACATATATACTCAATATCTAATCAGTGTTTTTATCTCGCATAATCATCAAAATCAACATTCCAGTGTTAAGATAGCTAAAACACCAAACAATTTTTCAATGTCATGTTTCTATTCTAGGCAAACAGGTCTATGTTTGTGTCTGAGATAAGAGCCCACTCTACAGCTACCCACGTTTGTATCACTTTTCATTGCAGGTAAATTAACTTGACTTCAGATACTTACTCTTCAATGTATGAATATTCAATGTATGAATATATATATATGTAAGTATATATATGTATTATATTATATATATTCTATATGAATACATATAACATATATATGAATATATATATTCATATAGAATTATATGATTATATATGTATAATTATATATATATTATATATAATATATGAATATATAATATATATGTAT
Organism: Meles meles; assembly: GCF_922984935.1. NCBI lineage: Eukaryota > Metazoa > Chordata > Mammalia > Carnivora > Mustelidae > Meles > Meles meles. The sequence continues at coordinate 14,622,288 of NC_060079.1, read as the reverse complement.
ATATATTATATATGAATGTATATAACATATATATGAATATGTATATTCAAATATATGTAAGAAGCATCCTATTGTATTTCTTCAGGTTGTAGCAAATATAAATACATTTGAAAATTAACTTTATTCAGTGACCAGCAGATGGAGCTGTTGAAAAATGTTGACGTTACTTTAAAAAGTTTTGTTTTGTTTTGTTTTGCTGAAATAAAACCAGTTTAAGTATATTCTCTTCTTTAGATATGTAAATATGGTGTTTATTGTAGAGAAATCTGGAAATGCAGTTAAGGTTAAAAGGAAAAGGGGCATCTGGGCGACTAACTAGGTTGAGCATGCCACTCTTGGTATCGGCTCATGTCATCATCTCATAGGTCCTGGGATCTAGCCCCACATAGGGCTCCTATTTCAGCTGAGAGTCTGCTTCAAGATTCTTTCCCTCTGCCCTTCCTCCTGTGTGTGCATGTGGACACACACACTCTCTCTTTCTCAGGTAAACACATAAATATGTTTTTTAAAAAGGAAAAATACCTATCATAATCACGCCATTATAGAAAGTTACTTTTAACGCTTTGTTGTATGTCAGTCCAGAATATACCTTATCCATACATTTACATTTTATAAAAATGTAATGTTTTATATGGTTTATGATATTAATGACTATATATTAAGTACATATTTATAATGTTTTATAATGTGCCTTATCTTCTTAAATGAAACTCTCCAGGGAGAATATTTAAAATATTTGCAACTGTACACAATAGGCAGGGACAAATCAGAATGGATATTGGATATAGCTTGATCAGGATGCTGAATGTTGCCTGGTGTGCCAGGCATTCATCCTTTAGTTGATGGGTGGTGAGCACGGTCTTGGGGGCGGTGAAAGAAAGTGGCTGGAGTGCCCAAGGAGAAAGGAGAGTACTCAAGAGGTGAGGGAAACAACTATGTAACAGCCTTATGGAATTCCTTCATTATCTTAGCAACTAATACAGTCACACCAATGCATAACAGTTGAACTATCAGCTCTAAACCATCCGAAAGTATATAAAGGATACACAAACTCAATGTACTCCTAGAAGGGGATCTGGGTAGCTTGGGAACAGTCATAGAAAAGAAAACTTTCACCCTTGGTACCATGATTATGTACTTAACATCGAAGATAATTTTTGAATATCACGAATAACTTTCAGGTGAATAAATATGCACTTATATGTTTATTTTTAGCAGCTATATACTACCAATCTATCATGTCTATATATCATAATTTATTTAACAAACCCTCATTGTTTAAGTTCAGTAATGAATTGTAAAATAAAATGTTTAAATCCTTAAGTTCATGATATATATTTTTTTAAGATTTTATTTATTTATTTGACCGACAGAGATCACAAGTAGGCAGAGAAGCAGGTGGGGGCGGAGGGTGGAGCAGGCTCCTCGCGGAGCAGAGAGCCCTATGCGGGGCTCGATCCCAGGACGATGCGGGGCTCAATCCCAGGACGGGGCTCAATCCCAGGACAGGACTTGATCCCAGGACCCTGGGATCATGACCTGAGCTGAAGGCAGAGGCTTTAACCCACTGAGCCACCCAGGCGCCCCCATGATATATTTTTTAAATAAAAGCACTTAGTCACTGTAGGAGATTGCTAATGAACCAACTCATCATTTTGAAATCTGGCAAATAAAGGGAAATAACACATCACTTATCCTACCTGTCTATACAAACTGTGCCAATGGATAATCGTATAGTTTTCCTTGAACAGAAGTCTAGCTAATAAAGAAGGAAGGATAGAATTAGAATATCATCCTTTTTTTTAAACTTGGATAAAAATAACAGATGGAGACACTGAGCATAAACACCTGCTGACATCACACAGAAGAACAAACATGGGACGCTCTCTGATGGAAGAACCTAGCAGCACCCATGGCAGTAATAGTGCCATAATGATCTAGACTAAACCTGATCGGGCCTCCAGATGCAAGTAACAAGTTTCAAAAATATAGAAAAACATATCCTGGTTTCTAAATTAAATTCCAAAGCTTGACACCAAAAGCAAAAGAAACAAAAGCAAAAATAAGTGGGACTACATCAAACTAAAAAACTTCTGCACAAATCACACTACTGGGTATTTACCCTAAAGATACAAACATAGTGATCTGAAGGGGCACGTGCACCCGAATGCTTATAGCAGCAATGTCTATAATAGCCAAACTATGGAAAGAACCTAGATGTCCATCAACAGATGAATAGATAAAGAAGAAGTGGTATATATACACAATGGAATACTATGCAGCCATCAAAAGAAATGAACTCTTGCCATTTGCAACGACTTGGATGGAACTAGAGGGTATTATGCTTAGTGAAATAAGTCAATCGGAGAAAGACAACTATCATATGATCTCCCTGATATGAGGACGTGGAGATGCAACATGGGGGGCTGGGGGGGGGGTAGGAAAAGAATGAATGAAACAAGATGGGATTGCGAGGGAAACAAACCATAAGTGACTCTTAATCACACAAAACAATCTGAGGGGTGCTGGGGGGAAGGGGGTCGGGAGAGGGGGGTGGAGTTATGGACATTGGGGAGGGTATGTGCTATGGTGAGTGCTGTGAGGTGTATAAACCTGGCGATTCACACACCTGTACCCCTGGGGATAAAAATACATTATATGTTTACAAAAAATTTTTAAATTTTAATTAAAAAATCATATTCTGAAAAAAAAACTTCTGCACAGCTAAGGAAACGATCAACAAAATGAAAAGGCAACCTACTCAATGGAAAAATATTTGCAAATCATATCTCTGATAAGGAGTTAATATCTGAAAAAACCTATACAACCCAATAGCAAACAAATAAACAATCTGATTTTTTAAATGGGCAGAGGAGGGGTGCCTGTGTTCCTCAGTTGGTTAAGTGACAACCTGAAATAAATGATAAAGAAGCCTAATTAAAAATGAGTTAACTCCTCAAAATCAAACCTACTTAAAGTATATAACACATACACACATCTACAGAGAAAGACATCATAAGACTGTGTAAAGAGAGTGGATTTTGCTGTCCAATGAAACTAAGTTAGATCCCAACCCCACATTGTGAATTTTGGGCACATTACTTAACTTTTCAAATACTCAATTAAATGGTTTGGAAAATCTAACTAATAATACCAGCTGCCTTTCAGAGATGTTGTGATAATTGAAAATATTGTATATGAAGCTGCAAATACAATTCTTGGGATATTGTATTTACTTAATAAGTAGAAATTATTATTAAATTCTATAGGTAAGTAATGTTATGTTTTATAAGAAAACTCTTAAATTAAAATGGGCATATTGCTATCGTTTTTTGCATACTTTATAAACATGATAAAGAACAAGACCTGGTAACCTTTCAAAGACGGTGTGGCAAACCCTCACCATTCAGTTCCTTGGCAGGGAAACTGAAGTTCTTTTTTATGACTTGGAAGCATCACCAGGCTGCTGAAGGCACTGCTAACATTTCAAAGGTATCTCCTTTAAAAACACAAAGCTTGCAGTAGAGGAGATGGGGATGAGGAGGCCAAGTCTAAGTCAGCAAATAGCTTAATTGTCAGTTGCTGGGGAAAAAGAGGGATGAATAGACTGTCAGTGGAAAGGAGAGATAACTGAGGCAGAGGCTAGGCACCAGAGAGAAAGTCAAATACACAATCTACTTTACATAAGACCCCTAGTTCTATGGCTTTACCTCCCACCCTCATCAAGGCAATAGTCTCCTCTTTCTAGTCCTGTCCTCTTCATAACCAAACCCTCAGAGTTCTACAAAGCAATTCTAATCTTGCCATTTCCCTGCTTCCTTTCCTTATAATCATAGCCCAAAATCCTTTGTATGTTTTACACAGTTCTTTGTGACCCTTCCTCTGGCTTATCTTCCTAATACAATACACAGTGTATGCTCTGGCTGTACACAATTATTTGGAAGGTTCTCCATCTTGCCTCCTTGACTTTGAATGTTTTGTGTCTTTTTTTTTTTTCCAGAAAAGTCCCTAGACACTCTTCCAGACTCGACTCAACTTCGCCCATCCTGAGAAGCCCATCAAAACGCCCAGGTAGATGTGGGCAGTCCTTTAGCCATCTTATTCATGATCCCTGCCTAGTATAACTTTATTCTTGCTCTAATTACTTTGTATTTTTGTTGCTTATATATCTAAATCCCCACGAGACCATGAGCTCTTTGGAGATAACCATAATTTGTATTTGTTTTCTCAACTGTTAGCCCAGAGAGGCCTTCCTGTATGTTGCATGAACTAATGTTAATGGCTATAGAATATTAAAGATGACCATGGTGATATTTGTGTGCTAGAGGAACAGTCAGAGCCAGAACAACAGAAGCTAGGTAAAACTGAGTTAGCAATTGGACTCCAGATTTAGTAGCTATCTATAGGATCTTGGGAGATATCCTTAACCTTTTTGAACCTTACATTTCCTCACTTGTAAAATGTTTTATAACCCTCCACTACAGATCTATCATTTCTCTGTACACTGAGCACATTCTAAAATGGAAATCGGACCAAGTTACTTCCTGACTGTAATGGCATCCACGGCCCTCAGGATGAAGTCCCACTTAGAATCACTAAAAGATTCTTAACCATCTAGCTTCTGCTAAGTGGCACAGCCTCGTATTTCTCCCTAAGCCCTGATGGGGCCTCAAGTCCTTTGAAAGGCCAGGACACTTGACAGTCACTGTCAACTAGTTCCAATGGTTTCTTAGAGATGAAGTCTTCTCACCAGCCTGGATTGAGATGTTGCCTTCTCTGATCCATCAAGACTGAGTTAGGTGCCCCTTGCACAGGTTTCCATAATTTATGGTCAGATTTACTTTTAAGAAAAATCTTGTCAAAAGAAACTAAATCTTGCCATTTGCAATGACATGGATGGAACTTGAGGGTATTATGCTGAGCAAAATAAGTCAATCAGAGAAAGACAATTATCATATGATCTCTCTGATACAAGGAATTTGAGAGGCAGGGTGGAGGGTTGGGGGGTAGGGAAGGAAAAAATGAAATAAGATGGGATCAGGAGGGAGACAAACCATAAGATACTCTTAATCTCATGAAATAAACTGAGGGTGGCTGGGGGTGGGGGGGGGCGGTTAGGAATAGGGTGGCTGGGTTATTGACATTGTGGAGGGTATGTGCTATGGTGAGTGCTGTGAAATTTGTAAGCCTGGTGATTCACAGACCTGTACCCCTGGAGCAAATAATACATTATATGTTAATTTTAAAAACCGAAAAAGAAAAAAGAAAAATAAGCCTGAAACAAAACACATCCTGGGGAAAAAAAAAAAACCTGCAAGAAGAATGGGCCTTGTAGTGAGGAATAGGTAACAATGAATTCAAACATGGCACTTTTGGTTTGCTTGGAAGATCTCCAAATAGTGGTATTGAATTGATACATTTGGCTGGATTCAGGAGCAAGGTTAGAGATGAAGATAAGGGAAATTTTCAATAAGCAAGAACTAGGGGTGCCTGGGTGGCTCAGTGGGTTAAAGCCTCTGCCTTCAGCTCAGGTCATGATCCCAGCATCCTGGGATCAAGCCCCATGTCGGGCTCTCTGCTCAGCAGGGAGCCTGCCTCCCTCTCTCTCTCTGCCTGCCTCTCTGCCTACTTGTTATCCCTGTCAAATAAATAAATAAAATCTTTAAAAAAAATAAGCAAGAACTAGTTGAAGTATTAGGACTTGGATGAGCTCATATAAAGAGAATATGTAGACTAATAGTGAAAGAAAACTCTGAGGTCAAAATTTTCAAGATCATTGATATTGGATAAGCAAGAAGGAAGAGGAGCCCGCAAAAGCAGAACAGAGAGCTAGGAAAAGAAAGTATCAAAAAGAAAATCACAGTCAATGATGTCAAATGCCACAAGGAGAGAAGGACAAAAAAAAATCCATGGATCCGGAAATTAGGATCCCACAGGAGATATTAGTGCTGGCAGTTTTCATGGCACAGTGAGAGATGGAAGTCAGGTTGCAGCAGGGCTGAATTGTGTATGGGAAGTGAGAATACTTTTCTTTTTTTAAGATTTTATTTATTTGAGAGAGAGAGCATGAGAGGAGAGAGGTCAGCTGGAGAAGCAGACTCCCTGCTTATCAGGGAGCCCAATGTGGGACTCGATCCCAGGACTCCAGGATTATGACCTGTGCTGAAGGCCGTTGCCCAACCAACTGAGCCATCCAGGCACCTGAGAATGCTTTCTTTTTATAGCGTAGCTATGAGATTGTTGTGACAACTGTAATTTACTTTAAAATACTTCCCATAGACAATGTGAACAATGTGAGCACACATAAGTGTATGTTCAAGCTACACTCGAGATGCAGCTAGCATTCTAATTAGTCATTCATATGATAAGGGAAGTGAGTCAACTAACCATGTGCCAGAGGATGTTATCACCACGCTTTGGCTGGTCATATCTCCATCAACACCACTTTGCTTACTAAAGTCAGAAATGAGTTTTCACAATTAATGGACTTATAAATACCGTGAAAGATAATAAAAATAGATTTTCACTAGTGAGATTTAAAGTATTCAAACTAAAATATTCTGGGGATCCTGCCCACCTGTACAGGAACAAGTGATAAGCATAGACACCTATTGTCTCTGGTGTCTCTGGTGTATGGTTGAATACCTTTGGGGTGCTATTCAACCATAAATCAGTAGGATTTCTAGTTCACTAATGCCAGCTATGAAGGGTAAAAGAATTTTTCTTTGAAATACTATTCCACCTGCCTCAAAAGAACCTTTCATGCAAGGTGGTGGGCACCTTGCTCCTTTGGAGCACCAAAGGAACAAAGAACAGCTACCGTAAAGGCTCTATGAACTCTTTTGTGTTCACTGTTTAAACACAAATGTTTGCAAGTAAATGTCTGTTAGGTGAAACAGAAACTTGCTTTCAAGGTGATGGGGCAAAGGAGCAGGAAGTAACCCTTACTCAATTCTAGCTATTGAAGGCAATTATTACCTATCAAAAAAGAACCTAAGGGTTGGTTATTACTAAATGGGCTGAGCTCAGCTCAAAGTAGAAATAAAAAAGAAAGATGGGGACCCCCAAAAGAGGGACGGAGAGCATTGAGAATGTTCTCTGTCCATGGTACCAGCTGTTTTGCTTCATCAAAGTTGTAGTGGCCTTGGAGCATCTGGGTGGCTCAGTTGGTTGGGCGTCCAATTCTTGGTTTTAGCTCAGGTCATGATCTCAGGGCCATGATCTCAAGACCATGAGAGTGAGCCCCTTGGACTCCAGGTTCAGTGAGGAGTCTGCTTCTCTCCTTCTCTCTCTCCCTCTGCCTTCTGCCCCACTGTCCACCCCCACCCCAGCTCATGCACACCTGCTCTTTCTCTCTTATAAAAACAAAAAAAAGCAGTAGTGTCCTCACCATTCTCAAAGGCATAACCTGTACCACATGAGACAGATGATTGATTTTATCACTGCTTAGATGGCAGACTTAATCAAAATTCTGTGACTTAGTCCTCCAAGGAAGAGATCCCAAGAGTTAAAAAGTGAAAGTGATAGCTGCTTTTTATACCTATGAATCGTTTAAATGATAAATATTATCATTTTATTTTGCCATAATGAAAAAAAATGATAGTGACAGGGAGACTGAGTAGTAGAAAGAATAGAGATTTTCAGGTTCCTGGATAGAAAAAAACTATTCTTTGTAAGAAATTAAATGCAAAATTGGGATTAAACTATTCTTATTTAAAAGTACCAGAAAAATATAGCTGCAGAGACAATAGACAATTTTTTGGTGACATTTTGTCCCGTTCCTCCATTAACTTTTCCAAGTAAGAGAATACAGCTGGCAGATCTAGGAAATCTTGGAAATTCACTGTTTTTATACCATTTTATACCATTTTGAGGTCTCCCTTCTGATGTTCCACTGCACTTGATGTTCCCAGATGTAATCCCTTCTAACTGATAGCAGTGAATAAGCCATAATGCTTTCAGAGGGGGGCTTTGCCTTGATGCATGAATTACACTGAAGAATAAAAACTTCACACTTTCCCTTAAATGTCATTAGAATGAAAATTTTTAAAAACTAGCCTTCTGTAAAAAAATCAAAAGGAAGTATTTATCATTTGACCAAAAGGCAAGCTACTGAAAGTTTCCTTCCACCCCACTATTGGATACAAGCGGGGTACTGGCTGCATGGACATGATACCTGGGCAGTGGACCAGGGGATGACCCTCAGAAGGGCCAGAATTTGATTTAATGCTCTGCCGTCACTATCCTGAATAATTAATAATTCTTTAACAAAAGACCCCACAATGTATGTCATGCCCATGAGCTTCCTGTAGTTAATTCTCTGACCACTTGGCTGTCCTTTGGCTTATCCTAGGCTCCATTTGGGGCCTGCCAAGGACCGATTAATGTCAGCCAGTGTCAACTGACCCAATCTATCCCTCTGCATCAGAATGGGGGACTCCCCAGCTACCCCTATATCCCAGGAAAATACAGAAATGCCTTTTGTTTTCTGGATTTGCCTATTAGCAATTGTAAGGAGAACACAATTACCAGAGGAATGATTCCAAAGACTTCACAGTAACATGGTGTCACAGTGATGTCCCTTGTTGTGTTCAGTTACAGTATCCCTTCTACAATGGCTACAGGATCATCTCAGCCTTGTTAGAATTCCACTCACAGACCCAGGCTGTTAGTTGGGCAGGACTCATTTTTCTCCAAAGGTCCTTCTGCCCAACACAGTTTATCAGAAGAGAGAATTTCCACAGAGTAATGGGGTATGGTACCAAAGTGAAATGTTTCCCAGCAAAGGACTGGAAAAAAGCAAGTTGTAAGAACATGTGGAGGGAACAAACTCAGAAAGAGGAGAAAGAAGCGAGGAGGAAACCTGATATATGCGTGCATATATTTGTATAAACATGGAGAATGATGTGGAAGGAGACATGCCATGATGTTAACAGAGGAGTTGGGTGGAGTGAGGGCTGGTGGGGAGATGATTATCTTTTCCTTTACATACATGTCTTTTCTACTTGTTATAATGAGTATGTATTATGAACATTTTTTACAAGTTCAATGACATTTTATAACACTGTTTTATAGATCAAACTTAAAAGTTTTATAATAATTTTAACAAATTCTCCTAAAGTTAAATTTATTTTCCACAAGACATAATTTCTACTTTAAGTTTACAGTAAACAGAGTTATGGCTAAGAGTGTGGACCCAGAAGGTAGATTGCAGAGTTTCAAATTCTGGTTCTGCCTCTTACCAGCTCTGTGACCTTAAGAAAGTTCCAGTTACGGGGCGCCTGGGTGGCTCAGTGGTTTAAGCCGCTGCCTTCGGCTCAGGTCACGATCTCAGGGTCCTGGGATCAAGTCCCACGTCTGGCTCTCTGCTCTGAAGGGAGCCTGCTTCCCTCTCACTCTCTCTGCCTGCCTCTCTGCCTACTTGTGATCTCTCTCTGTCAAATAAATAAATAAAATCTTTAAAAAATAAATTAACTAATTTAAAAAAAAGAAAGAAAAGAAAGTTCCAGTTACAAAACCCTTCTGAGCCTGTTTCTTGGTTTGTAAAATACAGATCACAATAGTGTCTACTTTAAAGGACTATTCAAAGATTCAATGATTCAAATATGTAATGCATTTAGAAGAGTGTCTGGCACTATTTGTTACTTACTTTAAAGCTCTCTGGATTGAGAACCCATCGTTTATGAATGTAAATTATAGAAGCTGAGGCTTTTGAAATAAAGTAGTTTTTATTGCCACAGTACTAGTAATATATTTGGGCAAATGCAAGTAAAACTGCTGTGTACTATGAATTTTAGGTAATATGCTATCTATAAAAATTACACTAAGATGTTCTATTTACTAGGGTGTTTAAATTATAATGAAAGAAGTTGCTCAGGTTAAACTACATGAATAATAAACATGGAGTAAAGGAGGCAGCAAGAACACTTTCACATGAAAACCCAATCTATTACAAGAAAACATCAATGGGTGTTTAAGGATTGAAAAATGACCTAGTACTGTGGGCTGAGCTGTGGGAGGACCTTAGCGAGCGCTGAGCTGTGGATGTACTTACTGAGGGCGCAGTAGTAGGTAGGCTTGGTGCTACCTTGTGGAACACTTCACCAGACTCTTCACAACAAAAACTGTGGAAACAAGCCTTGTACACAATCAGCCAAGAGACATTGCCTGTAGGCTGAATTTTCTCCGTAAGTAAACAAGTCTTCTCCGTTTTAGATAATGTCCTACGGAACATGATTTTTCTCTTCTTCACCCCTTGCCTCCTCACCATGACCTTCACTCCATCTGCCCCACGCCTGACTCTATAGAGCCTTCATCACTCCCAACAACAGTGTCAGATTCCATTGTCCCCCTCCCTAATGCTCCCTTCTGGGAGCACTTCAGTACACTTTTCCCTCTATTCCTTACACAATGCAGTCGCTCTTTGGATCCTAAATCTCTGAACAGCGGCACTCAGAAGCTCAATTTTTTCTTTCAAATGTTGATTTATTTAATAGTAAAATAAATGCATATTCACATCATTTAAAATTCGAAGTTACAAAAGGGTATTCTGTGAAATATTCCTTCTCATCCCCCAACCCCTCTCCGAAAGCAACCAACGTGTTTCATGTGTTCCTTCTAGAGACATTTTGTACACACATGTGTGTGGCCATATTTTCACATTTTTATACATAGTATCATATTAGTACATGCTCTTAAGCATTTTGCTTTCCTCAAACAACAATTTGTCTCAAAGATCATTCTATATAAATACAGAAAGAACTTTCTCATCTTTCTGCTACATAACATTCCATTGTAAGAAAGTGCCATAATTGTTTAATTTGTCCTCTATTGATGGACATTAAGCCGTTTCCCATCTTTTCTTCTTAATGTCAAGATCCAGGGGCACCTGGGTGGCTCAGTGGGTTAAGCCGCTGCCTTTGGCTCAGGTCATGATCTCAGGGTCCTGGGATTGAGTCCCACATCAGGCTCTCTGCTCAGCAGGGAGCCTGCTTCCCTCTCTCTCTCTCTCTCTGCCTGCCTCTCTGCCTACTTGTGATCTCTCTCTCTCTGTCAAATAAATAAATAAATAAAATCTAAAAAAAAAAAAAATCCAGTTCTGAACTTCTTGTTTTCTTATTCTATATTTTTTCCCCTGAAGCATCGCATTTAGTTATGGCTTTACTGATTATTAAGCACTAGGCAGCTGACAACAAAGTTATCTCCTACTCTGGTTTGGGGGTGGTGTTGTTTTTCTAGTGAAATTAAGTCACACATTCCCAACTGCCTACTAGGAATCTTCTTTAGAAGAATCTACTTCCTCAAACTACGCATATCTAAAATGAAGAATAATCTCCTCTTCCCACCCATCCTGCTATGTTAATCTTATCTGAGATGCATGACATTTATTCACAGTTCCACTCACTTACCCCCACACATCCATGCTGCTGTCACTGTTTGTGGTGTTCTATTATTCAGTGCACAACCAACTGCCATCACAGAAACGGAAAAACCAGAGTTGTATGGCTGCATAGCTAGATGGAGATATCCAAGAGACTGTCAGATTGAATGTGTGAGTACTTGACCTTGAAATGACATTGGAGCTATACCCCCATCTCGTCATTGAAAATCTTCAGAAAGTATTGTTTCATTTCAGTAAGTTTGTCTTTCATCTCCTTTAGTTTTAGAGACCTTTTAGCCAATCTGAGGGGGAATCAAAGTCAATTCAAAGTCAATTGGTAACAAAGGGTGGGGTTTCTGAAACAGCTTGCTCATATAAGGTAGTGCCAGCTCATGAGAACAACAGGAGGAAGCCTCCTTGCCTTTAGGTCTAAGGCATGACACCTGTGATGTGTAGTGGCACAGCTCTCTATCTCCTCCCTCCACCCCTGTGAAATGAAGAGAATGCTTGTTCAGGGAGGAGATGGCAGTCACTCCAATGGCATATTACGAGAAAGTAAACCAGTGCAAGAACCCTACAGTGCAATGAAGTAGAGGCACTGGCAGCATCTTACCAAGGGGAAACGTCACAGCAGCATAGAAACACTTCCCAAAGAAAACAGGGAAGGTAACCATAGATGTAGGAGTCACACGAGAGCCTCATGATGTGGGACAGGAGAGAGTACTGGGAGCCTAATGCTTTTTAAGTTTTATATCATAGACACGCCTACATTTGTAAGTGGGTATCTAATTTTCTATCTCTTACCTTTTCATCATTTGGTTAAGATTTTAGTTTCTGAAGAGAATCCTGTGTTGGAATGTCTATGGCTTAGTTGAATAATATTCCAGAGTCTATCTGGTTTAAAATGTTGCCAGTTTAAAATAGAAGCTACAAAGAATGCCACAAATAAACCAGACATTTTAAGGAATTTTTTGGAAGATATAATGCTGATAACATTGACTAAATAGAATTTTAAAAAACCTATACGACAAAATGCATATATTTGAAGTGCACAATTTTGGTGTTTTGACATATTCACCTATGAAAGCAACAACACAATCAAATTAAAGAACAAATCCACTACTCCTGAAAGTTTTTGTGCCCTTTTGAGTTCCTTCCCTTCTGCCTTTTAGCTCCTAACCCATCTCACCCTCCCCTCATCCCTATGTTAATTTGCTTTTTGTCACTATATATTAGTTTACATTTTCTAGAACTTTGGATGAAGGGAATCATACTATACCTGCACTCTTTTTTGCCTGGCTTCTTTCATTCAACAATATGATTCTGAGAGTCAGCCATGCTTTGTATGTACCAATAGTACTTTTTTTTGCTGAGTAGTCTTCCGTTGTATGGCATGCCAATTTACTTATCCATATTGACCTAGAATGGTCAATGGATATGAATATTTTCCAATATTCATTGTTTCCAATCGTGGGCCATTAGAGATAGAGTTGTTATAAGCATTTTTTTCATGTGTACAAATATTCATTGGGATGTATGTTTTCATTTCTCCTGGGTAAATGCCTAAGATTGGGATGGCTAGATCATATGGTGGTGGATATTAAACTTTGAAGGAACTACAAAAATGTTTTCTAAGTGGTGGTACCATCTTACACCACTAGCAATGTATGAGAATTCCATAGGTTACACATCCTTGTCAATATTGTTATGGTTGTTTTAAAATTTTGGACATTTTTAATTGTTGTGTAGTCATATATATATATATATATATATAATACATATATATATTATATATATATACACACACATGTACACACACACACAGGAAAATATATAATTAATTTTTCACTTTTCTCTTGACTGATGATGTTGAGCATCTTTTCATGTGCTTATTTGCTATCCATTTATCTTCTTTGGTGGCATGTCTATTCAAATTTTTGAATTTAAAAAATTTGGATTTTATTCTTTTTGGGTCTAGAGAATTACTTATATTCAGGATATACATCCCTTAGGAGTTATGTGATTGCAAATATTTTGTGCCATTCTATGGCTTGTCTTTTTATTCTGTTAATAGTGCCTTTCAAAGAACATGAGCTCTTAATTTTCTTGGCAATTACAATTTGTCAACCACTTCTAGTGTTTTCTGTTATGGATCATGCTTTTGAGTTGAATCGAATAAATCTACTTAAACCAAGGCAAAAAACAATTTCTCCTAACGTTTCGTTGAGAAGTTTTATATTTTAGAGATATTTTAAAGGCCTTTATAGATTTTTTGCTATTTTTGTATATGACACAAATCAGGGATCTTAGTTCTTTTTCTTTTTAAAAAAATATGGATACCCAATTGTTTCAGCTGATATATTTGATATACTGATATATTTGTTTAGTATTTCTATAACTGAACTTTTATTTCTGATATATAGTTTCACGGGGTATAGAACTCTAAATTGGCCACTTTTTCTTTCATTAATTTAAAGATGTTGCTCCATGGGGTGCCTGGCTAGCTCAGTCAGTAGAGCATAAGACTCTTTTTCTCAGGTTTGGGAGTTTAAGTCACACATCAAGAAGAGCTTACTTAAAAAAAAAATGTTGCTTCACTACATTTCACTTTCATTTCTTGTTTTATGCTAATTTTCCCTTCTTTCTGACCAGATTAGAAGACCCTAGAATGAAATACCACATGACCTCATGATTTAAACAGAGCAGACCTTTTAAAAATGTTTGGTGATTTGACTTGGACACTATTTCACATAACCAGGTCTATCTTCTTTCAATCCTCTGGTCACCTGGTCTTTCTTGAGTTTTAGTGTTTCTTTTAACTTCCCCAATCATTTTTTTCCTCTTCCTCTCAACTTCCTTGTTAAGTGATAAAATAATGGCCTATGTTTCACTCACTCAACAAACATATATTGAACACCTATTATGTTCCAGGAAATATGCAAGTTGCTAGAGATGAAGCAACAAACAAGACCAACCAGCCATTTTCCTCAAGGGAACTACAATTCATAGGGGGAAAGAGACAATGACTAAGTAAACAAATAAATAATTACATATTGTAATTTGTGCAATAAAAAAACTAGAGGACATGCTATGACAGAGAATAACAAAGAAATATAGTATAAATAAAAAGGTCAGGAAAGTCTCTATGATGAGGCAACAATTTCAGCATAGACTGGAGGATGAATGCTGATGAATAAATCGCATATTTGGGGATGTGGGAGGAGTCAGAGAAATCTGGAAAGTCTGGTTCCAATTCAGGTTGAAGTATTTGGAATTTGGTCAGGACTGGCTAATACTTTCAGGTCCCTGTGTAAAATGAAAAGGCCGATCCCTTGTTGAAAATGCAGAAAAAAATGCATCATTAAAGGTACAAAGATAGATAACTTTTTCCTGTCTTGGTGATTTTTATTTGCCATTTAATGTCATATGCTCTTGGATGTGGGGATACTCACAGGGGAAGTGGAGATCCTCACAGGTGCCAGGTACACTTCCCCTTGACTTGATATGTCTGTGCATTCATGCTGGGTTCCTTCTCCTGCCAGCCTCAGAAGGAAGCTTTGTATCCCAGCTCAGGATCAGGGAAGTCAGTGTCCCTTTCACAAGGGCTCATCTCCCCATCCTGCCACAGGTAGGCAACCTTCAAAGGATTTCCATTTCCTGTGCTTATTCGTATACCTGGATGAAGGACAGGCAAGAGGCTCCTCCCTGTTGAGTTTCCTGCCAAACATGCTGTGGTGCTACCAACCCAGGATGAAGACAGCTGCCACCATGCCCCATCCAGAGATAACACTGGAAGGGCACCAAGGCCCATCTCCCAACTTTCCTATAACCTCACCCAAGACCCCTCTGGGGTCAGAGGGTATCAGTGGAATGCAGACCTTCCCACTTCGGTGTGACTGGGTCACCACCCCAGGTAGACAGTATTTGTGCTCATAGTGAGATGGGGGGTTGCTACGGGTGCAGGTCCTAAGATGGAAGTAAGCAGCCAAGAACTCATCCTACAGAGGTGGGGAGTTGGCAGGATGCTCCAACCTTCTGAAGCATGTTCCATATCCTATTTGCCTTACAAAACACAAATTCAAAGATTTAATTATTAAGAATTTTAAGATGGCAACCACAGAATACTAAATCCTATGTGGGGTGCCATTCTGATCACAGGCCTGGTGTAACCACATTGATTGCACAGTCATGCACTGAAGGTTTCTGTCCCCCTAGAATTCATATGTGGAAATCCTAACCCTTAATGTGATCGTATTAGGTGGTTCGGCCTCATGAATTAGGTTCATGAGTATGGAGCCCTCAAGAATGAAATTAGTGCCTTTACAGGAAGGGATACCAGAGAGATTTCTCTCTCTGTCATGTGAGCACACAACTGAAAGAACCGTGGCCTGCAAGCCAGAGACCAGGTCCTCATCAGATGCTGGATTTTCCAGTGCCCTGACTTTGGACTTCCCAGCCTCTAGATTTATATTTCATATAAATGTTTAAACCATCCAATCTCTAGTACTTTGTTAGAGCATCCTGAATGGACTAAGACACATTCCCATGAAGCTGTCCCTGAATCTGGTTCATCAGTCAATGGATAATGAGATTGAAATATTTGGTCTACAATTCTTATTTTATAGAATTATCTTACCCTCAGAAATAATCTCAATTTCCAACAGTAGGGAAATACTTAAGTACACTACAACATATGTGTTGTGGATAATTATTTGACCATTAGCAACGGTTATAAGCATTTTAATCACAGAAAAAGTGCCTATGCTCTGTCAGTAACTAAAAGAAATAGGATATTTAAAAATTGTATTCTGATTCTGTGAGCCCAAATTCTGTAAAGAGAAGAAAATGCATTAAAAAAGCATGAAGGGAGAGATGCCATAATGTTAAGTTTTCTCTAGATTGTAAGCTTATGTGTAATACTTTTAAACATTTCTCTAGGGGATTTTTGTCATTTTTTTTGGTTATGTAGTATCCAATCCCAACCTTTCCAGTGTATTAGCCAGCCACCTGGCAGAGAATACCACATTGTACATAGCCTTGGTGACAGGCAGAGATGCTAGGAGAGTTGAACTGGCCAGGCTTACCATTTCCCCTCTTCTGTACAGTCAGTATATGGGCACATGACCTAGGATTTGGATAGTCAAACGTTTCTCTTGGGATTCTGAATCTTAAACTAAGGTTAAAAGTGTATGGAGGGACACATGGGTGGCTCAGTTGGTTAAGCATCTGACTCTTGATTTTGGCTCAGATTATGATATTGGGGTCCCAGGATTGAGCCCTATGTCAGGGTGTGGGGGGTGAGTCCATTCTCAGTGTGGAGTCTGCTTGAGATTCTCACCCTCTCCCTCTGCCCCGCCACCCACCCCCAGCTCAGGTGCACGTGTTCTCTCTCTCAAATACATAAATCTTAATAAAAAAATGAAAAAGGAGTATGGAGATGGCCAAAGGTTGATGACAAGCAACATTCACTGTAGTGCTGACAAGACTTTTCTGCAGATATACTTACTGCTTACATAGTTCTTCTCGTGAGCCATTCCTGAAAACCCTTGCAGCTATTCATTCATTTCCACGTTGGGTTCCCAGCTGATCCTGGTCTTTTTATCCTCTGATATCTTTCCCCTAAATTCCCTTCTGCTTAATCTAGTCAGAGTTGGTATCTGTGACTACTACCACATCATAGAACTTCTTTATCCTTTCAGTATTTCCACATTTTCTATGACAGCAATGCATCAATTTAATAGAATAGAGGGAAAATTTTTAAATAGGAAAAACATCACTAACCCATCCCCCAATCACTCTCCTCTCAGCAGTCTTAAACAATGATTGAGTTAAAAAATAAATTTGGGGCACCTGGGTGGCTCAGTGGGTTAAAGCCTCTGTCTTTGGATCAGGTTATTATTCTAGGGTCCTGGGATTGAGCCCCTCATCGGGCTCTCTGCTCAGCGGGGAGCCTGCTTCCCTTCCTCTCTCTGTCTGCTTGCCTCTCTGCCTACTTGTGATCTCTGTCAAATAAATAAATAAATAAAATCTTTAAAAAATAAATAAATAAAAAACATAAAAAATGAATTTGGCTTCTGCATTTGTAGGTTCTAAAAATAATATCATCCTTATGTAATAAAATGTCAGTATTTTTAAAGATAAATTTTACTGCAGGTAACTACAAATATTTATAGTGGAAAAATCAATAAATCACACCACTGATGGTAAATTAGTGAAGGCCTGGAAGTCATATATGAGGTTTTATTGAAGCTGCATATTTTTTTAAAAAGCAAGTACATTGACTAGTTGCTCTGAAAAATTGCCTATAAGGTATACTTTCCAATGACCTTAGCACTAAACAGCCAAGAAAGATGTTATTTCTGCAACTCCTGATTAGAAACATAAATGGTGTCATGTCCAGATCCATACAAATTTGTGGGAATTAATTATATTCCATGAAATAAAACTATAAAATATTTTATTGCATACTTTCTTTTACCCCCAGCCCCCTGAAATTTCCTGTTGAAGATATAGAAACTGTCAAATGTAGATTACCTTTATGAATAGGATAAAAATTTATGTAGTTTTGTTGAAAGATAGTTTTAAGAAGAGCTTCCTTAGAGTTCATTTGAAAATGATTGCTTATTTCTTCTTCCATTTTTTGGTATCATCTTATTTGTGTGAAGTCTGGTACAGCATATCCTTTATAAAGTTTGGTTTTTCTGTGAGGACAGACCTGAAAGATGAGTGGGGGTAATAATGTCCATCACTAGAGAACATACTTGTTAGAAGACTGAATGGTGGGCATTGTAAGGCCCAGAGCAACTGGAGAAGCTAGCTGGCCCCTGCTTTGGCCTCATTACACCTGCGTTGTTACACCTTCCTTGCTATCACCACTGCCAGGGAAAAAATGTTCTCCCTTGCTTCTCTGTTTAGGATTTACTCACCCTGTCACTTTCAGGGACAAGTGCACTGAGCACAATAAGTAAATAAATGTATTGTTTTCTTATTTACAAAATGCCTCCTAGTGTCATTTTGGGAGCAGGGCAATACATACGAGACAGGTAGAACAAATGAACTGGGACTTGGCTTGTGACCTGTTGTAAGCTGTCTGTAGTTTAAGCATAAGTAACAGGGCTACATGCCAAAGTTCACAGATGGTGCAACCAAGGGTAGTCCTCACTCATAAAAGTATTAATGGGTAAGTTGAGGCCCACAAGAACCAACAAATATGAAGACAACAAAATATGGCTTATTAAAGTATGTTCAGAGAAAGAAGATCAAAGGAGACTGGGAAAGTAGAACTCTCAACTATTTTGTCTATTTTGTTTCTAATTTCTCCATCAGTGACTAGTCTTTAATACCGAAGCCTGATTATGATATGGCCAAAAAAGTTACAAACCAAAATCACTTACAAATACCAATGCAAAAATCCTAAATATAGTGAACAACCTCCAGCAATACACTAAGAAAATAATGTATTATGATCAAGTGGGATTTATATCAAGTATGAAAGTATGGTTTAATATTAGGAAATATTAATATAATTCTCCATATTAATATGTCCAGTTGCTGAAAAACACTAACAAAATTCAACACTTATTCTCAATTTAAAATTCCTGAGAAAATACAAACAGATGGATACTTTCTTTCTTTTTTTTTTCTTTAAGATTTTACTTATTTATTTGAGAGAGAGAGAGCACAAGCAGGGAGAGTGGCAGAGGGTGAGGAAGAAATAGACTCCCCATTGACTGGGGAGCCTGATGCAGGGCCCGATTCCAGGACCCTGAGATCACAACCTGAGCCGAAGGCAGACACTTAATGGACTGAGCCACCCAGGCACCCCTAGATGGATACTTTCCAATATGAAAAAAAATATATATATATATATATGCATATATATGTATGTCTTATTTAATGGAGAAAAATTAAAGACATTTCCACTAAAGTCAGGAATAAGGCAAAGATGATTACTATCTTCATTACTATATTGTGCTAGAAGTATCAGTCAATGTAATTAGATAAGAGAAATTGATTAGATGCATAAAAATTGTAAAAGAAGAAGAAAAAAACTACCTGTTTACAGACAACATGATATCATACCTGTTAAATCCTAGGAATCAGTACTAAACTATCTCAAATAACAAAATAATTCAGTAAGGTAGCAGGATATGAAATTAATATGAAAAATAACAGCCTTAACTTACACAAATAATACCCAGCCAGAAGATCTCATTAAAAAAAAAGAATGTATCATTTATAATAGTAACTAAAAAGATAAAATACTTGGGAATTAACTTAATAAATGTTCAAAACCTGTGTGAAGGAAACTATAAATTCCTGACACAAAAATTGAGTTGAAAAAATAGAGATAGCCATTCTCAGGATGTGTCAATATTATCCATGTATCAGTTCTTCTTTAAGCTAATTTATGAATAGGGTGCAATCCCAACTTTAAAAATACCAAAAGGCTTTTTCTTAGAGCCAGGTAAGTTGATACTATTAGCTTACATGGAAAAATAAACACTTAAGAATAGCTAGGAAATTACTAAAAAGAGTTACTGGGGAGTGGGGTGGATAAACCCAACTAGATACAATTAAAAGTAGAGTACTGGTACATGAACAGACTGAAAGGCTAACTGAATAAAGCAGAAAATTCATGCTTATATGGACATTTAATATACGATAAAAGTGGTATCAACCATTGAAACAAAGATGAACTATTTATATCATGTTAGAGAAAAATTAGAAATTCATTTCCTAAACCATATATAACTAAAAACTCCAAATGGATTGAGATCTAGCAAAAAGCATAATAAGTAAATTCCTCTTAACCTGCATGTCTATAGATTTTCTGGCTATGGCTTAAAGTCCAGATGTAATAAAGGCATGATGAGTTTTGCAAAAAAAAAAAAAAAAAAAAAAAAATTACATGGAGGGGGGAACCCAAGCATGAGCACACATGACTACACACAGAAATGAGGAGAAAGTTTTGTGAGTAATATGCCAGATAAAGGGCTAATATCGCTAATATGTAAAGACATTTTGAAATTGAATGAAAAAAGACTAAAAAATACAATAAAACATGAACCAAAGGCAATTATCCATAGAAAAGACACAAAAATCTCCCCGATTGTAATAAGAAAAATGTAAATTAAAACTACACTGACATACCATTTCTCACTCACTATGTTGTCAAAAGTTCAGGTAAACTGGCATATTCATAAATAAATGTTGATGGGCATGGAAAATGATATAATCTCTATGGAAGAAAACTTGACAATATGTAGTATATTTTGATTTACCTTTTGATCTAACAATCCTACTTTTGGGATTTTACTCTAAAGATAGTTCTCTTAAAATATAAATACACAGGCTTACTTATTGCAGCATTACTTATTTTTGCAAAATGTTGGATACTACCTAAATATTCTAAGCATCAGATTCTAAGTAAATAACTATAGCACATCTATATAATGGAGTGCTACATAGCTGTTTAAAAAAAAAGAATGAAGATTATCTGTCTAAATTGATGCAAAACAATCTCCAAAAGATACTGTTACTTGGAAAAAGCAAAATGCAAAACAGCCTATATGGTATCTCTTTGGGGTAAGAAACAAGAAAGAAGAAAACATACATTTATCCACTTTATTTTTACAAGAAGAAACACAGGAAGGATACATCAAAAATCAAAAAAATTGTATACATATAAAAGGTGGTAGCAAGAAGGGTTCAAGAGATACAGGAGAGTGTGATATTTCTCTGATTATACTTTTTTTGTATGATTTAGATTTTTTAGAAGCATATTATCCTACATATTCCAAAAGTAAAATGAAATTATAAAAATGGAATGAAAAATAAACTAAAACTAGAAATAGAAACAAGTGAATTCATGTGTATTTCAAATGACTAACAGAAACCCATTCAAGTAGGATAGTGTAGGGTGAAAGAACTAATTCAAAGTTATTTTTGCACATAGTACTTTGTCTTTCAACCCCCAATCTAGGGGGAAAAAACTACAAACAAGGCTTGAACCCCTTCTTGTAGTTGCTTTTGTAATAATATGAATGTAACAATTCTGAAACTATTTTATGGGCAATGTAGGATTAAGCAAATAAGTAAACATTGCCATTAGGAAACAAGGATCTCACTGTTAACGAAGGAAAATACAAATATGAAATTGGGGAGACAACAGAGTAGTGAGGAATTGCATTGGATTCTAAGTATCAATATTCATGATTTCTTAAGTGGAAATTATATATATATATTCCTTTTCCCTCACCTTTTTCTATTGTGAGGGCCTAAAAGCAGTAACACTCCAGTATCAATAAGTACACTTAGTTTTAAGGTCTTAGCTTCTAAATACCATTTTCCAGTAAAAAACAAAAGAAACCAAGGCTTTTAGAGAAACTGTTGACTCCAGGATAGGAGTAACAAATGTACAAGGTAAGCCTGAAAAATTATTGTGCCACAAAGGTAAGAAAGTGTTCAACCTGCAGGTCAAAGGGGACCAAACTGAAGCCGGCCAAATCTGATGATTTGAGCAACAAAAGAATGGGGAAGAAGAGAACAATATCCCATATGGAAGAATTCCAAATAAATTATATAAATACTCTAAGGCAGAGAGAGAGAGAGAGATTAACAACCCAAAATGTGCACTGTACACAGTGACTTCCTTCCAAGGGGTACAGTATGGAAAGGGGGAAAAAGAGTCACTTTATAATGGAGAAATCTGAAAAACTACTTTAGCCAGGTGATCAAGTTTAACATAAAAAATCATACATTGGGTTGATAGTATGTACTCCTGCTATTATGTGATGAAAGTGACACTTTACCTCTGTGGTCTTCCCCTCAAAAACATATAGCCCCAGTCTAATCAGGGGAAAACATCAGATAAATGAATGACAGTAGAAGGGCATCCTACGAGATATCCACCAGTTCCCCCCAAATTATCGAGGTCATCAAAAACAGAGTCTGAAAAACTGTCACAGCCAAGAAGAGCCTAAAGAGAAACGCCAACTACATGTAATACGTTATCCTGGAAGGGATATTGGAACAGAAAGGAGATTAGGTAAAAATTAAAGAAATCTAGGGGCGCCTGGTGGCTCAGTGGGTGAAAGCCTCTGCCTTGGGCTCAGGTCATGATCCCAGGGTCCTGGGATTGAGCCCCGCATCCGGCTCTCTGCGCTGCAGGGAGCCTGCTTCCTCCTCTCTCTCTGCCTGCTTCTCAGCCTAGTTGTGATTGCTCTCTGTCAAATAAATAAAATGTTAAACAAAATTAAAGAAATCTAAATAACTATGGACTGCAATTTATGTGAATGCATCAATATTTGGTTCACTAACTATAACAATGTATCATAATAAAGAGGTTAGTAATAGGGGAAACCTATGGTTGGGCGGGTGTGGTAAATGGGAACTGTGTACTACGTCTACTCAGTTTTTCTGTGAATCTAAAACTATCCTCAAAATAGTCTAATATAACTAAATAACTAAATAAATAATAGAAGACAGTAATGGATTTTTTTGATGGACATCTTGAACAAAAAGGAAAGCTTAAATTCATGCTGATAGTAATTAAAGAGAGTTCTTCTTTATAGTAGCATTACCACTAATAAATGCGGAGGGCTTGAAGGAAATGGGAGGGAAAAAGCTAGTTTGTAACCCTTACTGTAAAGATCGGTTGCAGCAAGGATTATCCAATGGAGATTGAACTACAAAGTAGAGTTTGATTAGGAGCAAGGTATTTGCTTGGTTTCAAAGTAGCGCTTCATAAATTGTTTGTTAGTTGCAAGGGATGAAATAAAACAGTGGAGAACCTGGAAAACACCTTGATAAGGTGATAAAGATTAATATCACCTTATAGGGACAGACAACCTGAGCCTCCAAATATAGATACCCTGAGAAAGACACAACTTCACTTACGTGGTTGTTTCCACCGAGGAAGCATAACTTGGATCTAAGCACGAGGAAACATCAGAAAAAGTTGATGTGGGAATTTGTATTTGAGGAAGAGTCTTTCTTTGTAAGGGGATGCATTGCTTTGGTCATAAGCCTAAAACCCTCTTGGTCACAAAGCTGTTAAATAATCAAATGCAACTATTCCAGACCGTGATTTTAACTGTTATATTTATAAATTAGAAACTACCTCAACAGAAAGATTTATTCCAATACCAAGACGTTAGCAGTTTACTTGTACTGGCAAGAAAGAAGGCAGAGGAGGGAGCGGACCTAGTATGGGGAGGTGGTGGAGAGATGGGGCTCGGAGGTGAGGACTGTCGAGTTGTTTTTTTGTTTTGTTTTGTTTTTTTAATCAGCTGCTGCTCTAAGTGCTTGTCACAAATTGAGTCTTTAAGTGGGAAAGCTCAGTAATTGGTCCTTGTTTCTCAAAACAAAACACAAATACGATACGAAATAACTTTTTCTTAGTACTTAAGGCTCTGCTGCAGTGATTGCTTCCATGGACAGAAGAGCCTGGAATTACTGAGTGTTTTTTTGTAGAAAGCCAGCAACCCTACGTGGCGATACCAAATGCTGAGATACCAAATACTTGAAAAGCTTGATTCTTTGTATCCTAGAAAGTCTTAGAAGCATGCACCGACAGCGGCTTAAGTCTTTAGGGTGCCAGGCACTCACGTTCTCTTTCCTTTACGGATGAATCCCAGAGCAGGTCTCTGCCTTTTTTAGCCCAAGTTGACAGTTCTAAATAACTTCCCAGCTCCCAGTCTAGGAACTAGTTAGGGTTTACGATGGTTATCGCCGCGGCGTCTTTCACGAAATGGATTCTGGGAGACCCAGTCTCCGAGCGCGGAGGTTACCAGGCTCAGTGTGAACGCGGGACTTCAGTTCCCACAATGCCGAGCGTAAATCTGTAATTCCTGCCGGGGTAACCGCGAGGTGGCAGCCATCTTGCGTACGGCCGTGCAGTTTCCCAGATGCTGAGGGTTTGGGTTTTAGTTCCTCTGTGCTTTGGGGTGGTGTTTGCGCGTTGCTTTCATCTTTTCAGATGTTCGTGTCTTTCTAGACCACGATTTTATTGGGAGGTAGAAGTGAATGTAGTGTAAGGTGAGTACACACCCCATTTTAAGTAAGGGTGGGGTAGTGGTGGTGACGTTTTTCGGCTTCTCGTCTGTTCTTGGCTGGACCCTTTTGATTAGCCGTAAACGTGGAAGGCTGGAGTGAACCTTTGAGTCTAGGATATCTCTTGAATTCCTAGACAGAATCTGAACGAGTCTCCGTTGGGAGAAAGGAGCTGGGTGACGCACTTTTGCCCGGGCCACCTTTGGAGGTCAGGAGGCCAGGGGACTCAGGCTGTGTATAGGCCACGTTCTGTTAATGCAGCTGTCTTGCTGTTCCTGGAGACTTTTATCGTATTCCGAATGGGGGAATGAGGAACTGAGCTGTGGTCGGAGGCGGGGTGGGGCGTTTCCGATAGGGCGGTGTTCTTTACCGTTGTGATGTCTCTCCCCCCGCCCCGTTTCTGTGGGCCTACCTGTATCATTGTCTGGTTCGTCTTTTTTGCCCTTTTCTTATTCTGTCCTGTTGGAGGAGTCCAAGAGAGCGGGCAAAATGAAGTATTGAGTAAAACGGCATTTGGGATTGCACTTTTGAGGGCCCCTAAGAAATTTCAAGGGAAGCAGAATTTATCTTTGAGATTGGCCAAGCATGTGGAAAAGATGAACGCGTTGATTTGGGGAAGTGTCAGATTTCTAAACATGATATGACATATTTGAGCCATTCTTAGTGCAACTGAAGTTATTTTTTTCCTTTAATTCAGTACACCCATTTGGAAACCACTTTTACTCTATTCACAGGAATAGGGTCTGTAAAGTTTGGCATTTCAGTATCTAACGTTTGATTGGTAAGGAGATGCTGAGGTTTGGGAACTGGATGCATTTACTGGGAAGGATATAGTGGTTTTAAACAAGAAGAGTTTATGAAGACATTTATCACAACCAGTTTGAATAAGTGTCAGTTTGGCTGGCAGATTTACTCTCTATATTAGTATACAGCTGTGTATCTGTATCATCAAAGTATATATTATTGAGTTTCCCAAACTTCCTTAAATTCTTCAAGTTTCGGAAATGCATCAGTCATTCAGGGATGCCTGGATGGCTCAGTTGGTTAAGCGTCTCCCTTCGCTGGAGGTCTTGATCAGATCCTGGGATGGAGTCCAGCATGGGCTCCTTGCTCAGAAGGAACCCTGCTTCTCCCTCTGCCTGACACTCCCCCTGCTTGTGGTCTCTCTGACAGAAAAAACTATTAAAAAATGCATCATTTGGAATAAATGTGAGATACATTTTTTTTTTAAAGTGAGGTCCCACCTCTAAATCATTATAACAGTACTTAAATAGTAAGTGGTTATAATAATTTTTGTATTTTGGGGAAATTTGCCATTTAAATGTCTTTTCTGTTTTTGTTTCTGAGAAACTTTTGTTTAGACTTTTAAAATATTAGCTATTAATTACATGATTTATTTGGTCCTCAGATGCCTTATGGTGAAATTGAAGCGAAATCCTTGGATCATCGTGAAGAACTAACAGGTGAACCACGCTATAAAAAATTGAAGTCGGCTGAAGAGGCTTGTGTTTTTTCTCATCACGGTACTGCTGATTTTCACAGAATCCAAGAGAAAGCTGGGAATGATTGGGTCCCTGTGACCATTGTTGATGTCAAGGAACATAGTTATCTTCAGGAGGACAAAACCAAAATTACAGACTCGGTGAAACCTGTGCATGATGAGATGCCTGGCAATAATAGATCAGATGTTATCGAATCCATTGATACACAGATTTTACAGGATGCCAGTCCTGCATTGGTATCCAAAGATGATGAGATATATAGCACAAGTAAAGCATTTATAGGACCCATTTACAATCCCCCTGAGAAGAAGAAATATAATGAAAGGAGAAATCACTCAGAAGCAGTCAGTGGTATAGATGGCAAAGGAGGACGAGAACAGAAACAGAAATTCAGCTCCAAAAAATCAAAGCTTGACAACGAATTATTCCAGTTTTACAAGGAAATTGAAGAGCTTGAAAATGAAAAAGATGATCTGGAAGGCTGTTGTGAAGAACCTGAGCTCTCTGAAGAAAAACTTACTGTGTATTATCAGGACTATAATAATGAGCTGTTAAAATCCGAAGAAGTAAAGGAAAGAGATGTTAGTAATGTTCTTCAGTCGCATTGTAGCTACCAACAGCACAGGGAGAACGAGCCAGGCAAATATCCTTGTAATGGACAAGTAATACCTGCATTTTGTGATGATTCCTTAACTTCCTTCAGGCCTGAATGGCAATCAGTGCATTCTTTTATAGTACCCCAAGGTCCTCCTCCTCCCAGTTTTAACTATCATTTAAATATGCAAAGATTCAGTGCTCTACCAAATCCACCATCAAATATTTTCCATGTTCCAGATGGGTCTCAGCATCAAAATGGGTATTATGTAAATAGTTGTCACATTAACTGGGATTGTTTGACTTTTGATCAGAACAATGACTATATTGACTATAGTGAGAATACCAGTAGAGATCATGCCTTTTTTAATGGCTACAGTGTGCAAGATGGATATGTGAGTAATGGTTTCTGTGAAACCAGGGAAGGATGCTGGGAAGATCCTTCTATGGACGAGCATAATGGAATAGACAGGCTTAAGAACCAGCAGTTTCAAGAGGAAAAGTTAAATAAATTGCAGAAGTTACTTATTCTTTTAAGAGGTTTGCCTGGTTCTGGGAAAACAACGTTGTCTCGGTGAGTCTTTAAAGGATACCAAGTGAATGCTTGGTAGTTCATTACTTAAAAATCATAGATGATAGTAGTTATCAGTGACAAATGCTTTCATGTTTCTAGTAGAAAATCTTTAATTTGTTACCCTTGAAAATGATATCTGACAGTAAATATTTAAAAAGATACTTTCTTAAGAGAATAAGCTCAGGTTAAAGGACTTGGGAGAAGTTACAAGAAAGGAGAATTGGCATATAAAGATTCTGCTAAGGGTTTTAAAAATAGATACACTAGGTACAATTATGACAGTGATGTTAGTAAATGCTATTTGAGAACTGTACTGGCCTTCCCTTTTTAAGTCAGCTATCCAAGAAGAGCTGGACTCAGGGTTGGAAGATTTGGGCTTTTGACCCAGTTATTTCAAACTTCATGGCCTTGGACAAGTTTTGCTGTCTGTTACTGGAAAGAGTAATACTTATTTTTCTGGAATAATTAAGAGAAACAAATGAGATAAACCAAGGAAAAGGAGGTGTCAGTTTGTTTTCAGCACTGTGGTGTATTCATACTTTTGATTGGCAGAGGAAACTTTTCTTATTTCTTTAAGGAGTCTGAAGTGAGCAGTACCTGAGTTAAATGGAGTTTGAACTGGTTATGTTTTATTGCATGACAGAGTGTTTAAAATTCCTGTTTTTGTTTGCATTTTTAAAAAAAGAATATTGATGCCCTTGAATTCATTTGTGCAGATGTGAAAAAGAGTACAAAGAAAAACAATACAGATTCTTCGCAGTTTTTGTAGGATGGCTCAAGATTAATGCCAGATCAGGAGAAAAAGAAAATTGTTTGATGTCTTCCAGTGAGAATAAAAAAGTCCAAAGAACCTTACAGTCTAAACAGGTTTCTCTAGAAGCAAAACAGTCTAAACAGGTTTCTCCAGAAGCAATAAAATTAAAGATTAAATTTACGATACATTTCAAGCTAGATTGTAAGCTGTGATCTTTGTAAATGAATTTAAATTTAGGTCTTAGCATTTTGATTCTTATTCTTTTATTTTTTAAAGATTTTTTTTCTTTTTTTATTTGGGACACCTAGGTGGCTCAGTCTGTTAAGCGTCTGCCTTCTGCTCAGGTCATGATCCCAGGGTTGTGGTATCTAGTCCTGCTTTGGGCTCCTTGCTCACCAGGGAGCCTGCTTCTCCCTCTACCTGCCGCTCCCTGTGCCTGTGTGTGCGCTGGCGCTCTCTTTCTGACAAATAAATAAAATCTTACAAAATGTTTTTTGTTTATTTAGAGAGTGAGCAACCGGGCTGGATCCTGGGTAGGGAGAAGCAGACTCCCTCCTGAGCAGGGGGTCTGACAAGGTGGGATGGGGGACAGGCTTATCATGACCCGAGTTAAAGGCAGCTGCTTAACCAACCAAGCTGCCCAGGTGCCCCATTCTTATTTTAATGAAGATTACTTGTAGAGAAGGTGAAATTTCAACTCTTCAGAAGGATGGAAATTAAAAGTGAAGTCTCACAAACATGGGTGGTCTCCTAGATTTAGAATATAATATCAGAAGAAAGAAATAGTTGAAATTTGGAAATTGTGTGAAGGAAATCTAGCTGGGATCGTCTGACTGTGCGTGGGTACAGAAGAATGTAAGAAAGAAAGATTAGATTTGGAACAACATTGAGGTATATTGAAACTGAAGATGAATAAAGTAGCAGTTTTGCAAAAGAATTTCAAGGAGGCCTAATTGTAGTGGGAGATGATAGAAGTGATTATATATACATATGTTTGAGGAATCAGATATTTAAGAATGGAAGCTATAGTAATAACTACCATTTGTATCATGATTTCAGTTTACAGAGTACTTTCATATATAAAAATCCCGTAAGATGGGTTGTGTTATTTTCATTTCATAGAAGGAGCAGGCGCTTAAGAGAATAAGCTCAGGTTAAAGGACTTGGGAGAAGTTACAAGAACTGGTAGGTCAAACTAGAGATAGAAATGATTGCGTGTTTCTTCCCTGAAACACTATCGCATGTATGGCCCTATACCTGTCTCCTAACTTTCAGGAGCTTGTTTAAAGAAGCACCACATTTTGAATGAAGTAAGATTTTTTGGTTGGGACTGGATAGAAAGCCATACTCTGTGATGGGGAATGATTTTATATAGGAGTTAGCTTTCAAAATGAGCTTTGAAGAAGAAAGGAGTAAAGATTTGGTAGATCAAAGTTGGGCTGATTTGGGGCACTAAATTAAAAGATAGCATTGTTTAGTATTGCTGTGTGTAATGAGTATAGGAGGTTAAAGTTCAAATTCTTTGGGGGTAATATTCAAATCCTCTTCTTCCTTAATTTAGTCCTTACCCCCCTCTTTGTCTTCATGTTCTTCTGCAGTTGGACTAGCACCTGTCCTCCCCTGCAGGAGACATAATACTTGTTCATTCATGTTCTCAGGACTTTACTTATTCAGAGGTTCTCTCAAATGCCTCTGCTTTTTGAGGTTTTGGTTTATCATCTCAGTCCTCTATACTTCTCAACTTGTATAGTACTTGTCATTACTAAGTCTTTACTTAACTGTTTACCCACAAATTTACTTATAGATTTTAATGAGATGAGTTTTAGGTTAAATTCTAACACAAGTACAGACTTCAAATATTTATGAGTAAACTAATGCAAAAACAGTTTTATACACCTTTGCTGGTATGTGAAAGTGCTAGCTCTTTCTCCTTTTAGGCAAACCAACAGCACTCTGATGAAAGGTTCATTTCAGGTAGAATTGAACAATGTCTAGCTGTGGAATTTTGTTACCATTTGTAATTGGTGTTAGATAAACAGAATCCTCTGAGTCTGTGATGGGTCACGGGACCAAACAGGGATCAAGCCTTGGGTGTCATTCCTGGGGGTCTGGGTTATGGATTTTGCTAGATTCATACACCCTGTTCATATGAGGAGAACGGGTGAACCTAAAATATTTTAGTTAATATGCATTTCTTCTACTGAATTGATTTCATCAATGAGTGAAT
Source organism: Meles meles (assembly GCF_922984935.1). Taxonomy (NCBI): domain Eukaryota; kingdom Metazoa; phylum Chordata; class Mammalia; order Carnivora; family Mustelidae; genus Meles; species Meles meles. The sequence continues at coordinate 14,592,201 of NC_060079.1, read as the reverse complement.
GTATTTTCAGAAACAGGCCATTAATTTCATTATTATATTAGCAAAATGTTTTGAGAATTGGTCAGAAGCACTTTTGGAGAGGAGAGAAGATAGAAGATGTTACACTGCTGGTTTTGAAGATGGAAGAAGGGACCATGAGCCCAGATATGCAGGTGGCTTTTAGAAGCTGGAAAAGTTGGCAAGGAAACAGATTCTCCTTTGGAGCTTCCAGAATGAATGCCAGCCTACCCATACCTTGATTTTAGTGCAGTGGAACTGATTTCAGATTTCTGGCCTTCAGGACTATAATACAATAAATGCATGTTTGTTTGTTTGTTTGTTTAAGATTTTATTTATTTATTTATTTGACAGAGATCACAAGTAGGCAGAGAGGTAGGCAGAGAGAGAGGGGGGGAAGCAGGCTCCCCCCCAACCCACCCAGCAGAGAACCTGATGTGGGGCTCTATCCCAGGACCCTGAGATCATGACCTGAGCTAAAGGTAGAGGCCTAACCCACTGATCCACCCAAGCGCTCCTAAATGCGTGTTGTTTTAAGCCACCAAATTTGTGGTAATATGTTATAGCAACCGTAAGAAATTACAGTTTAAAGAGAGATGGAAAGAGATTTTTTTTTTTCCCCTCCTGCTTTTGGAGAAGATCTCAGTTTAAACTCCAGAGGAAGGATTGACCTTTCCTTATGGAGCTCTCTATTCTTAATTTAAGGAATGTTTAGAGAGTGAACTGTCCCAGTAAAGTGGTTATGGGTTGGGGTATGCAGGGCCACTCAGTAAATAAGGAGGTAAAGGGTTCATGAAGTGTCGGTTCCTGTCAGATTGTTTTGGGAAAGTCACTTCTCTTTAATACAGGGATGTATTAAAATAATGTACAGTTCTAAGAAATTGTAAAAATAAAGTATGAAAAAATAAAAGTAAATCATGAAAATTAACTCATAATAGGCCATTTGGGGAAATAGGGTTCTCAAAACAGGATTAAGGAACAGGATTCGCTTGTTTCTCCAGTGAAGAATTATAAGCTCAGACTGCATTAGTTATCTGGCTGTGTAACAAATTACCTTATTAAAAACTGATTTAAAGCAACAAACATTTATCATCTCACAGTTTCTGAAGGCCAGACATCTGTGTGCAATTATCTGGCTGCCTCTGGGTTAAGGTCTTTAAGAATGATGTGATTAAGGTGTTGGCTAGGGCTCTGTTCTGGTCTGAAGGTTTGTTTTAGGGTGGATCTCTTGAAGTTGTCAACAAAACTTAGTTCCTTGTGAACTATTAGGTCGAGGGTCTCAGTTAGTTGCTGGCTATATATAGGCTGGAGACTTCCTTTGGTTCTTTGCTCCTCACACACAGCGTGATGAGACAAAGTGAGCCAGCTCTGAGCCCAAGACAGAAGCAACTTTTTTTTTTTTCCTGTAATCTAATCTCAAAAGTGACATTCTGTCAACTGCCATATTCTCTTAGTTACAAGCTAGTCACTGCTACCCACACTGAAGGAGAAGGGATTATTTTAAGGGTGTGAATACCAGGAGGCAGGGATCATTGTAAGTCATTGGTTTTGGCTCTACCATGAAGCTATATAACTCTGGTGGCCTGATTTCTGAAATCGTTTTCTTTTTTCTGGGTTTGTAAATATCAAATTAGCAAGGTTGTTACAAATATTAAATGGGGTCATAGAAAGTGCTTGTCGTATGGTAAGTTTTCAAAAAGGTAGACATTCTGAAAAAAATACAAATCAAGTAGCGAGTGGGCCCATATCTGATTTTTTTATTAGATATTTCATTTTTTAGAGTTCTAAGTTTTGATATTTGGAGAATTCAATTTAATACCTTAATTTTTGAGAGTTTTAATAGACTGTGACTACATGACTTTGAAAATACTGATATTCCTAAGTAATTTATCTTTGATTCAGATGGTTGGTATGGTATCAGATATCCAAATTGATTGTAAGTATTTTTTAATATAAGTCTCCAAAATAAAGCTTCATAGTTGGAGATAATTCAGGGAATTTAAAAAGCTGCATGAACAGCCTGGAAGGAGAAAGTCTCCAAGCTAAAATTATTTGCTGTAATTATGATATATATGTATTTAAGGTGTTCTTCATAGAGGTTTATTCATGTTTGATGTTTACTTGGTTTGATGATGTAAATTGATGTGCTGTCTCCCATCCTCTTGCTCCATGCCTCCGCCCATCCCCACCTTTTTTGAGGTTAAAACGTTCCTTGGATACAAAAGCTCCTCTACTCTTGTAGTATATTACTAACATTGGAAAAATCATAGCTAATAAAGTAATAGAATGGAAAAAATGAAACAGGGTATCTAAGAAAGATGGTGTCTGTTCTGGTACTGTTAGATATAATTAGGTATCATAAGGTTGATTATGTTCAGAATCATTTTAGGTGATTGAACTTTGGTCTGGAATGCTAATACTGTAGCATTTTTTTTTTTTTTTCAATGCATGGCTTAAACTCACAACCCTGAGATCAAGCTTGAGCTGAGATCAAGAGTCAAACGCTTAACTGACTGACCCATCCAGGTGCCTCATGTTGTAGCAGTTTTATATTCTAGGTTATCTGTATAAACAAATATGGTGCCAAATATGTTAGGTGGCATATTTTTGAAAAATTATGGCGGCTTAAGGAAGAAATCCAGCTCTAGCCTCGCAAACAAATAACCATTTAATTTCATTTGCTTGAAATAATTTGAACTATAATTCTGTAAGTGGAATTGCATGTTTAAGTCTTTTTTTATATTTTTGCAATTTTATTTTTATTATAAAATATACAGGCATAACTTATTTAATTGCACTTCATAGATACTGAACATTTTACAGATTGAAGGTTTGTGGTATCCCTGTGTCGAGCAAGTTTTTGGCTCCTTTCTTCCAATAACATTTGCTCACTTAGTGTCCTTATGTCACTTGGTTATTCTCACAATATTTCAAACAATTTTATTATTATATTTGTTATGGTGATCCATGATCGGTTATCTTTCATGTTACTATTGTAGTCGTTCTGGGGTGCCGTAAACTACACCCATATAAAGAGGTGGCAAACTTAATTGATAAGCGTTATGTGTATTCTGATTGCCCCACCAACCTCCTATTCTACCATCTCTCCTTGTTTTCAGGCCTACCTATTCTTTGAGACACAACAATATTGAAATTAGACCAATAAGTAACCCTGCAGTGGCCTCAAAGTGTTCAAGTGGAAGGGAGATGTGCTCATCTCTCACTTTAAATCACAGGCTGGAAGTGATTAAACTTAGTGAGGAAGGCATGCCGAAGTCAGGATGGGCTTCTTGAGCCAAACAGGCAGCCAAGTTGTGAGTGCGAGGAAAGGTTCTTGAAGGAGATTGGAAGTGCTACTTCTAGTGAACACACAGATGATAGGAAAGCAAAACAGCCTTGCTAGTATAGAGAAAGTTGCAATAGTCTGGATTGTAGATCAAACCAGCTACAGCATTCCCTTAAACCAAAGCCCAACCCAGAGTCCTAACTCTGCAGTTCTCTGAAGGCTGAGAGGTGAGGAAGCTACTGAAGAAAAGTTTGAAGCTGGCAGAGGTTTGTTCATGAGGTTTAAGGGAAGAAGCTGTTTCCATAACATAAAAGTACAAGGAAAAGCAGCAAGTGCTGATGTAGAAACTGTGGCAAGATCTAGCTGAAATAATTAATGAAGATCTCGCTGAGATCATCAACAAAAGTACCTACACTAAGTGATTGATTTGTAATGTAGACAAATGGCCTTCTGGAATAAGTTACTGTGTAGGATTTTCATAGCTAGAGAGGAGAAGTCAATGCTTTAGTGTCAGTAGAGGCTGACTCTTCTCAGAGGCTGATGCAGCTAGTGACTAAGTTGAAGCCAGTGCTCATTTACGATTTACCATTCTGAAAACCCTAGGGCTCTAGTGCTCTTTTACCATTTACCATTCTGAAAACCCTAGGGCTCTTAAGAATTATGCTAAATGTACTTTGCCTGTGTTCTATAAATGGGACAAAAAGGCCCAAAGGCATATTTGTTTACAGCATGGTGCACTGAATATTGGAAGCCCACTGTTGAGACCTATGGCTCAGAAAAAAGATTCCTTGCAAAATATTACTGCTCACTGACAATGCACCTGGTCACTCAAAAGCTCTGGTGTAGAACAAGATTAATGTTTTCATGCTTGCTACCACAACATTGATTCTTTAGCCCATGTTTCAAGGAGTAATTTTGAATTTCAGGTCTTACTATTAAGAAATACACCATGTGGGGCACCTGGGTGGCTCAGTGGGTTAAAGCCTCTGCCTTCGGCTCGGGTCGTGATCTCAGGGTCCTGGGATCCCGGACTCTCTGCTCAGCGGGGAGCCTGCTTCCCTTCTTCTCTCTCTGCCTCCCTCTCTGCCTACTTGTGATCTCTGTCTGTCAAATAAATAAATAAAATTAAAAAAAAAAAGAAATACACTTTGTAAGGCTATAAATACATAGTCATTCTTTGATGTATGTGGGCAAAGTAAATTGAAAACTTTCTGGAAAGGATTCACCATTCTAGACGCCTTTAAGAATATTCATGGATTCATAGGATGAGGGCAAAATATTAATATGAAGAGGAGTTTAGAGATTGATGCCAGCCTCATGGATGACTTTGAAGGGTTCAAGACTTCAGTGGAGGAGACAACTGCAGGTGTGGTGGAAACAGCAAGAGAACTAGAATTAGAAGGGGAGCCTGAAGGTCGGACTGCATTACTGTAATCTCATGATCAGACTCGGACAGGTGAAGAGTTGATAATGGATAGCAAAGAAAGTGGTTTCTTGAGATGAAGTCCACTAGTGAAGATGTTGTAAAGATTGTTGAAATGACAACAAAAGATTGAGAATATTCCATAAACTTAGTTGCTAAAGCAGTGGCAGGGTTTGAGAAGATAAACTCTGATTTTCAAAGAAGTTCTCTGAGTAAAATGCTTTCAAACAGTATGACATGTTACAGAGAAATTGTTTAGGAAAGGAAGAGTCAGTGGATAGGGTAAACTTCATTGTCCTATTTTAGAGAATTGGCACAGCCACCCCAGTCTTTAGCAACCACCACCCCGATCAGTCAGCCTTCATCAACACGGAGGCAAGACCCTCCGCCAGCAAAAAGATTAGAACTCATTGAAAGCTCAGATGATAGTTAGCATTTCTTAGCAATAAAATATTTTTGAATTAAGGTGTATACATTTTTTTTAAGTAATAACTTTTATGCACTGGGAAAACAAAAAATTAATTTTGACTTCCTTTATTGTGCTTTGCCACCTCCTGATGGCGCATGGGAGAAGAATGAGGTACAAACAAGTCACCTGCAAGAGAATGGGAGCAGGGGGCAACAGGAGAAAAGACTGTCACCCTGAACAACTTCTCAGTCTCATATTTATTAGAAAGTGAGTAACAACAAAGAAGCCAGAGTAGATTACACATTGACCGTGAGTCTTGTAGATACGTAAGAAGAAAAGCAAAATATATCTGGTCACGTAGTACATGACCTACAGTCAAATGAAAGGATTGTTCTGACTAATTGTTGATGCTCTCCAGGGAAGGGGAGATAACGGAAAAAAGAAGCAGGCGGCGTTCTGCCCTGAGCGAGCCCTGAGCGAGCTGGGCATCTCCAGCTGCTGGGCTTCAAGGACGCGTATCGTCCTTGATACGAACTGGCACATGTTGCCAGTGCATGTTTTTCTTAAGACTATATCTAAGCATGCTTGATAACTAGTGTAATTTCTCATAGGTTATATTTTAAGTAGTATGTCGTTCTGAGGGACAGTTACAGTGCTGCTTTGTTGTGGTGGTCTGAAACTGAACCTGCAATATCTCTGAGGTGTGCCTGTGTACAATTTTGTAATAAGCTGAGGGAAGGAGAGCTATGTTTATTTAATAGTCAAAGTCCTTCTTATTCCTTTGACTTAGGAGGTATGTATTCTTGAATCATCCCATGACAATACTCTTGCATTCTCAATCCCTTCTACCACTTTCCACTGCCTTTTCCTCCCCAAAAATTATAGAATGATATCCAGTTGCCTAATAGCTGAGGAGGGAGAAGAGAAACAACAAAATATTTCTTTTATTGTTAGATCCAGATTATTCTTTTACTGTGTTTTACCTTACACCCCAGTCTCATTCATGAGTCACTAGTTTTGGAAATTCTCTGATAATCTGAACACTAGTTAATCTGTGCTTAGAAATTTTTAAAATATGTCATGGCCATTTCTCCATGACATAAAGGTTTGTTGTTTTTTTTGTTTTGTTTTGTTTTTAAGATTTTATTTTTTTATTTGACAGACAGTGAGAGAACGGGAACACAGGCAGGGGGAGTGGGAGAAGGAGAAATAGGTTCCCCACTGGGCAGGGAGCTGGAGACAGGGCTTGATTCCAGGACCTTGGGATCATGACCTGAGCAGAAGGCAGATGCTTAACAACTGAGCCACTTAGGCACCCCCATGCTTAGAAATTTAAGGTGGTATTATATTGTGAGAATGAAGTTTGATTATCATTGACTTAACGGTGAAGAGTGTGTTCTTTATTGTTTAAAAATTTACTTCATTTAGTAATTTAGTATCTTAGATTTAAATTTGATTATAATTAGAAGGATCACAGGTTATTTCAAAACTTTAAGTCTCAAACTATTTGTGACTTCCACTTTTAGGTCATATAGATTTGTGCTTTGTGGAAGTGGGTTAGTAAAGCTATCTTAGGTCAAATAGAGTTTTCCCCAGCTGAAGTGCTTGCTTAGGTTTATTTGCCTTTTAGGTTACTTATTGCACTAAATTTAGGGAATTTTATTTATTTATTTATTTATTTATTTATAAAGATTTTATTTATTTATAAATAAATCTCTCTGAGAGAGAGACAGTAAGAGAGAGCATGAAAGGGGAGAAGATCAGAGGGAGAAGCAGACTCCCCATGGAGCTGGGAGCCCGATGCGGGACTCAGTCTCGGGACTCTGGAATCATGACCTGAGCCAAAGGCAGTTGCTTTAACCAACTGAGCCACCCACGTGCCCAATTTAGGGAATTTTAGACACCACATACAAATTCACTGAAGTTAAACATGGATAATAGTTGACATGATTTTGGGATTGGTTGAAGAATGTTTTTAAAGTGGCAGTACAAATGCCACCTAAAATTTTTTTTTACTGATTGTAATTCTGTAGATTTAAGTGTGAAGTGGTATTTGAAATCTGAAAACTTTTTAAGGTTCTGTTCCTGTGCTGTTTTGTTTGCAATATATTTACAGGTAAGTACCAGAGATTCATTTAATAACCTTTCCTGTGTGGCTTATCTTTGATGGTTATAGATTTTATAAATGGCACCTTATGATTTCTTTCATTAACAGAATTCTGCTTGGTCAGAGTCGTGATGGCATTGTGTTCAGCACTGATGACTATTTTCACCATCAAGATGGGTACAGGTATAATGTTAATCAACTTGGTGATGCCCATGACTGGAACCAGAACAGAGGTTTGTTTTGGGCCAAGTCTTTGGGATGGAATATTTGGCTAGGAGTTAGTTTTTACTCTCAACTTGACTTTTACCAGCGGAATGATTTGGGCAAGCTATTTAAATAGCTTTGAGACTAGCTTGTTCATCTATTAGAAGCCATGATATTTATACTTGCCTTACTTGATCAAGGTTGTTGTTAAATTAGAGGATTTAGGTAGGTATATTTTATAAATTGTAAATAGTGTACCAATATGAGCTGGTAAAATAGAGATGTGGGATATTTTGATAGCCTTTATTTTATACCTCATAAATAAATTCAAAGAACTTTTCATACTATTTTATATTCTCAAAAGGTATTTCCCTGAGAGTAATGCTATGTTTTCTGAGGCTTAATATAATGCCTGTGAATATTAAGGTTTTTCCTGTTGACATTACTCTACAAAAGTCTACTTAAATACATTTTTTAGAAGCATATCACTGAGTTTTTTTCTCATTCTGGAATTGACTGCACATTTGAGTCACCTGGGGACCTTTTAAAAAAACTTACGCCTGAATCTTAGCCCCAGAGATTCTGGTGTAGTTGGTCTGGAGTGGGTCTAAACACCCACTTTTTTTTGGAGTGGGTCTAAACACCCACTTATTTTTTGGGAAAGTTATCCAGATATTCTAATGTTGCAGTCAGGATTGAAAATTTTTGATCTAGAACTAAGTAGGTAAGTTGATTTCTTTTTTAAAAGATGAAGAGTGTATTAATGATTAAACAAATTGTTTTTCTTGTGAAAAAATTTAAATCTAACCTAATTACAGTGACTTCCATACCTCCCATCACTCAGAATTACTATCATTTATCAAGATCTTGCCTTATTTGCTTTATCTTTTTTGTTTTAATACCCCCCTTTTTTATTTGCTAAGGTATTTAAAGCAGATTTTAGACATCAGACATCTTGCATTTCAAATATTTCTTACTTAATGGCATTTTATTTAATTGCAGTACCATCATCACACCTTAAAAAAAACAAACAAACAAACAATTCCTTAACATCATAGAATATCCAGCCTGTAATGAAATTTCCCCTTGCTTTAAATATTTCTTTATAGTCATTCTCTTTGAGTCACGATACGTGCCAGGTCCTGGTAGTACTTTTAGTTTTATGTTTCCTTTAAGTTTATTAATCTCTTTCCTCCTTTTATCCCTTTTTTGCCTTTTTAACATTAATTTGTTGCAGAAGTTTGGTTGGCTGTAGAATGTCCCATATTTTGTAGTTTTCTCTTTGCTTCCTTGTAACTATTTATCCTGTTTTTCTTCTGTATTTCCTTAAATAGAAGTTAGTTCTAGGCAGGAGGATTTATTAGGTTCAGCTTAATTTTTTGGTAAGCATGATTCTGGTTGTCCCAGTTTTAGTGATACTAAGATAGATTAATAACTTCAAAGAAACAGCTTACTCTTTCCATTATCAAATTCCCTATCAACCTTACATCTAATGGTTTTATCCAACAGTGAATTGTTTCCTGAATGAGAGTTTTCATTAAAGGTAGCTAAATGGTGATTTTCTAGATCTAACATTCCTTCCATTGCTAGAATTCTTCTGTAATGAAGAACTTTTCACCTAGAAATAGCAACTAGGGTTGTCCTAAAGTACAGTATATACAGTAAAAACAGAATAGTGCTTTTTTTTTTTTAATTGACAGTTTTCACAGTAAGAAATTTCAGTGAGGATATTTTTGAGTAAAAAGTTTAATGTGAAATAAGTTTGATTATAAGATTGTTTCCTAGTATTGGTTCTGTAACACTGTGGGATTCTCCACAGAACATTATGCCACAAAACATTACTGTGTAAATCAAGTAATGATGGTATTGCAATTCCAAAAAATATTTGGGGTTACTGGACTAAGGTTAAAGAGAATAGTAGTAGGTGATAAATGGAATGAATAAAGGCAGTCGGCAGAGATAGTATATCTTTGGTGGACTGTGAAATTTATTTGTATGGGACATTTTTTTCTCTTTGTAATACCAGTCTAGAATATTACATTAAATGTTTATGCTATGAGAGTTACACTTGCTGAATAAAAAGCTGTTTAGATACACTGCTAGTTTTACTATCATTATAGCGTAAATTTTTTCAAGGGAACGATAGCTAGCAATCATCGGACATTTTGAAAATTAATAGCATGACTTACTTAAGACTAAATTTCTTTTAACAGATGTTTATTGAACACTTTCAAATGCCAGTTACCATTCTGGGAATCTCTCTCTGCTTCATGTGTATTAGAAGAATCTAAATTCATGTTAGGCCACCTATAAATTTAAAAGCTCCCCAAGGTGTCATTTTGTTTCTTAAGAGCATGGTAGTAATTTTAAGAAATGACTCTTGTTATCAGGGTATTCAAACATTATTTACTTAGGAACCCTTTCCTCCTGGAATATACTAGAATGTGGTATTGCATGGTGATTTTTCCTGGAAAGAGGATAATCTCCCCATTCCTGCAGATCAGAGATTTAATTTGATTATTAAACTTCTCTTCTACAATATAACTTCTTGGAGGTGCCAGCCTAACTATTAGACATTAAGAGGTTTAGCTTAGTAAGTTGGGCTTTTTTTTTGTTTATTTGTTTGTTTTATGGAAGATTTGTTTACCATTTATGATTGGGGATAGAGCAATGTAAGATGATAGCATCTTGATATCCTATGTGTGACCCAAATTCTAAAATTCTTTTGGTATTTAGAGACATCTTCTTCCAAATATATATTCTACCATAGTCATTATTACTTACTAACCATTAGAATTCTGTCTGCCCTTAGACACCTGTATAAGTGTTTTCATTGTGTAGAATTTAGTGTTTTGAATTCTAAGTCCCAACAAAACTTCCATATCATTGCCTTTTGCCTCAGCCTTTTAAATTTTATTGTAGGTTCTTAATTATGTTTCTTGTCTATTTACATTTAGGGGTACACACACTCCTGTTGTTAACAGTGGCTCACTGTGGCGGTGATTCTTACCTTATGGGGGAAGAGATCGCAAAGGGATAGGAAGATGTAGTTTAGAAAATTTCCATGTGATCCTAGCTCCTAATTTGAGAATTCTAGTCCTAAAAAATACTTACAAAGTCATTTGAACTGTCTTACTTAGCTATGTGGTATATAAGTTTCTTATTTCAGAAACATTATTTATAATTGTAGAATATTGGCAAATACAGATAAGCGTAGATGGCTCATATTCCTGTTACCTTCAGATGACCACTTTTGATATTTAGTAACTCTTCCCAGATCTCTGTATTTTGACCAAAGTAAGGTCATACTTAGTATACTGTGGTATAATTTGCCATTTTCAGTTAACAGTCTTCATCTTTCCACGTCAATAAATGCTCACCTCTTTTCATACTCAGACTGTATTCAGAGTAACTTGATCTTGTATTTCCTGTAAATCAAAGTTAGCTGTATACTGAAGGCTTCCTTAGTTTGAATTCAAGAAAATGTTTTTCCCCAAATGTCATTATCAATACCAGCATCTGATCCAGAAAATACCCATTGCCTGTGATTATGTCTCTTAATTCCCTTTTACTCTAGTGAGGTCCTTTTTCTTCTCACACCACTAACTCAAGAGATTGAATAGTTTTAGTTTTAAGTACAGTTGTAGAAAATTTCTTAATAATGAATGTTTAAATTTTATTTTTTATATTTTAATCTAATAGTTCTCTGGTTTTTGTTTTTGTTTTTTAAATATATTTTTTATTTCAGCAAAACAAGCTATCAATCAGGGGAGATCTCCAGTTATAATAGACAACACTAATACACAAGCTTGGGAAATGAAGCCATATGTGGAAATGGTAAATATGTGATATGAGAGAGTTTTTTAATATTTTATTCTTATCAGTTTTTCATACTCTGAAATTTTGGTTACTTTGATCTTCACTACATAAACATTTGTCCCTGTTTTCTAAAGAGGTGTGTTCATTAACTTAGTTTCTAAAAAACTGGGAATGGTACTTACTAAGAAATATGCTCATCTTGGTAGTTTTGCCTGGACTTGAAGACAGTAATTCGAAATTGTCCAGTTATGTGGTCTTACTATTTTTGTGAACCATATTATTTAAAAGTAAAATATTTCTTGGTTGAACAAATTTAGAAGTATTGTCTAAATGGAACTTCTATTTATCTGCCTTCTTTTTTACTTTAAGAAGTATTCTCTGGGTTTTTGTTTTCTTCCTTTCCTTTGTGTAGGCCATAGGAAAAGGATACAGAGTAGAGTTTCATGAACCTGAAACTTGGTGGAAATTTGATCCTGAAGAATTAGAAAAGTAAGGCACTCGAATTTTTTTGAATCCTTATCTTTGAAAAGTTTTTTTGAATCTCCTCTTTTTTTTTCTTTTCTCCTTTACTCGGTCAGTTTCTTTACTATATACTAGCTTTTGCTTGTTGAATGTTTGCTCTTTGTGAATGGGGACTACTACTCACTTTCTGACAAGAGGAACATTGACTTAAATTCAAAGTTTCTTGGGGTACATTCCCCTGGTCAGTTTTATTAAATTTTCCTTATTGAGTATGTGTGTTATTTTTTCCTCTGTAAATTCCTACATTGTTTCATAGTTTATTGAATGCTAGTAGAGATCCAGAACACTTTGAGGGAAAAGTTAGAACTTTTCCTTCTGGTTTTGAGTAGCTCACATATCTGCATTGCCCTTCAAACTTTTCTTCCCATTTTAGGCCTCATCACCTGTTTACCTGGGGCTTTCATCTTCTTTCTCTTTTCCATCTTTACTACTACAGATTCATAGTCCAAGACCCTTGTAATCAGTGTGTTTTAGAATTCAGGGTTTTTTTTGTTTGTTTGTTTTTTAAATAGAAAGGTAATATAGTACATATGCATAATCATAATCCCCTAAAGCTTGGGGCAGCATGGCATAATCACACATCATATTTTTTCTGTGGCAAGTCACTACTAATCCTCTAATTAGATAAGGAAGATTCTGCATAATCTAATGTTTGTTCTGAGTAGGTTGTGCTGCCAAAAGAGTACAGGTTTGGTTAGATTTCGTGCCATATGAGTCAACAAAATACTAAATTTTCAGACCATTTTAGATTTCAAACTTTGTGGTGAGCGGTTGTGGACTTTTGTTACTTTCAACCCTGGCTTTCTGTTTGTGTTCACCTTTATCCCTTTCCCCTCATGTCACTGGTTTTCCTATGACTCTTTTTCTTTCTTTCTTTGTTTTTATTCTCCTCTCTGCTTTTCTGTAACAACTTTGAAATGTAATTCACATACCTTACATTGCATTAAAAGTGTACACTGTTACGCTGAAAAAATTAATAAAAGGGGGAAAAAAAAAAAAGTGTACAATTACGATTTTCAGTGCAGTCGACTCTTGAACAATGCAGGGGTTAGGAGTGCTGACCTTTGGGACAGTCAAAAATCCACAGATAATGGATTTTTGAGTCTGTTTTTGATGATGACTTTTGACTTCCCCCAAATCTTGACTACTAATAGTCTGCTGTTGACTGGAAGCCTTACTGATAACATAAACAGTTGATTAACACCTGTTTCACATGTTACCTGTATTATATACTGTATTCTTACAGTAAAGTAAGCGAAAGAAAAGAAAATTTTATTAGGAAAATCATAAGGAAGAGAAAGTACATTTATAGTACTATACTATGTTTACTTATTTTTTATTTAAATTCAGTCCGTTAAAATACAATATGTTATTAGTTTCAGAGGCAGAGTTTAGTGATTCAATCAGTTACATACAATACCCAGTGCTCATTATATCACGTGCCCTCCTAGGTCCACTTACATGTGGCTTTTTTACTGTGCTGTATTTATTGAAAAAAGCCACATGTAAGTGGACCTGCCACTGTTCGAACCTTTGTTGTTCAACGGTCAACCATATATGCACAGAGTTGTGCAGCCATCACTTCTTTTTTTAAAAACCAGTTTTTTCCTCCACCTCAGCTTGCCCTCTTTCAGCTTAAATGTTATTCTGTGTGTGATGTTCAACTAATTCTTTTTCCCCGACCTTTTATTCATTTTGTTACCCTTTTTTCCCTTTCTGATTTGCACACCATGTGTTCATATGTGAGTAAAACGGATAGATTTATGAGTAACTAGTATTATTCATCTGCTTCTGTATGTATAATACACCTCAGTTAGAAGAGATGGAAGTTTAAAAACTAAAGCTGTTTGGGTTATGCAGAATAAATGAATTGATGAAATACAGTTAGGCTTCATTAACGTTTGAGGGACTGTTGAAGTTTATTAGAATTCTTAATATAATTGACTTTACAAAATAAAGTCAGTTTAACTGATATGCAGAATACTTCGACAGAGTTTTTTTTTTTTTTTTTTTTTGGTAAATTGATGGAATTACCAATTTTGACATCTTGGGGATTTAGTTAGTCATATCTTGTCAATTTCAACTTCAAATCCCTCTTTTTCTTTTTTTATCTTCTAGTCCTTTTTGCTTTTTCTTCTCATCTTGAACATAAACAAAAACAGTTTAAAAAGTAAACATTTTCTTTTCTGGGAAAAATTAATTAGCATTAGTAAATCTAGAACTATAATATTAAATGTAAAATATGTTCCTATGTGTTTTGCCATGTCCAAGTCAAGTTATAGAAAACTACAAGGGTAAAATAAATTATAAAATGTTTTTTGAGGGTCAAAAATAATTTAAACCACTTTTTGTTGTTACAGTTAAACCCACAGAAAATGACATAAAATATAAATACACAGCTTAACAAATTTCTTGTAAAGGCAGATACTCACTTAACCATTATATAGGAATGTTACCAACACCTCAGAAGTTATATGAATTCCTTTTCCCAATAATAATTCCCTGGTAATTACTTCCTTCTCTTTAATATATCTTTTTTCTTCATATTTTTTAATATGTCTTTTTTTCTAAAACATGTTTTGCCTAACACGATAGTTTTTTTTCAAGCTTTATATAAGTAAAATACAGTATGTGTTCACTGTGCCTAGTTTCTATCACTCAACATTATGTGAAATATGTCCAAGTTGTTATATTTCTAATAATAATTTGGTATTGGTAATAAATTTTAAAAATGTAAAAGGAAGTGTCCTAACATACTTTGAAAAGTAATAAATATTTCATTCTGATTTTTGTAATCCCAGAAGTTCACTCAATTCCTCTATAATTTCCAGTACACTGTCTCATAATCTTTGATTTTGTTATGAAAAGAGGGGGAAGATTAACTCTGTGGTTCAGTGAATTGGTAGTGAGTTTTATGTGACAAAGATATTATCAGTTAACATTTTGCTGTGATTTATGGTATCTTTAAATCTTTAAAAAATACTATATTGTTAAAATTTTTGAGAGCCAGTGTAAATTTTTTTTGTTTAAAATGTGGGTGAATGAGATGTATCTTTTAGTATTTATTTGTAAATATAATTTAGAATCTGTACTCTGTTACTCTAAAGCAGTTTAATATCTAAACCTAGACATTCTAAAGAATTAAAATCCTTTTCTTTTTTGGTAGGAGGAATAAACACGGTGTATCTCGAAAGAAGATTGCTCAGATGTTGGATCGTTATGAATACGAAATGTCCATCTCTATTGTAATGAATTCAGTGGAACCGCCACACAAAAGCACACAAAGACCTCCTCCTTCACAGGGGACACAGAGGTGGGGAGGCTCTCTAGGCTCACATAATCAAGTCTCTGTTACAAATAATCATTAAACTGGCTATTTTCAGCTAACACACTTGTTGCTTGCCCAAAAAAAATTAGTGAACCTATCTTGAAGTTTAAATAGTTTAAACTTAAAAAAAAAAAAGACTGTTGCCTCACAAAGGATGTTCCCCACAAGTTGTTTAAATCCTAAAGTGTAAATAAAAATTATATAAAATCGTTTTTTAAATGCTTTTATAATTTCTTGTTGTAATTCCCTTGGGTTATTATGAGAACACCTTAGTGGAGTGGGTAGGACCTAGAATAGTTTTTCTACAACTGAGTTTTAAACTAATTATATCTATTTTGTAAATAATGTTGAAAGTTTTATAGCTCTTACTAAATCTAACTTTTCATAAAATATTAGTATTTTTTCTTAACTACCTTAAATATATAAGAAATACTTGATACAGGCACCTCAGTTGATTCATTATACAGGTAAAATTATGTTTGTGCAAATTCATCTATATGACAAAAATATTTCTGAGTTATAATTAGCATATCACTTAGTTAAATTCTCCATCAAACGCTATATAGCAGTAGTTGTATCAACCACCTGGGTGGTTTTCTCCATGATATACATATTCATAATATATAATATACCCATATTCATCACCCTTCTCAAACCATCCCCCTACCCTTCACACTCCCCAATTCTGGAATGGATAAATAGGGAAATCACTGTATATTTTTCAAGTTATTCTGATAATATATCACTTTTCTCTATTTAACACTATATAATTCTAATATAAAAACCATTTTGGACACATTCTTAGCATTAATGGTAAGATTTGTCTTGTAGGATATTTTATTTCTCCTCATTTCAGTTTTTTTGTTGACCAGTTATATATCTCATTGAATAGTTTTCTTTATTAGATTGTGTTTTGTCCCTTAAAATTTAAAAGCTGAGATGGAATTCATTTCTGAGACTTTATAATTCATCCTCATCTTTGATTTGCTCTTTTTAAGGAAAAAGCTCCAGCTGGTTACATGCTATTAAAAAAAAAAGTTACGATCCTTCAGATGTTTTACATGATAATATTTCATGGCCCATTAACTTTCTCCTAACCCAGCACATCCTAACTCTAGTAATCTTTCTTCTGTTGTTGTTTAAACCTTTTGCTGTTCTTTTCAACCTTACTTTAAATATTCTCCCACATTTATATTACTTTTTAAGTAATTCTAAGTGCAACTCTCAAAACTAAATACAGTACTCTCAACAAGGTCTGTATTATGTTGCCTTTAGGGAGATAAGAATATGATTTCTATTTATTTGTACTATTCACCGCTGTTTACATTTGAATGGATATTAGTTTGCTTTATTTTGTTTAACACGTGTTTGTATGTATTCATGTTAACTAAATATGATATAGTAAATATGCTAACTCATGTTTTGTGTGTAAATGTATATATATTTATACATATACACATTTTCTTCATCTGCTATTTTCATGTATTTTGTTTCATAGTAATACTTCTTGGTATTTAAGCTTATGTTTTCCAGCATTTTACTGTGTACATTAGCACATGTTGAAAATAGTATAGAAGGATTTAATTTGGAGACAGGTGAAACAACTGTTAGATATTATATAGTGTGTGTTCCTTTCCCTCTGTCTTTATAAAACTGTTGGGAGTAATAGTGCTATGAATCTATAGTTTATGATTAATAGATGCGAAATTAGCACGATTTATTTTATGGAAGTAGAGAATTGCCTTTGAAAGTTACAAATTATAAAGAAATATGTTCATGTTAGACAGTAAGTCTGAAATAAATTTCCAGATTTTATTATGGGTCAACTTCATCTTTTAGTACTTCTGAGTACTTAAATAATCATGTAGAGATCATTAATCATTGCTGATTTATTTTAGTGTAAATCCATATTGAGGCAGAGAAATTAACATTCTGAAAAACTTTGAAGATTTTTTTTTAAGGACTGAAAATTAGTAGTTCCTCTAAATATATTAAATTAATAGTTCCCCTATTAGCATTCTGGTTAATTTTATTTTTATTTTTTGAATGATAATAATCATGAGTATGCAATAAAAGATACCAAAATCACTGTTATAAGTCATTGCTTTAAGTCTATAAAAATCTTTAAAAATCAAAGAAATTTACTGATTAAAGATACTTCATCAGAATTTTTCTTGTATTCAGATATTCTTGGGTTTTTTCTCCCCCAGTTATTTTCTTAATGGAATAGCCTCAATTGCTATGCCCCATTCTAAGTTGGTCTCCATCCCAAAGAATAAATGCAGCATTAGTCATCATATTTAACAAAGATAAAATACTTTAGTTAAGCAGAATGCAGCTTAACCTAAGTTGTTTTTTTATAGGCTTGGTATAAAAATCACTTCCTTTTTGATAAGCAGATTTATGGTTTTCTATATGTCATAGTCCTGCTAGCAAAAATACTCATGTGGTCTTTAAGTTGAACTGTTGGTACTGCTTTTTAAATAGGTAATCTTTATTTTCCGTATTCACCTTTTCAAAAGAAAATTTTAACTTTTTAATATTTTATGTCTGTTTTAAAGTAAGATTGTTTATAAAAGATTGGGTTGTATTTTGTTGTTGGAGCAATAGGGTGGATTTAAGTATTTGAAGTTTGGTTACTTCTTATCTAATTAATATAGATTGTGGAATTTTCTGGTTTTATGTATAGGTAACTTCTGAAAGAGTTTATGATTTCAGAGGGTGTGAAATACTTATTTTGACCATATTTGAGTTTTTGTTGCAGAAATGTCTGATTTTCTGAGCCTGGTTTTTAAAGTATTTATAAAGAAAATTGGTGGTGTTCTCTTTGGAAAATGTGAAGAAATGTGGTTGTTTATATATTAGTGCCTTGATCAGATAGGTTTGCTAGTCTTCATTGAAGTTTTATTTAGTATTCTAACATAAATGCAGTAACTGAGTATTTGTTATTAGGGCTGAAGATGTATGTGTGTGTGTGTGTGTGATTGTTCTAACATTTGCAACCCATCAGAGTAACACCTTCGTCTAGAATCATAACAGTATTGTTTAGTTTTGTTAAAATAACCATTCAGAATAAATATTTGGTAGTGCGGAAAAAGATTGAGTTAATGGCTTTAAAGTTAAATTTTATAGGTTATAATTTATAAATAAAAAAATTTTTCCATTAAAATTGTTAGATGTAATTCTTGTGAATTTACAGAGGAAGGAGTGATTTTGTTAAGAGATTAATGAACATCTCCTTTTGATGGTTTTCTTTCTCTTTACTAATTAAGATTGGCACACCAATTTTTATTTTATTTTTAAGATTAAGGTATTTTTAAAATAACTGGTTTCCCTATATGTATATCATATATATGTATATATATATATTTTCTTCTTAAAATCCTTGGGATGGTAAAAGATACTGTTTAGTTTGTTGAATGAAATAAGTTCTGAAAGAGGAGTAGTTAGTGATTTTCTCTTGTGTCTTTCTGATTCCTTTTTTCATATTTAAAACAACATTTAAATTAATTCAATTCATTTGATTCAAATTGCTAAGTATCTTTAGTCCAAAAAATTTTCACTCTTTGCATAGTTTGTAAATTGTAGAGCAGACTTTGAAAAGTTTATAATTACGATGTTTGCAGCCAGGTTCAGAAAACTTGTAATAGACTGATTATCATTTATATTCAATTTCTTTATTTAGAGCAGATTAAGAAGCATAAGTTTTATAATAGAATACATTTGTAAGCTTAATTTTTAATATATCTTCTGTGAAAATTTTAAACACATTGTCAATGTCAAATTATGCACAGAAACAAGGGGAAGGAGTAGCACAAATAACTTTTTGAAAAGAGAGCCTCAAGCTAAGGCTGTGTCTGTTGGAAAATTTGACTTTAGGGTGCATTTAGTAGAACTTTATTTTAGTAACTTAGATTAGAAATAATCTCTTCATTCTCCTTTTCCCTAACAAATTTTATTCTCTGAATGATAACCCTGTTGTGTTCCGGGTGTGATAATTGCGGTAATCACATATTATTGTACATTTCCCAGTGTAAGACCCATTAATTTCAGTAACTGTCTTAAATTTAAGTATGAATAAAATAGATTATTTTATTTAGCATGGACACAGTTACATTTTGTCCTCTAATCCTAGAACAAGACACAATCACATTAACAAGCATTACCCCTACTTTGGTGAGTAACTGAACACTTCGCTTGAGAATGTCTTCCAGTTGTAAATATTGCAGGGTGTTTTTTTTTTAGTTAAACTTTTTGTAGATTAGTGGGAAGACTGAGAGATTTTTAAGATGACCTAGGGGCTTTTTGCCATTCAAATTATTAGTAACTAAGGGGAAATAATAATAGGGAAATAATCTGTTCATTCGTATTTAAAATTGTGTTCAAGTTCAATAGAGTCCTTTGAAATACACTTTATTTGGATTATTTTCTTGTTTTGCAGTTTTAACTGCATTCTCAGACAGGACATCTAAAATCAAAGTTTTGCCCTTGAGGTTAGTTCATCTACAGCTGTCAGTTACAGTTGTACAACTCCGTAGTGTCTCTTCAATTATAATCCTGAACTCTTTTTAAGTTTTTTTAGTATTACAAAATGAAATTTGATTTTGGGAGGGGATTGTGGGTTTTTCCTCTGCCTTTATTATTTTTTCTTTCTGTTTTTTTGTCTTTAATAGTATTAGGAATTGTGTTTCTTGCTTCTTTCATAGTCTTTCCTGTACACATTTTCTTTTTCTTCTGTCCATTTTCTGCTCAGCCATCCTTGTGTAACTGCATAACATTTTTAATGAAGATGGTGGGATGGTAAGTGGCTGACAAAAATGGCAATAAATTTCCCCCTCCTGTGTTTCATTGAACTCACTGTTCCTTAGGAAACTTACTTAATTAACCATGTTAAATTTATAGACCAGCAGCTTTGCAGTTGGTTTCCTGATCCTGCTATTTAGTTAGAACTTAGATATGAAAATACTTGGAAAGATTTATAAAAATCTAAGAATCCCATAAGCATGGCATAGTACTTGGATCTTAATTCAAGAAAAATTTATTTTATAATGCTTAAGCGTCATGATGATAGTCTTGTTGGTAAGTAGTAGTTGGGAATTCAGTATTGTAGAAATCAGTGATACATCATGATTCTCTAGACCACCCTTATTAAAGAATGGAGTGATTCTGAAGGAAAGCTGATAGCTTGTTTTGAGTTCAACCTCTACAAGTGCTTTATATTGTGGAATGCTGCTACAGTGAGCAGTAAGAATTTAATAGCAACAAGCCTTAATATAATAATGTTCATTTAAGTAGGTGCCATTTATTTAATGCCTGTCAATGCCACGCTCTGTTGTAATTGTGATTGTTAACAGGTTTAGAGTTTTCATAGCAGTCCTACAAGGGTTGTTTTTTTTTTTTTTTTTAGATTTTTATTTATTTATTTGACAGAGAGAGATCACAAGTAGGCAGAGAGGCAGGCACAGAGAAAGAGAGGGAAGCAGGCTCCCTGCTGAGCAGAGAGCCCGATGTGGGACTCGATCCCAGGACCCTGAGATCATGACCTGAGCCGAAGGCAGCGGCTTAACCCACTGAGCCACCCAGGTGCCCCTACAAGGGTTTTTTAAAGAGGAAACAGTAACTTAACAGAGGTTAAGCAAAGTTCTCCAACGTAATTTCTCTGGGGAAGATACGTAACTGGGATCCAACTCTAGGTCAGACATATTCCTCACGATAGCCCATTTTATCTTTTTTTTTTCATTTTTAAGTATATTTTTTAAAATTAACATATAATTTATTATTTGCCCCAGGGGTACAGGTCTGTGAATCAGGCTTACACACTTCACAGCACTCACCATAGCACAACCCCCCCCACAATGTCCATAACCCAACCACCCTCTCCATACCTCCCCTCCCCCCAGTAACCCCCAGTTTGTTTTGTGAGATTAAGAGTCTCTTACCATTTGTCTCCCTCCCGATCCCATCTTGTTTCATTTTTTTCCTTCCCTATGCCCCAAACCCTCCACTTTGCCTCTCAAATTCCTCATATCAGGGAAATCATATGATAATTGTCTTTCTCTGATTGACTTATTTTGTTTAGCATAATACCCTCTAGTTCCATCCGCATCGTTGCAAATGGCAAGATTTCATTTCTTTTGATGACTGCATAGTATTCCATTGTATACATATACCACATCTTCTTTATCCATTCATCTGTTGATGGACATTTGGGTTCTTTCCATAGTTGGGCTATTGTGGACCTTACTGCTATAAACATTCAGGTGCACGTGACCCTTTGGATCACTACATTTGTATCTTTACGGTAAATACCCAGTAGTGCAATTGCTGGGTTGTAGGGTAACTATATTTTCAACTTTTTGAGGAAACTCCATGCTGTTTTCCAGAGTTAGCGCATTTTATCTTTTAAAGATAGTCATCTTTTTTTTTTTTTAAAGATTTTATTTATTTATTTGACAGAGAGAGAGATCACAAGTAGGCAGAGAGGCAGGCAGAGAGAGAGGAGGAAGCAGGCTCCCTGCGGAGCAGAGAGCCCGATGCGGGGCTCTATCCCAGGACCCTGAGATCACGACCTGAGCCGAAGGCAGCGGCTTAATCCACTGAGCCACCCAGGCGCCCCGATAGTCATCTTTTTAAAAATTATTACCAATATAGCCTTTTTTTTTTAAGGTAGGAAAGAAATTCCAGTGAAGATTTGAGTGCATCTTTAATGGTACCTTTGTTTTGTTTTTTCATTTTTTAAAAAATTTAAATTTGAGGGGCGCCTGGGTGGCTCAGTGGTTTAAGCCTCTGCCTTCGGCTCAGGTCATGATCTCAGGGTCCTGGGATATAAGCCCCGCATCGGGCTCTCTGCTCGGCGGGGAGCCTGCTTCCCCCTCTCTCTCTGCCTGCCTCTCTGCCTACTTGTGACCTCTCTCTCTGTCAAATAAATTATTTTAAAAAAATTTAAATTCGATTAATTAACATATAATGTATTGGTTTCTGAAGTAGAGGTCAGTGATTCATTAGTCTGAATGGTACCTTTGGATTTAGAGGGTTGGAGGTATGTTAATTTAGTAACAAAATTGAATATAGAAACCTTTAAATGACCATTGAGAGTCCCATTTTTAAAAGATGACTGAAAGCAGAAATACCATTTAGTGTTTAGTGTTTTCTACAAAATGTACATTGATGTAATTGATAATCATGTTTCAGCAACATGTTTTCAATTGGATTTTTACACATGCAGTTGTGCTCTAATGTTTAAAATTTATTTTAATTTTTGATTTTAATTAGCTTTTGAAATGTGTAGTATTCAGTAAATGGATTAAGTTACATAAGCTGTTTGTTTTGCTGATTTTGAGGCACTATTTCCCAGACTAGATCAGCACTGTAAGTGGTCTTTCTTTTTCTTTTTCTTTTTTTTCTTTTAATGTTCACATATTCCTTAAGTCTGCCCTAGTAGTAGATGTTACGGAAATTACATCAATTTTCTGAATTTCTGAAGAATTACGCATTTCTTTCTTTTATA
This sequence comes from Meles meles, assembly GCF_922984935.1. Classification (NCBI taxonomy): domain Eukaryota; kingdom Metazoa; phylum Chordata; class Mammalia; order Carnivora; family Mustelidae; genus Meles; species Meles meles. Next base: position 14,569,599 of record NC_060079.1, on the reverse strand, counting down.
ATAGCATCTTTTTCTTCTGTGTTTAACTTTCCAGAATTAAAGAACAATAAAAGAGCCAGTTAATTAAGTTTAATATATAAATAATAAATTGAGTTAATTAGATTCTACAAGGAAAACCTCTAAATACAAAATGAAAAATTCTTATTGTTGAGTATTCACCTTATTTTGTTTTAGTTAACCTAAAAAAATAGAAGGACTTGATGTTGTTTAGGTTTTCTTAATCCATAGAGTAGATTGGGATTTTTTTTTTTTTTATTGTTTTTGAATGTGAAAGCAGAAGTAGAATTTTTGTTGGAAAAGGAAAGACTTCTTGAAAAAAGAAATAGCATAAGTTTCATCAGTAGATTAAACTAGTTTTCAGTTCAGGACCTAGAAAGCAGCACATTATCGAATTGAGGTTATTAGAATATAGTACAATGTAACACTGGCAAAGATGTGATTAAAACATTTAAATTCAAATATAAGTAAATTGAAGTGTGTACAAGAAATGTAATAGGAGGCCTGGCCTGGACCAGACCATTTGAAATAATGTAAAATTAATGAGGAAATAATGTAAAATTAATGAGGAAAAAAATTAATGAGAAAAAAAATTAATGAGGACCATTTTTTAAAATTTTTATTTATTTTTTTTTTAAATATTTTGTTTATCTGAGCGAGAGATCACAAGTAGGCAGAGAGGGGAAGCAGGCTCCCTGCTGAACAGAGAGCCTGATGCGGGGCTTATATCCCAGGACCCTGAGACCATGTCCTGAGCTGAAGGCAGAGGCTTAACCCACTGAGCCACCCAGGTGCCCCCAAAATGCCATTTTTAAAAATATTCAGAAATGATAGGGAAGAAATTGTTAAGGTTAGTTGGATAGTGGTCAAAGTGGTATTTCTCCCTCTCTATCTCACTTTTGTTTTTCAAAAACCAGTAGAGCCCAAGTTATTAAAAAAGATTGATTATCTTGTATCCTGAGTGCCATAAAACAGGGTCTTCCTTGTCACCCTTGGTTACTACTGGGTCTTCGGATCTTTGTGCCTTTAAAAAGCGTCAATAAAATATTTGTTGAATGGTAGACATAGTCTTCTCCCCAAAACAGTCAACAACCTTTTGATAGTAAGGACACAATTGATCTAAGTAGAGCAACTTCTGTTCTTAATCTTAGCTTTCCCCATGAAATTTCATCATTTCTCACTTGGGCATGGTAGTCTCCCCACTTTTCTTTGTCAACCTATAATTTTATTCACAGAGCAAGTAATGTATAATTTAAAAAAATTTTTCTTAATGTAAATGATATCACTCCTCACTTAAACTCTACTACTTCCCCACTTAAACTCTACTACTTCCCTGACCCTGACTTGCACAACTCTCCCTTTCCCTTTCTTTTTTTTTTTTTTTTTTAAAGATTCCACTTATTTATTTGACAGAGAGAGTGAGAGGGAAGCAGGCTCCCTGCCGAGCAGAGAGCCCGACGCGGGACCCGATCCCAGGACCCTGAGATCAGGACCCGAGCCGAAGGCAGTGGCCCAAACCACTGAGCCACCCAGGCGCCCCTCCCTTTCCCTTACTACATTCCATCTATACTGGTCTTTTTGTCTGTTCTTCAAACATGCTAAGCTTTATCTTGCCTTAAGCACTGGCTCTTTTCCTAGAATGCTGTCCTTCTACTCTTCTGCCGAGCGTTTCAACATTCAGGTGTCATTTCAAATGTCACCTTTGCAAAGAGGCCTTCCCTGATTATTTCAATCTTAAGTAAAATAGACCTTTCCCTATCACTCTTAATACATTGCTACATTTTGTTTTTATCATAGTACTTATTAGTAATTGAAGTTATCTTATTTAATACTGATTTGTTGGGGGGTGTGCCTGAACAAGAATATACATCCCATGAGAATTTGTTTATTTTGTTTGAGCTGTATCCGCAGAATCTAAACTGTAATATTGTAGGAGCTCATTAAATATTGACTGAAGGATTTGGTACTTACTGCTTCTGTTACTAATAGTATCGAGCCTCAAATGTATTTTCTGCTTAAACCTGGTGTTTGAGCTTCAGCCTTTTACTTACCTGCCTACCTAATATTTTTAATTTTAATACTTTTAAGACTGGAAAATTGAACAGTGACCTTCTCTCCCATCTCTGGATTTCTATGATTTCCTTATATAGTGAATGGCTCTACCATCCATTTCTATAAGCCAGAAACTTGGGAGTTGTCTTTGATGCCCTCTGGATCCCCCTCATACTCAGTCCACCAACCAGGGCCTGTGGATTTTGCCCCTCAAATATCTCTTGAATCTATTCATTTTTGACTGTCATATCTCTAGTTTGCTCTGAGTTGAGTCCCCACATCGGTTCTTACTTCGTTCTAACCCTTTGCACAGCCTAACCAGACTGAAGTATAATGGACATATGAAAAAGTGCTTAAATTTTAATTGTATAGCTCACATTTTCACAAAGTGATCATCATATCCATGTAACAGAACTCTGCTCAAGAAACAGAACATTACCAGCACCCTCCTTGCCAGAGTGATCTTTATAAAATAAAAATATAATCACATGTAAAACTTTTTAGGTGTTTCCCATTGTTTTTAGGCTAAAGACCAAAAACCATACAGTGACATTTAAGACCCTGGTTGATGTGACCTCTACCTTCCTATCCAACCTCATGTTTTATTACTCTTCTTACTTTCTGTATTCCAGCCCCACTGGCCACTTCTCAGTTCCTTGACTGTGCTCTTTGGTTTCCCTTCCTGGGACGTTCTGTGTGTACACACCCCTTCCATACTCATCCTTCAGATTTGAGCTCTTCAAAGAAACCTTTTGAACATAGCAGGCTTGACAAGGTCCAAAATACCTGGTATAAGTTCTCATATACTTTTTATTTGTTAATTTGTATGATTATATGATTGTTTTCCCTCATTATTTTTAAGTCAGAGATTTTGAGTCAGACATTGTATCTGTTTTGCTCACCATTGCATCATGGTCATTAGCTAGCACAGTGGCTAGGAAAGAGTGATATGTAGTATTTATCACAAGAAGTGAATATGAGTATTCTCAGCCTGTTGTGGGCTGAATTTTGTCACCTCAAAGTTCATGTGTTGAAGTCCAGTACCTCGAATGTGACTATTTTGGGATATAGAGCCTTTCCAGGCAATTGAGATAAAATGAGATCTTGTGGTTAGATAGACCCAAATCAAATATGACTGGTGTCCTTGTAAGAAGTGATTAGGATAGACACATGTAAATGGGAGACCTTGTGAAGACACTGGAGAAAGACTGCTATCTGAAAGCCAAGGAGAGAGACCTTTGAAGAAATCAATTCTGCTGACACCTTGGTCTTGGGCTTCTAACCCCCACAATTGTGAGAAAATTAATTTCTGTTGTTTAAGCCAACCAATCTGTGTTACTATGTAAATTTGGCAAAGTAACATAGATTTTGGTACTGGGAAGTGGGGTGCTGCTGTAATACCTAGAAATATTGAAGTGACTCTGGGACCGGGTATGGTGGAGGTTTGAGGAATTTTGAGGTGCATGTTAGAAAAAAACAGTGTTACCTCTGGAAATCTGTCAGTAGATATGTGGATGTTAAAGGTGATTCTGGTAAGGGCTATGAAAGGAAAGAGATGGTTTCTGTTGTCTTGGAAAGATATACATATGATCACAGAGTCTTGGTAGAAATGACAAAGATGCTTTGGTGAAGCCTCAGATGGAAATGTTACTGAAGAATGAAGAAAAGGCGATCTTGTTAGAATGTGACAAAGAACTGGCTAAATTGTATCCCAGTATTTTGTGGAAAATAGAACTTGTATAATGAACTTGATTATTTAGCTGAGAGTTCAGAGCATTAAGATCCACAGCTTCATTTCTTCTTGCTTATAGTAAAATGCAAGAGGAGAAAGAAATTGAGGAAAGAATTGTTAAGCAAAAAGGAACCAAACTTGAAGACGTGGAAAATTCTCAGCCTATGCTTATTTTGAAAAAGTAGAAATTATGTGTTCTGGAGGTAAGATGAACATTGTTGCTAGAAAACGGTTTGCTAAAGAGATTATGGGCATGTAATTTAAGCATCCAGTAAGCTGCCTCAGCAGAAATAGAGATGGGATTATGCTAGCAGAAACCCTAACGGCTTGGGCTGAAAGAGACAAAACAGGATGAAACGAAGGAGGCCCCCATATTGCTGGGATTCCATAAGACATGCCCTACTGACCTGTCTTATGATCTGTCTGTGATTATGTGTTGTCCTTAAGGAACAGGATGACCCTGAAGAAGGTTCAGAAGCTGGCAGGGTGGCCATGGCCACCATGGGATCAGAGCCCCAAGCCTGAGGGATTGGGGCTACCACACTGCTGGGCCTGGAAGGCAGGGCCTCCACCTAGAGGACAGAGCATGGAGCCAAAGAGGGATTATTCTTTAGCCTTAAAATCTAGTGCACTTTGCCTTGTTAGTTTTTGAATTGTGATCCATTACCCCTTTCTTCTTTGTGATTTTTCCCTTTTGGAATGAGAATGTCTATTCTATGCCTGTCCCACTATTGTATTTAGAAAGCAAGTAACTTACCTAGATTCATAGTTACAGTTGAAGAGGAATTTTGCCTCAGGATGAATCCTAACTGAAGTCCACCCATATCTGATTTAAATGATACTTAGATGAGGTATTGAACTTAGAGTTGATGCTGGAATGAGTTAAGACTTTTTAGGAGTTGTTGGAATGCAGTGAATGTTTTTTGCTTGTGAGAAGGACATGAGTTGTGGGGATGAGAAAGTAGAGTGTCACAGACTGAGTTGTGTTACCTCAAAATTTATCCTAACCCCCAGTGCCCCAGGATGTAACTATTTTGGAAGATAGAGAATGAGGTCATAAAGATGGGCTCTTAATTTAGTTTGACTGGTATCCTTATAAAAAGAGGATATTAGGACACAGACACATACAAAAGGAAGACCATACGAAGACACTGGAAGAAGACAGCCATCTATCGGGTAAGGAGAGAGGCCTTAGAAGAAACCCAACCCTGCTGACATTTCAGTCTCAGACTTGAACCTCCAAAATTCTGAGAAAATAAATTTCTGTTGATTAAGTCACCCACCCAGTCTGTGGTACTTTGTCACAGCCTTACCAAACTAATACACAACTACTACTAGCTAGTTGAGAGACATTTGTGTGACATTTCCTTCTCTTCTGCAGCACCTTCGTGTGTAAAATAAGTATATTTGACTGAATCAGTTGTTCTTAATTTTTAACTCAAAGCTTTCCGAAAATGTCAGGTGTTTCATTCAGAAGTATACAGTGGGTTGCCTGACACTAGAGATGTTCACAGTATAATTGAGTTCTGTGTTTCAGACTGTTCCTTCAAGGCCCCTTCGGGATTGTGAAGAACAGAAACCTCCACTTACAGTAGAACATAGAATTCGAAATTGCGTCATTAGAAGATAACAGTAGCAGTTCTGACTACAGCTTGGGCAAGCCACTTAACTTTCTGAAACTTGCCCTCATAAGTAAGAATAATACTTTCTCACTCTATAACATAAGGTTGTTGGATGGATTAAACGAGATGAGTGTGTTAGAGTTTCACCTGAAATAGCTGTTCTTGTGTTAGCCCTGAAATTCTGTGATTTTGTTTTGCTTTTTGGTGATTTTACCTCTTTTGATATATACTAGTGAAAGGGCAGAGATTGAAACAAACCAATTGATTTTTATACTAGTTAGAAATGCTGGGATATATCTGGAAGGATAAAGTTTGATTTTTTTGGTTATTAAATTTGTCAAAGATCTTTATAGTCCTTCCTCATCAGCATAGGCCCTTGAGTTAAGCTGTAGAACAGCCCAAAACAATTTATGATAATGCACGTACCCTTCTAGCATGCATATCAGCATTATTAGTTTATCTGTGTTGTATGAACTTGGTGTGAGCCAATCAGTTTGATATTCCAATTTTTACCGACAAATTTGGTATGATTAGTTTCACAGAGCAGTGTATTGGCAAGACCACACAAACACATTTCTTCAAAAGAAGAAAGAAGGATATTTGTTTTGTTTTGTTTTAATGCCAAGCATGATGAGACTCCCCCCGTCACCCCCACCGCCTCCAGCCCATCTTCTTGGAGATAATTTTTCCTTTGTTTTTCATATATGACCTTTTATATAAAGTTTATGTCTTGATGTGATGGAACAGTTAATTACAGCCTGGGCTTCTACGAAATGAGTTATTCAAAATGGGAACATCAGTTTGAGTGTGTCAGTTTTCAATTTTTGTAATACGGTTAGAAAAGTGGTAAGAGTTGTCACAAGATTCATTTGATAAAAGGTGAAAGGTAAAAGGCAATTTGTAATTTTTTTAAAATATTTTTTATTTATTTGACAGAGAGAAATCACAAGTAGGCAGAGAGGCAGGCAGAGAGAAAGGAGGAAGCAGGCTCCCCGCGGAGCAGAGAGCCCGATGCGGGGCTCGATCCCAGGACCCTGAGATCATGACCCAAGCCGAAGGCAGAGGCTTTAACCTACTGAGCCACCCAGGCGCCCCTGTAATTTTTTGAGATACAATTAGTACCTCGTTTTTTTCTCTATGTTTAAAAATGTATTTATTTGAGAGAGAGAAAGTATGTGTGTGCAGGTGAGAGTGGAGGGGGGAGAGGGAAAGAATCTCAAACAGACTCCCTGCTGAGCACGGAGCCCAACACAGGGTTCATCTCGTGACCTGAGCCAAAATCGAAAGTCGGATGCTTAATTGACTGAACCACCCAGGTGCCTCTCATTTTTTTAAATGATAGCATTCTAAGTATTTTATGACATAACATTCTTCTTGACTCATTATTTTGTGCTCTATTACAGTGAAGTAGGTGAATTACTATATTTAGAAACAATTTGTTTATAGAAAAATGAGGTTATCTGTAGGCAGAATAAATAACATTCAATGGAGAAGGGAAATCAGAAGAAAAAGCAGTTTTTAATTAGTTAAATAGGGGCACCTGGATGGCTCAGTTGGGTAAGCATCATGGGATGAAGCCCCATGTTGGACTCTTTGCTCAGCAGGGCGCCTGCTTCTCCCTCTGCCTGCTGCTGCTCCTGCTTGTGTGTTCTTTTTTACTGTCAAATAAAATCTTTTTTTTTCTTAAGATTTTTATTTATTTATTTGACAGAGATCACAAGTAGGCAGAGAAGCAGGCAGAGAGAGAGAGAGGGAAGCAGGCTCCCTGCTGAGCAGAGAGCCAGATGCGGGACTCGATCCCAGGACCCTGAGATCATGACCTGAGTCGAAGGCAGCAGCTTAACCCACTGAGCCACCCAGGTGCCCCAAATAAAATCTTTTTTAAAAAATAATTAATCTTGAGACTTCCAAGTAAGATGTCAGTAGATTGCTATGGTATGGAAATGATGTGGAATGTTCGGACATGTGTGTTTGGTTATATGAATTCTCCCTTTATAGGAGCTAGGTTAGATTTGCTGAGGGTACAGAGCAATAGTAGGTCTCTAGAACTGAAACTTGGGAGCATCTTGCCCACTGGAGGAAAAGGAGCCATATTGGGTCTTAACAACTATAAGTCTGAGAAAATGTGAAGATTATGCTAAGGGAACATAAGTTCAGTCAACAAATATGAAACAAAGCTGTGGTTAACTGGAAGACAAGAAGTCAGGAGCCAGAAACCGAAACAAAACTTTAGTAAGTAAGGCTGGCTGCATGCAGCATGTCATGAGTGTTGTTGAAATGCTGGAGGCACGCTTTGCTGTTAGCTGTATCATTTCTTGGTGGGAAATGGACTGATTTTAAGTTACAGAATTGGACTAGGAAAAAACAAGGCTTCCTTGAATTGCCTTTCCTAGTGCATATCAGAATGCTATATGTTTTTCCTAAGTACATTAAGTACTCTTGGGACAATCTTTACAGATACGTAGTAGAAGTACTCCGTGCAGTAGGGAAATAGGTGGAAGCAGTAGCTACTGGGAGTGGAATGGTGTTTTCTGATGGGGAATGTGTTTGGGAAATACAAGCCAGTAATGAGAAGAGGCAGTAAAATGTTTTCTGCTTTTCCACTGTTCAGTTAATGAGTTGGTTGTGAGTGAAAGGTGGAAGACTAAGCGTGGGGAAGTCTTCCTGGAGGTGTTGATTTCTAAGCCTAGTCTAAAAATGGGATTTTAGCAAGAGAAAAAGTATGGAAAAAGGGCCTATAGGCAATAACAACTGAGTGATCAAGGGCTCAGAGGCAGGAAGCAGTAATACATTTATTCATGCATGTATTTACTCAACAGTATATCGTGAGTGCCCTACTATATGCCAGGCATTTTTCTAGGTGATAGAGATACAGTCCTCTGCTGTCCTAGAGTCAGTGTAGGGAAGCAGACCCTACACCAATAAATAAATGAGAAATGCTGTGGGAAACACTGGAAGCAGCATAAATGGGACAGGGAGGGTGGGGCTTAGGGGTATTGGTGCTACTTTACCTGGAGTCATCATAAAGGCCTAACTGAAGAGGTAACTTTTGAGCAGAGACTTGAAGAGAGTGAATTATCAAGGACAGCAATGTAGGAAGAGCATTCCAGACAATGGATCCTGCAAGTGGGGGCCCAGATGAGGTGGGACTGTGCTTGGTGTGGCTAAGAACTAGCAGGAGATCCATTTTCCTGGAGCCAGGTGATCACAGGGCAAAATAGTAGAAGACAGTCAAAGAGGAAGAAGCAACCAAATACCTGAGTCTTGTGAATTCTTGAAGGAGCATAGGCCTTCACTTCCCCTGAGATGGGAAACTGTTCCAGAGTTCTGAGTTATACTCGGAACTTGTGGTTCAAGTTACACAGGTAAGTTCTGGCTGCTCTCTTAAGAATCTGTTTTAGGCAAGAGTGGAAGCAGGGCTCTTGTCATAATCCAAGTGAGAGATGACTATGACTTAAGCCACAGGGTAAAGGTGTTGGTGAGAGTTGTTGATGCTGAGTTGGCAGGATTTGCTAAAAAATCAAATAATGTGCATGAGAGAGAAAAAGTTTACTGGGAAATAATGTAGGAGAAGCACATTTGGAAAGGAAAAGAGATGCTCACTTCTGGACATGTTAAGTTTGAGATGCTGTCTAAGAAATGCATCTGTATGGAGATGTAGAATAGGTAGTGTGTTCAGGTGAGAGGTCTGTGTTAGCAACACAAATTTGGGCATGGATTGGAAAGCAGGATTTTCATTGTTGGAGCATAAAATTTGGTATATAATATGGTAGGAGATAATTTCAGACATCACTTCTCAGTCTTTTTCTCATTATGACACATACAGAAAACAAAATTTGTAGGATTTGCTGGAGTAAATGGACTAGGCTACTCTTCCCCAAACTACTGGCCTTAGGGCTTGGAAATTCCACATTGCACGAGGCACTTTCTGTGGTCTTACCTTTCACCCGTTTGAGGCATTGCCAAGCACACTCTTGGGAAGTTCTGCTCTCAAGAGGTAGTCTGATCAAAGTGTCAGATCAAGGAGAACCTGACAGTGTTAATTAACTAATACTTTATCATGCAGATAATGGGTATCACTAAAGAGATTTCAGCAGAAATATGACATAGTTGCATTTGTTTTAGATAAGCACCTTTCAAACTGGTGAAAAGTTAGTTTTTAAAAATTTGTAATCTATCACAGCCTGATACCTCGGTAAACTAAATTACTAGAAAAAATTTAAATACTGTATTAAATTCAACAGATATAAAAATCCAGGTTGTTATAAAAGTTTTTAAAAACTTACTCTCGATTTCTGTAGTTGTGGACTAGTAACAAACTGCTTATGGATAGGCATCAATGTGGATAATACTTGAGAGTAGCTCTGTTTGGAATGGATTATATTTGACAGTAATGGAAAGTATCTGTGGACTACTTGCCAGTTAGTTGAAAGCCACCAAACACTTTGTCACTTTTGTTGAATATGTGGAGTGGCCTAAAGGAGTTTCTCAGGGCATTGGTTCGATAGAGGCATACAACTTGTGGTGGGACTTAGACCACTGAGTGTAAGGTAAGTGGCCATTCTGATAGTGTGTGTGGTCTCCTCCGTTTCCTCAGCATCCTGCTGTTGGGGAGCCACTTCAGGGTAGCCCTGAACTTGGTCAAGCATAGCTTACGTTTAACCATCTTTTGGTTGGTAAAATTTGATTATTTGTTCTGGTTTCATTGGTCACCAGAGGGACCAAATGACAAAGGATTTGGGTGGAACATGGTCAAATGACCTTTGTTGTTGTTTGGTTGTCCAGCTCATGTGACAGAAAATCACCTGGGCTATTTTAGCTGTCCAATATATAGGTTATAAAAAACTAAAAACTGTGGAGCAAGGGGGGTCTCTCTGAATTGACTTAAATTATAAAGATGAGTGGAATGATGAGGCTTTCTGCATAGTTAATGCATGAAGGCTACCCTTGTCCTGGTAGAGCCAGTGTTCCTTGTTTTTTTTTTTTGTTTGTTTGTTTGTTTTTGTTCTTGTTCCCCTACTAAAAGCACCAGCATTTAACAGAGGAAGATGGGATCCTCCTGAACCCATGTTATGTTTCTCTCTTTGTATTCTGAAGGACCTGAACTGCCCTCTGGAAATGAATATAACCATCTGACAGAGATGTGGGATCACCAAGTATGTTATTTAATCAAATTTCTTTTTTTCAGTTGTTTGATAAAGGCCTGTTTGTCTGTGATAAGCACAAGTCCACTTCCATTTTTATGGACTCCTTACCTCACCCCTACCTAAACCTACCCACCCTGATTTGGGCTGACCCGTCAAGTCTTGGGCAGGAACAATGAGAAGGTGCTAGGTCAGAACCCAAATTCTTAAGGTAGCTGGTAGATTTGAGAGTTCTTATTGATGGGAATACACTCTGAGTGAGGGCTCATTGCACGATGGCTCTTGAGTATGCAGTCAGAATTTGCAGTCAGAATCTGGTGGCGTTTCAGCTAACTGACCCACCCCTTAGCACAGTCTATAAGTGTCTTTGTCTTCCTCACTGGGGGTGAATCTCAGGTATGTCAAAAGGGTGGTCAAAACCCAGAGGTAGCTTGATTGCCTATGTGTTCTTGCAGAGGTAATGTTCAAATCATTTAATGGTGTGCTCAGCCAGTTGGCTGGCTTGCACATCTGCTCTCTTTCTGGCTCTTTCAGTCAGAATCCTGGGGAAGCTGCAGTTCCTCTAAGTAACCACATAAAGGCAACTCAATGGTGAGTAGTATCAGCCTTTTGGTCAGGGGGCCAAAAGGGTCTGCTGGGGTGCCAGTGGTCCTACCACTGGTATCTCATCTCCTTCTGTCTTCCAGGCCAGCTCTAGCAGAGGGGACATGAAAGAACAGGATCTGGCTGGCTGATTGCTAGTGCCAGGTCTGTTCCTGGTCAGGACCCACTTGAGTTTCTCCGGGAATGGGCAGGAAAGCGGGTGAAACACAGGCTTGCCCTTGCAGGTCTGTCCCTGAAGAGAGCCAATAGCAATGTCTAGGAGGCAAGATTTTTGGGGACTGATTGCATGGGCATCGACTGGTCATAATTGAGGCTGGTTACTGTGTTAGGAAACGTATGGGTCCTTTGTGATGCCAGTCACTAACCTGTTAATGGGCCAGTAAGAGTCTTAGAGAAGGGACTGGGCTGCAAATTAGGATGCCAGGATAATTATATACTAAATGGTACAGAAGAATTTAAGTATTTTAACAAGTCATGTTGGCCACATTATTGTAGCCCTCTAAGGTCTGAGAGTTGTGGACTCTTGGATATTCATGGCAGGTTTTTTTGGTTTTTTGTTTCTTTAAAGATTTTATTTATTTGACAGAGAGAGAGACAGTGAAAGAGGGAATGCAAGAAGGAGGAGTGGGAGAGGGAGAACCAGTCTTCCCACGGAGCAGGGAGTCTGATGCAGGACTCTATCCCAGGACCCTGGAATCATGACCTCAGCTGAAGGCAGACACTTAACGACTGGGCCACCCGGGTGCCCTCAATGGCAGTTTTTATTTGCATAAAAAATTGTATAGTTTCTCCAGTTTTCTTCTAATTCTTTTCTAGGGTAGGTGGTGTCCTAGAGAGACTCTGAGATGAGAGTGCCTGAATTTAGGCAAGTAATACCTCCTTCATCTCTCTTATTGGCAATAATTGATTGGAAGTTAGAATTGGCCTCCTTCCCTCTCTTTGCTGGATCCATGGAGTAGAGTGTGCCTCTCACTTGTACATGTTGAATTAACAATGTTTCTGTGTTTGCTGGTTTTAGGACAAGTTTGAAAATTTATGTAGGGAGCTGAGAGCAGATGGACTTGATTGTGGTTCTGGACAGACAGGTGGGCGAAAGAGCTTACATCTTGGAGACCTCAGCTAGGTAGTGATATTTTGCTCAGGGAAGCTGGGAGTGATGCAGAAGGGATGTTTAAGCCAAATCTTTGGAAAACTAATTTCATAAATTAATTTCAAGGACCAAGAGCTTGGAAGTCCTAGAAGGGAATATGAGAAAGGCCACTGAAGGAGGAGGTTCCCAAACCATTGAAGCAAATAGTACAAAACATCTCCGGTGTCCTTTTCAACCATGATGATACTGAGAATTATTGGGTCTTTATAAAGGTACAAGCTCCAACCAGATACTGGTGAATGTAGAGATGGTAGTGACAGATCTTTCTGTATATGGCTGAAATTTATTAGAAAATTAATAGAAATTCTATACAAAACGAGACAAATAACGCACCAAGAATTCTAAGGCATGGCTGTAGGAAACAGGAAAGTATCATTGGTAGTTATTCCAGTGAAAGAGTTTGAAGGGGAAAGAGAATGCTATGGAGATTTCAAGCAGTAAAGAATTGAGCAGGGTGGTTTTGAGAACATTAGAGAGCAGATTGGCTGATTGAGGGTTAAAGGGTTAAAACATACAGCTTTCTAAGTATAACAAAATAGCAACAAAGATAGTATAGTGAGTAGAAGATTACAATCAGGAAATGAGAATCACTGTTCTCATTATAGTACAGTTTTGTGACCTTTTACAAATTACTATCCTAGTTCATGAATCAAATATTGCATATAAAGATAATAACCTTTTTGGGGCACTGGGTGACACAGTCGGTTGAGCATCTGATTCTTGATTTTGGCTCAGGTCTTGATCTCGGTTGTGTGAGTGCAGTGTCAGGCTCCACACTCAGCACAGAGTTTGCTTGAGACTCTTTTCTCTCTCTAAAATAAATGCTCTCTTCTCTCTAAAAGAAATAAATCTTAAAAAAAAAAAGATAATACCTTTTTGTTTTCTTATAAATACTGTGAATATTAATGAGGTGCTATTTATGGTGTACTCGAGATTCTGCAAAAAAATACTAAATATATTGATGGTTTGTATTTGGTAGAGCATTTTGACATGTTAAAATATGGTATATTAGGGCTAAAGGGGATTTTAGGACATCTAGCTAAAAACTCACATTTTGTAGATGAGGAAATTGAGGTCCAAAGAGGTAAAATTAGCATCCAAGATTCCTGGCTTTCGGTCATTTCTTTCCTTTACCAAAAATCTCAGTATTTATACTGAGTAATATCAGTGTTTTATAGTGTTTTAATAGTTCATCATTAATCTGAGTCCTTGGTATTTGTTGAGTTGGCTACCCAGAGAAGTTCATGAAGATTTTTAAGGCACTTAAATGAAAGTTGATTTCCTTCTTAATTTATATGTTAAAAACAGCATAAAGCATGATTGGAACTAAGCTGTTTTAGTTACGTCTTTAAGTACATTTAACATTTTAATAAGAAATGTTGACAAGAGACTTTGCTGTAATTTAGGGGTAGGGTGGGGACACTTACCCAGCTCAGCAATGGTCAGCATCCTGAGTTCTTCAGATAGTCATAAAGAAACCAGAAGTTATATGATGCTTCATAAACTAATTGTTGAGTGATTGTGGTTATAATAGCTGATGAGAAAAGCCTAAGGTAGAACAAGGTTGTTTACCGATTTAAACATGAAGGTACTATACATAGGTAAGGTTTTCATTACTTTTAGACAAGTTAAAGTTCTACAGGTCACAAAGTTCTACAGGTCACACAATTCTATGTGTGCAACAGGATGCACAGAATAGAGAAATGAAAAACTGAGTTCAAGAAGTCAGCCTGTCTGCTGCCTGGAATAGAGCCAGAAAATGTGTTGTGAACTAACTCTTAAGAAATAGCCAGAGATCAGGGATATAGGGTGGCTGGGTTACGGATATTGGGATGGGTATGTGCTGTGATGAGTGCTGTGAATTGTGTAAGACTGATGATTCACAGACCTGTACCCTTGAAACAAATAATACATTATATGTTAATAAAAATTAAAAAAAAAAAACCCTTAAAAAAATAAAGGGAAAAAAAAAGAAATAGCCAGAGATCTATAGAAGAATGGCATTGTCTGAACTTTATGGCCATAGACTTAGACAGCCTAAGATTGAACTTTTTAGATAGTTTTTTCCTTTGGAACATGGAGGGAAAAATAAAGTCACTGGTGAGATCCAGGAATGCAGCCAGCCCATTACAAAGATTATATAGTCTGGTACTATACATGTTAGGATCCACTTCCATATTATGTCATGAACCAAAAAGAGAACAACTGCAAGCGGGAAAGTAAAAAAAAAAAGAATTCTGCCAGAGTACTCTAAAGCATAATTGAAAACCACACCACTTAACTGTGAAAAAGCATTGGTTAGCATTGGTTAGCATGCCATGCATGCCATACAGCTTTAAGTGGGAGATGCTCCATGTGAACATTTCTTGTGGCAAGAAGAGAGAATTCCAAGTGTGACTGGCAGGTACACAGTGAGGACAGTCATCCCAAGGACATAGTGTGGAAATGATCTGTTGTGCTTGAATTGTCTTGGGAAACACAAACCAGGATATAAATTATACATATAGATAATTCAAGCGTGACCTAAAAACACTGACACAGAAGCAGAAGTAACAGTCCGTTTTATTCCTAATCCCCTTCACATTCTCCTTCCTAAACAGTTAACAATTTGGTGTGCATCCGTCAGGCCCTTTTTGTGTCTTTTAAGCACACACACACACACACACACACACACACACACACAAGCGATATGTTCATACATTAATTGAAGACCTATGGTGTTCCAGATCTTTTTCTAGATGTTCTTTCACTCCAAACAAAAATCACAAATACAAGAACAATTCACTTATTCAGTAGTCATTTCCTTATACACTTTGGAACATGTCTAAAATCTCAAAAGTAAGAAAAAGAGTTCTGATTTGTTAAGGCAGACAACACATGGTCTATATACCCAGATCCCTATTTTAAAGGCTCTCTCTCTCTGAGACAATTTACATTTTTTGTACAAAATTCCAATAAGGTTATTTTAATGGTTTCGCTACCACAAATCTTTTAGCAGTGGCAGGTCGTGTTAGTCTGGGCAGTCCCAGAGAGAATAAGAAATTAGATTTGATAGCCTAAAAACATTTGATGATACAAAAAACACTATAAAATGCAGATAGAAGAACTCCAAAAGGTTAACTATGTGGAGCTGTTTGTAAGAGAGCCAGTAAGTAGTTCCAATACATATAAAGTCATTTAAGGTATAACTACAGCTCAGTACAGTAATGGTAACTAATTTGCAGTGACAACACATGGAAGGCATTCACTGACATAAACATTTGTTCAAAAACATCTAGGGGCATCAGCCATTTTCCAGTGAAGAGAATTATTGATATCTGTCAGTTGACCAAGTTGTATGTGATTTTTTTTCATGTGTTGAAAAATAAGGGCTTCAAATACCCATATTTTTGCTGATTTCCATCAGTTCTTTCTATTTGCATAAATGATGGACTTAAAAATAACCCCCAATTTTAAGTATATAAAACTTTAAATTTGTGCTTATGAAGCCATCCAGTTTTGGAAATTGTTTATTCTTAGAGGGGATGATACTTTCTTAGTTTCATGTTTGGAAAGATTTAGATGTGTAGTTACTATATTTATTTTAAAACACCAGCTGTGACTTTCAAATGTGTCAAACATGTTAGGAACTTGAAGCGTTGTAGCAAATCAGGGCTATCTTAAGACTGCTTGCTACTAATGGGATTTACCAAGCAGGAGTAAGTTTGCAATTTGAAAGGGTATTAATATCCTGTTCAAGCATAGTAAATTAATGTATTCTCGCTTTAATCATATTAATTTCTGATTGGAAAACATGTTGAGCCTAAAAATAACCTGTAAGATACATGTAGGAAAAAAAAGATTTTTAAAATTTTATCTTTGCCTTTGGGATGTTTAAAATAAGCATCATTTGGGGCACCTGTGTGGCTCAATCAGTTAAGCATGCTGTCGGCCCAGGCCCAGGTCACAATCCGTTCTGAGTCTGGCTCTGGGAGCCTGCTTCTCCCTCTCCATCTGCTGCTTCTACTGCTTGTGTTCTCTAGCATACTTTCTGCCAAATAAATAAAAACTTTTTAAAAAATAAAAAAAAGTTAAAATAAGGATCATTAGAAAGTGCTAAATCCTAAGGCAGAGGGGATGATGTGCTTATGAGAATATTCATGGATATCACATTTCTCATTTCAGGCTTAGGATAAGAGATAAACAAGCTTCATAATATATTTTTCTTTCCCTATAGTTTTCAGAAAGCCATTTAACTTTAGTATTTAATTTGTTGCCTTGTCAGAGTTAGGCCTTTGGGAGAATATGTAAAAAGTTTTTTTTTGCAAAGTAATATTTATTTTTTCCATATATGCAAATTCCATGATAAATGACCATTTCAATTAGGAGGAACTTCTGGTAAGTAAGTAACACTTTTTACAGTCTTTTTGTTGTTGTTGTTGTTGATAAATTGTTGTGAACTACTTCTGGGTGTTTTTGTTTGTTTTATTTCCCTTTTGATTATTGGCTTAATTACTTTGTAGCCTAAAGTTTCTTTGGTATGACTAGTCCATCAAAAGATACTGTTAGTAATTTTAAATTACTAGAACTTTTTACCAAAAAATCTACAGAAATTCCCTCTCTTTTTTGTATTTGGTCTCTGCTTTGTATAACATGAGCAGAGTTAGGTAATAATACTGATACTGGAATCTGAATTCTTGGAATTCATCATGACTATATAATTTGTCATGATGAATTGGGAAGCAGTATTACATTGTGTTTAAGAATGCAAACTTTAAATGCCAGACATCTCTACCACCTATCAGATGTTTGGGAAAATTACTTAAATTTCAATGTCTTCTGTTTGTAAAGTGGCTTTGTTAATAGTATCTGCCTCATAGGGTTGTTGTGAAGATTAAGATAATACATGTTAAGTGCATATTAGTAAGTACACTGAGAAAGAATATTGATATGATTAGTAAATAAGAAGAGTCATGTGAGTCCCAAAGAATATAAAAAAGGAAAAGAAGCCTCCTGCTCCCTTTTCCTGCAAAATCCCTTACCTGTGAATTTTCTCGGCTTGGGTTTGTTTTGTATTTTCAGGTTCTGAGCCACTGTCCTACGGATATAAGCCTCTCTTCAACTGTGAATGTCTTGGTAAACCTCAGTTAAGGCTACAGGAGAAAGTGTTTTCCTGCTTGTTTATAAACAGGTGAAAGAGACACCTGGGTGGCTCAGTCAGTTAAGCATCTACCTTCAGCTTAGGTCATGATTCGGGGGTCCTAGGATAGAGTCCTGCATCAGGCTCCTTGCTCAGCTGGGAGCCTGCTTCTCCCTCTGCCTGCCATTCCCCTTGCTTGTGTGCTCTCTCTCTCTCTCTCTCTCTGACAAATAAAATCTTTTAGAAAAATAAAAAAATAAATGGTGAAAAATGAGGATTAATCCTAATTGGAAAATTAAACATTGCATTCCCCACGTATTTGTATAAATACACTCAAACAAGAGCAATAGCTCCCACTTTTAACCCAGTACTAAAATTAACATCACTTAACAGCACCTTTGATGTTACAGGCACTATTCCAGGTACTAGGGGTCAGGTGGGAGCAAAATACATAAAACTTCATAAGAACTTAAGACAAATTAATCATATTGTATGTTAAAAGGTAAGTGCTAAGGGGAAAAAGGGGAAAAAGGATAAAGAGTGTCTGGCTCAGGGTAAGAAGATGTAGGGGGTAGAGGAAGGAGGGAGTGGTTGCAATTTTAAATTCAGGGGACAGGATAGGCTTTACCTGAGAAAGTTCTCCCAATCTTGGCTTAAACAGTTATTAAGGCGATTTTTTTTAAATTTTTAAAATTTTTTTAAAAGATTTTATTTATTTATTAGAGATCACAAGCAGACAGAGAGGCAGGCAGAGAGAGAGAGAGGCGGAAGCAGGTTCCCTTCTAGGCAGAGAGCCCAATGCGGGGCTTGATCCCAGGACCCTGAGATCATGACTCAAGCCGAAGGCAGAGGCTTTAACCCACTGAGCCACCCAGGCGCCCCAAGGCAATTTTTTTTTTAAACAACATTAAATCCAAGCCAAGTTTTTAAAATTTATTTTATGACCATATAACAGAATAAATTATAATTAGCTGTACATTTTTCTTAGTGAATAGTGGGTATCCATGTAGCAATACTGTCAGTGTAAATTATTTGTTAGCAGTGAAAATGAACTGCAAGCATCATTTAAAAAGAATTAGAACTGTCCAAATCTTGGCAATTAAACTAGATTTGTAATAGAAGATGGGAAATGTAATTGATAAAACTGGAGCTAACATGTTGGAATATTGAACTCATTTACCTTGTTAATCATGAATTTTATGCATGCAGCAGTGTGATCTTGTCAAGGGAAAGTAAAAAGGCTTTTCTGTATTTGAAGCAACCCCACTGCAGTAATAAGCATTTATTTGAAAAGGTATTAGAAGATTTAGAAATTAACTAGTTCCCTTGGGGAATTTAACTTTCAGGAAAATGGTGACTTTTATCCAATATATTTTAAAATACATGCTGCTTTGACTCTTCATAAATTTTTAAACAATTTGACTGAGGATGGATGTAATGAAATCAGTATATTTAAGAAGAAGCTAGATGTTATCTTGAGGACCTGTGGTTCGTCATCATTACTGGCAACAACAGCATTTAAAGCAAAGTGAAATCTTCAGAGCTCCCATGATACAAACAGGGAAAACTGATTCAAAACACTGTGCTACAGTTCTAATTGGAATTACTCTTGTTCATGACTGATGAGGATAGAGAGGGGTCATCAAGCAATAAAGAGCTTTTTTAGAAGATGGGTGTTAACAATAATTTTTGGGTTATTATTAGCTAGAACTGAAATTGCATGCAGGCTATTTTTTAAATGTGGGATAAGCTTATGTTCAGTCAATGCACAAGTACATTTATTATTCTAGGGTGAAGCTTAAATGTTGAGAAAACTTTAAACACATACTTTTTTTTCTTTGCTTTGCCTAATTTATTTACTGAAGATCTCAGGCATACATTTATGTGTTTTTTTCTATTACAAAAGCAGGACATGCTCAAGGTAGAGAGTTCTGGAAACAGAAAATCACAAAGAAATAAACCCCATAATTCACCACCACTGACATTTTGCATATTCCCCTGTTTTAAAGTATATGTACATATTTAAAAATGTAAATATACAAATACATACATATCTTCATTATAATTTGGAATATATAGTTTTGACAGCTATATAGCATAATGATTGAGAACACAGACCTTGGAATTGGACAAGTTTAAGTCTAACCCCACAAGTTTATTAATTGTGTGACCTGGTTAAGTTTCTGAGTCTCAGTTTCTTTATGTGTTAAATGAGGAAGACGATGGTTATAATACTTTCCTCATTGTTCATAGGTAGGATTAAATGAAATTCTATGTAAATAACAAATATCTGCCCCATAACCAGTGTATAGGAACTGTGAGCCATTATTGCTGTTTTACAGTAAAATTTTTTTACTTCAGTATGTTGTATGCAGTCTTACAAGCTTAATATTTTTCTGAATATTTCCTATTATATTAACTGAAATTTATTACCTGAATTTTTTACTTTTAAAGTTTTAATTAAAATAATGACTTATAGTAACTTTAATTATAACTGTAATAATTACTGGTTTCCTGTGAAAAAAGATTTATGTGACATTTTGTCACTGCAGACAAGGCATATAATTCATCAAAAAGTACATAATTCAGGCATTTTCTGAATTCCAGTTTCTCCACATCTTCACCCATTCTTGTTACTGTTGATTTTTTTTTAAATATTTTATTTATTTGACAGAGAGAAATCACAACTAGGCAGAGAGGCAGGCAGAGAGAGAGGAGGAAGCAGGCTCCCTGCGGAGCAGAGAGCCCGATGCGGGGCTCGATCCCAGGACCCTGAGATCATGACCTGAGCCGAAGGCAGAGGCTTTAACCCACTGAGCCACTCAGGCGCCCCTGATCTTTTTTTTTTTATAGCCATTCTAGTGGGTATGAAATGGTATTTCATTGTGGCTTTGATGGCTAATGAGATTGAGCATCTTTTCATGTGCCTATTGGCCATTTGTATATCTTCTTTGGAGAATGGTCTGTTTTGATCTTTGTTCATTTTTAAATTGGGTTTGTCTTTTTATTATTGAATTGTAAGAATTCTTTATGTACTCTGAGTACAGATTTCTTATCAGATATATAATTTACAAATATTTTCTCCCATTCTGTGGATTTCTTTTCACCCTCTTGAGATCCTTTGAAAAACAGGCTTTATTTTAAATTTTGATGAAATCCAATTTATCTGTTTTTTTATTTGGTTGTGTGTATTTTTGTTGTTATCTCAAAAATCACTGTCTAATTCAAGGTGGAGATTTACACCTATCTTTTCTAATATGAGTCTTGTGTTTTTAGCTCTTATATCTAAGTCTTTTGTTTTTTAAAGATTTTATTTATTTATTTATTTATTTATTTGACAGAGACAGAGAGAGAGATCACAAGTAGGCAGATAGGCAGGCAGAGAGGAGGAAGCAGGCTCCTCGCTGAGCAGAGAGCCCAATATGGGGCTCAATCCCAGGACCCTGAGATCGTAAACTGAGTCGAAGGCAGAGGCTTTAACCCACTGAGCCACCCAGGCACCCCTCTAAGTCTTTAGTTTGAATTAAATTTTGTATATGGTTCGAGGTGGGCTTCAACTTGATTCCTTTGCATTTGGATATCCATTTGTCCAACATTTATTTAAAAGACTGGTCTTTCTCCTTTGAATTATTTGGCAAAAATCAATTGGCCATAAATATAAGAGTTCATATTTGAACTTCAATTCTCTTCCATTGCTAAGTTTATCCTTATACTAGTTACCATACAGCCCTGACTACTACAGCTTTATGGCAGGTTTTGAAATTAGGAAATACGAGTCCTCCAGTTTTATTCTTTTTAGAGATTATTATGGCCATCCAGGGACTTTGAATCTTTATATGAATTTTAGAATCAGTTTGCCAATTTCTGCAAAAAAGGCAGGTGGGATTTCTTTTTCTTTCTTTTTTTTTTTTAAAGATTTTATTTATTTATTTGACAGACAGAGATCACAAGTAGGCAGAGAGGCAGGCAGAGAGAGAGGAAGGGAAGCAGGCTCCCTGTTGAGTAGAGAGCCCGATGTAGGGCTCCATCCCAGGATCATGACCTGAGCTGAAGGCAGAGGCTTTTTTTTTTTTTTTTTAATTTTTTTTTAATATTTTATTTATTTGACAGAGAGAAATCACAACTAGGCAGAGAGGCAGGCAGAGAGAAAGGAGGAAGCAGACTCCCCGCGGAGCAGAGAGTCCGATGTGGGGCTAGGTCCCAGGACCCTGGGATCATGACCTAGGCGAAGGCAGAGGCTTTATCCCACTGAGCCACCCAGGCGTCCCCAGGTGGGATTTCTGATAGGAATTGCTTTGAATCTGTAGATCAATTTGGGGAGCATTGCCATCTTAACAGTACTGTATCTTCTGGTTTATGAGCATGAAATGCCTTTCATATGCTTAGATCTTCTTTGAATCTCTTTCAATAATGTTTTGTAGTTGCTTTTGTTAAATTTCTTCCTAAATGTTTTATTCTTTTTGATATTATAAAAGGAGTTTTGGTAATTTTCAGATTGTACATTGCTAATGTATACAAATACTGTTGATTTTTGTATATTAATCTCATACCCTGAAACGTTCCTGAGCTAGTTTATTAGTTTTTAATAGTTTTTGATACATTTCTAAAGATTTTCTTTTTTGTTTTATAAAGATTTTATTCATTTGAGAGAGAGAGCAAGAGAGCACTAGCTGGGGCCGGGGCAGACGAGAGGGAGAAGCAGACTCCCTGCTGAGTAGGGAAGTCCCTACTCAGTCTCTGCCTGATGTGAGTCTTGATCCCAGGACCTTGAGATCATGACCTGAGCTGAAGGCAGATGCTTACCTGACTGAGCCACCCAGGTGCCCAAGATCTTCTCTACATAAAATCATGTCATCTGTGACCAGTGACTGGAGATAATTTTACTTCTTTCTTTACAATATGGGAGATTTTTAATCTTTTTTTCTTTCCCATTTGCTCTGACTAGAACTTCTAGTACAATACCAAATAGGAATGGTGAGAACAGATATCACTGTCTCTTTCTTTCTCCCTCTCCTCTCTTTCTCTCTTTATTTTATTTTATTTTTTTAATTTGGCAGACAGAGATCACAAGTAGGCAGAGAGGCGGGGGGGAGGGCGCAGAGAGAGAGGAAAGGGAGGAAGCAGGCTCCCCACTGAGCAGAGAGCCCAATGCGGGGCTCGATCCCAGGACCCTGGGATCATAACCTGAGCTGAAGGCAGAGGCTTTAACCCACTGAGCCACCCAGGCGCCCCTCCTCTCTCTCTCTCTCATTTTTTTTTTTAAATTAAGTGGGCTCCATACCCAACATGGGGCTTGAACTCACAACCCTGAGATCAAGAGTCACATGTTCTACTGACTGAGCCAGCCAGGTGCCTATCCTTGTCTCTCTTTGATTTTAGGGGGAAAACCTTCAGTCTTTCACCATTAACTATGATGTTAGCTGTGTTTTTTTTTCATAGAAATCTAATATCAAGTTCACAATGTTTCCATCTGTTTCTATTTTTTAAAGCATTTCTGTCTTGAAAGAATGTTGGATTTTGTAAAGCTTTTATTTGCATCTATTGAAATGATCATGGGGGTTTTTGTACTTTGTTCTGTTGATATAGGTATTATTCTAATTGATTTTTGGATGTTAAACCAACCCTGCATTCCTGGGATACATCCCACTTGATCATGCTCTATAATTCTTTTTATGTGTTGCTGGATTCAGTTTGCTAGTTTTTGTTTGTTTGTTGCTTCTTTTTTAAGTTTTTTGCAAATATATCCATAAGAGATATTGGTCTGTAGTTTCCTTGGGATGTGTTTGTTTGGTCTTGGTATAAAAATGGTTCTGTCTTCATAGCATAAATAGTGGTATGTTTCTTCTTATTTTTTTGGAAGAGTTTATGAAAAGTTGATACATTCTTCTTTAAATACTTGATGGAATTCATCTGTGAGGCCATCTGGGCCTGAGCTTTTATTTGTGGGAAGTTCTGAACATCTTTTAAAATGTAGTTTGCTTTCCTTTCCATCTGTTTTTAATTTACTTCAGGAACTCTTTTTTATTCCTGCTTGTGTGGGTAAAAAAGTATGACCCTAATCTTATTTGAGAAGAAGAATAATTATAATATGCCACTTTCAAAACCAATCAAACAAAACAAAAACGAAAAGGAACAAAGGAAGGTAGGAACAAAGGAAGTAAAACAAAGCACACATTTTCAATGAAATGTTTTTATGGTTGGCCTGTGAATATAATAATGTCATCTTATATCATGGTATCAATTTTGCTTTAAAGTAAAAAAAAGCCATTTAGAAAATAGTCATTTTGGGAGCGCCTGGGTAGCTCAGTGGGTTAAGCCTCTGCCTTTGGCTCAGGTCATGGTCTCAGGGTCCTGGGATCGAGCCCCACATGGGGCTCTCTGCTCAGTGGGGAGCCTGCTTCCCCCTCTCTCTCTGCCTGCCTCTCTGCCTACTTGTGATCTTTCTCTCTGTGTCAAATAAATATAAGATCTTAAAAAAAAGAAAATAGTCATTTTGTAAGTTGAAAATTCCCTGCATTTTAAGTATTCTCAATAATTGTTATATTCTGTTTCTAAAGTATTAATTTTATAGTTAAAGTCTGTTTTACATTATGGAAATAATTTATTATGAGGTTATCTATGTAAAAATGATCCAACATTGCTTAATAGTATTTCACATACTTTAAAATAGTATTACATTTTCTAGCTATTTTTAGTAATTACTGTCTTAGATCATGATCATCGAAAGTAACATTAAGAAAAAATTACTAAGAATGGAAAACCTTTGGCTAGATGTTTTTAAATGATATGTATGAAGTTAAATGCAACTTCTAGCATTTCAGATTGATTTAACTTAGACCAGAACTTACACAGCTTCTAGTAGTGAGCCTGACAGTTTCAATCCCATCTTGTAAATATGTCATGTAAATGCTAAGGGATGTTAGTAAGAAAAGCTGTAGCATAAAATTACTAGATTATAAATTAAGTTTTAAAAAGTAATATAAACAAAATAAAAATAAATAAACAATAATCATGCACTACTGTTACCCACTTCTGCTCTACCCCCATTAAGTGTAAGCGAGGGTACTTGGCACGTTCCTGTCTTTAACCATGTTGTCAGTAGATACCAGATGTGTCTGAAATTTAGTGATGGGCAACCTACAAAAATGTATTTTATTATTATGCACTAATTAGTCTTGCTAATAAGTACTTATAAGCATAAGTTTTACTAAAATTTTAATAAGTATAGATTGTCTGGGTTAAAATAGCTGAAGAGAAAAAATCTAGTCATCAAATGCCAATTTTGTTCTTTCTTTGACTTTGTTCTTTCAAAAACAAGATGGCACCTCTTCACATGAGAAGCATATGAGCTTGACTTAGTTTTCTAGTATCTTGAAGGATTTGCTTTGCTCATTCCATGTTCTCACAGACTTATGAGATACACACATTTGTGAAAATGCTATTTGTGAAAGTCTCTGTATATGTGTATATATTCATGCAAAACTTGAAACTTGATTTTGCTCATAAGCATTAGTGCTGGGCTGTAAATGATCCAGAAAACCTAAAATAATGGCTCGTGTTTCCAACATCAATGTTTAGGTTTATCACCTTAGTGAAATAATTAGAAAAAAATTCATGGAAGTTGAAAAAGTAATCAAATCTAAGAATATACTGATATAAGCATAAAAGTCTGAATACATGTTTGTTTGCCAAACAAACCAGCAGTATAGAGAACCAAATAACAAAATTCAACACAAAGGGTAATATTGTTATATGCAATTAGTGTAAGAGAAATTTAAATTTTGTATCCAAAACAAAATGAAGCCTCTAACTGCTCTTAAAAGGACAGATAAAATAACATGAAAATTTATGTAAACTATGTTTAGTTTTATAATCTCTCCTTCCATTCTCTGGGACTCAGTGTAGAAGAGGTCTTTTTTTTCATCTACCTACTGAGAGGGAAACTATATGAAATATGATTAAAGAGTCCAATTATAGGCAATCTATTTGTAATCACACTAGACATATAAAGCCCACTATAACACAATTCATCGTATATGTTCAGATATACCAAAGATCAATGCATTTTTTGTCATCTAACTTTAATGACAATCTGATATAACAACTAAACCCACTGTGAGTATGAGTTCACTTATTCAACCTAAATTATTGCTCATCACCCATTATGAATCAAGCATTGTCTATATTCTAGGATATTGGAGAGTATTGTTTGGTTAAGTTTTGTATGACGTTCATTGACATTTTAGTGCAATATTTAAGAAATAAAAAAAGATAAAAGTAAGCCAACAGTATCTATTCATAGCCAGCCATAAATATTGTTGTAGGACTCTATATACATACTCTTTTTCCCAGAAGACAAAAGCAACAGAGCAAATGAGGATTTAAATTATGTCTATTTGTATTGACATAAATACACACACATTTAAGTTTTGAACTTTGAAATTATACTATGAAGTTCATTACACAAAACAAAGTATGGTCCAAATTTGGTTTTAGCTCCAGAGGCTGCACTAAGACAGGGTCACCATCTGCATTGAGATATAAAGTTCCAGAGACTGGGCTAGATTTTTTAAAGATTTATTTATTGGGACTCCTGGATACCTCAGTGGGTTTAGTGTCTGCCTTTGGCTCAGGTCATGATCCCAAGGTACTGGGATCTAGTCCTACATTGGGCTCCTTGCAAAGTGGGGATCCTGTTTCCCTCCCTCTGCCTGCTTCTTCCCCTGCTTAGGCTCACTCTTGCTCTCTCTCTGATGAATGCATAAATAAAATCTTTTTTAAAAAATTAAGATTTATTTGTTGCAGAGGGGGAGGGAGAAGGAGGAACCAGATTCCCTGTTGAGCACAGAGCCCAATGCGGGGCTCAATCTCATGACACTTAAATCATGACATGAGCTGAAATCAGGAGTTGGAAGCTTAACCAACTGAGCCACCCAGGCGTCCCCTGAGTGATGTGTATTTACAGAAGAAATTGAATAATGGTCAAGGAGGAAAGCAAAGGAAAAAACAGGAAAATTGGTCTTGAGTATGAGTTGAGGTATGAATTAAAGCCGTTAAACCAGATGAACCAGAAACAGGGCATCAACCTTTTTTGGCTAGCAGACCACTTTCAGAATTCAATGAAAGCTCATAGTCCCTCTTCCTATAAAAATTACACACATGTGCATATTTACACTTTATTCCAATTTCAGGGAATTTACAGATCCTCTGAAATCTTGGATACCTGTAAATGAATATTGGCATAAGTTTGGGATGGAGAGAATGCAAAATGGATTAGAGGAAGTGATTTGGGTTGGAGGGTGAACAAGTCTGAGGCTTCTTCATAAAATGAGAGAAGGCTGATGGCCTCAAAAGTGGTAGGCTTCACATGTTCCACAGACTTTTCTCTCTTTCTTTTTCTTTTCTTTTCTTTCTTTTTTAATCAGAGAGAGAGAGAGTGAGCACAAGCAAGGGGAGTGGTGGGCAGAGGGAGAAGCAGGCTCCCCCAGCAAGGAGCCCGATGCAGGACTTGATCCCAGGACCTTAGGATCATGACCTGGACTGAAGGCAGCCGCTTAAACTGCTGAGCCACCCAGGCATCCCAAGACTTTTATATTCATTCATACCTTAATAAAGCTGGTGGGGCGGGGGAGGGAGGAGTTTGTCACTGCTACAGTTAGGTAGTAGAAATCTGGGTAACTAGAGTTTTTGGCTACACTCTTCTATCAGATCAGTTTATTCCACTTTTATCTGTTTGTTTGGATTCTATTTAAAATATTAATAGATGGGTTCTACTCCTTGTTAAAATATTCATGTATCTCTTTAAGACACTGCTTTTAATTATTTGGAGTGCATACCCAGAAGTGGAATTGTTGGACCACATGGTATTTTTATTTTTAATTTTTTGAGGAATGACCATGCTATTTTTCATAGAGATTGCACCACTTTACATTCCCACCAATAATAATGCATAGGGGTTCTAATTTCTCCACATCCGCCAACACTTGTTTCTCTCTCCCTCTCTTTTTTTAAAATTAATAATCATCCTAATGGCTGTGAGGTAGTATCTCATTGTAGTTTGATTTGCATTTCCCTAATAATAATATTGATAATATTTTCATTTATTTACTGGCTGTTTGTATATCTTCTGTGGAGAAATGTCTTTGCAAGTCCTTTTTTCATTTTTGAATCATGTTGTTTGTTTTGTTTTTGAGTTTTTAGAAGTTCTTTATATGTTCTGTACATTAATCCCTTATCAGATATATGATTTGCAAATATTTTCTACTCTTCTACTCTTCTAAGTCTGTTCATATAGTCTTTTGATGCGTAAAATGTTTTAATTTTCATGAAGTCCAATTTTTCTATTTTTACTTTTGTTGCCTATATCTCTGATGTCATATCCAAGAAATCATTGCCAAATCCAGTGTTGTGGAGTTTTTTCCCAATTTTATTTTAAGACTTACATAGTTTTGGATTTTACATTTAAGTATTTGATCCATTTTGAGTTAATTTTAGATATAATGTTCAATAAGGGTCGAAGTTCATTCTTTTGCATGTAGATGTCATTTTCTCAGTATTATTTGTTGAAAAGACTGTCCTCTTTCCATCAATCATTTTAGCACTCTTGTCAAAAATCATTTGACCATATACATGAGGATTTGTTTCTGGGTTCTCTATTCTGTTCTTTTGGTCTGTATGTCTCCCTTCATGCCTGTACCACACTGTTTTGATTATTGTAGCTTTATTCTTTTTTTTTCCCCCAAAAATTGTTTTGGCTAATTAGGATCCCTTAGAGATTCCAAATGAATTTTAGGATAGGTTTTTATATTTCTATAAAAAAGTCATTGGGATTTAGAGAAGGATTTCAGTAAGTCCATTAGACACTGTGGGTAGTGTTGACATCTGAATAATATTGTTTCAATTCATAAACATGGGATGTTTCCATTTATGTCTTCTTTAATTTTTTTCAATAATGCCTTTTGGTTTTCACTGTACAAGTCTTTTGCTTCTTTGGTTAGTTCCTAAATATATTATTCCCTTTGATGCTATTGTAAATGGAATTGTTTTTGTAATTTCCTTTTCAAATGTTTCATTGTTACTCTATAGAAATGCAACTGATTGTGTATTGAGTTTATATCCTGCTATTTTGCTGAATACATTTATTAGTACTAACAATTTTTTGTATAATCTTTAAAATTTCTGCATATAAGATTATATGATCAGCCAACAGATAATTTTACTCCCTTCTTTCCAGTTTGGATGCCTTTTATTTCTTGCTTAATTGCTCAGGCTAGAACTTGCAATACTGTGTTGAATAGAAGTGGTTACTCTTTCTAACTACTGGGTAATTACTGTTTCTAATCTTAGAGGAAAAACTTTCAGTCTTTCAACATTGAGTATGATGTTCATGTGAGTTTTCATATATGGCTTTTATTAGGTTAAGGTAGTTTCCATTTCTGTTTAGTGGGTTTTTTTTTTTTATCATGAAATAAGGTCAGATTTCGTCAAATGCTTTTTCCGCATCAATTGAGATGATCAGTTGAATTTTGTTTTCCATTCATGGTATATGACACTGATCAGTTTTCATATGGTGGACCATCCTTGCATTCCATCAATCATTCCCACTTGGTCATAGCTTCTAATTCTTTTATTTACTTATTTTATTTATTAAAAAATGATTTTCTTCTTAAGTAATCTCTGCACCCAACATAGGGCTCAAACTTACAACCCCAAGATCAAATGTTGCATACTCTCCCAACTAAGCCAGCCAGGCACCTCTATAATATGCTGTTTAATATGCTGTTGTGTTTAGTCAAAGGTTTTTGCTTTCATGTTCATATGACGTATTGGTCTGCAGTTTTCTTTCTTTGTGTCTTTGGCTTTTATGTCAGGATAATCCTGGTATCATAGTTTAATTACAGTGTTTTCTCCTCTTCAATTTTTTGGGAACATTTTGGGAAGAGACTGGTGTTTTAAATTTTTTTTTTATATATAAAATTCATCATTGAAGCTATCAAGTCCAGAGCTTTTCTTTGTCCAGAGATTTTGGATTATTGATTCAATCTACTTACTATCTATAGTTCTATTCGGATTTTCTATTTCTTAGTGATTCAGTCTTGGTAGGTTTTGTGTTTCTAGGAATGTTTCCATTTCATCTAGGTTAACCAATCTGTTGGCATACAATTCTTCATAGTGCACTCTTATTATTCTCTTTATTTCTTTTTTAAAAAGATTTTATTTATTTATTTGACAGAGAGAGAGATCACAAGTAGGCAGAGAGGCAGGCAGAGAGAGGGGGGAAGCAGGCTCCCTGCCGAGCAAAGAGCCCAATGCGGGGCTCTATCCCAGGACCCTGAGTGGAAGGCAGAGGCTTAACCCACTGAGCACCCGGGTGCCCCTATTCTTTTTATATCTGTAGAATTGGTTGTAATGTCCCCATCTTCATTTCTGATTTATAATTTGAGTCCTCTTTTATCTTAGTCCCTCTGGCTAACAGTTTGCCAATTTTGTTAATCTTTTTGAAGAACTTGCGACTTCATTAATTTTTTCTATTGTTTCTTTAGTCTCTATTTCACTTGTCTGTATTCTGATCTTTATTGTTTCCTTCCTCCTGCTAGTTTTGGATTTAGTTTGTTTTTCTTTTTCTAGTTCCTTAAGTTTTAAAGTTAAGTTGTTGGTTTGGAATTTAAAAAATCTTTGGGATTTTTTAAAATGTGTTTATAACTTTAAATTTCCCCCTTCTCTCTGCTTTCACTGTGTGCCATACATTTTAGTGTGTTGTGATATTGTTTTCATTCATCCAATGTACTTTCTAATTTCCTTTGTGATTTTTCTTGATTTACTAGTTACTTAAGAGTATATTGTTTAATTTCTACAAATTTGTGATTTTCCCATTTTTACTTCTTTTATTGATTTCTAACTTTATCCCATTGTGGTAGGAGAAGATAATTTGTATGTTATCTATCTGTTAAATTCTACTGAGACTTAATTTATGGTGTAATTTATAATTTGTTCTGGAAAATGTCCCATGTGTGCTTGAGAAGAATGTTTGTGCTATTGTTGTTAGATTCAGTGTTCTGTATATGTCTGTTAGATCCAGTTGGTTTACTATGTTAAATCCTCTATTTTCTTACTTATCTTCTGTCTGGTTGTTCTACCCATTACTGAAAGTGGGATATTGGGGGCACCTGGGTGGCTCAGTGGGTTAAAGCCTCTGCCTTAGGCTCAGGTCATGATCCCAGGGTCCTGGGATTGAACCCTGCATCGGGCTCTCCGCTCAGCAGGGAGCCTGCTCTCTCTCTGCCTGCCTCTCTGCCTACTTGAGATCTCTGTCTGTCAAATAAATAAATAAAATCTTAAAAAAAAAAAAGAAAGTGGGATATTGAAGTCTCCAGAATCATTGTACAACTGTTCATTTTTCCCTTCAGTGTTGTCAATTTTTGCTTCATATACTTTGATGGTCAGATATTATGTGCATGTTTATAATCATTATATATTCTTGTTATCTTGAACCTTTTATTAATATATAATGTTATTTTTCTCTTGTAATCTTTTTTGATTTAAATTTTATTTTGTCTGATATTAGTATAGGCACCCTTTCTCTCTTTTGTTTACTATTTGTGTGGAATATTTTTCATCTTTTCATTTTTACTCTTTGTATCTTTGGAGCTAAAGTGAGTTTTTTTGTAGATAGCATGTAGTTGAATCATCTGTTTTTTTTTCCATTCTATCAATCTCTATCTTTACCTGGAAAGTTCAATGGATTTACATTTAAAATAACTACTGATAAGGAGGGACTTCTGTCATTTTGCTTTTTGTTTTCTGTATGCCTTGTAGCTTTTTGTCCATCTTTTTCTGCATTACTGCCTTCTTTCATGTTGATTTTTTGCACTGAAATGTTTATGTTCCTTTCTCATTTCCTTTTATATTTATTCTATAGATATTTCTTTGTGGTTATTATGTAGATTTTAACCTCAAAAGTTATAACACTCTAATTTCAATTTATGCCAGCTTAGCTTCAATAATACAGAAGAACTCTGCTCCTTTATATTTCTATCCCTAATCCTTTTTAGTTGTTGATGTATCAAAATTACATTTTTCTATATTTGTGCCCCAAGACATAAAGTAACAATGCTTTTAAATGCATTGGTCTCATGTAGAAAACAAAAACAAAGCATAGTTACTAGCTTTTAAACAAATAATTATTTTTAATGTATTAGTCTCTTAAATCATATAGAAAACAAAAAGTTGAGTTACATACCATTGTTATTACAGTAATACTAGATTTTATAGTAGTAATTATTTTTAATGTATTAGTCTCTTAAATCATATAGAAAACAAAAAGTTGAGTTACATACCATTGTTATTACAGTAATACTAGATTTTATAATTGCCCATGTATTTACCTTTGTTGAGATCTTTATTTCTCCATTTGGCCTCAAGTTATTATCTAGGGTCCTTTCATTTCACTTTGTAGAACTCCCTTGAGCATTTCTTCCTAGACAACTATACTGATAACAGACTCCTCAGCTTTTGTTTATCTGGGAATGCCTTCTTTCTCCCTCACTTTTGAAGGATAATTTATCCTATATAGAATTCTAGGTCAACAACACCTCAACAATTTTTTTTTTAAATTAGCACTTTGATTGTATCATCCCTCTTCCTCCTGGTCTGTTAAGTTTCTTTCTTTCTTTTTTTTTTTTTTTAAGATTTTTATTTATTTATTTGACAGAGATCACAAGTAGGCAGAGAGGCAGGCGGGGGTGGGGGGGCATGCTCCCTGCTGAGCAGAGAGCCCGATGTGGGGCTCAATCCCAGGACCCTGGGATCACTTCCTGAGCCGAAGGCAGAGGCTTAACCCACTGAGCCACCCAGGTGTCCCGTCTGTTAAGTTTCTTTCTTTTTTTTTTTTTTTTGACAGAGAGAAATCACAACTAGGCAGAGAGGCAGGCAGAGAGAGAGAGGAGGAAGCAGGCTCCCCGTGGAGCAGAGAGCCCAATGTGGGGCTCGATCCCAGGACCCTGAGATCATGACCTGAGCTGAAGGCAGAGGCTTTAACCCACTGAGCCACCCAGGCGCCCCCCCCCCGCCCCCGTCTGTTAAGTTTGAGAAATCTGCTTATATTCTTATTGAGGATCCGTGTATGTGACAAGTTGGCTTCTCTGTTGTCCTCTTCAAGATTCTCTTTTTGTTTTTTGGCTTTTGAAAGTTTGACTCTATGGCTTTTTGTTGTTCTCTTTGAGTTTGTCTTGAGTTTATCAAGCTTCTTGGATGTTTATATTCATGTTTTTCATCAAAGTTGGGAAGTTTTCTGCCATTATTTCTTCAGATATTCTCTTTGTCTCCCCCCCACCTTTGTGGGACTTCCACACTGTGAATATTTATCCAGCTGATGGTATCCAACAAGTACCTTAGGCTTTGCCACTTTTCTCCAATCTTTTTTCTTTCTGTTTCTCAGACTTGATAATTTCCATTGTCCTATCCTCAAGTTTGCTTATTCTATCTTCTGCCTACTCAGATCTGCCTTTGAATCCCTCTAGTGGAATTTTCTTTACAGTTTTTGTACTTTTTGGCTCAGAATTTTTCTTTTTTTTTTTCAGGTTTTTGATCTCTTTATTTATATTTCTATTTTGTTCATACAAAACTTTCTTGGTATTCTCCACATCTTTAGTTCTTTGATCATTTTAAAAGTAGTTTTAAAGATTGTCTAGTTGATCTGCCAATCAGTTATTTTTTCAGGGACAATTTCTGTATATTTTTTTTCTTTGAAATTGGCCATACCTTTCTGTTTCTTTGTATGTCTTATGATTTTTTGCTTGAAAACGGGACATTTGAATAAAATAATGTGGAACTCTGAAAATCAGATTTTCCACCTTCACCATGATTTGCTGAGTTTTTTGGGGTGTGTGTGTGTGTGTGTGTTTTGTTTTACTTTGGTTTTATTTTTGGTTTTGTTTTAATGTTGTAGGTTGTCTCTGTGCTATGGATCAACCTATGATGTAAACTGTAAACTTAAGGTCCTCTCAAGCCTTTTTTTTCTTTTTAAAAAAATTTTATTTATTCATTTGAAAGAGAAAGCAAGAGCACAAGCAGGTGGGGAGGATCAGAGGGAAAAGGAAAAGCAGACTCTACACTGAGCAGGGAACTTGACTTGGGTCTCCATCCCAGGATCCCGGGATCATGACCTGAGCTAAAGGCAGATGCTTAACCGATAGAGCCCTGCAGGTGCCCTCGCAATTCTTTTCTGAGCCTGTGCCTTTTCCTAGGTATGTGCAGTCATTTCCTAATTTTCCCCATATACGAAGTTGCTTTTGAATGTCCTAGTCTTTAATGTATGGCTCCAAAAAAGAGAGAAAAAGAAAAATGAAAGTGGGGGATAAATGGTGTCAGCCCTTTAAATCTCCTGGAAGGCACTTCAGCTAGAGAAATGGTTTGCTACAATGGGGCAGGGGAGTTGTGCAAAACAATGGCTGCCCTCTTCTTTGTCTGCACTTTAGTGCGTAGTAGTAGCAATCAATGATCAGAGCACAGATTCCTATCATTGGAGAAAAGATCTTTTTTTGCTCACCCTGGCTTCTACAGACTATGTGCAAGCTGTTTCAGGAACACATGCACAGCTGCCTGGCATGGGACTTTTTGACCAAACACCTTCACCCATTTTATCTGTCTTACACCTTATCCCTCTGCTAAACACCAGTATGTTCCCCGTATCTCTGAGCTCTTTTTAGACTTCACATATGAGTGAGATTATACAGTATTTATCTTTCTCTGTCTGACTTATTTCACTTAGTATAATACCCTTAACGTCTATCCATGGTATCACAAATGGCAAGATTTTCTTTTTCTTCTTTTTTTTTTCCTTTAAAGATTTCATTTATTTATTTGGCAGACAGAGATCACAAGCAGGCAGAGAGGCAGGCAGAGAGAGAGAGGAGGAAGCAGGCTCCCCACCAATCAGAGATCCTGACACAGGGCTCGATCCCAGGACCCCGGGATCACAACCCAAGCCGAAGGCAGAAGTTTTAACCCACTGAGCCACCCAGGTGCCCCTAGATTTTCTTCTTTTTAATGGCTGGGTAATATTCCGTTGTATATATATACACACACAGCAATTTTCTTTACCCATTTATTCAATGTTTTGAATTTTAAAATCTCTCCTGGAACTGCATTTGTGCTTCCTTTTCTTTTTTATTTTATTTTATTTTTTTTAGAGAGTGAAACAGAGAGAGAGAGAGAGAAGGAGAGAACAAGCAGAGGTGTAGGGGAGGGAGAGAGAGAATTCCAAACAGGCTCCATATCCAGCATGGAGCGTGGATGCAGGGCTCAATCTCACAACCGTGAGAACATGACTGAGGTGAAATCAATAGTGGGTTGCCTAAGTGACAGCCACCCAGGTGCCACTTGTGCCTGCTTTTTCATCCCTAAGACTAAATCACTTCTTTCCCCCTTAAATTAATCTTACCAGGGAATTGTGAATTTTATTCATCTTTTCAAATAACCAACTTCTGGATTTTTTGGTCCTGACTCTAGTGTGTTTATTTTATGTTACTTCTTGATTCTTTTTGATTCCTCCCCTTCTACTTTTTCGGAGTTTTTTCTGCTCTTCTTTTTCTAACTTCTTCAATTGTGTGGTTAACTCTTTAATTTTGTACTTTTGCTTTTTTTAAAAGTGAACATCTATGGGAAATATCCCCTCAAATGCCACTTTTATATGTAATTATTTTTTCCTGTTATTCACTTGTACATATTTCCATTACAAATTTTTCTATCCATGAATTTTTCAACATTTTAAAATTTTTTTCCAAAAAGCTTTTATTACTAATTTAAAAATTAATTGCATTATGGTCAAAAAATATCATCTGTATATTAACAATGCTTTGAAATTTATGGAGGCTATCATGATGGCTTGGTTAATTTCTCTAACTATTCCAAATGGCTTGAAAAGAATGTGCTTAATTTTTTAATGTAGTGCTCCATATAATCATTATATTGAGCATTATTAATTGTGCTATTTATAACTTTCATATCCTTTTTTTGTCCGCTTGTTCTATCAAGTACTGAGAAAAATATTTTAATCTCTGATAAAGATTGTGGGTTTTTCAGTTTGTCTGTATTTGGACACTTGAAAAATCTTACTCTACTTCTGATAATGTGCCATTATATTAAATAAATCACATTTTGAGTACTTTCCAGCTCTTCTGTCTCAACTGTTCTTTTTTGTATAAATCATACTAGCCACTGTCACATTCTAATCTTGAATAGTATCCTCAGAGTCTTAGTGACTATATAAGATTATTTTGTTGTTGATATGTGGTAAAAAAAAGCTGCCATTGACAAAATATTCATCAGGTGCCAGAGGTTGTGCTTTATTTACAGTGTTTTATTTACAATAAAAGTCTTTTTAATCTAAGATAATTGGGACAAGCAGATGGTTTGTTCATTGGAAAAGTTGATTAAGTGAGGAATCATTAAGAGATGATACATATTTTAAACTTTTTTTTTAAAGATTTTATTTATTTGACAGAGATCACAAGTAAGCAGAGAGGTAAGCAGAGAGACAGGCAGAGAGAGAGGAGGAAGCAGGCTCCCTGCTGAGCAGAGAGCCCCATGTGGGATTTGATCCCAGGATCCTGAGATCATGACCTGAGCTGAAGGCAGAGGCTTAACCCACTGAGCCACCCAGGTGCCCCTAATCTTTTTATTTGAACGTAAAATGCATGCTTACATATACATCCATTCACTAATATTTTTGTATGATTCTCGTTAGTGTATGATTCTGGTTATTTTATTTTTTTATGTATAAGCCATACCTGTAATACATTGCCAAGAATTTCTTGTTTCTATTGATGTCAGCTGGAAGGAGAACCCAAAGAAATCTTCAAAGCAATGTGAATGCAGAATTACAGGATTTTACGATTTTGAACCAAACTTCATTGTCATCCTGCCCATACTTCATTTGATAACAACTGTTTAATGCCTCATCTTTATCAATTCAGTTACTTCAATTTAGTTTTTTATAGAAACTTTCTTGTATTCCTATTGCACTCATTGATGTAATGTTTACATAGTGTTTAATCAAACCACATAGTTATAGTAACAACTATAATTAGCATAAACAGACTTGGGAAAAACTCATCTGTCTCTTTGTAAATAAATATACAGCCCTAAACAATGGGAGCAGAAAGGTATGGTTGTACTAGAAAGCAGCCAGTAGGCTGGGAACATTTTTTTGTACCATTGGCATCACTCATTATATTGTACAGAGGCAATGGAGAGGATTATTAAATCTGTTGTGTCAGTTAAGTATAGGTCATTTAGGACCATCTATATTAGTAAACTTTACAACTCTGTAAGGAGGTAATGTTATTCCCATTTTAGAAGGGAAATCTGATTTGCCCAAGATCTCACTACAGCTTATTATTGAACCAGGACCAAGATTTATGCCTGGATTTGTTCAACTGCAGTCATTCCAAAAAGCTGTTAGACCTCTCTTTTACAATCTGTGTGTGTTTTAATCGAATTTTACTTCATGTATTGCTCATGCTTCATGAATTAGCATAGAGACCTCTCCAATTGAAAATACTGGTTTTAGGAGTGCCTGGGTGGTTCAGTTGGTTAATCGTTTGCCTTTGGCTCAGGTCATGATCCTGGAGTCCTGACATGGAGCCCCTAGTCAGGCTTCCTGCTCAGTGGGGCGTCTGCTTCTCCCTCTCCCTCTGCTCCTCCCATGCTTGTGCTCTCTGTCTCTCTCTTGCTCTCTCTCTCAAATAAAATCTTAAAAAAGGAAAAAAGTTAATACTGGTTTCAGCTCCTTACTTTAGGCACTTACTATACCTTTTGTTTGCCCCCAGTAGTTAGTTAGTTTTGTCTTTATCTGGATGTTCTCTCTCCTCTGTCCTCAAGTCACAGCTCACTTGGTCAGGTTAGCTTGCCTCTGAGCAAACACTCCTTCTATTCTTAAGAGGTACACCCATTCCTACCCAGGAGTGTGGATTCTCAGCCACCATCTAGAAAACAAAATATTATTAATCAGAGATGTGTTACTATTTGTTCATTTCTTTTTCTTTTCTGAAGCTACAGCCTGTGCCTCCAACTCTCCTGATTTCTTCTCCATGACTAACTTCTTTGTAGTGATGTTTCTTTTCTTTTAATGGTGCCATTCATCCCTAAATGAATCAGCACAAATGAGATCAAGTTTAATGAGCCTTGGCACAGGTTTGATGAGCCTCCCACACTTTATAAATATATCTACTGATTAGCCACCTCCCATACATACACATTGTAATGGAAGTTATCACCTACACCATCCCTTCTCTTCTCTCCCAACTGCTTCACAAGTCAGTTATTGGTTTGTGTTTTCTTTCCAGAAGGCCTGGTTCAAATGCTGCATCAGGCACGGTAGCTATAGAGAGCTTCATGGTACAGAACTAGTACAAGGTGCAGGCACACTTCCCTGTGCAGTCAGACTTCTGATTTTCATTCTTCTTGGCATTGTGTTGTATTTTCAATTGAAATTCCAATCCTTAGTGTCTCCTTTGACCGACTCTTTTAACAAACTACCTTAATAAATTCTCTGATTTCCCAGACTTTGATAGTTTATTTTTTAAGACACCTCATTCTTTCATGACATCACGAAATATTCATTATTAGCAGGTTTCTACTCCCCTTTTTCTAAATAGCTATCAGATTGTAATCCATTCAAAAAACAAAAGAACCCTTGAGGAATATTGGCAAAGCCCTCATCTTCTCCCCTTTCTAACCTCTGCTATAAGGACAGATTAGTCTATTGGTTCAAACTCTGAACTTTGAGGCAACCGATTTGCGACTCTGTCTCTAAACACATACCTTTCATAGGCTTCTTTCTATGTCTCAGTAAATGGCCGCTTCATCCCTTCAATTGTTCAGGCCCAAATCCTTTTACTCATACTTGATCTTTTTCTTATACTCTATATCTAATTTATTTTCAAGTCTTGCTTGTTTTTCTTTTAAAATACATCCAGAATATGATCATTTCTCACTACTTCCACCCTGTGACAAATGAATAAATTCCAGAAGCAGACCCTTACGCCCATTTGCCAATCCAAATTTTAGGCCATCTACCGACTGCTAATATGGGGCCTTGACATAGAGGCTGATTAGGAAGATGGATTCTGCTCCGCACCACCTCTTCTCACTTTCTGCTGTTGTTTAGTGTTTGCTTTGATTCAGAAAGAGAGAGGACAAGAGAAAGCTCTCGAGTCACTACTAGGTGATAGTAGAAGTCAAGGCCCAACTGCTCTTTCCATGGGAAGGACTAGCTCTTACCGGCTGAATATTTCTGTTTATGTATATGTGACAATTTGAAGATGAAAGGGAGGAGAGAAGAAAGTGAGAGAAGGGAAGTATTTTTATAAAATTTTCTTTTTAAATTAAGAAACTGTTTTGCAGGATGGTTAAAGAGTATGAACTCTTAGAGACAGCCAGCTTTGGTCTGAATCCTGCCAGTAGCCATGTGACGTTGGGCAAATTCTTTTTTCCTTTTCCAGTTCTATTGAGAAATAATTGGCATCTACCACCATATACATTTAAGGTGGATCGCATGATGGTTTAATTTATTTGTGTTGTTAAATAGTTACAATACGTTCTGTTAACATTTATCATGTCATGTAGATGCAATTTTTAAAAATAAAGAAAATCCTCTTTGTGATGAGAACTCTTGGGATCTCTTGTCTTCACAACTTCTCTGTATACCACACAGCAGTGTTAATAATAGTCATCATGTGGTACATTACATCCCTAGGACTTATTTACCTTATAACTGGAAGTTTGTGCCTTTTGACCACCTTCTTCTAATTCCTCCTCCACCAAGCCCCCACATCAGGTAACTGCAGCTCTGATTTCCTTTTTCTATGAGTTTGGTTTTTGTTTTGTATTGTTTTTAAGATTCCACATGTAAGTGAGGTCATACAGTATTTGTCTTTCTCTCTCACTTATTTCACTTGTCATAATGCCTTCAAGGTCCATTCATGTTGTTGCAAATGATAGGAATTCCTTATTTTTAATGGCCAAATAATATTCTGTTGTATATATATACCACTGCTTCTTTATCTCTTTATCTCTCAAAGGACTCTGGTTGTTTCTGTCTTGGCTATTG
This sequence comes from Meles meles, assembly GCF_922984935.1. Lineage (NCBI taxonomy): Eukaryota > Metazoa > Chordata > Mammalia > Carnivora > Mustelidae > Meles > Meles meles. The sequence goes on along the minus strand of NC_060079.1, from coordinate 14,530,069 downwards.
TAAATAATGCTGCTATGAACATGGGAGTGCAGATAACTTTTTGAGTTAGTGTTTTTGTATCTTTTGGGTATATTCTCAGTATTCTCACAGTGGAATTACTGGATCATATGGTAGTTCTGTCTTTAATTTTTTGAGGAACCTCCATAATGTTTTCCACAGTGGCTGTAGCTAGGCTAATTCTTTAATTTCTCTTTTCTCAGTTGCCTTTCTGAGATGGGGATAAGACTAGCATTTGCCTTACCGCATAGCATTGTTGTGAAGATTAGGTGAGTTAGTACGTGTAAAGCAACTAGTCTTCATACATAGCAAGTGTGCAATGAATAGTTTGTTTTTTTAAAGTCAGTTTTCAAAGTCACATTGTGGACATTAGAATTCCTGATTGCATAGGGAGTTATGACCTGTTTTGTGTCAAACCATACATATCTAGTAACCCCATTTCCCCTGATTAGGGGTCTCTTTCCTTGTGCTGTGGAGATCTGTTTCAAGCTGTACATTAAGAGATTTCATCTCCACAGAATCACCAGTCCTGGCATGAGTTTTAAGTCCTCAGTGTATTACCATTTACTGCAGTAAATAAGGCAACAACAAGCTCTACCTAACCCTTTCTTCCTTTCCCTATGATGGATGGTTCATGTTTGGTCAAAGAGAGTGCAGTTTGTTTTTAGAGTAATATTCTAGTCTGTAGTATGAGTCTCTTTAACTTATTGCACCTTAGGCTTCCACTAAAGCTTTCGCTGGAATCAGCTAGACCTGACTATGAGGAGTTACTGCCAAATATGGCATTCTTTAATTGACATTCTTTTTATAGAAGTCCCATCACAACTGCTTCTGAGTAATTTAGCATTTCCTAACGTTCTTTCTACACTAACATCTAGGAATGTGTAAACAAGGACAGCAGCAATTAGGGGACAAAGAACAAGGTGTATGTGTATTGAAAATTGTCTGACAGCATGGGATGGAATAAAGCAGGCCAGGGACCAGGGGTAGATTTTACAAGTTCCTTTGTCTAACACCCAGCCAATCAACTGAATTTTTTCTTCATTATCTCTTTTGGCTTCCATGTTTGTTTGCTTGTTTAATTGTTTATTTGTTTTTCTGTTCTCTTTCCTCGATTTTTTTTCCCTCAGCTGTGTCTGTTGTCCTTCCCCCCACTGCATTTTACTATGTCTCTATCTGTACCTTATAGAAGATAACCTGACCTTTATATTCTATATTAGAAAATGTTCTCTATCCTCTTTTTTCTGTTAGGATTTTTCAAAAGATTACCTTCAATTAAGGACAACTGTGAACTTTTAGTGTGCTCAGTGGGAACACTATTGTTCTTTTAGATGGGATAATTTTTTACTGTGGAATGGTCTCTGGCATTGCAGGATGGGAAATATCCCTGGCCTCAGTACCAAGTGCCAGTGACACATTTCCAGTCATTGTAACCACCAAAAATGCCTTCACACATTTATAAACACTTCACAAGGTAAAGGTGGAACCTCTCCTTTGGAGCCACTGCCAGGTAGGCAATTAGAAGCATATCACAAATGCTGGACTTTGCTGCTTGTCATCGAATGTTCTTTGCAATTGGATGGAGCAATTTAATTGCCACACTTTTCATGTCTAGTGAAAACCTAGCTATTAAAGCTACTACAGGTGTCCCATTGTGTGACTAAGCCAGCTACACTTTCCAAAATTCAAAATTTAGAAAAACCAAGATGTTTGTTGGTAGGCTATTTATATAATATTTTGCATATATAAATAATATCTTCCTAAGCAAAATATTAAGTTTTCATAAAGTTATTGGTTTATGAAACAAGTATGTGAAAATGACTTGTAACTTTCTTGAAGTGTACTCATTTTTAACTGAGAGAATTAAAGTTTCCCTCTTTTTCAAAGTAATTTAAAATTACACCACGAAGTACACAATGCTTTAGAATCTCTTGTACTAATGATTTGTAACTTTGCACAATAAGAGTATGTTTTAGTTTGCTAGTGTTATACAAATAATTAAGTTATAAATGTTCTTAATTCTTTTATATTTCAGAGAAAGAGATTTGAAGAAAACTGGGCACAGGCTCAGCAAAGCCAAACAGAAGAGAAACAGAAAAAGAAATAAAAAGCAGAACAATTATAGTAAAATCATGGGGGAAAACTCATTTGAAACTGCAAGTTATCATACACTAGGAGATCAGGACCCATCTCAGAGTGAAGAGGAAGATGTCAAAGACACCAAAAGAGAATCAGTGTGCACTTTCACTGGTGCACTGGGAAATAAACGAGGAGCATTAGTGAACAGCCACAAAGACGAAGTATGGAAAAGCATAAATCCCGAAGATAGTTTTCCAAATGTTGTATCTGCAGTTGAGCCGGACAATACATTAAAAAATGATCTCCCCAGAGAAAATGATGATTTGTTTCTAAATATGTCACTGATGCCAAATGAAAACTCAGTGACTGGCCTGACAACGACTCAGAATCTTTGGTGCGTAACAAGTGATGAGTGCTCTAGCACAAAGGTAGGGAAGCGTCCTGGAAATCGGCGTCCCACGGCATCACACGTCCAGAGCGGATCTGCTCACATCCCGAGCTCATTTATGCAAAAGAGAGAGAAGGTAGATAAGAGACTCCAAAATGAAACAATCCTGTGCCATCCGTATGCGTCCAGAACCTCAGATGAAGGTTTAAGAACGGAACAAGGAGTAAGTGCAACTAAAAGCAGTTTTTGGGCTCTTTTTCCAAACAGTCTATCTGATGAAGAATTACAGCCAGGCTCTGAGAGACAATCCTGTTTGGGGAGCTGGCCTGAGGGACCTCATAAGTTTATATGTGAACAAAGACCAAAGAAAGATAGATGGCAAAAATCGGCCTCTCCAGACAGCAGGGGACAATTGATTACATTGATCTCCACTTCCGAAGAAACTTCAGTACCAGGAAGCAGTCCAGAAACACTGGTAGAGGAGAAGCTTTTGATAGAAAATGAAGATTTGTCACCTTCAACTGAGAATACAGGTTCAATCATAGCAACAGAAACAAGTATCTTTAGAAGCTGCTTGCCTAACCTGGATATCTCAAAGAGTGACTTACACTCAACAAAGAATAAGAAAAGGAGAGAGAAACGGCTTTTCAATTTGGCACCAAACTTTAACTTACTGGCACAGAGCTATATCGATGTAAAAGAAAGAGGTGAATGTGGCTTGTTAACAGAAAGCCATGGACTAAAAATCATTTTGGAAGAAGAAAAAGACAGAATTTCAGAAATACGTAATAAAGAGGAGACCACGCAAAAACTCATGACCTTTAATCATCACCCATCATGGTTTTACTTTGATATTATGGAAGATCCTCCTCTAAATGTTGGTAGACGATCTTATTCTCATTACCTGCCATTTAATACACACTCTGTATATTTTTACAAAAACCCTATTCCTTCTCTTGTGCTACAATATACATTTAGCTTTCGGATGGTATCTTTTACAAGCATGAAATCATTTTTGACTTCCAAATCTCAAACAAGAGTAGATAACCAACCACGTGACATTGGGTTTGTTTCTTCAGAAGTTTTAAGTAGCCGGCCTGATCCTTTGTACTCTTTTAGGGTCACTTCTGATCTTCACTTTTTAAATGAAAGTTTTGATGAGAAGCTGGAGACATGGGAAGAACCTAAGCCATTACAGTTCTTGCAAACTGAAGATAACCAAGATTTTACAAGCCCTGGTGTTGACTCCCTTGAGCTGCAATTATCACAAGGGTTTGCCTTTCAACTAGTAAAGCTTTTTGGATCACCTGGAGTTCCAATGGGTAAACTATGTTTATTCACTCCAAATAAAAATTCTAGTTTAACATATAGGAGTAGTTTTTTGAAGTGTTTCTACCTTGTGTTAGTGACTTCGTGCAGTTAATTGATCTGGTGTTGCCTTTCAGTAGTGGAAGTAGAGGACCCGTGACAAATGGTGCGCGGTCTTCAGAGTCATGCCTCCACCTTGAGGACTGGCAGTCTTAAATGTCTTTGAACACTTAGAATCTTTGGACTCTCGGTATAAATAGACACTGACAAGAACAAAGGATGAGGCAGGCAAACAGTAATTATGTAACAAATTGAGAAGAGTTACCCTTTTTTAAAAAAAATCTTTCTATTTTATACATTTCCCTTATTTGGCACTTGACCCTTTTCTTTCTCATTCGCAGTATGATTTGTAGATATGAGCATAGTAGAGAGGGGAGAGGAGTGAAGATTAAATGATGAAAAATATCTGAACTAAGTTAAGTTTTACAACTATCTGAGAAGAATATTAAAAAGAAGATTAAGAAGGAGTCTGACAGGTTGACTTGAAATGTTCCTTCTTGCTATTGTTGTTTTCGGAAATGAAAAACCCACCGGTGATTAAAACGTATGAGAATGTCTTTGTAACATGCTAAGTAAAATTCTAAATAAATTTCTTCTAAGTACTAAACATATTTAAGATGCTACGTGTCTTACACAGGAAAGGGAGCACATATCCCCATTTTTGCTTATCTGTAAATCAGTGGTAGTGTCAGGGATCTCCTGGAGTAGAATGTGTCCCCTTCCTTGGGGACTGAACAGGAAGAGCCAGGAAGTCAAAGCTCCAATCTCCATACTTATCCTGTATCTTCCGGATATTCTTTCTTTTCTACACCAGCTGGGTCCCTGGGCCCTGCTCTTATCTCACAGCTTATCTTCCAGAGGTTTTTACTTTGCTCCTAAATTTCTGCTGTTCTGCAGCGAATGGGTCCTCAGAACCCAGATCCGAGATTGGCTAAATCTCAGGGCAAGAGATCACAGTTATTAGCAGGCTCTTGCATTTCTAGCATTATGTTTATCATTTTTGTAAATTTTGCCTAGAATCACATCTTAAACAGTTTGCTGCAATATGCTATCTTTCTAGATGCACTGAAGAAATATGCCGATTAAAAAAAAATCAAACTGCATTTGCTATAGGGAATTTTAAATGATAAGTGAAGTTATTTTAGGTCAGTGGTCTTGGTCCTAGGTCCATATTTTAAAATTATATGCAAAATTTTTTGTGCCATTCTGGACCATTTTCCTGAGACATTTCATAGACTTTATCAGCTTCTGGGACAGGGGTGAGGGGGTGGCAGCTCATGGCTGGAAGAGATTAACAAGCACTGCCTTAGATCAGCATCAGAAAGCATGAAGGCACTGGTGTGAAAAGATTCTAAACTTCTTCCTCCCTTGAATGCACAATACCATCATAATCAGCAATAATGATCAGGCATCCATTAATTAAGCTTTGGAAAGCTTTCTAGAGGAAATAGAACTCATTCATCAAATAGCTTACTTTCTAAATGGGGAGACAAGACTAACACCAAACAAAATTATTGTACATAGAAATTATAAATGACAAGCTTATGAATATTTTATGAGCGAGGTTAGCAGGGCTTAAGGGATGCTTGAAAAGAATATGCGGTTATGGTTTGAGGGGGATGGCTTCAGTGTGGAAGTGAATTATAAGCAGTGCTTATACAAATGTGGCTGGAAAGAAAGACATGGGGACAGAATTTCAGGTTTGGATGTGGCAGGTGCTTATAAGAGGAGAGGAGAAAACTGTAAGTGGAAACTGTGTGTTGATTTGTTTGGCCAGGTTGGATAAGTGAAGCTCTGATGTATCTGTGGCCAGTGGCCTTGTAAAGGAGGCAGGGAACTCAAACGAATCCTAGTATTAGGACGCATTATATGGTAAAGCCACATACAGGCCTGAAGAAACAAAGCTACCTATGTTGCCAGGGACATGTGAGGATATATGAGGTAAATATTTTGTGTGGTTTGGTAAGGCTGATATGTGCATATCACTGTTTGGAAAAATTTGTGACCATCCTAATTTTCTGTGAGGGTTTTCCCCCAGACACTTTTATGTGGAAGGACCAGTTTGCGCAAAGACTAAACTGGCTACTGTTGCACTGTTTATACGCATCACAGGAAAAGAGGAAATAGAGGAAATCCTATGTGCTGTAACAGTAACACCTAAAGTTATTACATATATAATATGTGTTATATAATATGTATGTGTTATTGATATATAGGTACTTAATGAGAGTATGAGCTATGATACATGTCATTTACATGATACATATGCATTTTCATTGAGTCAGGATAGTGTTTACCAGTAAAGCCCTGAGACAGACTAACTCCTGCTTTAGCTGTTGGTGAAGTATCTTCCAAACCAGGCTTTTACCATTATGTCGGTCTATATATCATGTTTGCATATCTTCACATTTAGGGTCAATATCTGCATGACATTAGAGATGAAATTTGTTCCCTTTTATTTCCACAGAATCTTTGTTGCCTGATGACTGTGTGGTTTCCCTTGACTGGAAGACACTGAAGATGATCTATTTACAGTGGAAGACATCAGTTGAGGTATATTTTTATGGCTTTCAAAGAAGACCTTCTCTAACTGATTTCCTTAAAACACACCCACACACCACACACCCCACACAATTGGAGAAAATCTGATCGCTGAATGTGATATGAAGGCTACATCCCTTATATTAAATTAGAGAAGGATTGTATGTGGATGGGTGGATAGCACATGCTCTTTCACTTCATCCCTAAGAGAGAGTTGTGTTTAATTCCCCAATTCTGCTGCAGTGAGGCTGGTATAAGGGCTTACTGTGGATGACTGAGGTGCCCAGTTTGGGAGAGCCCTTTCTTCCTTACATCTTTCCCCTGTCCAGCCCACAGTCTTATCCTGTTATGATAGAGTAACAGCGACACATTAGATTCATATTTACTTGACTTGGAAGCACCTCATTACTGGTATTTTCTATTGGTCCATAGTGAGAGACATGACTGTTCTGACAGGCTGTTCATTTTCCAGGTGGAGGAAGACTAGTGGGGAAGGTTAGAAAGGTAATAGAAATTCTGGAAAAGGCAGTGCACTGTATAATGTAGTGGGAAGAGAGTTGGCATTAGTTAATAGTGATTTAAATGTTCCCAGAGGCGGGGCGCCTCTGCTCAGTGGGGAGCCTGCTTCCCCTTCTCTCTCTGCCTGCCTCTCTGCCTACTTGTGATCTCTGTCTGTCAAATAAATAAATAAAATCTTAAAAAAAAATGTTCCCAGAGGCAATGCTAGGGGTACATTATGAGGTAAGTGGTTTAGTGAAACATAAAATTATATAGTTCAGGCTAGTAGGTATTTCTTAACTGTTCATCTAAGTAAGCACAGCTGTGGGAAAGATTTCTTTTTGTGCCCAGTTAGTAAAACCAAATACATTTTTCTAAACTTCTTATTTCTTTTCATTCCACATCGAGAACTTATTGGTGCCCAAACACACACGCACACATGCACACACACACACACACTCTTATACAATCCCAATATTTTAAATGTTTAAATGGACATTTGTAGTTATTAGCTTTCTTTTGCCATTTTGAGAATGTTCCTACATAAGTAAAATGGTACAAACTTAACCCCAATGCCAAATATTAATCACCACTATATGTATTTTAATTATAATTTCTAGAAAAGACAAAAGAAGATTGGTTAAAAATGAGAGTTTCCAGAACTGTAAGTACAGCTTATCCCAGAGACCTCTGTGTGATCAGAAGGAAGTGGATGTTGACATTATTTGGTTGTAATAGCTCTATGTACCACAACTGAAGAGTAAATATAAAAAATGTAGTCTGTTACCATGGCAACCCTGTGTGCCATTGCACATGTGATTTTCCATTTCCTTTCAATGCAGATCTTTTTGTGAAATACAACAAAGCTTAGATTGTCGTTACCAAATTTATTTTCCAACTTTAGTGGTTAGAACATATTTTAGAGTACTCTGTCAACACAGTTAATGAGGGATTACCACCCTTGCCCCTCTGCCCCAGATTGTTGTGTGATGAGAGCTGGGAATTAGGAATATAGGTTATGTTTAAATATTAAAAAATTCTTTAGGAAAGGAGGTAAAACATGTAGACAGACTCACGTTATATTTTAAACTTGACATCGAGCTGACTTTAAAATAAACACTTTGCACTTTTTTCAAATGCCTAAATTATGAAATAAACACAGCTGCTATGATTTTAGTGTATATGTGTCTGCATTTGATAAGAATTGAATGCACTCTGCATTTACCATATGTTTTCTTTCTTACTTTTAATCTTATTTCTAAGAGTTTTCTGGGTTCCCATTTCTCAGCTAGAAATATACATATACCCAGTAAAAATGTTTTTGTTTCTTTTAAAACTGGGTCTGCTGCAGGAAGGAGAAGGACTAAAGGTTTCGGAAAAGAGCCTAAGATTTGGACGGACCCTTAGAAAATGTGGGATAAATGTAGTCTGAGAAGGGATAAGAGGCGCTGAGCAATTCCAGAGAAAGCAGGTGAAGGAATTCATTTATTCGTTCAACAAATATTTCTCAAGTTGCCTCGGTTCAGACACTGTGCTAAACCTGGAGGCTCTAGCCATGAAAATAGTCCTGCCCTCATGGAGTTTGTGTTGGGGCTGAAGTTAGGAAGGGAGTGTCTCCCCCCCCCCCCCCCCCCGCCCCATGAGGTGGCCCCACAAGGGACATCAGTACGGGATGCACGCAGCCAACATGGACAGATTTGGCTGTGACCAATTCGGGAGTCTTTTCCATCTGCTGAATTTGGATGTTTTGTGTCAAGGACTCTTTCAGGATAATACTTTTGATTTTTATATTCATCTTCCACATTCGTGCTAGACTGCCTTCTGATCTTCTCCTACAAAGAAATCACCCCTAATTATTAGTCCTTTCTTGTGGGGCGGGTGCTTTATCAACACTGGGGTTATGCACATGATTTTTTATAATTATAATGAGAACATGCCTCCCTGTTTTGTGTCTGGCATAATGTGTTGATTAGTGGGCCTCAAGGGGTAGATAGAAATGCATAGAGGGAAATAGCAGGAGTATGTGGTTGGCTCTAGGACCCTCAAGTCCCTGCCTATTTCAAAATCCTCTTCCTGTGGTCACCAGGGTGTTTTCTGGGGGAGGGAGGTGGGGAGAGGGCTAGAAGGAGGAAGCGTTCCCAGCGTGAAGCTCTTGCTGGCCGGCTGGCTGACCTTAAACAAGACACCCTCTCGGAGCCTCAATTTCTTCACCTGTAAGAAAATAGATTTATAATAGCAACCTGTCCTGGAATATTACATGAGGATTAGCGAAACAACTTGTGCAAAGTACTTAACATAGTGCCTGAAAAATAATAGGCTCTTAGAAGGGTTAATTCCCTTTCTCTAAATACCTCCTTGAGTTAAAGCATTGTCTTTGAAATGTCCCAGACATTTCAAAGAACAGAACAGAACAGAAATTGTGTTATGGAGGAGAGTCACACATTGACTCCATAAACTTGGTTTATGAGTTGCATGAGTTGCATGAGTTAGTGTATTTATTATTAACTTTCTCACGTAAATAGCTGGATCCTCAGGGAATAGGACAGAGAACATGTTTGGATTTGGAGACAGGAGGTGGGTCAGTGTGAGGGAGACTGACCCTTCGGAAGAGGCAGGACCAGGCCGGATGTGGGGACTGTGGGGACAGAGTAAAGACCTAGATGCCAGGGGAGTGGCATAAATAGGGAAGTAGCCTGATAAACTGACAGCAGATCCCATGTAGGTCACTGTTTTCTCTGGACTTGTTTGGCCTGTGTTTTGTTTGTAGTTGAATTCTTCGGTCTTCTTGGCGCTGTTGAAGATCCTATCCACCGAGAAAGAATGCTCAGTGCCCACTCAAGGATGATTTTCAGCGATATACTCATGGCATACCAAAACTGGCTTGGATAATCTGTCCAACTGTTCTTGATTAGTTTTCTGAACAATAAAAAACTCAACAAAAGAGGTAATAACTTGAACATTTTATTTTCTAAATTTGAAGATGTTTGCCCTACTTTAATTTGTTTTATGGAAGAAAATAAGACACAGAAAACTTTAGTAGTTTATTTTAAAAATCGCATCAGGATGGAAGGGTAGGCCTTACATCTAAGTATGGGTCTGTGATTCCATTTCTAATATTCTGAAATCCAAAAAGCTCTGAATCAAAAGTTGTTTTTGTTTTGTTTTGTTTTTTAAATGTTTGGTATTAAAACTAAGTTGGGAGCAAAACTCGACGTTTTAACAGGTTAGTTTTACTCCTTCTTTCTCCTACCTAGTGCGACCATTCATACATTTCATTACAGAAATATTAATGTGTTTAATTACCATGGGCTGCCCAGCCCCCATTCGGAATATAAGGTTATATATACACATACACATGTCCTGTACACAGACAGACAAACAAACACACACTTTCTGAATTCTGAAACAAATCTGAGCTCAAGGATATTGGTTAGGGATTGTGGGACTTGTGCCACACTCGGGGTAACTATCTTTTAAAATTGTTTTAGTTTAAAAACTGTTCAGTTTAGTTTAGTTTAACAAACTTCAAATATGAAAATTCATATCTGAAAAATAGAAACAAGGAGGGATTACTCACTGTCCAACATATAGGCATGTTCCTACTCCCTTTGTTTTCAGAAGGGAGCCCCGACTGTCTTATCTTACCTCCTGCTCCGTCCTATCCTGTCTCATCTCCAGGGAATGAACCTCCAGGCTTCTCTAGGAGGTGGGCAATTGCCTGACTCTGGACGTTTGTTTCTTAAACAGAATTCCAACTGACCTTCCTGTTTAGAGCCTTGCCTCCAACTCCAAATCTTCTAGTTCCTGAAATTTTAGGGGTTATGCAGGGTAAATTGTGTTGACTCACGGCTTTCTGTAATTCAGGGTTTTTTGTTTAGTTGTTTGTTTTTGCCAAATTAACACGTGGCCTTTGCTCTGCAGTTTTCAGAATTTTGTTGCTGTAATCTTCTCTCTTTTTTCTGATAGTTTATACTTAAATATAGTAACAAACCTCCCCGACATTTTAGTGGGGTTTCAAGGAGAGAGTGGCAATTAAATATTTGTGTTCCATCTGCCATCTTTATTGGGAATTAAGGGCTTTATTTAAAATAGCTTTATTTTTTCCCTTATGCTCATTTCGTACAGCTTTAGTTCATCTTTCTACCAGATGGTGGGTCTGTTCCAGATGGAGACCAGGGTCTTCAGGGTTTGCTTGAACTCCTCGAGAGTCTTGCTCTCTCTGTAGGCTTCTAGAGCCATTGTGAAACTGGACTTGCTTTTGGCCGTAGGTGGGATGATTTCAGGGAAGACGGCTGGTGTTAGTGTGGAGGCATAAACATTGGCAGAGGGGGCTCAGGTATCTGGCAAAGACTTGCTTTCTTAGGGGCCTTCACTGGCAATATTTATATGGATTTCTAACAAATACATTAGAATCCACACTGCTGTGCCTTACCCAAGGGTAATATTATAAATATTTAACAATGACTGGGTCATGAGTAGTGACCAGTTCTGAAACACCTTTCTGCTGAACTGATGCAAACCAGCTGACCATCTATCTAGGCTTGTGCCAGGTTCCACAATGTCCCCAGCTTTCTCCAGCCCCTGTCTTTATTATCTTGCCCTAATTTCCAGAATGGAACTTTAGAAAAATGGGCTGACTTTCTCTTGCTCCCAGGCTTTAAAGCTCATAGTCCTTAAGTACTCTTGTGCACAGTGGCAAATATGTGCTGTGGGAAAGAAGATATGGTCCTCACCTTGGGGAAGGAATATGGCACTAAAAAGAATAAGGGATGGATTGTGGGAGGCAGAGGCAGTGGAGTACGCTGAGCAAAATCAGGCTTATCCAGAGGACATTCTGCATGGCAGACCTCTCCCAGGCCACCAGTGCATTTCCCCTGTCAATTCAGCCAAGTAGACATACGTATGCTGCATCACTTCTCTTCCTGTGTCCCCCTTTCCTTAACTTCTCCTAGCTTCCTGCAGCCTCCATCTGGCTTCTAAGGGAAGGATGAGGGAAGAGCCAGGAGGGAACAGTGTTGGTAGAGAGGACGACAAGGTCCTGTCTCTGACTGGTCAGATTAGGCAGAAAGCGGCAGCAGGTGCGCACGGAGCTGCGGGGCAATCAGGAGTCTACACACACGCACAGCTAGACTTCCTTCCGGTCCTTTCCATTTATACCACTTACGTATGACAAGAGGAATATGGATGTGGATAAGTCTAGCTTATGTTGTTGAGGAAAAAAATTCGGAAAAATTTTGGCAGGGGAAGAAAAGACATAGGATTGGAAAGCGTTGGGAAAACTGTGCCTACATGTTCTCACTGGTTCCACACATTCAAGGGTCTTTGGTTAGACTACTTCGAAAGCTCCATCTTGGTCTCAGACTTTCTGCCATCTTGGCATCTCTGGGGTAGAAACCTGGGGCTGATTTATAACTAGGCCTTCCAAATCCTGGGTTATTTGGAGCTGTAGGTTTGAGGGTTAAGTTCCTGGTTTTCAGTAGTTCTTATGTATCTCATTTTTCCTTGTCTTTTAAACAGTAATAATTAGAGGAACATTTGAATGTTTCATTTTCCAAAAATGATTTATAATTTTGTTTCCACCTGTCACAGTAAGGGTTTCAAGTTCAGCCAAATAAGATTGTGCTGGTCATCATATAAGCGAGAAATGGAACAGAACCCTGAAAAGTTGGTTGGATGAAATGAGGGCACTAAGGAGTGTTTCCACAGGGATCCTTGGACTCAGGTTAGCCCAGATCTCTGGAGGCTGCCACCAAGAGAGAACCAGCAAAGATGTGATTGCAGTTCAGAGCAAGCTGGATCTCAGATCCGTCAATACGTTTACTGTTTACTCCTTCGCTGACATTACCATGATCTTGGTTTACTCTTAATATTTAGTAAATCCCAAGATCACACTTCTCTATTGAGAAAGTAGTTCCGGTCCACATATAATTATTGAGCACCTTCTGAATGTCAAGCTGCGTTGTTAGATCTTGGAGGGACAAGGGTGATACTGTTTGTACTTAGAGTCTAGTGGGGGAAAACACATAAACAGATAACTTTAAAGTGTCGTTTAGAGGAATAAATCAGAAAAAACAGCTAGAGCTTGTTGACTAGTTAAATGTGGGGATTGAAAAAAAGGAAAAAATGTCCAGGTTCACTTCCAGGTACTGCTGTCCATTTTCTCCTCCTTGAAGCTCTTCTTCCCTGGGCCTTCATACATCTCTAGTTTAGAGTTCTGTCTGCTTTGCTGATCGCTCTCCCCTACTCTCCTTTGGCAGATCCACTTCAAAGGCACAGTGCTTACATGCTGGTGTCCCCAGGGCCCCCTCTTCAGCTGTCTGCTCTATTTGTCTATCTTTTTCTCATAGGGCAAAGCTTTCCAAAGCTCTGTCTCTAGCTCAGAATTTTCTTCTGAGCATCACACTCTTATGCCTCAGCCTCTACTCGGTCATTCCATCTGCCAGACACTGCAGACTCCATATACTACAACCTCTAGACCCCGAAGCTGTGTGTCTTCCTGTGCCCCATCCCACCTCACCTGGGACCACCTCTGTAGAAGAAGATAGAAGTGAATGGGAGGTCTCATGCAGCACTAATAGAAATATACTAGCTTTGTGTCTAACTAAACTTTTCTAGTGTCTGCATTAAAAAAGCAAAAAGAAACAAAAAGAAAAAAAGGGATATTAATTTTTTTTAAAGATTTTATTTATTTATTTGAGAGACAGAGATTACAAGTAGGCAGAGAGGCAGGTAGAGAGAGAGGAAGGGAAGCAGGCTCCCTGCTGAGCATAGAGCCCGATGTGGGGCTCGATCCCAAGACCCTGGGATCATGACCTGAGCCGAAGGCAGAGGCTTTAACCCACAGAGCCACCCAGGCGCCCAGGGATATTAATTTTAATTATATATTAACCCAACATACCAACGTATTTTTTCAACACAGAATCAGTATAAATATTACTGAGATATTTTACATTTTTTTCATACTGAACCTTCAAAATTCGGTGTGTATTTTAACCACAATCTGCACTAGCCACATTTCAAGTGCTCAATAGCCCTGTGTAGCTAGTGGCTCCTGCATTGTACGGTGCAAGTCTAGAATGAAAAAGGTAGTATTTGAGGCTGGGCAAAACTCTCTTATGAGAAGTATGATAGAATACATAGAAATAGAGGATACCTACATTTAAGCATCACTATTTTTATGAGTCATGTGTGTTCTCTGTTCCTTATGGGTTTCCCCTAATATTTAGAGAAGGTTTTGAAATTCTAGTTTTCTCAGCAGTGCCAAGATCCTTCCTCTGATTCTGGGAAGGGAATTCCAAGGGTGAGCGGCTCATCTCCCCACCGCCACCACTCCAGGGGAATCCCAAGGGGAATGTGTGATTCTCAGCACAGAGTCCCTCCCTACTTAGGTCCTTCTTTCAAAAGTTTATTATGAAATCTCTGGATTTTGTTTCAGAAGGAAATTGCTTTTCTTCACAATTCCTTTTCAAAATGTTCATACCTTAGCTGCCAGAAACAAAATGCATTTGCTTTACTGTAATTATTACAGCCAAAGCCACCATATATCATGGATTTTTCCAACATGGCACTTTCAATATTGTCTCTTTCGGTCCATGCATCTTGAATTGTGGTTCAAAAAATAGGATCAGTCTATCACACTCTTGAGTGTGAAATACTGGGGAGTGCCATGGTGATCAAGCAACTGGCACTCACCAGTTCCTGGAACTCAGAACTTAATTCTGGATACTTGGCTATAAATGATTTCCAGAGACTGCTCCTTTCCCTGGGGAGCTGAAATCCTTCCAGAGAGGCCGCGTCTTCTCAGGTGGCAGCCAAGCAAGTACCTGGGCAGTGCAGGTCTTCTCCTGAGACCTCGTTTATGCTACCACCATATATCAATTTGAGTTTTAAGGGGTGCTTTTTCTGATGAGATTTAAAGTTATGTAGAAGCAACAAAGCTTTCTAAGAATATTTTTGGCAGGCTAAAGAAGGATAAAAAAAAAAAAAAAAAGAGAGAGAGAGAAGAAGAAGAAAGAAATGACACAGGCCGTGGGACAGCGGTTTGAGCCGCTGGGACACTAGCCAGATATTGGTGCTCCCGAACTGGGGAAGACAATGGACTTTACTGTTACTATTCAAAATGCTGTTCACGTTCTTTAATCGTTGACTAAAATTATTTCACGTTCAAGGTCTAGGCCAGTCGGGGGTGGGGGGTGGATGGAGGAGGGTTGTTGCAGAGGGCCTGACTTCCATGGCGGGCGGCCGGGGGAAGTGTCTGTGTTTCAACCCGCAGGCCCTTTCCCCTCAGGGCGAAGGGCACCGAGAGGCAAGGGAGGGGGTCGGCGAGCGGGCTGGGGGTCAGGGGGTAGGGAGCATCACCCAGGGTCTCCTGGCTGCCAGTCTCCCAGAGTCCCCAGTTTTCCAGGTAGGGACGCCCCCTCCCACGCAGCGCGGCTCGCTCGGGTGGGAAGGAGGGGCTGGGCTCCGAGCGCCCGCCCCTCCATCTATCACATGGCCGGAGAGCCACAAAAACAACAGCTTTGGCCAAGACGGTGACTTCAGGAAAGGGAACCCAGGGCTCTCGCGGCCAGCCCCCACCCCATGGAGGAGAGTTTTCTTGAATCCTTTGGGAGGCTGAGCCTCCAGCAGCAGCAGCAGAAACCTCGACCGCCGGCCCCGCCACCCCCGCGTGGGACACCTCCGCGCCGCCACAGCTTTAGGAAACACCTCTACCTCCTGCGAGGCCTCCCGGGCTCGGGGAAAACTACACTGGCCAGGTAATGACAACGGCCTGGGCGCCGGCGCGCGGACCCCGAGCGAGCGAGCCCCTGCCCTGGGCCGCTCCGCCCCGCGACCCCCGCACCCCCGCCGCCGCGCCTGCCGGGGTCCTGGCCCCGGCCCCTGCCCGAGCCAGGCTGCGGGGGAGCCCGCGCTGTCCCCGGTGCCCGCTCAGCCGCGGGGCGAGAGAGGGCGGCCGGTCCTGTTTGTTTGTTTCCATGCTGCGCTTTCCCGGGAGGACTGATTTCGGCACTGCGCCTTGCGCAAGCCCCAGATGGCACCGGCCCCTGCCCGGCCGCCGTGCCAGGCCCCGGGCCAGCCGGGCGGAGGGAGCCTTGGCCGCCCCCGGCCTCCCCAGCCCGGGGTCGGGAGGCCCGCAGGGATTCTTCTTCAGGAACCCCGGTGACAACTGCAGAGAAAACCGCGGGGCCGCCCGCCAGCGCGCAGGCACCCGCCACAGTGCGTCAACAGGCGTTTTAAACCAGAGCGGAGAAACGAGCGGGCCAGGGGGCGGGGGGCCCGAGGCAGCCTTGGCCGTGGCCGTGGCCGGGGTGGGGGCGGTGTGCGGCCCGCGTTGAAAATCTAGCGGATTGAGGCAGCCCTGCGTTTGCTTTGGCAGCTGCGAAGGCGCACAGGTGCACGGGGGAGGGGGCTGGCGCGGCGGTCATTGAGAGAGCCTCGCAATGGGCGCCCAAATTCGTTTACTCGCGAATTGCGTAAGCCGCTCTCCCGGTACAGGTCAGCGCGAATTACGCGCGCTTGTTGCCTGTTGCCTCCTTGCTGGGCCCACCGCTACAGCCTCAATTTTCACCACTCCCCGCCTTGCACTTGATGCTACGGCAACGTTGAACTGTTTCTCCTTGCTTGTGCTGACGCTGGCCCGCCTGCCTGGCTTTGCCTTCCGCCTACCTTTGCCCGACGGATCCCACTAGCCCTTTAAGACTCGGATCTGTTCCCTTACCCAACAGCTACCCTCCTCCCCAGCAGTAGACGCACGTCTTCTGCGCTCCTTGGCTTCCTGTTTACACCTCTGTGACCGCGCTTGATTTTACACATGGTTTGGTTTATCCTTCAAGTTTCTTGAAGCTAGAGGGGCGGTAGAAGTAGCCTCTTGCCCTCAAAGAGCTTTCCATCTCATTAGAGAAGTAAGGCTAGCGGTAGAACCGTGGAGCTGCCGCAGAAGAGTCAGGGTTAGCTGGCGTTGAGGAGCTGATGGGGGTGGGGGTTTCACAAAGATGGTGGGAGCAGGTCTGAGTCCATTGGGGTCAGCGAACTGTGACAACTCTGATGTGCTGCCAGTTTTAATACGGATTCCTGACTTATTTGTGGAGTAAAAGCCTTTAGCGCAACAATATTGCTACATTTTTGCAGATTAAAGGGATGGTGACTTCCAAAGGGTCATAGTTACCCTTTCCTAGGACGCAGGGATTTCAGTAGGCCTTCTCTCTGGTTGGGGGGTGGAGGGCAGAGAGTGGGAGAGCCTGCTTAGAACCCAGCAGAACTCAGATATTTTGTGATAAGTCATGGTGGGTACATCTGTTGCAAACGAGGTATCTTCTGAGTTCAAATCCCGTTTAGTTTCACTTTGATTTTGCTGATCTGTGGCCTGTGGCACGCTGAGTGTCAAAGAAGGAAGTAAAATCTTTGGCCAGATTTTTTTTTTAACTACTCAAAAGGGAAGTGATACGTTGAGTGGAAGGAACATGCATAGAACTGAACATCAAAAGCCATGGGATTTGGACCTTAGATTCCTCATCTGTGAAGTGAGTGGGTTGCCTGTGGTGGTCTTCAAGGTCCCTTCTGGCTCTAACATTCTACACTTTTAGGATTTTAATTCCTGGTTGACATTTGGCTAACCAGAAGACTCCGGATGAGAGACCAGCTTATTAAAGAACATCTCTCTAGGGACGACTGGCGTGAGCACTGGCCTGGGAGTCTGAAGACTGGGCCTTTAGATCCTCTTCATCATGAAAGCTGGTGACTTTCGGCAATCACCTAGCTTCTCTGGGACTTCTTTTCCTTACATGTGACTATTAAGAAGGGATTAGATTAGGTAATTTATTGAAGATCCTTCTGGCTCTTAATTTCTAGTTGTCAGTCTGAAGAATGGTTTGTTAACAATGGGTAGGTAACGAGCTCTGACCTTGGAGTCAATTTATGGCTTCAAATCCAAGCTCTGCCATTCACTATCTATGACCTTTACTCAGCTCCTCTGCACCTTGGTTCCCTTTTCTGATACACAAGGATATCTGCTTTGTCCCTTTCAGAAGACTCTCGCAGAGGTTAAAATGTGAGAGAACTTGCTAAACTTTAAAGTGCTGTATACATCTTATAAGGTATTAGTTGCTGCTTCAGATGTTGATCAGCTGAGATAAATCTTCAAGGTGTTACCGGGGAGAAACCTGGCTCTGAAATGCAGCAGGCAGCTGGAAGTTGACTTTGTTGTTCTCCCGTTCTCCGGTTTGGAG
The DNA here is from genome assembly GCF_922984935.1 of Meles meles. NCBI lineage: Eukaryota > Metazoa > Chordata > Mammalia > Carnivora > Mustelidae > Meles > Meles meles. The sequence continues at coordinate 14,511,973 of NC_060079.1, read as the reverse complement.
TTCTGGAGGCCTAGGATCATTGGCCCTGCTTTAGGAGGGTAGAGGGGTGGCTTTTGCTTTTGTGTAGCAATCTGGGAAGTAAGGCAAACAGGCCACAGCTCAGCAAGGAGGAAGCCTTCGGTGAGGATGAAATGGTGTGGCGGACCTCAAGGACCTGCCTTCCCTTCCTTTCTGGTGGGTCCGGTGGGGGAGAGAAGGAGTGCAGCAAATTGTTTTAAAAATGCGTATGTGGAGAAAGTAGTGAAACTGTAAGGCTATCTCTTGTATTGTTGGATTCTGGGAAATTCATATTTTCTTTATTCTCTGTATTTTCCAAATTTTCTATGACGAATATGTAATTTTTTAAATCAGAAAAATAAAAACAAGTTTTTAAAAATTGGAGATCGTTTTTACAAATGTGGGTTCCTCTTTTTTCCCTGCTTTTCTCATCTGATTAAAGAAATAATAAAAGTGTTGTTGAAATTAGGATATGTCTTGTCTTCCAAATCAATGTTAGATTTCTGTGCTTGTCATCTATATATTTATATAGTTTGAAGGGGCTGGGATGTTGAAAACATTTAAATTCTTCGGACATATTTAAAAAACAGTTTTATCTGGTTAAAAAAAATTTTGAGTACGACAGAGCACTGGAAACTTAGCATGCACCTAAATCTGTTTTATCACTTCTAATTCAGAAAAAAATTTTTTTTCAAAAATAGTGTCTTACCAATGACCTGTAAGTCCTACGTCCAGGAATTCATCCTAAGGCAATAGTTGGACAAGTGCATGAAGATAGACATGTTCGTCACAGAGCTTTCTTATATGCTAGAAAAAAAAAGGAGCCAACGGAAACATACAAAAATAGAGCATTAGCTTATGTCATGCAGTCATTAATGGGAACATAGGTGTATTTGACATGCAAATATATTCATCCCCCCCATTAAGTTAAAAATCCTATCAGTGAAGCTATCTATCTCTCTCTCTATACAAAAATTCCATTTTCTATTTCTATTCAAAGAAAGGGGGGTCTACATATAATCATAGACAATGTGTGAAAAGATATGTTACTAGTTGTTGACTTTAGATAGTGGGATTATAGATTTTCCTCCCTGCCTTTTCTTATTTTTCTGTAACAAATACGTATTAATTGTTAACTTTTTAAAGTTGAAAATAGGGGTTCCTGAGTGGCTCAGTCAGTTAAGCATCCATCTTTAGCTCAGGTCATGATTCCAGAGTTCTGGGTTCAAGCCCCACATCAAGCCCCACACTGGGCTTTCTGCTCAGCGGGGAGTCTGCTTCTCCCTTTGCTTCTCTCCCTGCTCATACTCTCTCTCTCAAGTAAATAAATACAATCTTCAAAAAAAAAAAAAAAGGTTGAAAATAGTTTTGGAAAATAACTTGACTCAGGTTGTGTGACCAAACATTTATTAAATAACAAGATAAATGTGTCATTTTCTATATAAAAAGTCTTTTTTCTAGGTTTATTCCCAGTTGGACATATATTAGGAAATTTTTTAACACACAAGATTGATTTTAATTATTTTATTATTAAATATATTAATTATTAATTAGCATACAAGCTTGCATGGACCTCTTGATTCTTCGACACCTCGGTTCTTTTTCATTAAAATGGAGCTAACATTTCACTAATAAGTTTGTTGTGGGGATTTAGGAGACTGGTAAAGAATGATTCCATAACTGTATGTGTGAAATCACTGTGGAATGCGTGGGCTCCATAAATACCAACTGTTGTTAATTATGATTCGCTAATCAACAATAATAGTATTTGCTGGGTACTTAAAGGACTATTAATAATTGCTTGGCAAATAAGATTAAGGGAGCCTACAAAAGACTAGCAAATGGGAAACAATAATCCATACACTGCTGTGGGTAAGTAAGCTATAATGGGGAAGAGCATTTTCTATGCTATCGGTGTTCAAGGCCAGGGAAGTCACTTAGGATGATTAGGAAGATAGGAAAACTATGGATGAGAGATAGTCTCTTCTGTGTGAGAATGGTTCCTGAGCTGACCTTGAAGACAGGGAGGATGTGGCTGAGCAAAGGAAAGGGTTAGCAGCATGAATAGGGAGATGGAGATGGGAGACTGCTGGATGGTCTCCTCAGCTAGTGAAGAGAATGGCTTAACTGAAGTGAATGGTTCGAATTAGTGAACGTGTTGGTTAGGTAAACTCAGAGCCGGATCATGGGGAACACCAAAACCTGCACAAAGAAGTACGGAGTTGATCGAAGAAGTAGGATTCCAATCCCAAGGCTCTTTCGCTCTCAGCAGATGATCCAGAAGTACCTGTTTCTACAGCTAAACTGACAAACTCACCTGGATCTGGATCTGTCCTTTCCTCTTACGTCAGTGAAAGCTTCTGTGGACCATCTGTTTACCTCTGTGCTTTGCAGTGTGTGTGTGTGTGTGTGTGTGTGTGTGTGAAAATGTCCCTTTTGGGGGCCATTTTAACCATTTTTTAAGTATACAATTCAGTGGTATTATTTAAACGACGTGCAGCCATCACCAGTATCTAGTTCAAGAAGCTCCACCCGTGAAGCAATAATTCCCCATCCTCCCTTCTCCTCAGTCCGCGGTAACCTCTGATCCGCTTTCCACCGTCATGTATTTTACTACCCTAGACACCGCACGTAAGTGGAATCATACAATATTTGTCTTCTTGTGCCTGATATATCTGATATATATATATGTGTGTGTGTGTATAAATACATATACACATACATATATATATCAGAACTTCATTACTTTTTATAGCTGAATAATATATTCCACGACATGGCTATACCATGATATTGTCTGAAATGAAATGGCAATAGAAGAGGGCAGTTATTCCTTTTGTTTTTAAGGCCATATATGAAAAATGTTGTCAACCTTATGTCAGTTCCCTGGAATTTCTTTGAATCTTTACATATCAGTCAAAGCCAAGGTTGAGACCCACGCCCTAGCAGCACATGTTGCATCCTTTCTGATGTTCCAGTCGTTCCTTTCGGCACCATGGCAAATGGTTTGTAACATGGATTCCATTAGGCTCAAAGGATGCTTGCTGACAGCTGTCTTTTCTTTTGTTCATGTCTCCTCATAACATGAACTTTTCCTTCAAGAGAAGTACCTTTCCATCTAGAAGCACTACAGTTGTCCAAGGAAGTGACAGGATGCTTTCCTGATGGGATGATCAGAAAAGGTGAGGATGAAGGTATACTTTACAAGCAAATGCAGTGAAATATGGGAAACAATTGAGAAGAAGGGATCAGTTAGGTTAGCTAAGTAGTGAGTAGTTAGACCCCAAAGCATCCTGAGCTCCACAGCACCCCTAGCCAGCAGGCTTGGACCATGGTGTTTTTATTGATGAGCCTAGGGCTCTTGCATGTAAAAGCAAGGTCAAAATAGAAAATTTGCAGTATTCCAAGTCTGTGTACATAAAATTAAAGTATCAGCTGACATATCAGATCTTCATTCACTTACGTCTACTTGGAGAAACTACGAGTCTTTTATATTTTCAATGATTTTCCCAAGGTGGATTTTAAATCTCTCTCCATTGCTGAGAGTCCTGACAATACCTCTTCCCGGAGGTTGGGATGAATAAGGATTATAAATGCAATAAATGTTTCACAGAGAGTAAGAAGATACAGTGCAGCGTGGGTTTGTAATTACTTGCTGGAAAGTGTGCCCAACCATACAAGGGATTCACCACCGCCATGGTTCTGGAGCCAGTGGGATAGTGGGAGAGAACCCTGCTGAGTTGGAGCAATATCATATAGCAGGTGTGGTTTATGATTAGAGAAGGAGTAGAAATAGAGGAAGAAACGGAAGGGGAAAAATGTTTTCATAGGAAAATCTCAGGACGTGCACAAGAATTTTCCAGAGTTAATCTAGTCCAAGCCCAGGACACTGAGCTCTGAGAAGTGAGACATCTTGATCAAGGTCATAGGGATGACTTCATATTTCTAGTCCAGAGCATTTACTTCTACACCAAAGGAAGAGGCTACTGGGAGTGACTTCGTGAAAGAATAATAGAGGTTGGTTTTGATCTGTTGTTTAAAAACAACAACAACAAACCCAACCACTTACATGGCCTATTAAAAGGGCGAGGTTTACCTGGATTTCAACTGTTAGGGTAAAAAAGCCATATTTTATTATTTGTTAGTATTCATGATATGTTTCTTCTGCTATAAAAAAAATACCAGGGAATTTATTTTCTTTATGAATGTGGTACCACTGGGAACAATGGGAGGTAATGACTTAGAATTTTTAATAAGTATTCATATTTATCCTATGTTGTGTTCAAGAGAGATGTTGTCAACACCCAGCTCTGGAGGGTCTCACGCCACTTCCTCATCTACTCACAGGATAGGATATTTGTAATTCAATCTAGTGCCTTTGTTCCCTCGTGGCATTTCAATGAACTCTTTTCTATACGATGGCACCATTCTAGGCCCATTCAGACTCTAGAGGAAGGCAATAAGAAATTGTTTGTTTTCACTCCAAATTATCTAAAGAGATCTAGGCTCTATGGATTGAGGAAATAGTGTGATAAAGAAAAACTGATCTAATTTCTAATTTTTCCTTCATAAGGCTCTCTGTTGCCTCATGTGTATGGCTTGGGGAGAAGGCTATTTTATCAAGGTTTTATCGAAGTAAGAGCCTGGGAAAGGGGAAGGGAGAAAAGGAAGCCCACATTTATTAAGTGCTAACTGTATGCCTGGCACTTTGTATATGCTGGCTTACTGGATCTTTACAATAGCCCTACGATATAGGGGATTTCATTTCATAAGTGAGGACGTTGGGATCAGAGAATCACACATTTGATTCTGAGAGTCCAGATTTCATAATACACAAAGTGATCTTACCTTACTAAGGATGTTCATGAACAAACACACCTATATCCACTTTTCACAGTTACTAGGGAATCTTGTTGAGGTCTGATTATATAACTAGGATATTTCAGTGTTCTTTTTCCATGCTTTCTAAGGATGTGATGAAGAAGAGAGTCTGAGAGGGGCTTTCTCTGCTCCCTAAAGTAGCATCTCTCCAATACTCTTTGCCCTGTACTTTGACTTTCTTTTCTCCCACATTATCACCATCTGACGTATGTTTACTTATTATCTATTTTTTTCACAGGGAGGTAAGCTTCGTGAGATGAGATGTGTGTAAGCTCCATGAGATCAGGAAATATTTTCTCTTCAGCTTCTGAGAGAAGGTCTGGCACCTCGTAGGCCTAAATCACTAAATATTTGTTGGATCTGTTAATTCCAGACGCTTCCTGAGAGTTGTCAGCTCGGTTATCAACATGGGTCTTGAGTAAAGCACAAAATTGAAAAGGAGGTTATTCACATACGTGAGTTGTGAAAGAATGAACGGGCTGTGGAAAATAGATGAGAGTAAAAGAGGGGTCCAGGCATTCCCTCCAAAGCCCTCTTCCCTCTGTGCACAAGAGAAGCATTCCCGGGTTTTACACATGAAGATACTGGATGTGCCATCTCCACCGTCGGTAGTGACACTAAAAAGAGGTTAAAAAATTAGAATCAAAGATGCAGCTGCTTTCACATAGAAGAAGCAGTCAAGAAAGAGCCTCAAGTGACAGTTTTCCTGTTCAACTACTGTTCCCTTGTCTGTAACTGATTTATGGCATTTTGGGAAGACACAGCTAAAAACAAGTTAATACTCCAGTAGGTGCGCTTCCGATGCCTTCTTTCCTGAGCATGGCTGAATGCACCCGCAATAGCAACACGGGGGAACCAGCACCCTCGCTAGATTCTATAGAAGGGAGCTATTCACATGCAAGAGAAAGGAAGTTGCTCGAGATAGAGTGGAGTGGGACCACACGACTAGGGGGCTCTCTGAGAGGCTAGTTTTGGATCTCATAAACATGCCCCACCTCAGAGGCACAAAGGGTAAGGGCAAGAGCGAGCAGTAGGACAGACTGGAGTCTCCGTAGCCACTGTGGCTTGGTGGTGTCCATGGGGCTGACAGTGGTTGAGCTTCATCTCCTTAAGGGCAAGGTTCAGTCTTGGCATGGTGTTCGGCAGCACCAAGAAGGCCAAACCACACCAGGACTCGGGAGACTGTCCCACGTCGTTTACAGCTGTGGCTCTCGCCCCATTCTCTTCAAGCTGTTGAGTCGTAGAACTTGTTCCTAACCCCCCAGTTTAAAGTCCTTGAGAATACCAACAACATACCAACTCCATAACCTCCAAGAAGAATCCTGTCTGCCAGTGCCTTTTGGGGGGTAAATCCAAGGCTTGGGTAAAATTCTCAATGTACAAAGATGAATAACTAGAAATTCTCCTCACACAGTTTGGGGTTTATAAAAAGTGTTCGCATAATTAAGGCAACAGAGCCCAATATTCAAGAACCATTCATTATTTTCAGCAGGTACTTACTGAGTATCTCTCGTGGGCTGACATTCTTCTGTTTGCCTAGAAAAGAACTGTGAACAAAACAGACAAAATTCCCTGCCTTCATGGAACTTAAATTCTATCAGAGAAAAAAATTTTCTGAAGGGAAGAAGAAAATTTTAAACATCTGCGTCGCTCTGTACTTTCAAAAAACAAACCGAAAAGGACTCATTCCATGGCTATTCTACGTGATGTATATACCTTCATGGACTGTTTCACACGTGCAAAGGCAGATAGCACAGGGACGTTCACATCACTGTGCCCATCTGTGATGTTCACTAAAACTTGTTCATGGTAGGGAATATTGCAAACAAACTAAATGTCACTAGAGAAAAGGATAAATAAATGTGATTTGTTTATTTTATAGTGTGCAGCTCTGGGACCGGAAGTCTAGGATTTAATCCAGCTGTACCACTCATGGGTCTTTGTTTTTTTCCAGCTTTAATGAGATGCCATTGGCATGTAACATTTGTTTTGTTTTTAGGTTCCATGTATAAGTGAAATCATATTGTGTTTGTCTTCCCCTGTCTGACGTATCTCACTTGGCGTGATACCCTCCAGTCCACCCATGTTGTCACAGATGGCAAGATTTTATTCTTTTTATGGCCAAGTCATATTTCATATCTGCCCACATCTGCATTATCCATTCATCTGTGGAGGGACATTTAGGTTGCTTTTATACCTGGGCTATCGTAAATAATGCTGCAGGGAACACAGGGGTGCACAGAGCTCTTCAAATTGGTGTTTTGTTTTCTTCAGATAAATACTCAGATGTGGAATTCCTGGATCATATGGTAGTTCTATTTTTAATATTTTTTGAGGAACTTCCACACATTTTTTCATAGTGGCTACACCCATTTACATTCCCACCAGCAGTGTATGAGCGTCCTTTTATCCACATCCTTACCAACTCTTGTTATTTCTTATCTTTTTGATAATGGCCAATCTGCCTGGTGTGAGGTGATATCTCATTGTGGTTTTGATTTGTATTTCCCTGATGCCGAGTGATATGGAGCACTTTTGCATATGTCTGTTCTCCAGCTGGATGTCTTCTTTGCAGAAATGTCTGTTCATGTCTTCTGCCAATTTCTTGATTGGTTTATTTGTTCTTTGGGTGTTGAGTTTGATAAGTTCTTTATAGATTTTGGATACTAGCTCTTTATCTGATATGTCATTTACAAATATCTTCTCCCATTCTGTTGGTTGTCTTTCGGTTTTGTTGACTGTTTCTTTGCTGTGCAAAAACTTTTGATCTTGATGAAGTCCCAATGGGTCATTTTTGCCCTTGCTTCCCTTGCCTTTGGCTATGTTTCTAGGAAGAGGTTGTTGCCTGTGTTCTCCTCAAGGATTTTGATGGATTCCTGTTTCACACTCCTGTTTCATCCATTTTGAGTCTATTTTTGTGTGTGGTGTAAGGAAATGATCCAATTTCATTCTTCTGCATGTGGCTGTCCAATTTTCCCAACACCATTTGTTGAAGAGACTTTTTTTCCATTGGACATTCCTTCCTGCTTTGTGGAAGATTAGTTGACCATAGAATTGAGGGTCCATTTCTGGGCTTTCTATTCTGTTCCACTGATCTGTGGGTCTGTTTTTTGTGCCAGTACCATACTGTCTTGATGATTAGGACATCTCTGCCATGTTCCTGACCTTAGGGGGAAAGCTCTCAGTTTTTCCCCATTGAGAATGATATTTGCTGTGGGTTTTTCATAGATGGCTTTTATGATGTTGAGATATGTACCCTCTGTCTTTACACTATGAAGAGTTTTGATCAAGAAAGGATGCTGTAATTTGTCAAATGCTTTTTCAGCATATATTGAGAGTATCATATGATTCTTGGTATTGTTATTTTTTTTATTTTCTTTTATTAATGGTAAATTGTTTTCTACCCCCTCACTTTAAGTCTGGAGGTGTCCTTGTGTCTCAAATGAGTCTCTTGCAGACAGCATATTGATGGGTCTTGTTTTTTTATCCAATCAGATAACCTATGTTTCCGATGGGGGCATTTAGCCCATCTACATTCAGGGTAGCTATTGAAAGATATGAAGTTAGTGCTACTGTATTGCCTGTGGACTGTTACTTTATATTGTCTCTGTTCCTTCCTGGTTCATGTTACTTTTAGGCTCTCTCTTTGCTTAAAGGATCCCTTCAATATTTCCTGTAGGTCTGGTTTGGCGTTTGCAAATTCTTTTAGATTTTGTCTTCCAGGACAATTTTCAATGACAGCCTAGCTGGATATAGTATTCTTGGCTGCACATTTTTCTCATCTAGTGCTCTGAATATATCATGCCAGTCCTTTCTGGCCTGCCAGGTCTCTGTGGATAGGTCTGCTACCAGTCTAATGTTTCTACCTTTGTAGGTTACAGACCTCTTGTCCTGAACTGCTTTCAGGATTTTGTCTTTGTCACTGAAACTTGGAAGTTTTACTATTAGATGGTGGTGGACCTATTTTTATTGATTTTGACCGGGGGGGGGGGGAATTCTCTGTGCCTTCTGGATTTTGATGCTTGTTCTTCTCCAAATTAGGGAAATTCTCTGCTGTAATTTTCTTCAATATGCCTTCTGCCCCCTCTCTTTCTTTTTCTTTTTCCCCCCTCTCTCTTTCTTCTTCTGGGATCCCAATTATTCTAATATTGTTCCACTTTACAGTATCACTTATCTCTCAAGTTCTCCCCTCGTGGTCCAGTAGTTGTTTGTCTCTCTTTTTCTCACCTTCTTTATTCTCCATCATTTGGTCTTCTATATCACTAATTATCTCTTCTGCCTCATTTATCCTAGCAGTAAGAGCCTCCATTTTTGATTGCACCTCATTAATAGCTTTTTTTTTATTTCAACTTGGTTAGTTTTAGTTCTTTTATTTCTCTAGAAAGGGATTTTATTTCTCCAGAAAGTAATTCTCTAGTATCCTCCATACTTTTCTTTTAGGTCTTTTTTTATTTATTTATTTGACAGACAGAGATCACAAGTAGGCAGAGAGACAGGCAGAGAGAGAGGAGGAAGCAGGCGCCCCATTGAGCCAAGAGCCCAATGCAGGGCTCAATCCCAGAACCCTGGGATCATGACCTGAGCTGAAGGCAGAGGCTTTAACCTGCTGAGCCACCCAGGCGCCCCCTCCATCCTTTTTTTGAGCCCAGCTAGCATCTTGATAATATCATTCTGAACTCTAGTTCTGACATCTTACTAATGTCCATATTAATTAGGTCCCTAGATGTTGGTACTGCCGCTTACTCTTTTTTTTTTTTAATTGAGGTGAGTTTTTCCGCCTTGTCATTTTATCCAGATAAGAATAGATGAATGAGAGAACGAAATACTAAAAGGATAGCAACGACCCCAGGAAAATGTACACTAATCAAACTGGAGAAGACCCAAAACCGGGCAAGAAAGGAGGGGAAAAAATTATATATATTAGACTGGTGAATATAATGGGTCACACACTTGGTTTTGGGTGCATTTTGGTCTTTTAGAAGAAACTGCTGCCCAAAATTTTAAAGAAAGAAAAACATATGTATAAAAAACAAGGGTAAACAAGATGAAGGGATGGAATATGATTGTAAAGATGAAAATTAAAAAATATTCTAAAAAAGAAAATGATAAGAAGTTGCTTAAAAAAGAAAGAGGAAAGAATGTGATAAGGCTGGAGACTAGAACAAAGTCATGTGCTAGGTTTATGGTATATTTTGAACTGTTAGAAGAAACTGTATCCCAAAATTTCAAAGGAAAATCCAGTATGTATACAAAAATTAAGGTTAAATACAATGAAGGGATAGAATATGACTATCACAATGAAAAGGAAAAAAGATCTTGAAAAAGGTATTGATAAGTTAAAATAGTTTAAGAAAGTTAAAATAGGAAAGAAGAAAAATTTAAAAATTGATTAAAAAATAAAATTAAAAAAATTTAACTTTGAAAGACTAAAGAATCATGGGGGAAAGCCACGAATTCTATGTGCTGTATTCTTGTAGCTCTGAGGTTTTGCAGTTCTCACTGATTGGTGAACTTGGTCTTGACTGGATGTTCTTGCTGATCTTCTGGGGGAAGGGCCCATTGCAGTGATTCTCAAATGTCTTTGCCTGGAGGGAATTGCACCACCCTTGCCAGGGGCCAGGCTAAGTAATCTGCTTGGGTTCCTGTTGGTTGCTTTTGTTCCCTGAACACTTTCCATACCACTTTGAAGGACAAGAATGAAAATGCCAGCCTCCCAGTCTCTGGCCCCAGAGGAGCTGAAAGCTCAGGGCCCCACTCCTCAGTATGCCCTCCGAGAAAAGCAGTGAATCCCTCACGTCTCCCTGGTCTCTGAACTTACCCAGCCTGTGATGGAGCATTTCTATCTCTGTCAAATGCCACCATTTGGAGTCTCCAAACCCAGCAGATTCCTGCAGCATGCTGTCGTGTTGCTTCTCCCGGAGGATGAAGGAGGGAGTTTCCCTGGATTTGCCACTTGTGAAGTCCCTGCTAGAAGAGCAGCAGCCTGACTGTGCCTCAGATCATGGTTTAAGGTAACCCCAAGCTGAGAGCCTACTCCTAGACTCAGTCTCTGCTGCCAACTTCCCTGCTCTGATACCTGGCAGGTCTGCCACACCCCAGGTCTTTATGTGACCCCATGGGTCCTGAGACCACACTGTCCCCACAACGGGCTCCACCTCCCGCTTAGCCTCTAGTGACATTCCTCGTTGGAACAGACTTCTAAAAGTTCCTATTTTGTGCTCCGTGGCTCTACTGCTTGCTGGGAGCCGGCCCCCCCCCACCCCAAGTCTCTTTTCCCATATATTGCCTTGGATTCACTTCTCTCATGCCCTACCTTCCAGAAAGTGGTCACTTTTCTGTTCCTAGAGTTGCTGCTCTTCTCTTTGATCTCCTGTTGAGTCTGTAGGAGTTCGGAATGGTTTGATAACTATCTAGCTGAACTCCTGGGACTTGATGATACTGCCATCTTGCTCCTTCCCCCTTCTGCCTATTTTTAAATTGGATTTTTTATATTAAATTGTGTATTTATATTAAATTGTATTTTTATATTAAATTTATATTATATATTTTGAATATTAATCCTTTACTGGATGTATGGCTTGCAAATAACCTCCCATTCAGTAGGTTGCCTTCTTATTTTGTTTATGATTCCCTTCATTGTGCAAAAGCTTTTTAGTTTGATGTCATTCCATTCGTTTGTTCTAGCTTTTGTTGCTGTTGTGTAAAGAGACTTATCCAAAAAAATATTACTAGGAGTAATATCAAAGAGCTCACTACCTATTATTTTCTTTTAGGAGTTTTAGTGTTTCAATGTTACAATCAGGTCTTTAATCCATTTTGAGTTCATTTTGTGTATGGTGTAAGAAAATGGCCCAGTCTGATGTTTCAACTCTGCTTTACCTGTCTATTGGCGTCTTCTGCCCCGGTAAAGACCCAGAAGTGTATAATCCTACCTCTCGGGCTGATTTCATGGGTGTTCAGAGTGTTCTGGTAAGATAATCAGCTCACTTTAGGGGACAGTTAGAATGGCCAAAATTAACAAAATTAACAAGACAAAATTAACAAAATTAACAACATGTGTTGGAGAAGATGTGGAGAAAGGGGAACCCTCCTACACTGTTGGTGGGAATGCAAGTTGATGCAGCCACTTTGGAAAACAGTGTGGAGATTCCGCAAGAAATTAAAAATAGAGAGCTTCCCTATGACCCTGCAATTGCACTACTGGGTATTTACACCAAAGATACAGATGTAGTGAAAGGAAGGGCCACCTGTACCCCAACATTCATAGCAGCAATGGCCACAGTCGCCAAACTATGGAAAGAATCAAGATGCCCTTCAACGGAAAAATGGATAAGGAAGATATGGTCCACATATACTATGGAGTATTATGCCTCCATCAGAAAGTATGAATACCCAACTTTTGTATCAATGTGGATGGGACTGGAAGAGATTATGCTGAGTGAAATAAGTCAAGCAAAGAGAGTCAATTATCATATGGTTTCACTTACTTGGGGAGCATAAGGAATAACATGGAGGACATGAGGAGATGGAGAGAAGAGAGTTGGGGGAAATTGGAGGGGGAGATGAATCATGAAAGACTGTGGACTCTGAGAAACAAACTGAGGGTTTTGGAGGGGAAGGGGGTGGGGGGTTGGGTGAGTTTGGTGGTGGGTATTAAGGAGGGTACATATTGCATGGAGCACTGGGTGTGGTGCATAAACAATGAATTCACAAAAGAAATTTAAAAAATAAAAATTTTTAAAAATTTAAAAATGAAAAAATATGCATTATATCAGTTAAAAAAAAAAAAGTGGCCCAGTTTCATCCTTTTACATATGGCTTTCCAGTTTTCCCAGCACCATTTATTGAAAAGACTCTCTTTCCCCATTGTTTATCTAAACTCCTTTGTCTAGATTGACCATATAAATGTAGGTTTATTTCTGGGCTCTTTATTCTGTTTCATTGATGTGTCTGTTTTGTGCCACGACTATAGTATCTTGATAACTATAGCTTCCTAGTGTAGTTTGAAATCTGAGAGCATTATACCTCCAGGATTGTTTTTCTTTCTGAAGATTGCTTTGGCTATTTGGGGTGTTTTGTTGTTCCATAGAAATTTTGGTATTATTTGTTCTAGTTTTGTGAAAAATACTGTTGGTATTTTGGTGAGGATTGCATTGACTCTGAAGATTGCTTTGGGTAATATAGACATTTTGATAATATTAATTCTTCCAATCCATGATCATGTTATATCTGTCAATTTAGTTTTGTTGTCCTCAATTGCCTTTTTCAATAAAATATTCTTGCAGTTTTCAGAGCAGGTCTTTAACCTACTGTTAAATTTATCCCTAGGTCTTATCTTGTCTTGTCTTTTTTATTTTTTTTTATGCAGCTTAAATAAGATTGTTTTCTTCATTTCTCTTTCTGATCATTATTAGTATATAGAAATGCAACCAATTTCTGTATGTTACTTTTGTATTCTGGAACTTTACTGAATTCATTTATTAATTCTAATGGTTTTTTTGATGTCTTTAGAGTTTTCTGTATATAGCATCAAGTCATCTGCAAATAGTGACAGTTTTACTTCTTCCTTACCAATTTGAATCAAGCCTTTATTTCTTTTTCTTATCTGATTACTATAGCTAGGGGTTCCAGTACTATGTTGCATAAGCATGGCAAGAGTGGGCATCCTTATCTTTTTCCTCATGCTAGAGGAACAGCTTTTAGTTTTACACCATTGAGCATGATGTTAGCTGTGGATTTGTCATATGTGGCTTTTATCATGTTGAGGTACATTCCTTCCAAAACCAGGGAGTTTTGTTGGGAGTTTTTAATTATAAATTGATGTTGAAAGAATGACCCAGGACAATCACTGGAGAGAGCACTGGAGTGAGATAAGGGCCACCACTCCTGCTGCAGGCTCTCCCTGCCACCTCCCCCAACCCTACCTTGGGCCTGGACAGTCCCACAGCATGATCTCCCTTCAGGGCCCACATACCAGGCTTATACTTCCAGCTGACTTCTTGGCCTCATGGCTAGGACTCCAAGGAGGGCTGCTCAGACAAATACCTAACAGACCTCGATTGGGCCACACAGGCTACCTATCATATGGTGTCTAGTGGCCAGGAGATAAAAATGGATGCTGATTTTTGCCAAGTGCTTTTTCTGCAACTATTTAGACGTTCATATGATTTTTTTGTTATGTTCAGTTAGCCACTGTATAGTACATAATTAGTTTTTGATGTAGTGTTCAATGATTCATTAGTTAAGTATAGCACCCTGTGCTCATGACAGAATGTTCATGTGATTTTTATCCTTTGTTTTGTTAATGTGGTGTATCACATCGATTGATTTGCAAATGGTGTACCATCCTTGCATCCCTGGAATATATCCCATTTGAACATGGTGTATAATCCTTCTAATGTAGTGGTGAATTTGGTTTGCTAACATTTTTTGAGGATCTTTTCATCTATGTTCATCAAGGATGAACCAATTGGATTGGGCCAATGCCCAAAATCTTCTTTCTTTTGTGGTGTCCTTGTCTGATTTTAGTATCAGGATAATGCTGGCCTCATAAAATGAGTCTGGAATTGTTACTTCCTCTTCAATTTTTTGGAATAGTTTGAGAAGGATAGCGATGAACTCTACTTTAAGTGTTTAGTAAAATTTACCTGTGAAGCTCTCTGGATCTGGACTTTTGTTTTCTGGGAGTTTTAAAATTACTGATTCAGTTTCATTACTTGCAATTGGTCTATTTTGAGTTTCTATTTTTTCATGATTCAGTCTTGGAAGGTTGTGTGTTTCTAGGAATTTGTCCATTTCTCCTAGGTTTTCTAATTTGTTGGTATATAATTGTTTGTGGTAGTCTCTTATAATTCTTTGTATTTATGTGATGTCAGTTGCAACTTCTCTTTAGTTTCTTATTTTATTTATTTGGGTCCTGTCCCTTTTTTCCTTGTTAAGTCTCTTTCTCTTCATGAAGTTTATTGATTTTTGTCTATCTTTAAAAAGAAAACCTAGCACATATACACAATGGAGTATTATGCCTCCATCAGAAAGGATGAATACCCAAATTTTGTAGCAACATGGATGGGACTGGAAGAGATTATGCTGAGCGAAATAAGTCAAGCAGAGAGAGTCAAGTATCATATGGTCTCACTTATTTGTGGAGCATAACAAAGAACACAGAGGACATGGGGAGATGGAGAGGAGAGGGAGTCGAGGGAAACTGGAGGGGGAGATGAACGATGAGAGACTGTGGACTCTGAAAAACAGCCAGAGGGTTTTGAAGGGGCGGGGGGGGGGGGAGGTTTGGGAGGTTGAGGAACCAGGTGGTGGGTAATAGGGAGGGCACGTACTGCATGGAGCACTGGGTGTGATGCCAAAACAATGAACACTGTTATGCTGAAAATAAACAAATAATAATAAAAAAAAGAAAACCTAGCTATTAGTTTCATTGATCTTTTCTATTGTCCTTTTTTTAGTCTCTATTTCATTTATTTCTGCTCTGATCTTTATTATTTCCTCCCTTCTACTAACTTTGGGCCCTTTTTTTTCTTTTTTAGTTCTTTTTAAAAAAAGAATTAAAAAGTTAGATTGTTATTTGGGATTTTCTTATTTCTTGAAGTAGGTGTGTATCACTATGAACATGCCTCTTAGAACAGCTATTGCTATACTCCATAGATTTAGAAAGCTGTGTTTCTGTTTTAATTTGTCTCAAAGTATTGTTTTATTTTCTTTTTGATGTGTTCATTGACATAATGGTTGTTTAGTAGCTTGTTGTTTAGTCTTCAAATGTTTGTATTTTTTTCAGTTTTCTTCTCGTAATTGATTTCTAGCTTCATACCATTGTTATCAGAAAAGATGCTTGATATGACTTAAGTCTTCTTGAATTTATTGAGGCTTGTTTTATGGCCTAATATATAATTTATAGGTAACAGTGTTCCATGTGCACTTGAAGAGAATGTATATTCTGCGGTTTTTGGATGAAACATTCTGTATATTAAGCCCATTAGGTCTAATGCGTTGTTTAAAGTCAATGTTTCCTTATTGATTTTCTGCAAAAAGACCTATTCATTGACGAAAGTGGCACATTAAAGTCCCCAGTATTATTGTATAATTGCCAATTTCCCCCGTTTTGTCTATAAATATTTGCTTCATCTGTTTTGGTGCTCCTATGTTGGGTGTATAAATATTTATGAATGTTCTATCCTCTTCTTGCATTGACCCCTTTATCAGTACATAGTGTCTTTGTCTCTTGTTATAGTATTTGTTTAAAGATTTTATTTAAGAAAGAGAACAAGCACGAGTCGGGGTAAAGGAAAAGCAGAGGAAGAGGGACAAGCAGACTCTGTGCTGAGTGCAGAGCCCAACATGGGGCTCGATTCTACGAACCTGAGATCATGACCTGAGCTGAAGTCAAAGTAGGCTGCTCAACCCACTGAGCCACCCATGTGTCCCCAGTCTTTGTTTTAAAGTTGTTTTTTGTCAGATATGAGTATTGCTATTCCAACTTTCTTTTCCATTGGCATGGAATATCTTTTTCGGTCTGTGTGTCATTGGAGCTGAAGTGAGTCTTAATTTCTTCATCTGTATCACAGGGGTTACTAACAGTACTTATCTCATAGGTCTATTTGAGCATTGTATGAAAAATGGAAGGCCATTAGGATAGTGCTGGAACACAGTAAGCACTTAATAAATATTAGCTATATTTGCTGATAATGGAGTACTACATATAGCGATTAAAAGGAATGGGCCAAGTCTATATCTAAACATGAATTTATATAAAAATATACTTTTCCTTCATTTATTCATTCAACAAATATTTATTGAGTGTCTGCTATATTCCAGGCAGTCTTTTAGGTACTTGAGAATAGTAAGTGAACAAAACAAAGATCCTGCCCTCATGGATCTCGTATGCCAGAGGTAGGGAAGCAGATGAAAAGTACAAAGAAATTATGTGTGAGAAGGGTTAAGTGCTCTGGAAAAGGGAAAAGAGAAGTATAGTAAAGGTGTTGGGAATGCCAGAGTTAAGGGCAGGATATTAGTTGAATGTTAAGTCAACAAAACAAATATGAGAAAATGTTAACAATTATAGCTCCAGATGGTAGGTATACAGATATTTGTCATATTACTTTTCCTTTTCTGTGTATTTAAAGTTTTTTTCTTGAAAATTCCTCTCCGTGCTATGAGATAAAAAATAATAATAATAAGGAGTCTTAAATATGAGGGCAGTTGGCTAAGAAGCAGAAAAGATTTGAAAAGGAGCTAAATAAGATCTATTTTTAAAAAAGAATCCAAAGAAAATATTGGACTTTAAAAATCCAGTAGAAATAGAGAAGAATAGAATCACAATACAGAAAATCAGAGAGTAATGTAGATGACAAATGTGATAATAAATATAATCAAATAAAACCATAGTAAATATAACCAAAGCAATGATTACAAATAGATTAGCCCATATTTTTGATTTGAAGACTTAAACAAAAGTGATTTAAAAAAATAAACTCAGTACTTAGACATGTACTGGTAAGACTGCTGCAAAACTATTCATTAACTACCCCAGATTCCTTCGTTCCTTTTTGTTAGGGGTGGCAACGTGCCCACTAGAAAACTACATTTTCAAGGCTCTCTTGCCTCTTTGCACCCTGCAGAATACGGATGTGAAAGCTGGAGCTGCAGTGGCGTTCTGTACCCACTAGAAGGCACTGAATGGAGGCAGGAAGGAATGGAAGCCTGGTGCTAAGAAAGGTGGTAGATACCTGGATCCATTGTTGACCTGGGTCCATGTGGTATCTCTGTATTTTTTATATGTAATATATACATTTTTAAAAGACACGGTTACCTGAGTTTTCTGCTAAATGCAACCAAACCCATGTCTAACTGGAACATATATGAATTATAAACATCTGTGGGAAAGGACTGTAATCCACTAGTTCTCATTCAGCCAAACTGTTAATGTGTGAAGGCAATTGAAGGTCTTTCTCAGACACACAAGAGCTCTCAAAGTATATAACACCCATGTATCCTGACTCTGTGTAGATCTGAGGTAAAATTCAGGCAGCACAGCATCCAATCTGTGTAAACCTGGGCCAATTATTTAACCTCATGCAGGTTTAGTTTCTTTATCTAAAAACTAGAGAAAATATCATTTACTTCATAAGATTATTATAAAGGTTAAGGAGAGATATTATATGCAAAATCCCTTGTGTAGTGCTTAGCAGTATTGAAAAGAAAATATATTACAGCAATCAAATTTAGCCCAGAAGAAGAATCAAAGACATCTAGAAAAGGATATCCTTGGGGCACCTGGCTGGCCTAGTCCATAGAGCATGTGACTCTTGATGTCAGGGTGGTGAGTTCAAGCCTCATGTTGAGCATAGAGCCTACTTGAATCATTTTACATGGTATCGGTCAGAAATGTCTCTTCAGCAAGATAAGAAAATAAAAGTATAAATTATATAAAGGAAAGGTTCATAACTACTGGATATAATTTAAAAAAGAGAAAATATGGGAAAAGAAGATAATGAATTTATACATCAAGCTTAGTGGAACAAAACAGAAAGTCTAATAACCGACCTAGTTATTTGTTGTCATTTAGTACATTAAAAAAAAAAAAAGTGTTTTAAAGCAATGGGGAATTGACAAAGTATTCCATTAATAGGCTTGGGATAACCAGGTTTCCATGTGGGAAAAAAATCCAGTTAGATCCTTTGCCAATACAGCATACCAAAATAAAATTTTAGTTGGATTGGGGAGTACAATGTAATAGAACAAAGATGAATATTTACATAAACCTGGAGTGGGAAAGACTTGTAAATGTATCATCAGAGGCAGAAAATAGAAAGTAAAAGATGGATACATGTGACTAGAAAAATTTCTGAAAGTTTAGACTTTTATGTTAGAGTTTATCATAGACAAAATTAAAAAGAAAACCATGTATTCAGTAAGAAGGAGGTAATGTTTATTAACAAAGGATATGAAAATGCAGTCCATAAAAGAGAATCTGTAAATGATCAGCACATGTAAAATAATCTTGCTGATAATCAAAAAAGTTGGTACTAAGTAAATGCTTAACTACAGGACATTGGAAAAGTAAATTATGCATCCAAGTGAATATTTATGTCATATTCATTAAAAATAATGTCATAGCAAGATATTTCATGAGGTAGGAGAAAATTGCTTTGGAAATAAATTTGATGAAAACTTGGTATACTTTATATTATGCTTCTGTTTTTATGTAACAAAATCTCAGATAAAAAAGAAATTCTTTCTACCTACCTACCTATCTTTCTATTTCCTGGAAAGATCAAAATGATAATAATTATTTTTACATGGGGGAATATGGGAGCCTCCCCTTTTTTGCAGTTTTCTATTTAAAAATATTCTGCAGTGAATATGTATTTCTTTGCTAATTATAAAGGAAAATGTTTATGTAGACAAAGACACAGGAGCCAGCTTGAAGGCATACCTACTGGCCAAATATGGGACAACCTGAACATCATAAAGAATAAGGATGTTAAAGATTATTAAAAGGGAAGGGGAAAGAAAGCTCCTCTTCATAAGGCAATGCCATGAAGTAAATATAGAAGAAATTACATAATGAGGAAAATCAACATTCTGCAGTTCTTAAGGTAATAGTTGATTCAGGTAATGGTTAGCAATGACAGTGAAGATCATTGAGGGAAAGTTTGGTGGACAACAGGGTCATTACATGGGGTCTCACAGTGTCACCACCCACCCCCCATCCCAGCCCTCCTGCCCGGAGGTTACCTAATATTACAAGGGAAACAATGTTCCTTTACAGAGGAGAGGGCTGGTCAATACCAGCTTTTAGCCAAGTGACCACACTGAACATGATAGCACAGACTGTTATGTGCAAATGGAAGTATACAAACATTACCTCTGTACTTTCCTTCCCAAAATGTATCTAGTCCTGAGGAAACCATCAGAAAAACTCAGAATGGAGGTGTTCTAAAGCCAACTGACCGGGACTCTTCAAAAAGGGAAACCAAAGAGGGCAAGAGGACAGTTGTAGATTAAAAGACACCGAAGAGGGGTGCCTGGGTGGCTCAGGCAGTTAAGCATCTGCCTTTGGCTCAGGTCATGATCCCAGGGTCCTGGAATCGAGTCCCACATCTGACTCCTTGCTCAGTGGAGAGCCTGCTTCTCCCTCAGTCTGCCGCTCCCTCTGTGAGCGCTCTCTCTCTGACAAATAAATAAATCTTAAAAAAAAATAAAAGACACCAAAGAGATATAAAACCAGATGCAGTATTGAACCTATGAAAGATACTATTGGGACCAGCAGGGAAATTTAAAATTTTTAAATTAAAAAAATTCTATTAACATTAGCTATGATAAATTCATGTTCATTTTCTAGGTGTGATCGTGTTATTGCAGTTACGCAGGAGAATGTCCTTGTCCATAGGAGATACTTGACAAGGAGTTTAGGAGCAAAGTGTCACAATGCCTGCAAGTTAATTTTTGAATGATTCATCAACTTCGCATGTGAAAGAGAAAATAAATGAGGCCAATTGTTGACAACGGGTGACTGGAGATGAAGGGCAAGCAAAGTTGATCGAATTATTCTTTTGACTCATTTCTAAGGGTTTGAACACCTAAATAGGAAAGGCTACAGGGGGAACGTTCAGGTGGAAATAAAAAGGAGAAAGAAAAGTAGAATACATGAGACATAAGGGATATGGCATCCAGTACAATGTGTGGATCTTGTTGGCTCTCTCTTCCAAAATTCAAGCCTAGGGACATATTTATGAGAGAATCAGGGAAATCTGAACACTGACGGGATGTTTGGTGAAATGAAGCATGAAGCAGGTGAAACGAGGTTGGCTGCGATAATTGTGTGGTTGGTTGGTTGGTTGGTTTGAGAGAGTGAGCACATGTGTAGGAGGGAGGGGCAGAAGCAGAGGCAGAGAGAGAATCTTAAGTAGGCTCCACCCCTAGAGCAGAGCTGTCTGCGAATCTCTGTCGCACAACTCTGAGGTCATGACCTGAGCCAAAATCAAGAGTCAGATGCTTTACCGACTGAGCCACCCAGGTGCCCTTGCTGTCATGATTGTTGAACCTGGGTCATGGGTCCATAGGAAGCGACTGTATGATTCTGTCTGATTATATTACCCTGTCTACTTTTACATGTTGGGAGATTTCTATAGAAAAGTTGAGGGTGCAACTCACAATTGCATAGTAACGTTGGACTTTGTCAGGGAATGAGTGACCAATAGATAGCTAAATATGTTCTCATGGGTATTTGTTATTAAATAAAAAATTACACAGAAGAGTGATAAGTTTGAAATCAAGATTAGTACCTGAATTTCTCTCATAGCAGTGATTTTCAGTGAGTTGCGGAGGGAACTGTGGAAGTGAAAGTTATGTGGAAGTAACTGTCTTTCCATTTTTTCCTTTTTCTTTTTTTTTTTAAAGATTTTATTTATTTATTTGACAGAGAGAAATCACAACAAGGCAGAGAGGCAGGCAGAGAGAGAGAGAGGGAAGCAGGCTCCCCGCTGAGCAGAGATCCCGATGTGGGACTCGATCCCAGGACCCTGAGATCATGACCTGAGCCGAAGGCAGCGGCTTAACCCACTGAGCCACCCAGGCGCCCCCATTTTTTCCTTTTTCTTATTTTCATCCTCTTTATTTACCCAATGCATGAGGCTCCTGACCATAAAGAAAGCTAGAGCTGATGCACTGTCCTCATCACTTCTGAAGCCAATGGAATGGTATTTATTGCTTCCACCTATGTTTGAGCAATTCAAGATTTGTCTGTTTCATCAGTTCTTTATGTAGCCAGGAGAGCTTTTATTGTCCCGCAGATTCCAGATGCTACTGTACCCGCCAGTGCTAATTTGACATTCAGCTGAAGATAAAAACAAGGTTTGAAAGGAATGATCATTCAGGAAGATCACACAGACAAATCTCCCACTTGCCCCAGCCTCCCCAGGTTCTGTGAGAGCTGTAAAGGTGAAAACGCTCATATTTTTGCCTGCCTGTTGGTTAGGAGGACCAGTGAGGCTATAGTCAGATATCTCTCAGGAAATGATGAGCAGTGGTCTAGCCCCATGGGGCCCTGAACAATGTAACTTTTACTCTAAGGCAGAATTTCACAATGGAGGGCAGTAGTTTCTTTGTCTTGTGTGTGTGTGTGTGTGTGTGTGTGTGTGTGTGTGTGTGTGTGTGTTTTGTTTTCTGAAAGGAAATAGGATTGAAATAAAATGTGAATTGGACATTCATGTCTTAAAGCTTTTTTTTTTTCTTAAAGCTTTTTTAAAGGAAACATTAGAGAGTGAGAATCTTAACTTCCAATAGATAATATAAGCCTTAAAGAGGAAAACAAAAGTAGACAAGGCTGTGTACATGAGAAGAAAAATTCAACTCTGAAAACAGGAAAAGACCACAATGAGACCTCTGAATGGCATACTTAATAAGAAAACAAACGAAACCAGATTTAGAAGGGTAGCAAAACTGGAACCAAAAAGAAAAACAAAACAAAACTCTTGGAACCAATATCCATAACTTTGCTTAACTTAGTATATATACAAAGATAAGGAAAATAAGTTATGCACTATTATTGAACTTCTGAATGCAGCTTTCATTATTTAGACTAGATAACATTAATGAAAATAATTTAGGAACTGTAAAATATCCACAAATATAAAATACACACGGACTTAGGGATTCTTTTAAAGATTTATTTATTTATTTGAGAGAGCGAGTGTGTGTGTGTGTGTGTGTGTGTGTGTGTGTGCGCAGACAGGGGGCAGAGGGAGAGAGACTCAAGCCAGCTCAGCACTGTGCCCAGTCTCATGACCCTGACAACATGACCTGAGCTGAAATCCGGAGTCAGTTGCTTAATCCGCGGCGCCACCCAGGCTCCTCTCAGTGCTGCCTTTAGATTTTTTTCTAAGGTGTTGTCATAATCACTGTTTGCCTTAGAGGTTAGAATTTGGACTTAGGATTTGGGCTTTTCGGCTTGAGTATCTTTAAAGTCAAATAAAAGACGTACATGCAAACTTGGAAAACTGGTTTCATCAAACCTCCTTCATACTTTTCTTTTGTGTCACTCTCTGCATCCGTGGTGGAGTTTAAGTGGCCGCCTTTCCTTGCCACCTCTCCCGTGGTTTAGTTCCCTCCCCTTTCACTGGGGGCCCCCACAGCGCCTTGCTTTGAGCAGCAGAACGTGGCCGAAGCCTAACCGCTTGCACTCCTGCCCTCTGAATGACTGGGGTGTGTGAAGAGGCCTGGGTTAACCTCCCTGAGGTCGGGAGACCACGCAGGCCGACAGGCAGCCACACGTGAACGGATGAAACCCATGGAGAACACTCAGCCTGTCCCTTGTCAGATGACTGTGGCTGTGTGCATGGTCCCAGGCAAGACAGGCAGAACTGCCCCCATGAGCCCAACCCAAACTGCGGATCCGTGAACTCAGGTCATTACCTTTCCATGCAACAGGGTTCTTGAGCTGGGAGCCCTATCAGGAATCACTCTGATCATCCGTTCCCACTTTAAGCACCCCACATCCCTTTGATGATCTCTTCTCATCTGACGTGGTTTCCATCGTTTTCAGACCTTACACTATCCTGGTCACTCTTTTCTGGACCTAGTCCAGCTTAGCAAATCTCTCTTACATTGTGTAGCACTCCAAATGGAAAACCGCTGCAAATATGATTTGCCCCTTTTAACTTGCTCTTATTTTTCCCCTAGAGCTCCGTTCTTGTAATAGGCCCTGAAGCCTGAGCTTTACTGCTCGGGCTTTTAACCCCCTTCTCCAGCGGCGGAATTTTCTCGTGTCTCGGGATCCAAGTCCACTGGGGTCGCCTTTTAATGTTTCGCTGTCTGAACTTGTTCCCGACCCCAAGTTCTCTTGTCCTTCACCTGTACAGCTCTTTACACTGACTGTGAGGTCGTCTGTGTCTGGCTCCTTGGTGAGGCTGTGAATTCCTTGAAAGCAGCTATTTTGTTTTCTTTTGGTACTTAACGCTTCACCCTGTACTTGGCATATATTAAATGCTCAGTAAATGTTTAATGAGTTGGATAATTATCTAATATTCTCTGGCTATTAAAATACATTATCTTCTCGTCTACATTTTTCCACAAGGCCATGAGACACCATCAGATTCCTGTTTAAATGAAGATGTGAGATTATGCACATTGAATGTTTCCATTTACCAACTCAGCCCATCAGCTATGTTGCGTTCTTTTTAAATGCTATCAAGCCTGCTGAAGAATCTTGACAGAGATGTTTGTTTGTTTTCTGTTTCTGGAATGTGTTCACTCATTCTTGAACACTGAGGCATTTGCTTTATTTTGTTTTTTCATCTCTTCCACTCACTGCCATACGAATTCCCTTGCAGTGATTTCAAGATTACATACATACTCCAGCGTATTTTACTATTGGCACATCTACCCCTGGGGTTGGTAAATTTGATCATGTGCGTTATAACTATTAATACAATAATAGTACTTCACACTGTCAAGGTGCCTCACCATTTGCAAAATGTTTCCTCAGATCTGCTCTCATCTGAGCCTCACTGGACGCTCCATTTCATAGGTGGTGATGCTTATCTGTGGTTTTCAGTCAGGGAAACGCTTAGAGAGAGAGAGGTCACCTGACTGGGTAGAGAAGAGTCAAGAATTCACCCCAAGCCTTTCAGAGCAATTTAGGAGCTTGTGTAAGATCTGGGCTCTGGTGCCTTACACATACCCTGCTCCATCCTGATCAAGGAGAGCTTTTCCTCGCAGAGAAGGACAAACACAACAGTTGAGCAGCTCTGCTTTCTCCTTGCATTTCCTGTCCTTGTCATTCTCCAACCTTTTTCCTTTTTATTCCCGCCCCCCCTTTAAAAGATATTTATTTATTTATTTGACAGAGAGATGCAGTAGAACACAAGTAGGCAGAGAGAGAGGGAGGGAGAAGCAGACTCACTGCTGAGCAGGGGGCCTGACGTGGGGCTCGATCCCAGGGCCCTGGGATCATGTCTGAGCCGAAGGCAGCCACTTAACTGACTGAGCCACCCAGGCACCCCTGTTCTGAGCATATCCATTTGGTCCTATGTTCTGTTTGCTTGCTGAATTTTTGTTAGTGCCACAGGGATGAAGAAAAGAAACGGACAGTTGTTGCATTGGGCACTGCACCCGTAACTCCCCATGTTATCAGATCAGTGTGGTAACCTAGCAGGATGGGGGAATCATCCTTCATTTCTACAGACGATGAGAGGAGGCTCAGAGATTTACCCAGTTACTACCTACCATCATATCCACCTTCTCCCCAAATTGTCTGAATAAGTATTTTAAGTGGAAATCTCTTCTCTTGGAAGTGATTTCGTGCAGAATTTAATAGTTTTTTTATTGTTTTGCTTTGTTTTAAAGGGGACACTCCTTTTCCTTTTTTCTGTGACATTTTCATATTTCGAGAGTGGGAGAGTGTAGTTTAAGAAGGCCTGGGGAAGGCTGGCTCTACCTCTTGCCTTCCAGTGTGCTTATTCTCACTTGGTGTAGGTCACTGATAAGATGTAAACTGTTACCTGGATAGGGGTTGTACACACCTGCAGCCCTTTTATCCGCCTCTCATACATCAGCAAGAACTAGGGTCTGCGGTGGGTCGTTACAGAGACCAGAGCTCCAAGGAGCTGGGATCCAGGACAGGTGAGAGATGTGGGGGAAGGACAGGGCTGCCTCGTGTGAAGGACTGGTGCCTTCTAGAGATGATAAGCATCTCTCTCCTTAAATTGAGTTTCAACAACATACAACCTGGTGGCCTCATAATTACAAGCTGCTGAATGTTGGAGATGGAAGGAAATAATCTCTATAATGGCTGTGCATAATCATAAAGCAATCTCTTATTTCCCCACTTTCTAGACAATTGCAACACGACTTTCCCAGGGCCCTGATTTTCAGCACGGATGACTACTTCTTCAGGGAAGATGGTGCCTATGAGTTCAATCCTGACTTCCTGGAGGAAGCGCATGAGTGGAACCAGAAAAGAGGTGACAAATTCCTTTCCAAATTCCCCGGGAAATCCTATTGTGCACATAGATTGTAGCTGCTGCAGAATGAGTACGTTTTCGAGAAGGAGCGTAATCAAAAGTTCTGCCATTTTCCCTCACCCCCCCCAAACAGAATGTCGGAGCATAAACTCCCTAGATTCCAGGAAAAAGAAAATGATTGGTGATGGGTTCTGAAATTTGTGGCGCTAAAGTTGTGTAATGAGGACACCTGTGATAAAACAACAAAATATGGAGTACGCTCGCCCTTCTGATTGTTACATGTTGTTCACTGTTGTGTAACGTTGTGTTGCAGCCAGAAAAGCAATGAGGAATGGCATATCCCCCATTATTATTGATAATACCAACCTCCACGCCTGGGAAATGAAGCCCTATGCAGTCATGGTAGGAAGAAGCATCATTCTGAATTTTCAGTTATGGACATTTTATGAGAAAGTTGCAGCATTTGTTATTTCCTCTTCTTCTGATCTGCCATGATCTCATCTTTATTAATCATAGCTCTCTCAGGGTGCAGGTAAAGAGGTTTTCTTTTAGTGTTTCTCTGTTTTTCGATGGCTGAAATTTGCTGAGATGTTAATATCACCTCAGGGTACGTTTTTAAATCCTCCTTGGTCCCAATTCTTGCGAATTCTTCTGTCTTGATTGTTTTCCCAAGGGGAGACATGCGTGCACAGGAGCGCCCTCTGAGACTTGCAGAGAAACTGGATGGACTATGCTAGCCGAGTGGTGGATGATAAGACACCTTTCCATCTTTGGCAAGCCAGGGATTTCAGTGCTGGGTGGTGGTGCTGTGGGAGAGTCTGGGCCACTTTTTAATTGTTTATTTATTTTTTGGCATTTAAGAACAGATTGAGGGTTAGCACTGTAAAGGATATTAGAATATAAATAGAAAAAGATAACAACTCAGCTCTCTATTGTCGGAATAGGAAAGAACAGTAAGATGAATAAAACATTGTGCATATTTTTAATTTTGAAATATATCTGATTTTTTTTCAGACGTATTTCACCTCTTATGGTAATAAGTTTCACTTCCTGTGGGGTATATACACCGGAGAAAAGATCCTGAGACACACAGGGCAGGAAGAAGACAGCTGAGTAGTGTCATTTTGTCACATACAAAATGTGGCTAACTGTAAGGGGAATATCTCTGAAATGGGGCTTGTGGCCCATCTATTTGTGGCTTCTTTTTAATTTGGGGACAAACTAGCTTCCATACAGGTGCGCTTTTCTTGAACTGTACGTCCATCAGGGTAACTTGGGCCCAGCCTGTGGGACCTTGGGTGGATGTAGGAAAGAATGAACATCAGCTTTGTGGTTACTTCAGTTCGTGGACCAAGAGTGCACTTGGGAGAGAAATGAACAGGAACAAGAATAGTCTAATTAAGGCATGACTCAAAACCAAGAGTTAGTAGAGAGTGGCTTGAGGGAGGACATTTTCCTTTCTTATTTTGTATTATCTGGAATGTACAATCTTTTTCAGTCACCCACAGCTATTAGACCCAGAAATTAGATATTTTCCATGTATGATATTTGAATCCTTCTCTGACTAGAGGAGTCCATCTCAAGAATGAAGAGGAAATCTTTTTACTTTGCTCTTTTCATTCTTTTAGAACACAATAAACAATAATGATGAAGTTCAGATTTTGAGATAAAAAAGTAGTAGTCAATTTATGAAAGCAAAGAATAATTGGATGTTTATATGGAAACTGTAATCTTTTCTAAACTCGAGAAAAACGGGGCACAAGTACACTGGGCCAAACTGTGTTGCATAGAGGGGAAAGTTCCTTTTGGCGGGAAGAGTTTGTAAAAAGTATGGGAAAATCACTTTTCTTTCATAAGCTCTGTTCCTGTGGGACCCTCACCTTCTAATCAAGGTGTGAGGGATGGGACAGAGCATTTGGCAGAAGAAACTCTATGAAAATCATATTAGGGACTTTGAGAAGCCACTGAACGCATTTCTCATACCTATGACTAGGATATTTACAATGAGTTCAGCTATCTATTTTTTTTTTAAATGTCCAAAACAAAGAACCATTATACTTTTCCTACATAGTAGATAAAATGGGCTAAAATTTATCACTGGGAACCATAATAAAATCTGAGAGTGGCTAAGTATGGAAATGAACCAACTGTACTTGTTAAGATAAACTCAGGCCTTGGATTTCTGGTAAAAACAGAGGAATTGTAGAAAGGATTTGTAGTAAATGTGAAATGGCAGCATAAACATTCCCAAACATACATACCATGTCTTCAATGTTTTATGTACTTTTGAAAAATCAGGCACTTGAAAATAACTATGAAGTTATATTCCGAGAACCTGACACTCGCTGGAAATTCAACGTTCAAGAGTTAGCAAGGTACTTCTTTGTTTTTCTAGTTCCTCATTATGTATCCTGCTATTTTCAGGTATTTCAGACCGAACAAAAGAATCTTTTCAGGCTGGAAATGGACATGGTAGTTTTCAGGCCAGAAATGGTAATTCTTGGAAATTGATAACTTTGGCATTATTAATGTGAAGACTTTAGTTTTGGGTCAGTTTTCTAATATTATGCTAAATGCTAAACCATGGCTTGAACTTGGTCCTTTTAAAGGACACGTTTAACTTTCTGCTGAAATGCTTCTTCATTAATGAGCGTTTGAAAGCACTTTTCTCTGCATGGGATTGCACATGTCAGTGGTGTTTCTGCGTTTAGGCTAAATAAAGATCTTTAGTTGTTCAACAGTCTGTGGTTCATTTATGGTCTAGATGCTGCTTCTAATTTATAAAGCAATCCGTGTCCAAGTCATACTAACTTGACTGAGTGCATGAGTTCTGATGTTCACTCTCTGTGTTACTAGATAATGCCAGTGATTTAAAGTGGTCAGTGAGATCAGAATTTACTTTTTAGGAATAAGGCTAGTTCATTCTATGATTACAAGCAGATAGCGTTTCCAGAGTGGCCTGTGGCCCACCCCTAACAGGACTGCTTGAGGGGGTTGTTGAAATCCTAGTTCACTGCCTGGCCTTCTTCAGAGTCTCTGGTGGTTGCATTTCGAGCTATATCCCCAGTGGAGTCTCATGCCCACTTGAATGTAAGATTATTTTAATTAGCAGCTAGAAGTGTCTAGGCCTGACTGACATGAATTGATTATAGACCTATGCATGATTAACAGAAAAATATATAATAAAAAGGGCTCCCGGTATTCTTTTACGCCTTGAGGCACCAAATTGAGATTTCGAGAAAGAAGCCGCGATGAAGCTCTTACTCTTTGCTAGCCTCAGGGCGGAATGCAAAACAGCAGGGGAGCCTGAAAGGTGACTCTTTAAGGAGACTTTAGGCTTCTGTGAGAGTTAAATCCAGAGACCAGGGAGTGCATCTCTCTGAAAAATACAAGTAACTCCTTTGGATAATACGCTGCCTTAAGTAAATGTTTGCATTTGTTCTCACGTAGAAGAAACATTCATGGAGTCCCCAGAGAAAAAATACACCGAATGAAGGAGCGGTATGAACACGATGTTACCTTTCACAGCGTGCTTCACGCAGAAAAGCCCGGCAGAGTGAACAGAAACCAGGACAGGAATAACGCCTCACCTTCCAACGGCGCACGATACTGGAATCCGTACGCTGAGTTTCCCAACCGGAGGGCTCCTGGGGGCTTCACAAATGAGGGCTCCTTTAACAGAAGAGGTGGTTGTCACCATGGATATTAGAGGCCTATCTTACATGCAATCGAAATTTTCCTAAATCAGTTTTTACTGCAAATTTTGGTATTTATTCTTTGTTCGGTTTTCCTCAGAGCTCTAATTCCAGTGTAAATAGTCGGACCTGAAAGTTTTTGAGCACAAGTCGTTATACTCATCTTCAACAAGCATTTGTTACAGTGATCCTATATGCATGGTCTGATGCTGGGAATTCTGCTGACTTGGTTAAACAAAGTCCCTTTCCCTAGGGAGACCAGAAATTGGAAACAGGAACCTGAGAACGTACCCATGCACATACGCAGTCACCTAAGTTCGATATATAGAAGCTTTAGTACCACTTTCTCTGAAGTAATCTACTTTTCCAGGAAATTCATCTGCATCAGGAAAGTTGGAAAGGTGGGGGAGAAGTGGGAGGCAGGAAAAATCTTAGTGCCATTGCTACTGTGATAATCTATGTATCCCAAAATGTGAGATGTGTGGCTGTCATGATGGAACTGATTTTCCCTTACAATGCACATGCCAGAGAGCATACATCTAAGGGAATATTGTCCTGTAAGTAGATACTTGGGGAAATTATTCCTTTATTCTAGTGATGTGTCATTGTTAAAAATATTGGATCCTTCTTTTAAAATGTTTTTTTAGAGGCAGAGAGTGAGAGAGCCAGGGAGGGGCAGAGGGAGAGGGAGAGAGCATCTTAACATGCTCCTTGCGCAGCATGGAGCCCACCGTGGGGCTCAGTCTCATGACCCTGAGATATGACCTGAGCTGAAATCAAGAGCTGGGTGCCCTACCGACTGAACCACCCAGGAGCCCCTGTCAGATCCTTAACAGCTGTACAAGGTGAGGAAAATCAGTGTCATTATTTAAAGTCACATATTGGTTTTAACTACCACTTTACTGAATAAGAGTAAACCTGATTAACTTTTGGCTGTTGTGCTAGTCATGTAAATAAAAGAAGCCTGACTTTATAAAACATGAATTTTTAAGAGGAGTTAGGCAGTTTTTAAAATTATGCCTCTTAATAAACGTGTGTGTTCAGATGGCTGCCCAAATGTTTGGGAGTGCAAATAATTAAACATCCCAAGACAGAAATCATGCAAGGGTATGTCAAAGCCATGCCTGTTGGAAAACGACCAGTCTTGGTGTTTTATGTAGCATTAAGACAATAAAGTTCTGCCACAACTCTGGAATGTCCCTCTTATACCAATTTGGAATTTATGATTCCAAGTTAAATCTCAACAGGTTAGAATCAGATTAATTTGGTGTGAGACCATGATAAGTAAGACCATATAGGATGTATGCTTTATTTCTTGTTGGCCAACAGCTTCTTTCTAACGTTCTGTGAAATATTATTTTAAGTGTCCTATATAATGGTGCTTTTATGGTTATTAAAAATTATATATGGTATTGCTTTCTATGGATTTGTCATTGAATCTACACTTTTTTTGGTTCAACAATATAAAAAATTAATTACCTAAATACCATAGAATTTTACCATATTAAGAACCAGTTTTCTATATCATAAACTTGTTTGCCTGTCTCCTTTAATAAACAGGAGACATAAAGGTAAAGACAAGAGCAACCTTGTATTTCGTATGCTCAAATTATTTGATCTGTGCACATTAGAAAGACTATTACTTTAACATTTCAATACCTGACATGACTGAAATCTTACTGCTATGCGACCATTATGAAGTGGCCCCAGGTTTAGATCCAGAGCTTTTAAAGTGCTCAGAAGAGTAGTTTCCCTATTTGTCTCCCCCCTCAATATGACTCCTGAAATACTTGGTTTGGAAACATAAAAAGGATTAAATGCTGCCAGCTTTATCCTAGCTAGAAGTGATCTATTTGTTCTCTCAATTTTCAAGTTTCCTAATTCATACATAATTTTTTGAACACTCAACTTTAGCCTGTAGTGTTTTGTATTACCAATATTTGCATCGTTCATATAGCTGGCATAGGGCTTTATGTACAAGATAGGCTCTCATTAAGACAATGTCGAATAACACAAGTTGCTTTTACCTTTTATTCCTTATCATAGTGTACATTCTTGACTTTGTAATCATTGTCTCTTCTTAGGGAATCATATCCACATATACTTAAGCCTCATAGTTTGCTTCTGCAGCTTTATTGCTTACAATGTATAAAAATATTACTATATTACTTACAACATATAAAAATGGAGTGCATGCAGGAGATCTCTCTATGATCGAAATGGTAATGAAGAATGGAGGAAGTACTAGTAATGAAAAAAAAAAGATAAAATCCTTATAATTCAGGTAAAATTCTTATAGTTCTTTTTGTTCACCTGATGTTCCAGTTTTATTCCCTGTTCTACAGTGGATTGCTTGGAAAATGATTGGGATGTGAGGACCAAATTGTTTTTTTTTTTTTTTTAAAGATTTTTTAGATTTATTCATTTGACAGAGATCACAAGTAAAAGAGGCAGGCAGAGAGGAGGAAGCAGACTCCCCACTGAGCAGAGAGCCCCATGTGGGGCTCGATCCCAGCACCCCAGGATCATGACCTGAGCCGAAGGCAGAGGCTTTAACCCACTGAGCCACCCAGGTGCCCCTAGGATCAAATTGTTTTATGAACAAAACTTAAATCACATATTAATAAGACTGGCAGAACACCTCAGTTAAAAACTGCAGAATGGACTGTTTATTATGTTAATTTTTAGAGGGGAGAAAAATCATGGATCACAGTTATAAAAGAAAAAACCTGCTTCTTAAAAGATTCTTGGGTTTAAAATGTGTTTATAATTAGATTTGAAAACATGGTACTTTATATAAGTTTAAGACATATTAAAAGACCTGAGTGAAGAGCTTCTCCACGCTATTAGCTCCTATTAGAAATGCATTCTCTTTTCTCTATTAAGCATAGGAAGGTAACAGATGACAATGTCCTCTTATATTGACCCATTACGTCTGCCTTGGTGGTTAAAAAAAACCAGGTTTGAAGGAAGTACTTGCTGAGTCCTATGATAGGGCTAAAATAAAGCAGGTAGAAGTGTTGCCAATTTGAAAGATTTTCTCTTAAGTTGCAGATGATCATTTTGTTAAAAAAAAAAATGAACACTATGAAATCTGATTTAAAGCATTTGAATTTTTAATTAAAATAATTCAGTGATCACACTGGACTCATAAAAAGGAATGACATTGAAGATTCTGTTTTTCTTGCAGTTATGTTGCAACCTTAAGGTTGAAGAATTGGTCTAAAGAAAACACCACTATTGTTTCTTACTCCTGACTTTTGATCAGGATAGAACTGTAAGAGAACCAACATTTGTTAAGGAAAAGTGGTTCATAGTGTGCTACCTCTGAAAAACAAAACAAAACAAAACTACCTAAAATAGGAACTAAACTAAAAGGAATTACAGGAGTCAAAATAACTACTTAGAAACCTTAGTTTAATTAGGGACACAATTTCAAGAAAAAGTTACGTTTACTTTGTAAAATATACCTGATCAAATCCAGTGATCAAATCCTGTCATAAAGATTTTTTTCTTGATTAGTTAATAAATAAATACACAGTTTTCAGACATATAACTGAAATTAGAGTATGTCATTACAGAGACAGGCCAGGGGCATTCCTGAGATAGACGAGCACCGGTGTCCTTTCTCTTCTCATTATGCAAATCCTGAGAGGTTGAAGCTATTTTTCTACAAGTTGGAAAGGCTGAATCAGTAACTTATTGTCATTTTTATTTTTGTTGCCTTTGCAGTCTCATAGATGCCCTTTTCACAGGACCTGTGTCTTGCACATTGGTCTCCCGATCTTCGGTGTGGGCCTGGCGGCTCCAGCATCCTGTGGCCCCGGATGCCAGAGAATGCCTTTTCGGCCTGACATAATCTTTTAATTTCTCAGGAGCAGTCCTAGGGGAGTCACTGAGAGACATAAGTTGCTTTTCTCCTGCCGAACCTGACAAAAGGGCTTGAGTGTTGATCAGTGCGAGTTCTTCATCTGCTATTGAATCACCTTCCAAAAGGGAAAGGTCATTAAATTTGAGTGGAGTCATCTGAGGAGAATTCAACTCTTTCTTCCTTATAGGTGTTTCATATTTGGTGCCACAAGCCCGTGGTGGCTGAAATGCCTTCTGTGCAGCTGGAGAAACAAATGTGCAGATGGGACTGACAGGTGGAGGTAAAGGTAGTCTACTCAAAAAATCTAAGGCTTTTCTCTTCCTGCAATTTTTTGGGTCATCCATCTCTTTCTCCCCTTTATGATAAGACTTTGAAGTCATTTGGGCTGATCCAGGTGTGGAAACAGACTTCTCTTTCGGCTTAGAAAGTGATAAAGGACTCTGGTAATTCATCTCACCACTGGGAGAAGACATCTAATAAAAAGACAAAAAGCAGCCTAGATAATTATGCACTAATATATAAATCATCATCAAATTAGCTTTTCATTAGAACTTTTTTAAAGATTCATTTATTTATTAGAGAGAGAGAGAGAGCGGGGGGAGGGCCAGACAGAAAGGGAGAAAGAGTCTCAAGCAGACTCCCCACTAAGTGTGAAGGCTGATGCAGTGCTCAATCCCAACTCTGAGATCCTGACCTGAGCTGAAAGCAGTCAGACACTTAACTGACTGAGCCACTCATACACCCCTCATTAGAGATATTTAAGCACACAAATACCACAAACTTTCTCACTCCCCTCATGACTCACAGGTCAGATGATTCCGAGAGACATTTATATGGTTGTGCTCATTCCAGAAGGAAACAGTTTTGCATAAAAGGATATAAAAATGACATGAAAAGAAAGAAGAATGAAGACTAATCGTACTAAAATACAAAAAAGGAGGTAGGGGGATATATGCACTAATCTTTTCTTTTTTATTAACAGTTTATTTATTTGACAGAAACATAGCGAGAGAGGGAACATAGGCAGGGAGAGCTGGAGAGGGAGAAGCAGGCTCTCTGCTGAGCAGGGAGCCTGGTATGGGGCTCGATCCCAGGACTCCTGAACTGAAGGCAGTTGCTTAATGACTAAACCACCCAGATGCCCCTCTTTATTAACAATTGATTAACAATTTAAATAAAGATAAACATTCTTTTTTTTTTTTAAGATTTTATTTATTTATTTGACAGAGAGAGATCACAAGTAGGCAGAGAGGCAGGCAGAGAGAGAGAGAGAGGGAAGCAGGCTCCCTTCTGAGCAGAGAGCCCGATGTGGGACTCGATCCCAGGACCCTGAGATCATGACCTGAGCCGAAGGCAGCGGCTTAACCCACTGAGCCACCCAGGCGCCCCAAGATAAGCATTCTTAAACCATTTTAAGAGCACGGACTGACTGGGTTCCAGTAGCTATACTTTTCTAGTTTTGTGACTTTAGGCAATTGTTCAACTGCTCTAGGCCATAGTTTCCTCATCTGTAAAATGGAGATAATTTCCATCCCATGGATTGCTGTGAAGATTAAGTGAGTTAATATAGATACACTTAGCAACTGTTAGCTACTTACTCATCAGCCAGTATTCAGACCTTATGGCTTGATATGCATGTACTGTGATTTAAAGAGTTAAATCAAACTGAGTTCAGAAACAACCCGAACTGTATAGAACAGTCCTTCGAGCAAAAGGACACAAGCAAAGTATTTTCCATCACATGTACTTGCAAAGCAAAACATGAAAGCACCTGTTTGTAAAATCTGGCCCCAAAGAATGTTACATTCTGGCTTTGGTAAGATAGAATTTCTAGATAACCCAGATTTACAGGAGTCAGGTAACAATAGAAAAATGTAAGTTTAATTACATTTTACCATGTTTACTAGGTATACACCAAAACATATTATTGCCTTCATTTATAATACTTATGAAATTCCTTAAGTCTACATTAACTTACCAGAAATTTATTTCCCATGCCAAGGACTGTTTGAGCAGTGTATGGCTCTGAAGCATAGTCTTTAGTCGGGGTGGACAACATGGGAGCGTTTGCATCAAGTATATGCATAAGTTTGTTTTCTGCATCATTGCAAAACACACCAATATTCTAAGAAAATAAATGGGAAAAGAACTGTTTTGTAATATGAAAATGTACATATTCATGTTTTCAGAAAATTTTACTTTTAAAACCAGAAATAAAAGATTCAGACGAGAAGAAAAAGAATAACACACCCCAAATTTGACAGCAATTGTCAAACAATCTGCCACTGTAAAAATGCAAAGCCAACATGGTTGATGGAGAGAGAGAGGGAGTCTGTACGTCAGGGAAGGAAAGAGATAGGAGAGGTCTTTCCAGTCATCCAGTTTAATGAGCAAGGTTTCACATGATACTGGATTTGGAGCTAGAAGATGTCCTCAAGGTCCAGTTCTATTTCTTACCTGATAGCTGTAAATCATCTAACATCTACAGAGTACGCCTTAGGTTAGTAGTAAAATGAGAGAATCACCTCATGTCTGTTTTAATAATTAACTGAAACAATATGTAGGTTAAACCACATAAAACTGTTGTTTTTTTAAATTTTATTTAGTTATTAGACAGAGAGAAAGAGAGCACAAGCTAGCAGAGTAGGAAGCAGAGGGAAAGGGAGAAGCAGGCTCCCCGCTGAGCAAGGAGCCCAACATGGGGCTCCATCCCAGGACCCTGGGATCATGACCTGAGCCGAAGGCAGTTGCTTAACCAACTGAGCCACCCAGGCGCCCCTAAAACTGTTGTTTTTACAATTGGTCAAATACTAGCAATTTTATAGGATTTAACCTAGCTCATGAGATTATTTTATAAAACTTAAAAATGCTATGTCAATGACAGTCAGTTGTCTCTGAACTGCCGTTGAACAGTCTCAGAAAATCTGGCTGTACTCTGTATGGGAGCCAACACCCCACCCTCCAATTTAGAAACCAGATAAATCAGGGTGTTATTCTTCACTATGTGTATTGAGTCTTTAGGTAAAATATTACACCAACTTCCTTCACATAGCTAGCTACTCTAATGTTTTTTAAAACATAATTTTATTTACATATATTTTGAGTAACACATTTCAAATATTAAAGAGGCTTATCTTGAAGATTCTTTACTAGTTAGCAATTTATAAAATCCAGAATTTTATTGGAAAGCAGCACTGCAAAGTAGTTAATAGTTTGGGCTACACATTCAGATGGCTTAAGTATGAATCCTGCTTCTAACAACTTGGCTGTGTGACTTAACCTCTCTGTTTTTCATCAATAACGTAGAAAAAAGCTCCATACCTCAGAGGGTTGGTGACAGAATTAAATGCGACAGGCTTGGAACAAGGCCTGACACTTAATAAGCACTCTAAACTTTAGCTAATATTATTATTACTTGCTGTCTATATAGATTTAAGCATAAAATGCATACATTATCCAGGGAAAATAATTTCAGTGTTCTCCTATTTGGGAGTATTTCAAATCAAAGACAGATACAAACTATAAAATATTAGATATGGAATTTAAAATGTAAATTTGGAATCTGCATGTTATTAACTAACTACTACCAACTGCTCTGAACCATGTAGCTCTGAATGTCCTCCTCACAATTTCCCCTCACTCAGTCCCCTCCAAATTGTCTTCTCCCAGATGTTGTCTTCCCATCTCCTCAGGTTCATGAGCAGTTTACACAGGATGAAACCTCATTACGTCATATCTCAACTATCCAATTTTCATAGAAGCCACCATTTCCTTAATATTTGACCATCAAAATAGGAAAATACTAAAATGCGTGGTAATGCACAAAGTAATTTTACCTCAATGGTATTTTTCATTTTGTGGAATATCTCTTGAAAATGGCCCTCCTTTGGACTGGCAGAAAACCTGGAAAAATCTCCAGCAAATAAAGTAGGAATTCCTGATTTGGCTTCTGGTCGCCACTGGAGGTTGCTTGCAGCAATTAAGGTGTGAGGTTTAATAATGTCCTCATTAAGATCGGTCCAAAACTTTATTGCCAATAAATTATGGCATTCATCTGACAAATAGACCAAAGGAGCAAGACCTAAAGAACCAAAACAAAACACCCACTTCATTCATTATATATGTTAAATTTTAAAAATGCAAGGAACTTCTAATATGCCCATTTGTTTTGGTATGCTAATGGTAAAAAGAGATCAAAATAACTAAATTTAGAGAAAGCTTAGGATTTCCAAAACAACCTGTTGGTTATTGTGCTAAAATTTAGTGCCAATACGACAACATATTCTATTACTGAGGCCTTGGGGAAGCAGGTGGGAATACAAATTTGTGCAATCCTCTTAAGAAAAAAAAGTTGGTAGAACCCAGCAAAGTGATGCACTCTTACCACCCAGCAACCCCACTTCTAGTACTCTATTCTGAAGATGTATTTCCAATAATAGCGAGATATGTAAGAACAAGAATCATGAAAATATGCTGTATGAGCTTATTCACTGAAGCACCATTTGTAGGTAATTATAAATGATTTAAAGTAGCCTATATTACTGGAGAGTAGTATGGCATATTCAGGCAATGCTGTGCTATGCAGCTGTACAAAAGAATGAGGAAATGCTCTGAAAACACAGCGGTCTAAAATCTTTGGGATGAAGCAAAGCTGTTTTAAAGAGGGAAGTTTATAGCAATACAGGCTTACTTCTAGAAACAGGAAAAATTCCTAATAACCTAAAGGAAATGGAAAAAGAACAAAACTCAAAGCCAGTAGTACAAAAGAAATTATATAGATTAGAGCAGAAATAAGAGACCAAAAAAAAAAAAACAAAAAAAAAAACCAATGAAACCAAAAGCTAGTTCTTTGAAAAGATAAAATTGATAAACCAGGATGAAGCCAGACTCATAAAAAAAAAAAAAAAGATGCAAATAAAATCACAAATGAAGGAGAAATAATAACTGACACCAAAAAAAAAATACAAAGGATTACTAAGAGAACACTGAAGAATTATATGCCAACATATTAGACAACCTAGAAGAAATGCATAAATTCTTAGAAACATGTAACTTTCCTTTTTTGTTTTTTTTTTTTAAAGTTTTTATTTATTTGAGAGGGAGAGAGAGAGAACACAAGCAGCAGGGAAAGGGAGAAGCAGGCTCCCCACTGAGCAGGGAGCCCAATGTGGGACTTGATTCCAGGACCCCAGGAACATGACCTGAGGCGAAGGCAGACACTTGACTGAGCCACCAAGATGCCCCTGAAACTGAATCAGGAAGAGACAGAAAATTTGAACAGACTGATTAATAGCAATGAAACTGAAAAAGTAATTTAAAAATTCCCAGTAAAAGTCTATGATCAAATGGTGAGTTCTACCAAACATTTAAATAGGAACAACTACCTCTTTTTCTTAAACTATTCCAAAAAAATAGGAGAGGAGAACTTTGAAATTTATTCCCTGATGAACATGGATATAAAAATACTCAGCAAAACATTAGGAAACTGAAACCAACAATACATTTAAAAAAATTCACTACAATCAACTGGGATTTATTTCTGAGATAAAAGGGTGCTTCAGTATTCACAGATCAATCATCTTGATATATCACATCAATAAGAGAAAGGTTAAAAACCATATGATCACCTCAACAGATGCAGAAAAAGGATCTGAAAAAGTACAATATACATTCATGATAAAAATCCTCAACAAAGTAGGGTTAGAGGGAACATACCCCAACATAATAAAGGCCATATATGAAAAATAAATAGCTAACATTATATTCACTAGTGAGAGAGTGGTTTTCTCCTTAGGTCAGGAACAAGACAAAGATGCCCACATTCTCTACTTTTATTCAACACAGTACTAGAAGTCCTAGCTGCAGCAATCAGACCAAAAAAAAAAAAGAGAAAGAGAGAGAGATAGAAAGAAAAGAAGAAAGACATCATCTAAACTGGTCAGGAAGAAGTAAAACTGACTACTTGCAGATGACCTGATACTATGTAAAAAACTAACAGGCCCAACAAGCAGCAGATCTGGGGAGACTCCTTCCTCTTCCGGGAGGAGCAGCACAGAAGCCCACCACAGGGGCTGGGTTTGGAGGCTCCAAACGGGGCCGTGCACCAGAGATAGAAATGCTCAGTCATAGGCTGGGTGAGCAGAGAGTGGCCAGAGACCAGAGAAACAGGAGTGACTGACTGCTTTTCTCTGAGGACACACTGAGGAGGCGCCTGCCCCCAGCTCTCAGCTCCTCTAAGGACAGAGATTGGGAGGCTGCCGTTTTCATTCCAGTCCTCTAAATCTGTAAGGAAATCTTTCAGGGAACAAAAGCTACCGGAAAGCAAACCCAAACAGATTACTTAGCTTGACCCCTGGCAAGGGTGGTGCAATTTTGCCTTGGGCAAAGACATTTGAAAATCACTGCATGAGGCCCCTCCCTTAGAATATCAGCAAGAACATACAGCC
The DNA here is from genome assembly GCF_922984935.1 of Meles meles. Taxonomy (NCBI): domain Eukaryota; kingdom Metazoa; phylum Chordata; class Mammalia; order Carnivora; family Mustelidae; genus Meles; species Meles meles. The sequence goes on along the minus strand of NC_060079.1, from coordinate 14,472,108 downwards.
AAGACCAAGTTTACTGATCAATGAGAACTACAAAGTTCCAGCACTAGGGGAATACAGCACAGAGAATTCATGGCTTTTCCCCCATGATTCTTTAGTTGTTCAAAGTAAATTTTTTAATTCTTTTCTTTTTCTATTTCTTTTTTTTTATTTCTTTCCTTTTTCAACCAACTTATTATTCTTTTTCAAAAATCTTTTTTAATTTTCATTTTTACAGTCATATTCTATCACTTCATTTTGTTTAACCTTATTTTATGTATGTATGTATGTATGTGTATATATATATGTGTATATATATACACATACATACATATATATATACACACATTTTTCTTTCTTTAAAATTTTGGGATGCAGATTCTTCTAACAGACCAAAATATACCTTAAATCTAGTGTTAGGGTTTGTTCTATTCACCTGCCTGATCATATTCTTTTCAAAAAGAAATTTCTTTTTTCAACCAACTTCTTATCAATTCCTTTTTTAAAATCTTTTTAAATTTTCATTTTTATAGTCATATTCCATCCCTTCATTGTATTTACTCTTATGTGTGTGTGTGTGTGTGTGTGTGTGTGTGTCTGTGTATATATATATGTTTTTATTTCTGTTATATTTTGGGTGGCAATTTCTTCTAACAGACCAAAATACACCCCAAATCCAGTGTGTGGCTCTGTTCTATTCATCAGCATGATTATATTCTTTTTTTTTTTTTTCCCTTTCTCTCTTCCCTGCCCCAATTCAAGTCTCTTCTGATTTATTTACTATATATTTTTCAGGGGTCACTGTTACCCTTTTAACATTTTGTTCTCTCATTCATCTATTCTTCTCCTGAAAAAATGACAAAACAGAAAAATCTCACCCCAAAATAAAAGAAAAAAGGCAATACTGACTGCCAGGGGGCTAATCAACATGGACATTAGTAAGATATTGGAACTAGAGTTCCGATTGACAATTATAAAGACACTAGCTGGGCTTGAAAAAATGTGAAAAAGATACTAGAGAATCCCTTTCTGGAGAGAGAGAATATAACCAAGTCAGAATCAAAAAGGCTATTAATGAGGTGTAATAAAAAAATGGAGGCTCTAACTGCTAGGATAAATGAGGCAGAAGAGAGAGTTAGTGATACAGAAGACCAAATGATGGAGAATAAAGAAGTTGAGAAAAAGAGAGATGAACAACTACTGGATCATGAGGGAGGAATTTGAGAGATAAGTGATACCATAAAGCAAAAAAAAAAAAAAAAAAAAAAAAAATAGAATAATTGGGATCCTAGAAGAAGAGAGAGGCAGAAGGTATATTATAGCAAATTACAGTGGCTAACTTCCCTAATTTGGGGAAGGAAATAGGCATCAAAATCCAGAAGGTGCAGAGAATCCCCTCAAAATCAATATCTAACAGTTAAACTTATAAATCTTAGAGACAGAGAAAATCCTGAAAGCAGCTCAGGACAAGAGGTCTGTAACCTACAATGGTAGAAACATTAGATTGGTAGCAGACCTATCCACAGAGACCTGGCACACCAGAAAGGACTGGCATGTTATATTCAGGGTACTAAATGAGAAAAATATGCAGCCAAGAATACTATATCCAGCTAGGCTGTCATTGAAAATAGAAGGAGAGATAAAAAGTTTCCAGGACAAATAGAAACTAAAAGAATATGCAATCACCAAACCAGCCTACAACAAATATTGAAAGGGATCCTCTAAGCAAAGAGAGAGCCTAAAAATAACATGGACCAGGAAGGAACAGAGACAATATACAGTAACACTCACCTTACAGGCAATACAATGGCACTAAATTCATATCTTTCAATAGTTACCCCAAATGAAGATGGGCTAAATGTCCCAATCAAAAGACAGAGGGTATTAGACTGGATAAAAAAATAAGACCCATTGATATGCTGTTTGCAAGAGACTCCTCTGAGACCCAAAGACACCTCCAGATTTAAAATGAGGGGTTTGAAAACAATTTACCAAGCTAATGGACATCAAAAGAAAGCTGAGGTAGCAATCCTTACATCAGACAAATTAGATTTTAAGCCAAAGACTATAAGAGATGACAAAGGACACTATATCATACTTAAAGGGTCTATCCAACAAGATCTAACAACTGTAAACATTTATGCCCCTAACATGGGAGCAGCCAATTATGTAAGCCAATTAATAACAAAATCAAAGAAACACATCAATAATAACGCAGTAATAGTAGGGGAATCTAATATCCCCCTCACTGCAATGGATAGGTCATCTAAGCAAAAGGTCCACAAGCAAATAAGGGCTTTAAATGACACACTGGACCAGATGGACTTCATAGATACATTCAGAACATTCCATCCCAAAGCAACAGAACACACATTCTTCTCTAGTGCACATGCATAATTCTCCAGAAGAGATCACATCCTGGGTCAAAATCAGGTCTTAACTGGTACCAGAAGACTGATCATTCTCTGCGTATTTTCAGACCACAATGCTTTGAAACTAGAACTCAATCACAAGAGAAAAGTTGGAAAGAACTCAAATACATGGGGGCTAAACAGTATTCTCTTAAAAAATGAATGGGTCAGGGGCACCTGGGTGGTTCAGTGGGTTAAAGCCTCTGCCTTCGGCTCAGGTCATGATCCTGGGGTCCTGGGATCGAGCCCTGCATCGGGCTCTCTGCTCAGCAGGGAGCCTGCTTCCCCCTCTTTCCTCTCTCTGCCTGCCTCTCTGCCTCCTTGTGATCTCTGTCTGTCAAATAAATAAATAAAATCTTAAAGAAAAAAAAAAAAAAGAATGAATGGGTCAGCCAGAAAATTAAAGAAGAATTTTTAAAATACCATGGAAAATCAAAATAAAAACATACCTGCTCAAAATCTTTGGGATGCAGCAAAGATGGTCCTAAGAGACAAATATATAGCAATACATGCCTTTCTCAAGAAACAAAAAAAGTTTCAAATACAGAACCTAATCCTACACCTAAAGGAGCTGGAGAAAGGACAGCGAATAAAGCCTAAACACAGCAGGCGAAGAGAAACAGTAAAGATGAGAGCACAAATGAATGAAATAGAAATCAAAAGAACAGTGGAACAGACCAATGAAACTAGGAGGTGGTTCTTTAAAAGAATTAATAAGACTGATAAGTTCCTGGCCAGACTTATGAAAAAGAAAAGAGAAAGGACCCAAATTAATAAAATCATGAATGAAAGAGGAGAGATCACAGCCACCACCAAAGAAATACAAACAATTATAAGAACATATTATAAGCAACTATATGCCAACAAATTAGACAATCTGGAAAAAATGGATGCATTCCTAGAGATATATAAACTGCCAAAAGTGAACTAGGAAGAAATAGAAATCTGAACAAACCCATAACCAGCAAGGACAGTGAAGCAGTAATCAAAAATCTCCCAACAAACAAGAGCCCAGGGCCAGATGGCTTCCCAGTGGAATTCTACCAAACATTTAAAGAAAAATACCTATTCTTCTGAAACTGTTTCAAAAATTAGAAACAGAAGGAAAACTTCCAAAATGATTTTATGAAGCCAGCATTACCTTGATCCCAAAACCAGACAAAGACCCCACCAAAAAGGAGAATTACAGACCAATATCCCTGATGAACATAGATGCAAAAATTCTCACCGCAATACTAGCCAATAGGTTCCAACAATACATTAAAAGGATTATTCACCACGACCAAGTGGGATTTATTCCTGGGCTGCAAGGTTGGTTCAACATCCGCAAATCAATCAGATACAATACATTAATAAAATAAAGAACAAGAACCATATGATACTCTTAATAGATGTAGAAAAAGCATTTGACAAAGTGCAGCATCCTTTCTTGATTAAAACTATTCAGTGTAGGGATGGAGGGTAAATACCTCAATATCATCAAAGCCATCTATGAAAAACCCACAGTGAGTATCATTCTCAATGGGGAAAAACTGAGAGCTTTTCCCCTAAGTTCAGGAAGATAGCAGGGATGTTCACTATCACCACTGCTATTCAGCATAGTACTGGAAGTCCTAGCCTCTGCAATCAGACAACAAAAAGAAATAAAAGGCATCCAGATTGGCAAAGAAGAAGTCAAACTCTCACTCTTTGCAGATGACGTGACACTTTATGTGGAAAACCCAAAGACTCCACTCCAAAACTTCTAGAACTCATACAAGAATTCAGTAAGTGTCAGGATATAAAATCAATCCACAGAAATCAGTTGCATTTCTATATACCAAAAACAAGATAGAAGAAAGAGAAATTGAGTGGATCCCATTTACAATTGTACCCCAAACCATCAGATACCTAGGAATAAACCTCACCAAAGAGGCAAAGAATTTGTACTCAGAAAACTAAAAAGTACTCATGAATGAAATTGAGAAAGACACAAAGAAATGGAAAAATGTTCCATGCTCATGGATTGGAAGAACAAATACTGTGAAAATGTCTATGCTACCTAAAGCAATCTACACATTTAATGTAATCCCAATCAAAATACTACCAATTTTTTTCAAAGAAATGGAACAAATAATCCTAAAATTTATGTGGAACCAAGAAAGACCCAGAATTGCCAGAGGAATGTTGAAAAAGAAAACCAAAGTTGGCAGTATCACAATTCCAGACTTCAAGCTCTATTACAAAGCTGTAATCATCAAGATAGTATGGTATTGGCACAAAAAACAGACCCATAGGTCAGTGGAACAGAATAGAGAGCCCAGAAATGGACCCTCAACTCTATGGTCAACTAATCTTCAACAATGCAGGAAGGAATGTCCAATGGAAAAAGACAGTCTCTTCAACAAATGGTGTTGGGAAAATTGGACAGCCACATGCAGAAGAATGAAATTGGATCATTTCCTTACACCACACACAAAAATAGACTCAAAATGGATGAAAGACCTCAGTGTGGAACAGGAATCCATCAAAATCCCTGAGGAGAACACAGGCAGCATCCTCTTCAACATCAGCCGCAGCAACTTCTTCCTAGAAACATCACCAAAGGCAAGGGAAGCAAGGGTAAAAATGAACTATTGGGACTTCATCAGGATAAAAAACTTCTGCACAGCAAAGGAAATAATCAACAAAACCAAAAGACAACCGACAGAATGGGAGAAGATATTTGCAAATGACATAACAGATAAAGGGCTAGTCAAGGAGAAAGCTTTGTTTAGATTAAGTGCCTAAAACTTAACTGACCAAACTGAGCTTCTGACCATCAACACATAACTGTTTTCTTGCACTCTTCCCCTCTCAGTAAATGGCAATTCTTTTCCCAGGTGCTCAAACCAAACACCTTGGCATTGACTTCTTGAGTCCTCTCTTTACCTATACTGTCCACCTCCTTCAAAGTATAATCGGAATCTTGCTTACATGTGGAATCTAAACAACAATAACAACAGCAATGAAAATAAACAAAAGAAACAAACTCAGAAAAAGGGATCAGATTTCCTGGTAGAGAAACAAATCTGCCCTCTATGTAGGAGGCAGAAAAGGTTTCTGTCCTTCCAAGATTTTCTGCTACACAAGCATTCTTGAAGTGAGAGTCTGAAACAATGGCTGCTATAAAACGTGCATAAACATCGCAGAGAATAACCTACCAAGACAAGGAACCAAATGGGACAAGAGGACAACAGCTAGCAAGGTGGCAGATTTTAACCCAACCGTATCAATTACTACATTAAAGCTGATCAGATTAAACAAATCAGTTAAAAGATAGGCAGGCCCTCAGACTGATAAGAAAACAAGATCCAACCATGCTGTCAAAAGCCCAATTAAATACAAAGACGCTGGTGGGTTAAAAATAAGAATGGGGAAAAGAAGTACCATATAAACAAGAAATAACAATAAACAAGTAGGCGGAGCCACACTAAACAAAGTAGGTTTTAGAACAAGGGGATTTAGTCCCCATAATGAGGGATACTGCAGAGAAGCTGGAAGTGGAGGCTTGAATGCTCAAGTAACTGCAGAGGGAGATTATAATTATTTGTCTAGTTATCATTCAAATGCTACAAAACATTTCTAGCAATTTCTTTAAAATTAAGTAGCACTGAACTGGGATATAAGTTCGTTCCCTGTACTAATGCAGAACTGCTTTTCATTAAGAATTAAGGTTGGGTTTCATTCTTCTACATATCGCTGTCCAGTTTTCCCAGCACCATTTATTGAAGAGACTGTCTTTTTTCCATTGTATATTTTTTCCTGTTTTTGTCGAAGATTATTTGACCATAGAGTTTAGGGTCCATATCTGGGCTCTCTACTCTGTTCCACTATATGTAGAAGAATGAAACTTGACCATTCTCTTACACCATACACAAAGATAAACTCGACATGGATAAAAGACCTCAACGTGAGACAGGAATCCATCAGAATCCTAGAGGAGAGCATAGGCAGTAACCTCTTCGATATCAGCCACAGCAACTTCTTTCAAGATATGTCTCCAAATGCAAAGGAAACAAAAGTGAAAATGAACTTTTGGGACTTCATCAAGATCAAAAGCTTCTGCCCTGCAAAGTAAACAGTCAACAAAACAAAAAGGCAACCCACGGAATGGGAGAAGATATTTGCAAATGACAGTACAGACAAAAGGTTGATATCTAGGATCTATAGAGAACTCCTCAAACTCAACACACACAAAACAGATTATCATATCAAAAAATAGGCAGAAGATATGAACAGACACTTCTCCAACGAAGACATACAAATGGCTATCAGACACATGAAAAAATGCTCATCATCACTAGCCATCAGGGAGATTCAAATTAAAACCACATTGAGGTATCACCTTACACCAGTTAGAATGGCCAAAATTAGCAAGACAGGAAACAACGTGTGTTGGAGAGGATGTGGAGAAAGGGGAACCCTCTTACACTGTTGGTGGGAATGCAAGTTGGTGCAGCCACTTTGGAGAACAGTGTGGAGATTCCTGAAGAAATTAAGAATAGAGCTTCCCTATGACCCTGCAATTGCACTGCTGGGTATTTACCCCAAAGATACAGATGTAGTGAAAAGAAGAGCCATCTGTACCCCAATGTTTATAGCAGCAATGGCCACAGTCACCAAACTGTGGAAAGAACCAAGATGCCCTTCAATGGACGAATGGATAAGGAAACTGTGGTCCATATACACGACGGAGTATTATGCCTCCATCAGAAAGGATGAATACCCAACTTTTGTAGCAACATGGACGGGACTGGAAGAGATTATGCTGAGTGAAATAAGTCAAGCAGAGAGAGTCAAGTATCATATAGTTTCACTTATTTGTGGAGCATAACAAAGAACACAGAGGACATGGGGAGATGGAGAGGAGAAGGGAGTTGAGGGAAACTGGAAGGGGAGATGAACCATGAGAGACTATGGACTCTGAAAAACAACCTGAGGGTTTTGAAGGGGTGGGGGGTGGGAGGTTGGGGAACCAGGAGGTGGGTAATAGGGAGGGCACGTATTACATGGAGCACTGGGTGTGGTGCAAAAACAATGAATACTGTTACACTGAAAATAAATAAATTAATTAAAAATAAAAAAAAAGAATTAAGGTTGGGTCGCCTGGGTGGCTCAGTGGGTTAAGGCCTCTGCTTTCGGCTCAGGTCATGATCCCGGGGTCCTGGGATCGAGCCCTGCATCGGGATCTCTGCTCTGCAGGGAGCCTGATTCCTCCTCTCTCTGCCTGCCTCTCTGCCTACTTGTGATCTTTGTCGAATAAATAAATAAATTCTTAAAAAAAAAGAAAAAAAAGAATTAAGGTTAAAACAGGCCTACTTTCAAATCATTAGTCACCAAATTTGTTGATTTGTAACTCCAATTAATCATAAGAAAGACAAATTTTAAAAACTATTACCTTTCAAAAGCATCCATAAGAAGCTATAATTAAAAACACATTCTGTATTACCTGTTTTTTTCACAACAGAAATTACAAATCCTATTAGGTCCACCTCAGAACAAGGTGGTTGGAAATCTGGACTCAATAGTTTGTTGAAGTAAAGGGGCTCCCTTGGCTGATAAATTTGGCATAGAATTTCATCTGAAGCCTACAAGGAAAAAAAAAAAACCCAATGTGTATACATATATATATTCTATAAACTAATATGCCATATAAACTAATATTATATAAACTAATATAAACTATATTAATATAAACTAATATTATAAGCTAATAATTCATCAAAATTAAAAAACTGTAATGAAAAGTTTGTACCTGTAGCTGTTGATACTGGGTTTTCTTTGTTGCTGTTAGTTGTATGTTAGCTTTTTCAGATTTACTTTTAGATTGTGATGTTGCAAGATGATAGATTCTGTATCTCTTTCCTTCTGTTAACAGGGAATATAAATCTGATGATGGACGCCAGATACTCAATGTAACTAGATAAAGAGGAAAAGACATAATGGAAGAACTGATAAGCATTACAATTCTTGTAAAACAAATACCATAACAACAAACATCCAAAGATTATACCATTGTTTTATGGGTAGTGGTAGCCCATTTTTCCTCTTCTGATACACATTAACTTTATACTTTATGTAGCATTTGAACTCATTTTATTAATTAGTACTTTAACTTAAAAAATTTATACACTGACCTGAATCTTTTTCCTTCTTCCCATAGCTTATGATACGCAACTTCCACACAGTTGCAACATTCCTTGATAAAATTTGTTCTCCTTGCTCAGCAGATTCCATAGCCTTCCTGAATTCCAACTGGATCTGTGCTTGCTTCTTATCATTCAACATCTGTCTGTGATTATTCAAGGCTCTTAACTGCTCTTCACTAAAGTAACCCTAGGATCATTTAATATATTAAGGCAAATGATATTAGAATAAAAAGCAAACAAAAAACCTCACCCAGGGTGCCTGGGTGGCTCAGTGAGTTAGGCCGCTGCCTTCAGCTCAGGTCATGATCTCGGGGTCCTGGGATCGAGTCCTGCATCGGGCTCTCTGCTCAGCAGGGGCCTGCTTCCCTCTCTCTCTCTCTGCCTGCCTATCTACTTGTGATCTCTCTCTGTCAAATAAATAAATAAAATCTTTAAAAAAAAAAAAACCTCACCCACTGTAAATGAAACCGTCTAAATGGGTATAAAATACAACAGAATTCGAGTTCACTTTAACAACGTGATAACATAAAAATTGAGACTAGTATACTCAGCTCATCACATAACAAATATTTTCCGGTGCCTTAAACTTGTCACTTATTTTGTGACAAATTTCCCGAGGGCCAAGACAACCCCCTACTTAAAAGTATACTCTAATAATCATAATCACCATCAACATTATAAATGGCTGACATTTATTTAAGTACTCCCTGTTTCTGAGGAATGGATCTGTGCGTGGTAAATATAGTAATTCATTCCACCTCAATGAGGTGGGCCCTAGGTGGGCCACAGAAGATGAAACTGAGGTACAGAGAGAATAAATAACTTGCAGGGGCGTATGGGTAGAGGTAGTTCAAGAGCTCTCATTCTTAACCTGCAGTAGCATAATTTTATTAACTCTCTGGAACAATAGATACTGTTGAAAACAGACACGTGCTATAAGCACTTATTTCTGCCTCGACACTTCTCTCCTGGTCATTTCAGCAAAGTGCTGTCTGTATCTTTTGGGACTCTACACCCAGTACAACAAAAATGAATGAATAAACAAAAAATAAAATCAAATGAAAGAGGAAATGGAATCCTGACACACAACACGCTAGACTGCAGCTGCCTCACACATCTTAATAGCCTAATTCATACTGGGAAGAGACACTATGGGATCTTGGTACCCTGAACAGGTCTTTCTTTCTTTCTTTTTTTTAAGGTTTTATTTATTTATTTGACAGACAGAGATCACAAGTAGGCAGAGAGGTGGTGGGGGTGGGGGGAGAAGGCTCCCTGCTGAGCAGGGACCCCGATGTAGGGCTCCATCCCAGGACTCTGGGATCATGACCTGAGCCAAAGGCAGACACTTTAACCCACTGAGCCACCCAGGCACCCCATGAACAGGTCTTTCTAAATAAGCAGACAATGTTTAGTTGAAACACAAAGTCTCCCAACATTCAACATGGTCACTGAAAACAAACCCTTTGGCAGGGCAGGGTCTTTTAGAAATGGATGGCTACTTTTTCCTCCAAGAATTGCAATGAAAACTGTATCTAAGTGAAATCTCCAGAATCATGTACTCTCAGGACCTAGTGAGAAGCCCCTCACAGGCTTTCCCTTGACAGAGGTGGTGGAAAGGCCCGAGAGAGAAATCACCTGTCCAGCTACAGAGTAGCAGGACTGGGTCTACAACTTAGTCTTCCAACTCTTATTCTGCCCCCTTATTTCCTCCTTTAAATAAATTCCATAAAAATAAAATAATATACAGTATTTAATTTGATCCTTAAACAACAGATTTTATGCCCATTTTATAGCTATTTTGTGCCCAGTTGGCTAATAAATGGCATAGCGATAATTCTAACACAGTTAGTGCTTTGGACATTTTTCCACAACACACTCTTAAGTAGATTAGGAGATAAATTTTAGATAGGATCTGAGAAAGAAGTGAGCATATGGAAACTGAGACAATGCTTTGAAGATACTTATTTTACCTTAAATGTAAACAAGTTTTGCCTGTATTTTAAACCACATTTATTTAACATATAAAATTACTATTCCTTCTATCCTCCATTTTGTATAGAATCGCAAATGTACTGCACTGGTCTGGCACATCACAGAGGACCCCAGAAATGTACACACCCTCGTTGAGAAACACACTATTTCAACACAGCACTTGCCCTGATGGCCAGAAGACCAACCAGAGCTTCCCACTGTAAAGGAGGAAGATTAAGCCTCCCAGGATGCCCTCTTACTCTCCCACCTCCAGATAAGCCGGGTCTGGTGCATTCGTCACTGCTTCATAAAGCTCTGCACCATCTTGCAGAGCACAGACTTGCTGTCTTGTTAATGCACATGATGGTCTATATTGTTTCATTATATTTTCTAGGAAAAAAAGCATAATTAATAAGCCATAACACAAATATAAGAACCTTGAAAGCTAGAGAAACAAGCAAAAAGTTGCCAAAAAAGGGAGGCTAAAAATCAAAACACAATTTATCTGCTAAAAGTTTTCTAGGAAAATTTCAAGCTAGTGCACTCACTCTTAGTTTAAAAAACTGTCACACAGAGAGCTTGGAGTAATTTGTAAATTAAGTAAATGATTTCATGATTTTCTTCATCATGAAAACAGCATAAGCTGGTGAATCAAACATTGAGAGTCCAATTTTTCTGCAGATTTATATAGAACAGGAAGTTGAAAATCATGAAGAAATGCAGAACACAAAAATTTCAGCAAAAAACAAACATCACTTTCATGTTCTTTATGCTAAAAATGCTATAATTTTTTTATTATTAAAATTGCTGCCACTGGGAAACAAGATCTAGCTCTAGGTGTGATAATACATAAACCAACAACTACAACAATGAAAATTCAAAATTTATATAAAAAGTAGGTAAGGATACTGAAGAAAATGATATATGGCTTGGGAAAAAAGTTTTTTGAGAGTTTATCCTTCCTTTTTATTGAATATATTTGACATATAACATTGTATAAATTTAAGGTGTCCAATGTGTTACTTTGATTCATTTATATACTTAATACGATTGCCACTGTATTGATATTCATCGTATTACATTAGTACAATATCCTCTATATTCATTATACTGTGCACTGGATCACTATAGCTTATTTGCTCATTGTTTTACCTTTAAAATCATCAATTTTATCCTACCACCCCTCGTCTGCTGATAACCACCATTTTACTTTATTTTTTTATGAGTTTAATTTAGTTACATTCTATACCTAGGTGACATCATACTGTACTTGTCTAGGGGAAAATAATTTGGCAGTTTTTTCCCCCTTGCTACTATTCTTTCTCTAATAGCAAAAAAGGATACTATAACTGCTTTAATATTGAAGCTTAAGAGGAAGTTTACATAAGACTTCTGAGACGTGTTGTGGTTATATAATGTTTTATTGTCTAAGATAATTACAAGTATCTAAAAGGTCAATGTGTGTTGAATAAAGAGGTGATAATCTGGGGTCACTTCTATGCTTATTTGTATATCTTTGTAATAATATTTTTAAAAAATTTAAAAAATTCAGATACAGGATTAGGAAAGAAGTCTATTATTCAAATTAAAGAAATTCACTCAATTACAGAGGTTAAATCAGAAGCCTCTAAAGAACCTAATATATAAAACCTTATTTTTATAAATAAGGTTTTATAAAAGGCCTTATTCTCATATTAAAAAGAACCTGTAATATACAATTCATTTTACCATCATGCTTTTCAAATTCCCCTTGAATTTTATTGAATAAGACTTCTAGTTTCTTTTCTTGGGCTTCTGCGTATTTTGTTGCCTCCTTTTCTTCCTCTTGTTCATTCCGAAATATGCATAATCCAGATGGGGTTCTCTCCATCCACTGTAATGACGTGTCAAACAAAGATACATGTTAGGGAGGGATCATTCAAATTAACTGTCCCAAAAGGAAGAAATACATAGTAAGCTTCAAGAAGGTTATCATACCTGTATTGGATATGCTCTTTGAACAACTACATCAACACAACCAACATTTCCTCCATCACTGAAAAGTGATGACAAGGAGAGAGGGAAAGGTCTAGGATCAGGAGAGAATCCAAGTTTGGCATACCAGCGAGCACGACGAGTACTGTTAGCAGAAATCTGGACAAATTAATGAACAAATTGATTTATAAGTTTATATATTCAATACTATTTCAGATGGCATAACGTTTTCATTCATTTCTTCCATTCATTCAAATATACTCATTTTCAAAAGCCTCATGAAAATAAGAATGTAGAGAACGTGTACAAAAGTGAAAACACTTTCAAAATACAGTCTCTCAAAAAATTGTTTATGCTGTTGTAGAGTCTTAATGTAAATATTATTTTTAGAAAATTAATAAGAGATTTCAATTTAAACATGATGGATTAAAATATACTTATTTATTTAGGTTCCCTCAAAAGACCTGAAGGACAAAGAACTGGGGAGAGAAGGACAGTGAATAAGACATTAGCAAAATCTTGGAAGCTAAGAATTTATTGAACAACTGGTAAATAATGAAGGAGCCTGAGAATGATTACAGTTAAGAAAAATAACAAACATTTCTAACGCACTTATTATGGTGCCTGGATTGTGTTAAGTGCTTTACATCTACTAACATTTCATCTGTACAACAATCTGAAGACTTCTTCCCATTTTACAAATGATGAAACTCAAGTATAACCTGCCCGACATTACTCAGCTGGCAAAGTTGTATGGCGCCACTAGGAAACAAAATTTAAGGAAATCACTGAGAATTTGGAGGTGTAGCTGAAAATGGAAGGAAAGATAATTAAGACCTCAGATTTCATTTCCTATCCCAAGGAGGCCTTCCCTTATACGAACCAGGCCTTCCCTTATACGAACCAGGCCTTCCCTTACACCAAGAAGAACCCAGGACAATTTACTTTCTGGAAAGGCTGAACCAGGCATATCCTGGACTCTGGAACACAAGGCAGAGGCATCTGGCGGTGGGGGGTGGGTGGGTAGTGGATGAGAAGCTATACTGAAAACAAAAATGCAATAAAAATCTTTGAGTCTCCTTATTACTTTTCTTACTCTGCTCGCTCTCAGTCACTGATATTTGAGGGTGTCCTAACAAAAGCAAGTCCCTGTCTTATCACTCTACAAGTTGACAAATGCCCACCGCACACAGAGCTTTTGATCAGGTCATTAGTGCCCCAGTCTGGAAGAGGAAAGAACAGCTAACAATCAGCTAACAATCAGTTGAAGGAGATTATTATAGGGGGGAAAATGCAGCAAGCAGAAAAAACCAAAATAAAGCAAAATATTAATCTTTAGAAAGATGATAAGATGTTGCATCTATGAAACAAGAAAAGGATGTAATTAAAAAAAAAGAAATATTTAGGGAGTAATAAGGGCCTCAGAGAACAGAAAATTATGTCAGTAGGCATATATTCACTTTAGGAACTACAAAATTGGAACTAAAAACTAGGGGGAGCAGGGCACCTGGGTGGCTCAGTGGGTTAAGCTGCTGCCTTCAGCTCAGGTCATGATCTCAGGGTCCTGGGATCAAATCCCACATCGGGCTTCCTGCTCAGCAGGGAGCCTGCTTCCAGGGAGCCTTCTTCCCTCTCTCTTTGCCTGCTTCTCTGTCTACTTGTGATCTCTCTTTGTCAAATAAATAAATAAAATCTTAAAAAAAAAAGTAGGGGGAGCAAAGACAACAAAATGGGAAATAGGAGAAAAGATGAGAAAATTAGAAGACCACTCAAGAGGCCTACTGCCAAAGTATCAGAGTTCAAGGAAACTGAAAAGGGAAAAATGGAGGGGGACAAAATTATCAAAGAACTACTTCAAGAAAATTTTCTAGAACTCAGTGAAGGACGTATGTTTATAGACTGTTTGCCACTGTGTACCCAGGGCCACGATTTTACAAGATAGGCTAACTCAAAAGTAACTTGCTGTGAAATTTCAGAACACTGCAGATAAAGGATCTTCAAAACTTTCCAGAAACAGTTCATATAGTGAAGGACTGGGAATAAGAATAACACTGAATGCAGCAGAAGATATACCAGAAGTAAAAAGGTAGTAGAGAAAATGTCTTCAAAATTCTGAAGATTATTTCCTTCTCAACTTCTATATTCAACCACCTAACAATAAGCTCAAAGAAAAAGCTACAAACTCCTTCTCTTAAGAAGCATCTGGGAGGTTGCTCGTATGCCCTTAAAGTGAGGAAATAAATCCATAGAGATATGAAATCCAGAAAATAGGGTTTCTAACACAGAAAGAGGAGAAAATAATTTCTAGAAATGTAACTGTGCCGCATACATAGAAGGTAACCACTTCAGATGGAGCAGGAGTATGGAAAGGTCCAAGAGACTGCCAAGAAAAAGAAACAGAATCAATAAATGTATTATAACATATTGGAATGATCTTTATATATCTCCTGTGTGGGAACCAGTTGGTGATAAGGGAACAGAAAATCAAAAAACAAACAAACAAACAAAAAGCAAGACAGGTGTTCACTCCAGGGAAAGCAGTAAGTTATAAAGAAAATGTAATTGGTATATTATATGCAGTGTTGTGAAAAATATTTCTCAATCATTATAATGTAAACAGTGAATACAGACTTCACTCCTCAACTTTCATAGCAGGAAGATAACTGTTAATGTCTAAACAAATGGAGAAAAGATAACATAGCAGTATAAGCAAAAGAAACTGCCAGAGATTTGAAGTGGTTGTCTTTGGGGAGCACGAGCAGAATTTAGGTAAGACGGCTTCAGTGACTGCTTTTCTGTTTGGGCGGGGCGGGGTGGTGGTCATAAGGCTACATTACATGAGTTTTGAAATTATGCACACGCACTGATTTGATAAAAGCAAAACAAAAGCTTGAATCGGGAGGGAGACAAACCATAAAAGACTCTTAATCTCATAAAACAAACTGAGGGTTGCAGGGGGGTAGGGGGGAGGGAGATGGTGGTTGGGTTATGGACATTGGGGAGGGTATGTACTATGGTGAGTGCTATGAAGTATGTAAGGCTGATGATTCACAGACTTGTACCCCTGGGGCTAATTATACATTATATGTTAACAAAAAAAACCTTAAAAAAAAACAAAAACAAAAAACCCCAAAAAGATTGAAAGCTACCCCAACTTTGATTTTTAAGCAACATAAAACAAAGCTTGTCTCAGCTTGACTAAAAGCAACAATGTGGAGTTAATGACAAAGTATCTCTTTACCTTAAAAATGTTTAATTTACTAAACGCCTTCCTGAAATAGAGTGATCTAGAATATGACAAAAGTAAACTGTTTCATCTCATAAATGTGACTTACAATATTAGTAATTTCTCATATCAATACTGTAGACTAGTCAATATGACAAAGTCCTATTATATAAATTTAAGCCTACATAGAGATGAAAGGTACATTTTATTATTATTATTTAAGAATCACTGAAAACTAATTTTCTTTCCTTTTTTTTTTAAGATTTTATTTATTTACTTGACAGACAAGAGATCACAAGGAGGCAGAGAGGCAGGAAGAGAGAGAGGAAGGGAAACGGGCTCCCTGCCGAGCAGAGAGCCTGATGCGGGGCTCTATCCCAGGACCCTGGGATCATGACCTGAGCCGAAGGCAGAGGCTTAACCCACTGAGCCACCCAGGCACCCCTGAAACCTAATTTTCTAATCATACTGAAATAAAGGTCTAATCGAGTAATCAGGATGGAAGCAGAGCAATACTATGAGAACAATACGGCACCAAGGGCTATAGGCACCCATAGCCCCAAATCAAATCCAGTGCAAATTTGCTCCTGCATTGTTTTAGCTCAATATATACTTCTCGGTTTCCTAAAAGTAGCACAAAAAAATTTGACAGTCTGAGAATTTTGTCACTTACACTCCAACTATTAGTATGTTTTCAAGAAATGGAGCATCTTTCATAGACCTAAGTTTAAAATTTAAAATATGAAAACTCCCTAGAACTTAACTAAATCAGTGACTGATTTTTCCCTAGAGTATGCATTAATTTTTTTTTTTTAAAGATTTTATTTATTTGACAGAGAGAAATCACAAGAGAGGCAGGCAGAGAGAGAGGAAGGGAAGCAGGCTCTCCGCTGAGCAGAGAGCCCGATGCGGGACTTGATCCCAGGACCCTGAGATCATGACCTGAGCCGAAGGCAGCAGCTTAACCCACTGAGCCACCCAGGCGCCCCGAGTATGCATTAATTTAATTTACCTTTAACATAAGAGATTCTGGGGCTTCAAGTGGTGTGTAGGCATCAGGAGAGCCAACCAGTTCTGCTCCATGAATAATGATCTTCTGACCCACAGTCAGTCTACCATTCTTTACAAGAGCTGAGAGGGGAGGATCTAACTGGGCCTTAACAGCATACCATCCATCTGTGAGTTCAACAATGCCCACTTTTTTGGTACCCACACTATTAGTTTTACTGCTGGAAGTTTCAGATATTTCTACACTTGATGAAATTATTTCAGAAATACAGAGTACAAGAGTTTTTGCAGCTGTGTCATCCCTTTCTGTGATCTTTTTTATGGCTGATCTTCTGCTTCTATCAATTTCCACATCATATCTAAAAATAAAAAGAAAAATGCATATTTTAGGAATTGTGAGTCTAGAATTTCATTGTGAAAAGGTCAAATAATTGAGAATAAAAATTAAATACCTTTACTGAAGAACTACTGAGGCAGAAGAGAATTTAAAAAATTTGGTAGCTACCAGTATAGTAAGTTTATTAAAATAGAATTAAATGTTAAAACTCCCCTGCAAACATGGTTTATTAACAAGACCTGAAGAGTGGATCAAATTAGTAATTCATATTCTTCTCACAGGCCAAGAGGTTAAGGAGGGTGGGGGAAGAGGGAAGCAAGAGGTGTAGGAATGTGTGATTTCTCTTAAGGGGGCTGGAAGGTGACAAGAGAACTACTGTGTACACTGAACAGCAGGGTGGGATGGCGACTGTCACTAACAACTGACTTGTGTACCTCTACAATGGGGAAGTCACAGCCTGCGCAGAAGTCTGACCTTTAACACAAATATGTGATTACATAATATAATGCATTGAACTTGCCTGTATTTTAGTTGAAGAAGCACTCTTTCTGGGTTTAGGCACCTATTAGCAAATTCCTTAGGAAAGGCAAATTCCATAGCTGCCAGTTTCCATATAATCCATCTGTAGTGATTATACACCCAAACTCTAGAAATAAGATTTGGATCCACACCTGGGGTGTCACACAGAGCCCTGAACAATTAAGGTAGAACAATATTAAAAAAAAAAAAAAAACAGAAACACATAAGATGATACTGAATTCAATAACCATGACCACGATTTGCACAAACACTACATCATACAAGATCATTTAGTAAGTTTTTATGAGTTAGACTATAAGTAATATAATTTAGAAAACAATTTGACATGTATCAAAATATACTAAGAAAACACACTAGTCAAAACAATTATTTCAACTGGAAAATGAGATCCTTAATTTAAAATAATTATATTTTAGATTATTTTTCTTAAAAGAGATTGTTTTCTAAAAATTATCTAAGAACATCCTTCTTTTGTCTTGGTACTTTTTTTTTTTTTTAAGATTTTATTTTATTTATTTGACAGAGAGAGAGATCACAAATAGGCAGAGAGGCAGGCAGAGAGAGAGGAGGAAGCAGGCTCCCTGCAGAGCAGAGAGCCCGATGCAGGGCTCGATCCCAGGACCCTGAGATCATGACCTGAGCCGAAGGCAGTGGCTTAATCCACTGAGCCACCCAGGCGCCCCTTGTCTTGGTACTTTTTAAAGATCTTCCTCTCTCTGTTCAAATCTCTAACTCTTCTTCCTTTCCCATTCTCACTTTGACTACTAGGGAAGCAAATGATCAAGAGGACTTCCAGAAGTTTCCACCCTCACATTCACCAACCCACCAGCATCTGGACCCTTACACTTTGCCTTTCCTGCCACACTAGCTCCCACCCTTTCTTGCCTAGTTAAGGACCCTGATCTAGGAAATGCCTCCTCTCTCTCATCATCAACTTCTTTCTTTTCTACTGAACTATTTCCATCCAGTATAAGTTTTTTTTCTTCCTTAAATACAATAAAACTTATACCCTTTACTCTCAGTTCCTTCTCTAGATCTGTCACTTTCTTACCCCATCAATTTACTGACTTATTTTCATTAAGACTAATAATGATCTTTACATTGGTCATTAAATACATGGTCAATTCTCAGTCCTCTTCTTCCTTTACTCATCAGCAGTGACTGACACCTGGTCATTCTTTATTCCCTGAAGCTCTGTCCTCACTTAGCCTGCAACATACTGCACTCTTTGGTATTAATTTCTAACTTTCAGGTTGCTCTTTCTCAGTCTCTCTTTTATAGCTTTAATTTATATGCTGATAACTATGAAATTGATTTCTTTGGCCCATACTTCATTTATAAACTCCAGACTTGCATATCCAACTGCCTACTGAACATCTCCACTTGGGTGTCTACTAGTATCTTAAGCTTCAAATGTCCCATGTGGGGTACCTGGGTGGCTCAGTTGGTTAAGCATCTGACTCTTGATCTCAGAGTCATGAGTTCAAGCCCAGCGTACTTAAAAAAAAAAAAAATAATAATGTCCCAACTGGACATTCCATTTCTCTTCCATCTTTGATCTTCTCAATTCTCCATACATGGAATTCTATGTATGGAATTCAAGCCACTAATGCCAACATCTTTGGAGCTATTCTTATTCTCCTTTTCTCTCACACTCCTCATTCAATCCTTGATCATATCCTGATGGTGCCACCTTCAAAATATCCCAGAATCCAACTGCTTTTCACCAACTCCACTGCTACCTTCTCTGTCTGAGCAGCCACATCTTACCTGGATGACCTCAACAGTTTCCTAAGTGGTCTCTCTCCTTCCATCATCTTCCCTCCCGACAGCCTAATCTCAATAGCAGCCAGAGTTATTCTTTCAAAAACAAGGCAGATCATGTCATTCTTCTCCTTTAAACATTCTTACTTAGGCCAAAAATTGTTACTCAGAGTTAAAGCCAAACTTCTTACAGGTCTATACAGCTCTATCTTTCTGACTTCACCTGCTACTACTCCTCTCTTGCCCATTCTACTCCAGCTACACTCACATTCCTCCTGTTCCCCAAATAAGCATGCTTTCTGCTTACAATCAGTGCTTCCCCACAGGGTCCTACACTTACTCCCTTGCCCTTTTTCAGGACATCAACCAAATGTCAGGGCCTCAGTGAAGGCTCCTGACTACTGAGCCTATTTTAAATTGCACTTATCCTCACCCGAGCTATGCTCTTTCCAGCTTTATCTTCATAGCATTCATCACCTTCTAATATACTACACAATTTACTTCTTTTTAAAATTTTCCTTCCCCACCCCAAACTCCTCAACAATAATGTATGACTTACTAAAGCAGAGATTTTTGTTTTCTTTTGTTATCCTGAGTATCCAGAAGACTTATCTGGCACAAGTAGGTCCTCAATAAATATTCGTTGAATGATCAAAAAAACAGCTTAAGCTTCAACAGTCAAAGTTATGAATCATGCTCACCTGATTACAGGATAATTACTCTTAACTTCTATACTCTGCAGGTATAATACATACTTAATACAAGAATACAATGTAACTGTTTAGTATACTTTTCCACCTAGAATTGATAGCAGATATTTATGGGAGACAAGTGCAAGATGTAAATCATATTCCTGTCTTAAAGTATTCCAAAACCATAACAGAAGTTTCAGGAAAAATGTTTTACCAATTTCCCCAAACTGTAAATTTTGAAAAGACATATAGAGATTTTAAAAAATAAGCACATTAGAAAAAAGTTTCTCCTCTCTTGCCCTTGGCATGCTAATTTCATCCTTGATAGCAAAAATTTTAAATCACCTTTGTAAAAACATTAGAACTATAAAGAGGTTATATAGTTTTTAAACTGTTGTTGTTTTAGGGCAGTAAAATTTACTAGTTATTTGGTATTACTGACACTTGAGTATTTCTGCTTAGCTTCTAGTATTTATATATATTAAAATATACAATGAAAGGGAATAGGATATAAGTGTATGTGTGTCTGTGTGTATCAGTAAGGTCACTCAAACTTATCTTTTCTTACCAGTATTTTATAAACGCATATGAAAAATGTCTCAATTTAAGAAAAACCAATTCATTAAATTCTAGGACAAACTATAATTCACTTTTCAAAAGACTACTAAGGAATGCTAGTTGAACCACATTGTACTTAAAATAAGTTGCTAGATAAAAATTTGATTTCTAGCCAACTTATTAAGTTTTAAAGAGATATGCGACAAAAAGAGAGAAGGTGGAATACAGAAAAGTTAACACAATCTCTTTTTGCAGGGAGTACCTATAAAATTCTTCTTTTCCAGCCTTTCCATCATTGGAGGGTATGAGCCATCCACCGTCAGCCAACTGTATTCCCTCTCCAGACCATAGTCCTTCCTTGCCAAAATAATCCTCAGTGTGAAACTGAAAAGACTCTGCATTTTTGCTGTTAATTTTTATACAATGTTCGGAAACACCACACATGTAGAGCTGCATAAAATAAATGATAGAAAAATTTAATAATGAATGAAAAACAAAATCAAACAAAAGAGCATGTTTCTTAGAATAAAAATAATTATAATAAATCAAAACTGAATTTACAAAATTTCTCATTTAAATATTAAAATATTCACCATCAAAATATTTAACTTACTTACTAGAAGCTAAACATTTTAATATAATATAAATAAATCCTACATTCAAGAGTTTGCTATAGCCTTTTCATTCCCCTTGTGCGTATGCCTCCTGCTACAGCTGCCACAGAAGTTGTTTTGGGGATAAAAAAAGTTATTTAATATTTTATAAAATCTCTTAAAAAATTCAGAAAGGAAAGAACAGTGAAAAGCATAAGTATCTTAGGGGATCTGACATCAGGAGCTCAGATCTGTACACAGGCCTAGCCTACTTCCACTCCAGCATGCTTCATCTAAAATATCTTTCCCTTTGTTTGGATATGACTCTGGAGTCACACTCTTTGCTTTGGAACTATGTCCAACAGAGGAAAACTTACTAGCTGAGTGGCTGTGGGGCAGTAACTTACCCTCTCTGTGCTTCAGTTCTCTCATGTGCAAACAGTGAACAAAACGATGTGCCTTTCTTTTAGATGCTGGTGAAGATTGAGTGAGATGAAACCAGCGCAGGCACAGTGCTTAGAAGGGTGATGAGCGCACAAAAACTACTCAATAAATGTTACCTAATAATATTATCATATTATGTTCACCTCTCCATTGCCTAAAATTCTAACTAGACAGAACTGGCTTAATAAGAATGCTTTTTAAAAAATGTCAATAGCTCTTAACGGATTCAGGGCTATGAGTTATTCACACTTCAAATTCAAGTAGACTACTTTCTTCTAACACCTGAGAGCACTATAGTAATAAAATGAGTACGTTTCGAAGGGGAAGAGAAACATGAATTCTGGAGCACAGATCACTTTAGCGGGATAAGGCAGCAGAGAGGGAGGCTGCCACTGCTGGTTAATTAGGAAACAAAATGATTTCATTCATCCACTCGCACTTTCATTCATTCTTTCTTTGAACAAAACAATGAGGAGTTACTAGTTAATAAAATGAAATTATAGTTTACTATAGAAGTTAGCAGCATTGTGGGCAAAAGCATACCTGTTTATGAGAACACGGAGAGGGGACTCGGCCTTCCACTGCTCCTCTCAGAGAGATTCTAGGCACAGCGGAGGTTTTTGCAAGGTACAGACTACCTGGCTGTGGAAAAATGGGCTGCCTTTGTTTCTTTTTAATCCGCATATCCTGTATATCTCTGGCATTCTGAAGATTTGTAATTAAATCTATTAAGGAATAAGTTAGCAAAAAATAAACTTGCATGTAACATTTAAAAAGCACAACTTTTGTTTTATAAAGTCGTATATGAATTTGCTCTAATTTTCAGGGTTAATTTGGTCTAAATCTTCAGGGGTAAGCAAATTTCAACTTGTAAACAATAAATCTATTATTTTTATTTTAAATTTGGAAAAAACCCAGTAGACTGTTAAATATATATTCCAGTAACAGCAGTCTTAGATTGTTCAATTTTTTTTTTTAAAGTAAGAAAGGCCACAAGTAGTTACCTTTGAAAGAAACATTAGATTACTTTAAATCTAATATTTGGACTTAGGAAAAATCTAAAAGCATTAAAAAAGGTTCTGAAATTATTAATCATGACAAAAGGGGTCAAATCCTCAAGGCGTTATTTAAATATGAGAAACATCTAACTGGAAGGCAAAAATGTGTCAATACAAATTTTCACACAATACCTAAAGGTTCTTTTTCACACTTTGTGAATATTATAGTTGCTGCCTGACTGGAGTTATTTTTCTTCAGCTGATGAATTCCACCATCATTAATATTTGTTTCACTCTCACCAGGGCCATGTTCATCGATGTTTTCTGGGTTTTGTTTGTTTTCTTCCAAATTAGTGTTCTTGCTAATATACTGTTCATCTCTGTGAAAACGTGATTTAGTTTTAAAAGGTGGGACAAAGACTTTCACTGGTTTGCCTGGAGTGTTCAAGTGTCTCCTTTTTTCATTTCTTGTGTCAGGAACTGTACAAAATGGCTGCCCCGAAACCGATAAACTGCTTGAAGATTTTTCCAAAGCCAGGTGTTTATAAAAATGAGATTTAGACAAAAATTCTTGGCCAGGTATGGTGAAATTTGGATTGTGCATTTCTTGCCGTTCCTTAGTTGTGCTACAATGAGGAGAAAATATTTAAGTTTGATTATTTACCAATAAATGGACATACGTGTAAATGTTTGGAATATACTTTATTCCCCCTCCCTTACCCCCAAATCAAGGGCCATAAGGCAATCCTTCTCCAGCAACTGTTTTGCATTTCATTACGGTTGCCATCCAAGACAATACCACACTTTTCAAGTCTAACTATTTCTCACACACTGATGTCCAGCCTCTGCTACTTACTTCACATAATCTGTCAAACATGGATCTTGTTTGTCTCCTCTAGTTCTATCACAGTACTCCTTACTTACACCCTTTACCAGAGAAGGTTCTATCTATTCATCCTCTTCCCTTCCCTATACTCTTGACACCTAATTTAATAATTCAGTCTCCTCAGGAAACGCACTTTTTGAATTATTATTCTACCTCTCTTTTCTCTTTCTACCACCTGTTTATACCTTTATTTTTTAGTGCTCTTTTCATTTAGCGAGAGCCATGTGCATCCTTGAAACACTTTTTTCTTTGCCTTATCTCCCCTTTGAGCTAATACTCATTGTGACCTACCCTTCATGGCCAATCTTCCGGAATAGGTAATCTGAACTAGCTATTTTCACTTCCCCAATTTCCATTCATTGAACTCTCATTTCTCACACTGTTCTATAGAAATTGTTCTCAATAAAGTTGCTAAAGACCTCCCAAGTGCCTATACACGTATAGCTTTGTGTGTAAACTCATTCTACCTGGCCTCTGACAACTGACTTCTTTCCTTCTATTTTTTTTTTTTAAGATTTTTTTTTTATTTCTTTATTTGACAGAGAGAGATAACAAGTAGGCAGAGAGGCAGGCAGAGAGAGAGGAGGAAGCAGGCTCTCCGCTGAGCAGAGAGCCTGATGTGGGGCTTGATCCCAGGACCCTGGGATCATGACCTGAGCTGAAGGCAGAGGCTTTAACCCACTGAGCCACCCAGGTGCCCTGACTTCTTTCCTCCTTCTTAAAGTTCTCTCCACTAATATCTATACCACAATTGTCCCTCTGTTTCTTCTTCTTCTCCCCCCCCCCTTTTTTTTGCTGGTTTTTCCTATTTCTGACTCTTAAAAAAATTCCCATCTCTAAACGTGAATTTCTTCCCTAGATATTCTCCCTGGGTAATGTGAATCATTTCAAATGCTTAAATTATCATATAACAAAAGTATTAATCTGTATCTTCATGCCCATCTTTACCCCAGGTGTTATTCTTGCACTTTGAACTTCGTATAGCACCATATACCTCTGCCTTTATGTTCCACACTCATCTCAAACTCAACATTAAATTAATCACCTTCCCTAGCATACATGTTCTTCCTCATATTTGATATTTTGTTGAAAATCCCATACTTCCTTTTAATCAAACCTGAATCCCTGGAACTCAAAGTTACCCTAGAACTCATTTATTTAGTCATCTAGTCATCAAATATTTTATTTTTATTTATTTTTAAAGTAGACTCTACATTCAGTGTGGAGCCCAAATGAGGCGTGAACTCATGACACTGAGATTAAGATTTGAGCTAAGATCAAGAGTTAGATGCTTAATGGACTAAGCCATCCAGAAGCCCCTAGCCATTAAATATTTAATGAGTTCCTACTATGTGTGCTAGACACTGTTTTGGCTGGAAGATATAATTGGAACAAAATAAAATCACAGGGTTTATACTCTGGTGGAGGGAAACAGACAAACAAATATTCATATTCAATGCTACAGAGAAAAATAAAGCATGGTAAGGAGGACAGGGAGTGCCCAACAGAAGTAAATAAGTAATATTTTATACAGGTTGGCGAGGAAAACATTATGGGTAACGTGACATCTGTACACTATGAATAAGATCTTTAGGAATTTATGCATGCTTACTTAAATGCACAAGACTATTTTCTCATTATATGTATAAATTAAGGTAATGTGCAGATAAATAAGCATTTACTTTAAATATTACAACCAGCTTTTGAAAATGAAAACAAACAAAAAAATCACCTGGGTTTCTACATTCAAAACATGTATATTAGTAGCTGGCTGGAAAATATATCCCAGAAGTGCAGATCAATGAATGTTTTCAACAAGGCCACAAACAGTTATTTTTGAAAAGGTATCATTAAACATAATTTAAACCATAGCCCTGGGCTAAAAAATTTACCAGCTAGGAAAGTTTTCACAACTGCTTTCTACAATTTTAGATGCTTCTATGATACTCAAATACATTAACCCTAAGTGACATCCCTGTAACTACTTGAAGAGCCACTTGGAAAGTGATGATTTAGCTCTTTGTCAACACTTCTCCTTTACTAAACACCCTTTCTGTCTTTCTTTCTTCCTTTCCTTTCTTCCTTCCCTCCCTCCCCGCCCCCGCTTTTCCTTTCTTTTCTTCCTCTCTTCCTTGCCTCCCCAGCTTCCCAAGTTATGTATTTGATTGCCAATATTTAATTATGTGCCCTCCATGGAGAATTAACCCTAGTTGTCTGTTAGAGTGCACAAGAAGTAGTTGTCTAGCTTCATCGAGTGGAGGAGGGGATGTATTTTCAACCTGTACCCTTGTTCTGGCTCCTTCCTTCTTCATCAAGTCTGAAGATTCATGAATTCCTCAGTTTTTGAGGCTTCTCCAAGTGTAACACGGTTGGCTCTTTCCCTCCCCATTATGATTTTGAATCTGTTTTCTCCCATATGCTTTGAAAAACAGCCACTGTTGTCTCCCTGTCTTGGGTATGTGTAAGATAACACCTTTTGGTACTCTGCATCTGAAAAATGTCTATCTCAAAACTTATTTGATATCTTGGTCAGTGATAGAATTCTAGGCTGGAAATCATTTTCTCTCAGAATTTTAGAACCCAGAATTATAGAACCCATAATCCTCTAGCCTCCGTTGTTAACAGCAAAGAGAATTTATACCATTTGGACCCTTGAAACTTTGTTGAAAATGTGATTTTTTTTTGCCCGCTAGAAAATTTAAGGTTTCCTTGCCCTTAGCGTTCTAAAATCTCATAAGGATGCGCCTTAATGTGAGTCATTTTTATTCATGTGCTGATTCAGAGGGCCCTTTTAATCAAAGAAACTCTTGTCCTTCAGTACGAATAAAGTATCTTAAATTATCCCTTTTCCTTCTTTCTCAAACTCCAAATTTTCAGATGTTAGGCCTACAGGACTGACTTTTTTAATTGCTTTTTCTTTTTTCATCTTTTCTTTTTATTCTGTAGTTTTGGAGGTTTCATAACTTTTATCTTCTATTACTTCTAACGAGTTAATTCGTCATCATAGTTTTATAAGAACTCTTTTTATAGCAAATTCTTATTTTAAGGATGCCATATGTTCTCTATCCTGAGAATATTAGTAAGTTTTTTGAAATTTCATTTATTTCTTTGCATGATCTATTTGCTCTAAGTTCCTTTCTTTTTTGTTTGTTTTTGTACTGTGGATATTATCTTTCAGAGAGGCTTTCTTCTAATAACTAGTGATCCTTGATGCTCTCTTCTTATTCAAGAGTGAAGTGTGTGCTGGTGGGGCTCTTCAACTGCTGCCATTACAGCCTGATGCTCTGGCTATGTGGTTTTATTGGAGTACCTGCAACTGTCAGTATTTATAATCTTTTCTACTGAGCTAGTCATGTTCCCCAGAAAAAAAATCTTCCAGTCTTCCGCCTAGGGTCTCACTGCCAGTATTTGGGAGCCAAGTGTGGGAAGGAGGCTGGGGAGTCTCACTACTCAATAAACAGATTTTTTACTTAATCTCAGTTTTTAGTACCTCCCAACCGTGCCAGCTGTGTCTCTACCCTCCCAACTCAGAATCCCTCCAATTCATCTTTTCCAGATAATAACCTTCTGGTCTTCTGGCACAAAAGGGATAACTGGCTGCCTACAGTGGGGGAGGGGATATAGATGTTTCTTAAACAGATTTTGAATTGTTCTATTTTCTACCTCACCTTCAGAAGAACATGCTGCTGCCAATTTGAGTCTTTCTTGGGTTCTTTGGGGGAAACTGGGTAGCTTCTCTGCTTGCTCCAGTGTGAGGTTTTAGCTTTCTATGGGCTTACTAAGTCTTTCAGGCTTCTGGGTTCCAAAATTTGTTTTTTTCTCTCATAATTGTCCTTGTAGATTTATAAGTTAAAAAAATTCTCTTAGTAATTTGGGCAGGGTTTTGAGAGGGAGGAGAGGCAAGAGATATTTTCAATACATTCCATCTTTTTTGATATATTTGAAATTGATTTTTTTTTATTGATTTATTCCCTCTTAATCTCTCTTATCCATAAAGTTGGAATAAAATCTGTCTACTTTCCAAAGATGTTAAGAAACTGAAAAATGATATGATAATAGCACTATAAAATACTACCAAATAGTACTATAAAGTACTACCAAAGTACACTTAATCTTGTAGGTTATTTCAAAAAGGGAAGTGTTAACTTCTTTTTGTGATTTAGTGGCATTATTATTTTAAGAAATATTTATTTTCAAAAACTGTACCTTTCTTACACTATATTAGAATTTAAAAAAACAAAACAAAACAAAACTAAGTATGTCTTACCGAAAGGGTCCACTGGTAATTGGCTCTAAACAAATATGATGCATAAACAAGCTTCTGTCTTTTAGGATGCCTAGAAAAATATTTCACATTATGTATTAATGGAAATGTATTTTACATTATGTATTAATGAAAATCTAATGGGAGATTTTATTTTGTATGCCTGTTTTTACACACAGTATTGCATATATTTACATAAAATTTTGATATTATAAATGAAATATTTGACTCAAAAATTGATGACTATATACCAAATAACTCAGTGTAAATAAATAAAGGAAGTCAGTATAAATTTAATCAGCTGACATTAATCATAACTCAAATGTGTTTGCTAACTGCTATGCAAATATCGAATTTAAAATTTAGTCTTATGATTGCAAACTACACTTCAGATATTATTCTCAGCATGTAATTTGTACTATTTTTTTAAAAAAAGATTTATTTATTTTAGAGAGCAATAGAGAAAGAGCATGAGAATTAGTAGGGGGAGGGGCAGAGGAAGAGTGAGAGAGAGAACCTCAAGCAGACTCCCCACTGAGCACAGGAGTTTTAAGCAATCAAGGAGCATGGTCTGACTTTTTTGTTACTAGGATGATGCTGGCTGCTGTGCTGAGAGCCTGGAGGAGGGGCAGAGGCAGAAACAGAGAGATGAATTAGAAGGTATGACCATGGCTTGGATGAAGTTGGTATGGGCGGAGGTGAGAAGAAATGATCAGATTCTTGTTATATTTCAAAGGAGAACCTATATCACTTGATGGGCTGCATGTGGAGTATAGGGAAACAAAACAGTAAATGAGGACACTAAGATTCTGATGTGTCAATTGGCAGAATGACAATGAGAAAGGAAAGAACAGGAAGAATGGGTTTGGAAGGGAGAAGGAATCAGGAGTTCGGCACTGGCTGTGGTAATTGGAAATGCCTATTTGCAATATAAGTACAAAAGTATCAAGGGCAAAAAAAAAATAAGTCTGGAGTTCCAGGACAGGTTAAGCTTGTAGATACAATTTTGGTAGTCACTGAAGCTTAGGCAGAGAAGAGCTCTGAGGACAGGGCCCTGGGACACTCCTATGTTTACAGAAAGGAACAAATAAGAAAAAGCCAGCAAAGACAATGGAGAAGTGGCTATGCAGGAGGAGAACCAAGAAGATATGGTAGTCTCAGAAGAGTGACCAACTGTCTAATGTGGCTGAAAGATGGACCCAAATGACATAGAAATGCTGGATTTGCCAACATGGAGATCACCATATGACTTAAGAAAGAGTGATTTTGGTGGAATGGTGAAGATCAGTCAAAAACTTGACTAGATTACAGAACCTAAGCTTTAAATTATTGTACTAAATTTTTGTACTATATTATTTTTGTACTAAATTATTGTACTAAATTTTATCTTACTAAATTTTTACAGCTTTTTAAAAAAAATTTTAAAAGTCATTATTTTATAATTACTTCATGCTTCCCAATTATAGAGAACCTCCACATCATACCAGGTGTTATGAAGGAAGAGCTCACATAACAAAGCAAGATGTAACTTTAGCAACCCACACCATAAAGTCTTACCCAATTATCTATATACCCAAAAAAGCTTAGAAAAAGAACTTAAAAATACTGTGTGTAGTACCTACAAAGAGGGAAAAGATATGAATGCAAAGCAAATTTTACCATCTGGAGTGCTTTTCGAAGCTTTTAAGGATTTTTCTTGATTTTTTATTATCCTGTCGAATTCATTTAACAGGTTTCTTTTAATTGGGGGTTCTCCTAAAAAGAAATTTCCATACATGTTTTTAAAAGAACTGACTCTTACAATTCATTAGACAAAAATACACATAATAATAATTTAAATAGCAACCATTCTATTTTGAAAGAGACAATTCATTTTTCAATATCAATTTTTTTGAACTGTTTTAAACACCACTATCTAATAGGGTCTAGGGATAAAAACACATTACCAGTTACTGAAGATACACTACTTTTTAATAAAATATACTGGCACTGAATGTAACTGTAGGTTTACTGGAAATATGGACAAACAAATTTTCTTCAAATAAACTCTTTCTGCATTAAACTTGAGAAGAAATTTATTGTGTAAGTCCTTGAATTAGAGTGAGTAGAAGAAAGACTTTGTAAAATTACCAAAATTACAAGAATATATAATTAAAAGTATTACTTATTTAAAAATTCTACAAAGGCCGAGAGTAAAATTAAATCATAAGTCAAGTTATGCATATTAATGTCATACTGAGATAACATGTGGTAATAGGTACTTTGCTTTTTGATGTTTTATTAAAGGGAATAAATTTGTAAATTTAATAAGTAAAATTATTCATACAAGCTTTTATCAAGTGTTAGATTATGAAGTGATTTAATTGTTTAACAAGGGCCAGTACTATTCAAGGAGCCAGAAGGTGGTTAACCTATATATTTATACATAATAGAGGTGAAGGAAATTAAACAGCGATGCTACTGAGAACATTTATTAGAAGTCTGAGTTTTTTTTTTTTTTCTAAGCAGGCCAACCCATTTGTGAATATGCATGAACAAAATGGGTTCCTATAAATAAAGCCATTATTTTCCATAAAAGAATTATGAATCTCTTAAACATCTGCACTTCAGAATTTTACTAGAGCCCAGCAATAGTTTAAAGTAACTATAAACTTACTACTATTCCCATAACATAAACTTGGTATATAATGTGACCTGGATAACACTTAAGAAAATCTGTACCCAGCAAGGTTACTGAAGGCACCAAGTGAAAGAGTGAACTGATTGGCTTCCTTGTCTTTCCCTGTAATCTGAAGAGACTGGACAAGACCTGTGATAACTCAAGTCTATGAGTTTATAGTTTTTTAAAAGGAGCTAGTTATTTAAGATCATCCACTTAAAAGCAGGAAAGTTAGTTATGGCATTTACTTTAATTGTATTTGATCAACAGATTCCATTATTTAAGATTACTCAGAAATACTAAGAGAAAAAAAATCACACCTCCAATTAACCTAATTGAACTAAGTTGTTACATATACATTTAAAAAGAGAAGTTAGACTACAGTCCAAATAGCATTAAGACCAGAATGCTATCTGCTAAACATAACTGATTTTAGAATACCTCCTAGATAAAAACAAAAAGGAGGCAAACCAGCACCATAGCTGAAACCTACTTTTAAAATTCGTTAAGAGCCAGAGTTGCAGAACTTCTGGGTGCTCTCTCTATATACACATTCATACTTACTTGAAAAGAGCAGGCTGGATTATATAGGTTGTTATAAGGATAGAAGTTTCAGATTGTCTAGAGAAACAAATTTTTACAGTAATTTCTTAATTTTAACTATACTAATAATCTCTAAAAATACATTAAAGAATCTAAAACATGTTTCTTAGTACAGACTCAGATCAAGAGTGAAATCCCATCCCCCTAAACTATACATAAAAATCTATAAAAATATAGGTTATAATACCTTAACTGCTTTAAGCTAACGTTCCATGATTTTTAAAGACTTAATTTTAAGTGACTGGTAACCTAAAAGGAAAAAATAGACACTTACCAACTGAGACAAGTGCATCTCCTCTTCTTTTTCCAATTCTTGAATTTAACAAAACCATTTCCTCAGTGCTTTCGCATGTAAAAAGAGAGTGTTTGGCATGACTTAGCAGTTCAGAATCTGTCAGCTCACCATCTTCCATAAAAGCTTTGGCAATCTCTACTGTTTCTGTTTCCAAATAGTTTTCTGGATCCCTGGAGTAAGTAGAACAAATTTCTGTATTTGTTTTCACAGGAAGATTAGGGAAAGTTTCAGTTTTCCCAATTTCTGTCTTTATATTTTTAGGTAAAGCTTGTTCTTTTCCCAAAAGATGAATGTTCTCAACAAGAGATACTTTGCTTCCCAGTAGCAACTGCTGTTTGTCTTGCTTCAACTGAGATTGACATGGAGAAACTTTAATGGTGCGATGATTTTCTGAAGAATCCCTCTCAATGTTACAGTGACTTGATAATTTAAATTCTTTATTGTAGGCCTTTTCCAATTTGGAGTTGCCACATTGTTCTGGGGTTCTCTTATCAATACAAGAGGGAGGAGGTATTTTTGATACATCTTGTCTAGATGTAGATGAATGCTGAAGACCACATTCAGTTCTGATCAGATCGAATTCTTCTAACATTCCCTTAACTTTGCATAAGGCACTTTCAGAAACTGGAACTTGTTTCCCACTTGCTGTGCTAAATCCGGAGAAAGTAGATGACAGTAAATTTTGGGAGGTTTGTAGCATAGCATTTTCTTCATTTGTGAACTTGTCTGAATGTTCACTATTTTTAAATGATACTTTGGGAGAGAGTTGCTTGGCACTATCTTCTATCTTAGAAAACACCTGCCTTGCCTTTTGTAATGCAGCATCTGATACTTGTACAGATTTTCCACTTGCTGTACTAAAAATCCCGCAAGCATTCGAACAAGAGACTGACTTTGGAAGCTTTTCTGTATTAAGTTTACATGTATCAGAAGTCTTTGAGTTACTCTGACAAGTTGTTATTTCAGAAACTTTCTCCAATCCAGATATACTTTGGTTAAGTTGTAAAGTGTGTTCACTTTGAATGCCAGCAAAAACCTTATGTGAAGACGAACTATGTTCTGCATCATCCAGAGAGTCAGGAAAAATAATATCCTCCGAATTGTCCAGTGCGTTAGGATAACCTGCCACAATTCTCCTGTGGCAAGTGTCTGATTTACTCTTGGGGTTTTGCTTAATTATCATACTGCTGTTGTCTGTAAATCCCTCTGTCGCTTTTGTCTGGTGTGCAACAAAGACTCTTTTACTACTTGCTGT
This sequence comes from Meles meles, assembly GCF_922984935.1. Lineage (NCBI taxonomy): Eukaryota > Metazoa > Chordata > Mammalia > Carnivora > Mustelidae > Meles > Meles meles. Next base: position 14,439,481 of record NC_060079.1, on the reverse strand, counting down.
AGTGTATGCAGGTACAGCATTATTTGAATCTGAATTCAATTTCTGAATTGAATTAAAATTATTTGAGACAGACATGGCCACTTTAATGGCTGTATTTTCATTTTTGCACAAGGAGTTAGTCACAAGTTTCTGAACACAAATATCTTCATTTATAATTTGTGGATCTGTGTCTGCTTCTCTTACAGTGGATGTTATTTCAGAAAAAATAGTGTTTTCTCTAACATTCTTCACTACTGGTTCAGTACCAGACTTATCAACTTTATTTTTTGAAAGATACTCTGATTTTTTATACACCTCACTGGAATGACAAAAATCCAAATGGTGTGAATACCTGTTAGACATGGTACTATTACTTAAATGGGTCAAGCCTTGTTTTTCAGAGGGAGGATTTTTGTCATTTTCAGATATGGTACTACTTGAACTATTTCCACATGAAGGATTTTCTACATAATCATCAGGATATTCTTTTAAACAGATAACCCTGGCAGTATTTATTTTTTCTGGTTTATCATCCAATTCTCCTTCTCTAAGCCGTTTTTTTGCTTCAAATAGTGAAGTCTCACTCACAGAAATCTTTCTACCATGTCCTGTGTAAAATGCTAAAGGTGAATTTTCAGTAGCTGAATAAGTGAATTGATTTGTATAAATCGTATGCTTTTTTGCTGTTTCTTTTTCTGTATTTTCATGTACTTTAACTTTCAGAGAGGCTTGATCTGATATTTTAAGATTTTCAGTTTGTTTGTATAAATTACCACTTAAGAGCCTGGGTGCCACCACAATCTCACTAGAAACAAGTTTTTTTTCCTTTAGAGAATTCTGCATTTCTTCATACTTTGGTGCAGTTGTTAATTCAATGGTCTCACAGGCTAATTCAAGCCCATCTTCACATTTCTCTCTGTCCTTGGACATTTTTGCCCCTTGATGGCTAAAATTAGTGATTCCACTATCACCTTGCTCTTGTTCATCAAAAAGATTTTTCACTTTGTCCAAAGATTCCTTTGCAATTTCTATTTTTTTCCCACTAGCTGTATGAAAACCCAACATGGTAGGTTCTTTGATCTTTTTGATTTCACTTTCTGGTCTTTGTTGGAGGGTCAGTAACTTATTTTCAATACCAGTTAGGTCATTTTCTTTCATTATTTTGTTTTTTCTTTCACTGTTTTCTGTTTTCTCATGACTTGAGATGTCTATTTTGCTGCTATCTACACCAGAAAGTAATTCAGAATTCAAGGAATCTGAAAAGTTATTCAGTTCTTCTTCTGTCCATTTTTGATCAAAGAGATTTATAACTCTATTTAATGACTCTTTGGAGACCCTTATATTTTTCCCACTTGCTGTCTGAAAGGATAAATCAGAAATGTTAAAATCTTTTATGTTTTGTCCCATTGTATTAGCTGTGAACTGTTGCTTATTTGACATATTAACATGAAATGTTTCTTCAGCTTTTGCAACTTCCAAACAGGTTAAATCTGACAAACCTTCTTTAATTTGAGGGTTTCCCTCCTTCATAAGCTGGCTAGATAATTTTAGACCGATGTTGTGCTGATCAATACATGGCAAGCTGTTTTCTTCTTCATGAATACAAACTATATCATTTTTATTTGAATCACTGCCAACAGATTCTAAGTTATGAGTATTTCCACTGGCATCAGTACACTGGGTATCTTCATTTTCTGTATTTCCCTTGTATCCTTTAGTATTTTCTTCAACAAAAATGCCAGCAGTCATTTCAATATTATTTTGTAGTATTAGTTGGCTTTTATTATTTTTCTCATTAAAATTTTTATCATTGTTACAATCTTCTACCTGAATCATTGAAACAGCAGAATCATTACATTTACCTGAGGAGAAACTTCTTGTATCTACTTCTACTGAAGTTTCCTCAATGATATTCTCAAGGTCCCTGAACAGCTGTTTAGCTTTTTGCAGTGCTTCACTACCAACATTCAGTTTTGTGCCACGAGCAGAATAAAAGCCTCTAAACTTCACTTCATTTTTACCTGCTAAACAGCCACAAGCACTTCTGTTACAGTTGGTTCTCGACAAGCAAGCAAAGCTCTGGTTACCTCCAAGTACACCTTCAAATTTCTTACTGCTGTCTACCTGAATGATAGATGGAGCATTAATTGTGAGATGAAGATCAGTATTTCTGCATTCTTCAGAAGTGCCATTCAAGATAGTTGGCTGGTTTTCAGGCATTTCAAATGGATTTTTCTCTATTATGTGGCTCGGTTTTCTAAACTGTGTAAATTCAAACTGACTTCCCGATTCTTCCAAAATAGTAGAAAGTTCTGTAATTTCTGCCTTTTGGCTAGGTGTTAAATTATGATTTGAATTAAAATCTTGCTTTAAAGATGAAGTTGGAGGAGCTATGTGACCACTTTCACTATCAGAAACATAAGCGCTACTCTGCACAAACATGGATACACTATTAATTGACTGTGGATCAAGTGCAAGAGGTTTGCTTCGTTTCTTTTGACTTTCTAATGATGAGGTATTAACAATTTCAATACATGCTAAGTTAGTAGGATAATGTTCTTCAATATCTTTGAAGAGCATTTTACTTTTCTTGATGTTGTGTTCAGAGAATTTTATCTCTTTATTAGAAGCTGTTCTGAAGCCATTTCCAAAACTGTGATTTGAAACTGGATCTGATAGTCTTGCCCAATTATTCATGTAGTCATTATTTCCATTTGATTTCCTAACTACATCCAAGGTGATGTCTGATTTTGAATCTTGATCTAGAGTCATTTTTAGTTGCTGCTTTATGCTATTTCCGTTCTTTTCTGTAAGATCATCTATGTTTGATGAATCAAAATCCTTCATAATCGACACTTTGGCTGCTTGTTTGTCATCCATGTCTGTATATACCATCATGGTAGAGTTCTTGAGAACAGGTTCTCTTACACAACAGAGGTCTGCGTCATGACGTTCCTTAGTGTTTCCTAAAACAGGAATATTACTTTCATTAGTTATCTCTAAGACAAAATTATTCTCATCATCTGGGAAAAGTTCTTCAGAGTTTGGATTGACAGCTATTTTTGAAATTAAAGTAGTTTCTTTTTGGTGTTTATGGATTGTGGTGAGATTTGCATTTTGGTTGAATTGTACCTTCATAGAAGGTGACGCTACTATTACATATTTTTCAGTTGACAACACCTCAGTATTTTTAGAATTTGCATTTAAAACATGCATTTCTTGATTCTTTTCCATGGGAATATTTTTGATTAATTCAAAACCACCTTCATGATTCTTACGTTTTAGTTTCTCTGACATTTTATATGATTCTTTTCCTCTACAAGTCATGACTGGGTTTGATGGAGGATCTCTGGAGCTAGGAGTTAGACTGGTATTATCATGGTCAGATGAAAAGCTTTCTGGAGATTGAAAGTGAATACCACAACCTTCTACTTCTGAATGTGGCACAGGAGAGTAACTTACTGCAGGCAAAACCTTTTCTTTTATATCTGAAACTCTCTGACTTTTTGCATCATCTTCACAATATTTTTCCTGCAAGGATGATAGACAATCAGTTTCTGTGGTTATAACTGACTGCAGCTTTTCCTTATTAATTTTTGCTTCTTTATAATCAAGATCCTGAGGTACTGTTTTATTATTAACAGAACTGGTTCCATTATTGGAAACTTTTCTCAGAACTGTCCCAAAAGAGCTGGTTAAAGACAAGGTTGGTTCTTTGGAATCATTCTGTGGACAGTTTTTTTTGACAGAAGAAGAATGTAATAAACCTAAGCATGAAGACACAAAGTGACAAAACTAAATTGAAGTGCCATCAATTACATTCACTAAGTATTTTCCACCAAGTAAAAAATGTAGTATGTAAAACAAGAATTACATGAAAAATAAGAAGTGAATGTCAGGCTTAAAACAAAGAATTCTAAATATACTCTATTTCAAGTTATTACATTTTCCAACTAAAGATAAATAGGACTCAATATTTCTTTCTAACATTTATCAATTCAATCAAAATTAGTATGTAGTTCAAGAAAGCAGCTAGCTACCATAAGTAAGATTCAAAAGTGTTTCACTGGAAAATAAAATTGGGAAAAATTCATTGTTTCCCATCCAAGTACTAACCAGGCCCGACCCTGCTTAGCTTCCGAGATCAGACGAGATCGGGCGCGTTCAGGGTGGTATGGCCGTAGACAGGAAAAATTCATTGTTAATATTGGCGTAATAGCAGGTAAAAAAGCAAAGCAAAGGAAAGGAATTAGAAAAGTAATCACTTCCTTTAGATAATTTGGTCTTTGATATTGAAAAAATTCAACTTTTATTTTTTAAAAACTTTGAGAGCAAGAGCTAAAGAGAGAGAATGCATGTGCACGCATGAGTGGGGGGAGGGGCAGTGGGAGAGGTAGAAGCAGATTCCAGCTGAGTGGGGAACCTGACACAGGGCTTAGTCCCAGGACCTAAAGATCATGACCTGAGCTGAAGTCGGATGCTTAACCAACTGAGCCATCCAGGTATGCCCTTCCCCCAAAATCAATTTTTAAAAACAGGTTCTACACCATAAGAGACTATGGACTCTGAAAAACAACCTGAGGGTTTTGAAGGGGCGGGGGTGGGAGGTTGGGGGAACCAGGTGGTGGGTAATAGGGAGGGCACGTATTGCATGGAGCACTGGGTGTTGTGCAAAAACAATGAATACTGTTACGCTGAAAAAAAAATAAATAAATAAAAACAGGTTCTACAGATGAAATGCCTGAAGTATGACCTAATCTCAATTATAAAGGCAAATGAGTTAAAGTGCTCTAATTTTTTCAATCCTCTGAATTGAAATGTATGTATGTAACAAAAATAACAAAATCACTTTTATTTTAGAACCGGCTTACATTAAACTTAGCTAGCAATTAGCTTTTTTACCTGACTTAGAGAATATAAAGTAAACAGCACAAAATATTTACAGAATTGTCTACTTTGTATACAATAAAATTAAAGCAGAAGTAGTCAAATTTTTGATTCTTATGTATCACATGCTCTGTCTCAAGAGTGATGATTGTATATATACTATGCAAACTGATTCAACAAGTGTGAATAAAATGATTTTGAATATTGGTAATCAAAGGCCTAAACAATGCCTCTAGACATTACCTCACATTGAATAGAAGATAGAGAGATTTTAAAAAACCAAGAACTACAGAAGGAAATCAAAAAAGAAACTAAAGAAGGAAAGCAGGCAGTGTATTTTTTAGAAAGATTAAAGAGCAAGACACATATTCAAATAAGACAACTTGTCACCATCCATAAAACTACATGCACCATTCTCTCTCACTCACACAGACACACACACCCAAAGGTACCTGAATCAGCATTTGTAAATGTCAGTGGTCCTTCAAAAGCATTTGCTTCAGATTGGTCTGAATGGTTAGTTAGTCCCAATTCCTGGTCTTTCTGTGTTTTCAGTCCTTGATAAGATGTTTCATCATTTATAACATAAATAAACTTCTTTGTTTTCTTTTTCAAAGTGGATATTAAACCTGAAGTCTTCAAAGCTCTAGAAGTACGTCTGATAGTGGCTGGCCAGCTTCCATTATCAACTGAACCTAAAGAATCCTCTTTCTGTGAGAAAATAGTATATTTTTCCAGTGCACTTTCAGGGGCGTCAGTTTCTTCTTTAGAGTTTAGATCAGTCATATGATTTGAGAACACTGCACTGGACATCTCTTCAGGTGATTCTCTTATTCTGAATATAGACTTTCTGATACCATGAAGTGGAGAATGTATTACAGTAGTTTCAGATATTGTTTGCTTTCCTGAAAGAACAGAATCTTCATGAGACCCAAGACACTGCTCTTCATGTATCTTATTTACCACTGTTTCCTTATTTAATGTCATCTCTGAATACTTTGGTACACTTGAAATCTGTGGCAAAGAATTTCCCAAAGTTATAAAGCTGGTGCTTTCTTTCTCTGTAATTGTGAAGTTTTTTTCTGAATTATTTTGTTCACAAGAAGAACCATGCAGTAGAGGTGTTTTCTCCATCTGGGTTCCACTTAGACCTGAGAGAGTTAGGTGGGACCATTCAGAGGCTGAAGAAGGTACAAATTCCTTGGAGATTTTCTCATTTCCATTCCCAAAGGGCTTCGGATTTGTTATGTTCCAATCTAATGGATCACTGTCATTTGGTTCCATTTCAGATAAAAATGAATGTTTATTTTCTTTCATTTGCTTTTTAGTTTCTTCACATTCATTGGTCTTTGTTTCATTGAAAATATTCTTCCTAGTCTTGCTAGTTTTTATTTTTGGTAGATTTCTTGTTTTATATTTAGGAACACATAATGAAAAACTATCTTCTTCAGAAACATCTGCAACTATTTCACGTACTTCATCTTCTAGGACATTTGGTGTTGACTTTCCAAAATGGTCTTTGCAGTTATTTACTTTACCAAATGAATTCCCTAACATTTTTCCCAAACCTGTTTAAATTTAAAACAGAAGTATATTAATAACATTTCAAAATATAGTCATATGATTTATACTATTCTTGCAACCTTTCTCAAAGAAATAACATATACTAAATAACACAAAGAGTAGTATTTAAAGGGTTATCCTGAGTGCTAGCTTTTTTGTGGGTGGAGAGAGGAAGGGAGTGCCACCCTTCTACTGTTCTTCTGGTAAAGACTGATTCCAACGTCCCCAAAGCCTTTTATTCATACTCCAGGTCCCAATAACCTTTCTGTATCAGCTCTGTACACTTAAAACTCACTTAATCTTACTATATATATGCAATTTAACATTCTAGGTTTTATCAAACCAGATGTTCCAAATTAATTTTGTGGCCTGGGGCACCTGGATGGTAAAGTTGGTTAAGTGTTCAGCTCTTGGTTTGTGGCCCTACAATAACTGAGAGTAAAATATGATTTTACACACACATACCCATATACACGGTTATCCAATCCTACATATTTACACATACACATATACTAAGAAAAATGCAATATTCCTTTTTTTAAAGATTTTATTTGAGACAGAAAAGGAGAGCATGAGCAAGTGCAATAGAGAGAGCACAAATGGGGGGAGGGGCAGAGGGAGAGGGAGAGGAAGGAGCAGGGAGCCTGATGTGGGGCTCCATCCCAAGACCCTGGGATCATGACCTCAGCTAAAGGTAGATGCTTAACCAGCTGAGCCACCCAGGTGCCCCCAAGAATGCAATATTCCAATAATCTGATTAGGTAACTTTTGGTACCCCTGATACCCCAATTACCTTGTAATTAGAAAATAAGACCTTCGTATTTGTTGATTATTAGTTTTATTCTTCTCTCTGTAAGGACTGAGTTACAGGTTTTGTTTTTGTGTCATAATAGCATCTTTTTTTTCTTTTTTTTTTTAAAGATTTATTTATTTGAGATAAAGAGTGCGCACAAACTGGGGTAGGGGCAGGGGGAAAGGAAGAGCAGCAGACTCCTGGCCGAGCCCACAACAGGACTGGATCCCAGGACCCTGAGATCATGACCTGAGCCAAAACCAAGCATCGGATGCTTAACTGACCAAGCTACACAGGTTCCCCTACAATAGCATCTTGAATATTATCTTACCATGATTAAACAATTTCATTTAAATCAAGTTAGTTTCAGGGCACCTTGGGTGACTCAGCTGAGGGTCTGATTTCATCTCATGTCATGATCTCAGGGTCCTGGGATCCAGCCCTGCTTTGGGCTTTCTGCTCAGCTGGGAGTTGGCTTGCTCCTCTCCCTCTGCCCCTTCCCCTGCTCGTGCTCTCTTGCTCCCTCCCTCTCTCTCAAATAAATAAATATTTTTAAAAAATAAATAAAGTTACCTTCTATGCACGGTATGTTCAGTAACCAAGAATGAAAGGAAAAACAATGTAGTTTCTCTTTAAGAAAGGAAGAGCAATACTTCAATGATGTCAGTTAAAAATAGCAGTTCAATTAAACAGAAGGACTTACCTTGACTTTTAGCTTCTCTTTGATTTTTGTTTTCTTTGTCTGGCCCAGAAGGGATACACCTATCATTTTTCTTCAGACTTTCATCATGTTTAGGAAAACAGCTTTTAAAAATCTGCAAAAGTTATATTTTAAAGTCACTAGTATAAAAACTCTCACTATGCATTTATATTCAACCTCAGAGACAGAATTACTTTATATGAAGTCAAGAAAATCACATATAGGATCAGGCTTAGAGACTTTCTAAAGACTTAGATAAATCATAAATTAAGGAATGAAAAAATGCAAGATAAGTAATTTTTCGAGAATTCTAAAATTGTAAGCAACTGCAACAGCATAATCAAGCTGTTATATTTACTTACAGCAGTCGTGTCATTAGGAAATACAGCTGCAGACGCTTCCTCATCCCTGACTATAAAAAAAAATTCAATTTATTTATAATGTATTATACACCATTCCCCTAAAGTTAATATGAAAACTTCAGTATTTTTTGGTCAGATAAGACACACTACTAAAGTAAATGGTGCATTTGAAACAAAGCAAATTGACTCAAGTATGGTAATTAGAAAGTTCAATCAACATAAGCTACATTCAATTCCTTAGTATCACTCATAAGGTGCTTCTAAGAAACTGGTTTGATGATCCTGACTTCAGGTGATACTATCCATGAAGACTTAGGGAATCAGACAGAGCTATGGGATCATGACTTAAAAGACAAAGCTTATAGACTTAAGCATTTATTTAGATAATATTACTGTCTAAAAGTATACTTTATGTTAAATACTTCGTACTTTTTAACATGCTTTTACCTCTGCTATCTCATCTAAGCAACAACAACAAAAAACAGTTAAATTCCCAGCTAAAGAGAAATCAAAATTGAATGTATTTTTGTTAGAATAATAATTTAAAAAATCCTTGCTTGGCCATAAATGGATTCCTATAGAATAATACTCCTAGAACACCACTTTATGTACTTGTCATTTGTTCCAATCTACACTAAGTAGAATTTTTCTGAACTACTAACACAATTCTCAAAGATAGTATTATCTAATTACTACTTATCTTTTCATATATTCTTTTTGTCAGAAGGCTTAGAGATGACACTATACCAACATCATCTACTGTCTTACATATTACTCATTTGCTAGTATTACCTATTAGCACAGTAGAACTAAGGGTTGGTGGTGTGGCTAAAGAACTTGACCAAGACATATCAGGATCCACCTCAGCTCCTAGACTTTCAGAAATACGTTTTGGTGTCTGACCCTGGAAATAAAGAAAATATTTGTTTCACAGAAATGCACTGATGATTTTTTTTTTTCATTTATCATTTACTGAATGCCTACGTGAGACTGTAGGTACATATTTTGTGAATCTCAGGGCAAATGTAGGACTCTGTTGTCAAATTCTCAATTACTACAGAATAAAAAACCAGGCAGAATATTTACCTTCAAAAAAAAAAAAATATTTACCTTCATAAGCTTTGGAGTATGAAATAAGCTTCCACATACCACTGGGGATAAAATGAGGGAAAAATTACTAAGTTTTATGTTTATTAAAATTTAAGAGTCTTCTAGAAATAAAAAGTCTTGTTTTTAATCATACCTGACTTCTCTCTTTGTGGTGTTACATGTGTACATCGTAGAAAAGGACTAAAATGAAAAAAAAAAAAATCACACAAACCCTTCAGATTATCCAAAGATAACAGAAATGGCAAGAAGAAACAAAACATTAATCTTATTGAAAAAAAGGATTCTCAGTCACAATTATTAGACTTATACTACTTTCTAATATTTTGTTACTTTTTAAAAAGGAAACATCTCATGTTTGCTTTTTAAGTAACAAAATAACTACTTTATAAGTAACTACTAAATTAAACTTAAAATGTCCACTTTGTAAGTAACTACCAAATTACACTTAAAATGTCCTCTAAAAGTAATGCATAAAGTATTCACAAATTTCAGCTCCTAGGAACTGTATGTTTTGAATTTAAAAATTATGTAACATGAATCTATAAAAGCATCATATTCTCTTAAACGATTCCAAGTGCACAAGTAATTTATATTAAGCTGCTATTTCAAGGGCATTGTTTTTCATCATTATTTTTGTAACTAAAAAAGTCATAGAATAGACACAAAAACCAATGAATTCAACATTATAAGAAAAACAAAGTAAATGTTTCTAATGTAAAAATTATTGTATTAAAGGATTCAACCTAGAAGATTATTTAAAAATAGAAAATCCTCTTTCAGGCTCTCAGTCAAAATATTAGCATGAAAATTACATGCATATCTATAAAACAAATAGCATATGTAGGAAAATGTTGCATTTAAATATTTTAATATAACACAACATACCTTTCACTAAGACAAGAATTCAGGGGTGGGCTGGTGACATCATTTGTTTGATCCATTTTAGACTTCATTGTGCAACAACTTTTATGTTTACTATTGGTAATATCCTTTCCTGAAACAGTACAATAATTCAGTGAGGATGTATATGCTCTGGATTGTGAATTTTCATTCTCTGAAAGTATTTATTTTTATTTTTATAAAGATTTTATTATTTGAGAGTAAGAGAGCGAGAGCACAAGCAGGGGGAGTGGCAGAGGGAGAGGGAGAAGGAGAAGCAGACTCCCTGCTAAGCACAGAGATTAATATGGGGCTTAATCCCTCTCAGGACCCCGGAGATCATCACCTGAGTCAAAGTTAGATGCTTAACTGAGCCACACAGAAGCCCCATCCCTACAAGTATTTAAAAACAAAAAGTCTCATCTATATTGGGAAGGAGAATGTATGTAAAGTTTAGCCTGAAATGGTTTCTCAGTTCGTTGATTCCTCCCAAAAGGGGATATCTCAAAGGATGTCTGCCCCCATTCAACAAATATATCATATGCATAAGACACTTTGGGAAATGCAATTCAAGACAGCATTAACTTCAAAGAGTTTATAATATAGCAGGAGGAATTTTTTGAAATTCCACACAAGTGGAATACAGAACAAAACATTATATGTTCTAATGATTAAGTCACATGCACTATGGTATCATGGAGGCAAAGAATAATGCAAAAGACATTTACCAAAACCTACCAAGGAACCAAATTTGATCTGCTGAAAACCTTTCAAGATCTTATTCTCAAGATCAGGTTTAAACTCCCCAAAACAAAACAAAACAACTCCAAAACTCCCAAGTAACAAGGACTTTCATGATCTGGCTTCTTAACTTCTCTGACAAGGACTTTCATGATCTGACTTCTTAATTTCTAGGACATTCTTTCACATTCTACTTTTCAGCCATACCCAACCACTTGCATATCCTGTAAGAATGCACTCTTTTACTCTAGGCCTTTGTACAAACTGTTTCTCTCTCTTTATTTCTCTTGATCTCAAATATCCTCTTTCAGGCTTCCATTTTGAAACTCCCTCCTCTGGAAAAATTTAGTGGTCCCTAACATGAGATTAAGTGATTGTTGCTACCATATGTTCCCGCAGAGTTTATCATACACCATTCTTGCTTCCCTTACTAGAATCTGAGCTCCTTGAGGGAGAGAGCTTGTCTTTAGCAACTACAATCAATGTCTGATATTATAGTCACACCACAATTCCTGGCTGAATGAATTAGCAATGATTAGGAAATACTCCTGTTGTTGAACACATCTACTTTCTAAGCAATAATGCTCAGATAGGGTTTCTAAAGCTATATGTAGCTCTATCAAATCCCATTTATAGTTTTTCAAAATTCCTATTTTGTTCCACAAATATGGCATTCAGTTACTTATTATTCTTGTAAAAATTGATTTAAAACATTGGTTCTTTAACTGATCCTATAATCTCCAACTGAGAAAAGTTTTGGGAAAAATAAGTCATATCAATGTTAATGAGGCAAAGACCAAACTGACAACTCTTTGCAGTAGCACAAACAAAACACTGCTTTATATTTTCATTTCTCAAGTAACAGGAAATAGTTATAATCACTAACAAGCCAAATAAACATGTGAGTTAAAAACCCCACCTGAACAAAATATCCAACCTCTTTCTCTAGTAAGACTTTTAGTTAAAGATACTAAAAATTATCTAAATGTATTTTTAAAAATTTCATCTTTTCCCTGTTCACTTTAACAAGAATCTTAATCAGGAAAAAAACCCAAAAAACAAAAAACCCAAAACCCCACAGTTAAATAAACCAAACAATAAGCTACTACTACACACACTTATAATAGAATGGCTCAAGTCCAAAATAAAGATGAGGTCTTGGAACAAGAAAAACTCTCATTCACTGTTGATGGAAAAGCAAAACGATGCAGCCACTTTGGAATTCAGTTTGCAGTTTCTTACGAAACTAAACATATTCCTACCATAAAAGCCAGCAATCATATTCTTTGGTATTTTCCTAAATGAGTTGAAAATTTAGATCTACACAAAAACCTGCACATGATACAGTAGCTTTATTCGTAACTGCCAAAACCTGGAAGCAACCAAGATGTTCTTTGGTAGTTGAACAGATAAACAAAGTGGTATATGCATATACAGCATTATTCAGTGATAAAAAGAAAAGAGCTATGGAGTGCCTGGGTGGCTCAGTCGGTTAAATGTCTGACTGACTTTGGCTCAGGTCATGATCTCCGGTGTCCTTGGTGGGATCAAGCCCTGCTTCCAGCTTCACATTCAGTAAGGAGTCTGCTTTTCCCTCTCTCTCTGTCTCTCCCCGAACTCACACACTCTCTCTCTCAAATAAATAGATAAAATCTTTAAAACCAGACAAACAAACAAAAAAATGAGGTATCAAACCACGAAATGATGTAGAGGAAACTTACATTGCTAAGTGAAAGAAGCTAGCCTGAAAAGGCTATATACTGTATGCTTCCAGCTATATGACATTTTGGAAAAGACCATAGACAATAAAAAGATCAGTGGTTGCCAGGGTTGGGTGGGGGGTGCTATGAAACACAAAGGATTTTCAGGGCAGTGAAACTATTCTGTAGGATACTGTAATGGTGTATATATGACATTACATAATTGTCAAAATCCATAGACTGATACAGAGAATGAACTCTAATATAAACAAACAACTTCAGTTAACAATAAAGTAGCAGTATTGGCTTAGCAATGAAAAACCCAAATGTAAAAAAAAGTAAAAAAAATGAACCAGGCAAAAATAAGTTCATACCCAAGTAAACATTTCCCAAGTAACCTGAGGATGGTGAGATAAACTTGATGATTTTATGCAAAAGTAAGGATGTTAAGAAGCAGAAATAGCACATTTCCTCATGAAACTTTAGGGATAGTTCTTTTTAAACAGTAGATGTTAGAACTAAACAAGTATGTTTAAAAAACAGCTTAAGCCTTACATTTTAATTCTGAATATAAACTAAACAAAAACAAAAGGTATCAGGAAACTACAGTCAGAATTATTTATGCACTATTATCTTAAAAAATTTAATATTTTTGCAGCAAGCCCAGAGTAGCCTTATTAACTCATTCCTATCCTTCCCTAATTATAGACACACCAATTCCAACAGGTTAAATTAGAAAATAAACCAGTGACTCTAGGTGGGTCTTCCAAGATTCAATAGATTCGGCATTAACTGGTTTACAGTGTTTTTCCTGAGCACATTAAAAAAGATGGCCGTCCCTTTTACTACGCCCACAACATGGCACTTTGTATATGTTCCTATTATAGCATATACTACATCAGTGTATTTATTTATATATTTTGTACTATACAAGACTGAGTTCCTAAAAGTCAAAAGTCATCTATTCATCTAGTCATCAGTTTGTATCCTGAATGCCTAGCAAGTTGCCAGGCACAAAGTAAGCATGGAATATTGAATGAATGATTCCCTCTTCTGTGTTCTGCATTTCATCAGCTAAATATTCCTTAAGGCTCTAACCTAGGCCTCATTATAATCAATTCCTTACTACATGTGATGACTTTATCACTCTCCAAATAGATAGTTGGTTTCTATGGCTTTCTTTTCTGCCTATATTCTTTTAGTTTCAGTCTTATATTTCCCAAAGCCTTTGGGACATCACCTTAACAACCTTTTACTGTCCCAAATTGCAGTCCAAAACTCAATCTTTTTTTTTTTTGATCCTTTCAAGCATTTTCACTTTTTTTTTTTAAAGATTTTATTTATTTTTTCATGAGAGACCGGGGAGGGGGGGTGGGCTGCAGAGGCAGATGGAGAAGCAGGGTCCCCACTGAGCAGGGAGCCTGATGTGGAACTTGATCCCAAAACCCTGGGATCATGACTTGAGCCAAAGGCAGATGCTTAACTGACTGAGCCACCCAGGTGCCCTGAAGCCTTTCCCTCTTAAACCTGTTTTACCGCCAGTGCTTACAATGTCTATGAATGTCACCGTTATATTCTTAGTTATACTCTAAACCTGTGATTTGATCCTTTCTTTAAAATCTCCAGGTCTAGACTACTGTGGGGTCTTATAGTTTCTATCTCTCATATCCACTTTCACTACCATTTCTCTAATTCAGGCACTTGGCTCCCCACCACCTGGACCATCATAGGTCTAATTGATCTCCTTGCCTTCAGTCTTTGTTTCCATGACAATCACCTGATTAGTTTAAAATGTACACCTATGAATTTTATTTCTAGAGATTCTAATTTAGTAGATTCAGAGTATCAGGGCCCGAAATCTTCTCTTTCATTTAGCACTATTGGAGATTCTCATGATCCAGGCATCACATTTTGAAAACACATCTCCAAAGACTGCTGCCAGTTATTAGGCTTTCTTTCTTTCTTTGTTTCTCTCTTTTTCAAGATTTTTTTTATTTTCGAGACAAGGAGAAAGAGAGAGAGAGAGAGAGCAAGTGTCTGTAAGCTGGGGGAGGGGCAGAGAGAGAGAATCCTCAAGCAGACTCCCTGCTGAGCGCAGAGACTGATGTAGGGATTGATCCCAGGACACTGATATCATGACCTGAGCTGAATTCAAGAGTCTGATGCTTAACTGACAGAGCCACCGAGGCGCCCCAGTTATTAGGCTTTCTAAAGGACAACAAATACTTTTATTCTATAAAATTTCCACTGAGTAGTCACTCTGTATGCCACTTGGTATCCAACAACATAAAGAAAACCTTTGCCCATACCTAAATCCTCTTTGTATATATATTTTCTAGTACCATGAATTTCCTTTTTCCTAGCATTTGTTCCACTATGATTGCTCATGTAAGTCTCCTCCATTAGAAGCTAAATGAGTATGACAGGGAAAACGACCTAAAAGATGAGCATGAGTTAGCTAGATAAAAAGATAGGAAGTAACTAACTTCTGGTTAGAGGTAACAATGTATAAAGAGCCACAGAGCAAGGCGGTTTCAAAAAGAAATTCAGAATGAATGAATGGCAAATTGAGGATGGGTGAGAGGGGGATTATGGCAGCATGAGGCATGAGTTAATGAGAGACCAGATTATAAAGAATCTTGTAAATCATATTAAGGAGTTAAGATATTATCATGAAGGCAAAGGAGGTAATCAAAGGTTTGGGGCAGGAAGTAGCATGATCAAATTTACATGGATTTTTCTGCTCAACAATCTCTCAAATGGATTCAGCTTTTTAAGTCTGAGACTGACGCGCTGCCTACTGCGCTAAGGAGGCACCTTCAGCTTTTTAAGTCTGGCAATCAATACCTGACTCTATGTGCTCTTTTTAGCCTTAGGTCAAGTTTACTGGTCCCTTTTTAACATGCAACACTCCACATGCAACATTACAAATAATCTGAATTACTCAACATTCTCTCTTTTTTTTTTTTAATGTTTTATTTATTTGACAGAGAGAAATCACAACTAGGCAGAGAGAGAGGAGGAAGCAGGCTCCCCACAGAGCAGAGAGTCCAATGCGGGGCTCGATCCCAGGACTCTGGGATTATGACCTGAGCCGAACGCAGAGGCTTTAACCCACTGAGCCACCCAGGCACCCCAGATTCTCTTAACAACATCCGTCATCTTCCTCATGTTTTCCCCTCGTACATTATTATTCTATGCTATCTTCAAATTTTTGAGTCTCACCTATCCTTCAAGGTTTAATTCAAATGAATCACTCCCTAACTCCTCCCAAACCTATTTACGATCTTTCTTCTCAACTCTCATTATACTTTTTGTACTTTGCTTTTCACACGTACCAAATTCAATATTAGACTGTTCTCGGTGTACTATTAATTCCCCTTATTTGAGAGTCATACTCCAAAGAAAGGGAAAATATGTCACTTAAATAGGTAATGAACATTTGATGACTGACTATATTATCTTATTACATGATTGACTGGAATATCTGGCATGTATGTCAAGGAAACAGCTACCAAGTCAAGACATTTAAAGAAAATTGATAAAAATAACCTTCCCTCTCCTCTGTGATAACCTACAGGAATAGAATTTACTTAATTATCATCAAAACAAGTCCTACTTTTTTTGGTAAAGGAAAGACATAATTTAGCAAATCTCACTAAACAGGATATATAATGAAAGGGGGGGGGAAAGAAGCACTAAGTACCCACATTATTTTACTTAATCAGATATTATGTTCACAATCTCTATTTTCAAGGTGGGGAAAGTGAGCAAAAGATGTTGATTTGACCAACATGACACAATTAACAACAGAGCTGGGAGTTTTAACATACGTTTGTCTGAATTTTTGGTTCATGTTTTTCCCTAGTTTACTGTACCACATTACTTACCTGAGTCTAATCTGTATCTATCTAATTCTTTTAAAGGAGATTGTTGGTATATTGGCACAATTAGACCTTGCTCTTGGAATATTATTGGAGTTGAAGCCAACTGATGATAAGGTTTCCTTTGTGGTGTTTTAAATAGGTTTGGTTCATAACTGATTTTATATCCAGATTCTTCTGTGGGTTCAGAATTATAGGATGGAGCTTCTAAAGAAAGTTCTTCAAACCAATTAAGACTTATAGGTCCTAAATCTGTAAGAAAAATAAAAATTCCGTCTTGGTTTTAATCAGTGACAGGTAAATTCATGGCCTGTAAAAATCATAATAAAGAAAAGAATGCTTGAGATTTTGACTGTAGATTACTTTTGTTAAAGCATATTTATTAAACAAGTCATTAACCTGTTATCCTTTCAATCTGTACCAAGATATAACAAGGATTTACAAAAGTTACAAGGTGATTGCTTCTAGCTATATTAGCTAGCTTTTCTAAAGTTTTCTTTCTCTTATATTCATGATTCAGAGACAAAAGTCATTCATAATTCAATAATCAGAATGTATTCTACAGATACAATTTAATTACAATGACAATATAAATGGATGTGATAAATCTACAGGTACAGGAACATGTAGACTAAGAAATAAAATGGAATAAAAAGAGTCCTTATTAAAGAGAAATGACAAAATCTATATCATGATCTATCCACCCTTAAAGTACTGTTTCAATGCGTGGTCTGTGGACTATGGCAGGGGATAGGGAGGGGGGTATGGGGAGGTCCCCAAGACAATTTCAGGAGATCCATGACGTAAAACTATTTTCATAACAATACTAAGGCATTGTTTCTCTTTTTCACAAAGCTGACATTTGCACCGCTGGTGAGTAAAACTGATGACATCTTTGCATGAGTCAAGGCAGTGGCAATAAACTTCTAGTAATTGTATTCACATCACACACTTGTCAAAAACAAAACCAGAAATCCAGTCCAACTTAAAATATCACTAATTAAGCAGTAAAAATTAGTTTTATAAAGCCCAACGCTTGAGCACATATTTTAATATTCTCTGTGACAAAATGGAAAGTATGCATTAAGCATTTTTGCATATTTAAGTACGACAGATATCTAAAAAGGCACTCGTGATGCGTTAGGAGCTGAAGTAGCACTTTTTTTCATGGAAAGCCATTTTTAGTAGAAAGAACAACTAACAAGTCATTTTGAGTTGGGTGATTTGGTAGACATTTTCTTAAAAATGAAGTAAGTCTGTCACCAGAAAAAAGTTTGCTGTCAATGATACAATGGGAGCTTTTATGTTTTTTTTTTTTTTTTTTATATTTTAAAAGTAGGCTCCATGCCCAGTGCAGAGTCCAATGTGGGGCTTGAACTCATGACTCTGATATTAAGGCCTGAGCTGAGATCAAGAGCTGGACGCTTAACTGACTGAGCCACCGAGGTGCCACCAAATAGGAGCTTTTAAAAGGGAATGAGAATTTTGTTAAACTTTATAAGCCTCTGTAAACTTGACATCTTCCTAATAATAAAAGATTTTTCTGATGAGATTTACTTAAAAAGTACCAACTGTACTTTTTATAGCTTAATACAATGTGTCAATACATAGAATATCTGTGTAATTCAAAACACTGACCTTTTCCCAATGATCAGTGCCTGATGTTACAGCATGGATAAACAATTTGTTCAAAGTGCAAGAAAGACTAAAAGAGTTAAATGTTAACAAAGGGAAGGAAAAGTTCATGGTAGGATTTCCAATTCCATACTGCAACTTGTAAAACTACCACTTGTCTAGTTCTGGTATATTATCAAAGATACCCACAATTAATTGAAGACTATTAAAATACTCCTTTTTTCAACTACATTGTTGTGGGGGGCTGGCTTTTCTTTATATACTTCTACCAAAACACTATACTGCAACAGATTAAATGCAGAAATTGGTATGAGGATTCAGTTTTCTTCTACTAAGCCAGATATTACAGAGAACTGAAAACTGTAAAACAGAGCCACTCTTTTTGGGAGAAAAGGTATTTTTCACAAAAATGTTCATTTGTGTTAATATGCAATGGATTTTTTATTTTTTAAGTGAATTAACACACATCTTTAAAAATTCTAAGCTTTAATTTCTATATGGTAGCATACATAAACAAAACCTCTTTGAGGTCCTCAATCATTTTCAAGAGTGTAAGGAATACTGAGACTAAAGTTTGACAACTTCTAATATAAAGTAACATTACCAATTGCTAAAAGTTCTGTGCTTTAAAAACAATACCTTCTCCTGCTAATCAAGAGGCCAGTACCTTCTTTATCTTTGTTCTATAGTTATCATTTTGTTAACTGTAAATGATCATTTTCTTAACTGGATTTATGACCCCATAAGAACAGTTTACAGGAAAACAAAACGTTAGGTACTGGATTCTTCTTAGCAAGCAAGCACAGTTGCATATTTTTCTGAAAACATTTTCGCAACATAAATGATCGATATATATAAACTTTGTAATACCTGCTTCATTGCACCGCGTCTTAAAAATTTCAAAAAAAGTCGGCCTCTCTTTGCATCCAATAGGCATTTTTATCTACAATTACTCCAACGCTAGGTAAATAACTCTGCAAAAGACAACACCAAAATACACTTCACAGTGATGCAGTCCTTGTTAACCGACTCTGAAGTAAAAATCAAAAGCAGGTAAACTTGCCTAAAGTTATATTGTTTGTTGACCTCAGTCCCATCTTTCGGGACAATAATCGAACTTACTGCGATGATGGGAGCATTCTACATTTGTGCTGTGCAATACAGTGCCCACTATTCCCACTAAGCATTTGAAATGCGGCAAGTAGGACTCAGAACAGAATTCTAAATATTTAATTTTAATTAACTAGTCAAGTGTGGCTAGAGGGTGCACAGCCAACGAGGGGTCCTATTAGAGATAAATATCTTTTGACAATGTCAAATCAGTAAATCTTCGTAACACGGCAATTCCCTGGGGGTTAAGTAAGGCCGCTACAGTGCGTCAGGAGCTGTGAAACATCTCCTAAAATTACAATATTCCGTTAAATTAACTTCATCGCATTTCCAACTAAGGAAATTTCAGAGTGGGACAGCTAGGGCAGCTCCGGGGCAAACCCTGGGCGGCGGTCGAGGCGCCAAGTTGGGAAGCGGAATTCCAGGGAAGGGGCGGGGCTCGCGGCTTGCAGAGACCGTCAGCGGCAGGAGACGTTCGGGGTCTGGAGGCTGCGGCTCCCACCCAGGGAATGCGGTCCCCCTCAGCCCCACACCGCGGGAGACAGGCCTGTCGGTCTCCACCCGGCCAACACTAACCGCCTCCGGACGTGCCGCTCTTTTTGGCCGGAGAAGGCTGACAAAAACCGCGCCGGCACTTCGATCAGAAAGCTGACCTGCAGGCTCCTTTCTGCGACGATCCACGGCTGCGCCGAGCCCCAGCAGCTCCGCCGAGCCCCAGTAGCTCCGCCTCCGCCGATCTTGTTTCAGACTCTCGCGCCAAAAGCCAGCTTTCCCGACACGTCGCGCGGTGAGGCCGTGACGTAACACGCAGCGTGCGTGCGACCCGGAAGTCAGGTTCTGGGAGGGCAGCTGGCGCACGTGTGTGGCGGAAGCCAAGTCGTTGTTGGACCGCTGGACATTCTGCCCGGAACCGCGTGAAGAGAGAGCTGTGGTGTTTTTTCTGTTTTCCCGGAGCCTTCGGCGTACGAGGCGGCGCTCTTGTCCGTGACCGCCCACTGTGTATACTCCCCGACTCCTCCCCCTTCTCTCTGCTCCACCTCGCGTTTGGGTGGCAGCCGGGGGACGGCCTGGGGTCTTTGAAAGACCTTTGTTTGCCCTTAGCGAGGGCGGTCCCCCAAAGTGGTTCGTGGTTGTAGCTGACTGACTTCCCTGCTGCGTGCTCTCTACAGAATGGAAAGGGATGAGTTTTGAAGCCAGAGGACTTAAGTTTTAGCCTGCCTGTTGCTCCTAGGTAGCAAGTTTTCAAGCCCTCTAAGCTTGTTTGCCCCCTTTAAAAATTGTGAAACCATTTTCACTTTCTGCTCTTCCACTCACTACCCTCTGCAGGCTTCCGTAGCATCCTTTACATTCTTGGGGTGGTAATCACCTCGTTCTGTGCCTGTCTTCTCTCCAAGTCGCCCTGGGAGAAGGGAGCCTGTCATTCACAGGGTCTGTGACATGCGCAGCAAGAGCCTCAATTCAGATTTGTTGTATAACCTAGAAAGCTTTCAACTGGTGTGGAGAGAGAGCTGCTCATAGATCTTGCTGCTTCCAGAAAGCTCTTGCCAAGTAAACAGCGAAACAACCTTGGATTAGAAAAAGGGTGGGCTCTACATGGTTATATAGGCGTCATTTTAGTTTGATCATAGTCTTGAGCTTTAAGCAGGAAGCCTTACCAATACAGATACTAAAGCTTGTGATAGTTACCACTTACTGAACACTTAGGAGTTTTCCTGTTTGGGGCTTTGTAGGGGATATCACGTTAAGTCTTACAATCATGTATATTAGTACTGTCAGATGGGGAAACCAAATCACCTGGTTAAGTAACTTGTCTGGTAACAAGGCCCTGGTTTCAATTCAAGTTCCTTTGATTTCAGACACTAAACCCATGGTTAAGTTTCTGTTTACCCTTTAGATCAAAATAATTGGCTTTTTTCACCTTTTTTGGGAGAGGGATCCTCCTCACTAGGAGTGAATTAATGAGATCTGTGGCATGCCCTACAATCCTCTGAAATACATTTTCTCCTACTATATAAAACACTCCCCCATGTTCCTTGCTTCTGTGGTTCTGGGATCTTTACATTCATTAGCTCTGCCAGTATACTAACTTCCTTATACTCTTCTAGTTTGCTGCTTAAATAAATTACTATTTGTATTTGATTTAGTATATGCTTTAAAAGAGGATCTCTAAAATAGTTGCTATAGGATACACGAGTGACTTGCTAATGAAAGCATGTGTACGAATAAGAAGTCAGAAATGAAAAACAGCTTTGAAGAAGATTCAGGAACAGTGAATTGAAGAGATAGGGAAGGGCAATTAGGAATCAGGTGGAAATTAGACCTCTGTAGACAGGTAGATTGCCCTTAATTAGGGTAATAGGCAGCAGCTTCCATCAAGATCTGAAATAAAGGGAGAAGCTTGGAATGAACCAACACTAACTTGATCAGGGGGAAAAGGAAGGAGGGTGGATGAAGGTGGAAGGCAAAACAAGGAGACAAACAAACCCCCTCCAGGGATATTGTGCTGCGCCTGGGCACCTGGTGGATGGAGCGCTTTGTCCGTGTTCCCTATGGCTTTTACCAGGGCTATGGGAATCCAATGCCTTTGGGCCATCCTGGACTCTCTGAACACAAACAGCCTGATTGGAGGCCAAACACTGGTCCCCCCACTTTCCTGGCCAGGCCTGGGTTGCTGGTGCCTGCAAATGCTTCTGACTGCTGCATGGACCCTTACAAGAGGGCGCAGCTTAAGGCTGTTCTCTCCCAGATGAACCCCAGCCTGAGCCTGCGGCTTTACAAGGCCCACACCAGGGAGGTGGGCGTGCAGGTGAGCCCACGGGTGGACAAGTCCGTGCAGTGCTCACTGGGACCTCGCACCTTGTGCAGCCGCTCCCCTTGGGGCAGCACAGGCCACAAGGCACCCCTGTCAGCCTGGGGAGTCTATTCACCAGTGATAGGTCGTAGGGGCTTGATTCAGCTGCAGAGGGAAGGGGAAGACCAGGAGAGGAAGGCACTTTTGGGTCCTGTTGAGGCCAGCCAGCAGCAGCAGCCATCACCAATGCTAAGGTCAGAAGAGGATAAACAGGAGGAACTTCACCAGCACAATAAGTTGGAGGAGGAAGATGCCTCAAGTACTCGGGAAAGGAAGAGCAAGCAGGCACACGGAGTTGATGGGGACGATCTGCTCAGGAAACCCAATTTCCAGGTGAATTTTCTCCTCCCTGTCCTTAGTGCTCAGCTAGCCTCATCCTCTCCTTTTCCATTTCTGGGGCAACATAGCAAGATCTTTCACTTTCCCCCCTTACTTGATGAAGGAGAGGTTATTCTGAAAACATGTGTTTTACATGTCCTACGGGTTTTGTAACTTTCTGGTGAAATAGGGTGCCACCTTTAAGCATGTGAAAACCCAAAGTCTGGTAGCCACTGGTCTTGGGAAAGAGATAAAAGTGGGTTTCAAGTCTGTCAAATATATGATCAGATTCTCGTTTAGTGGAGAATGTGCCGGTGGCATTGTTGAAAGAACATAAGAAAAGTACAAGAGATGGGAACAATAAGGATCCCAGAGTAATCCTTGAGAGATGAGATGCTAAATTAGCCTGGTAGCCTTGAGAACAGCTATGAATGAGGTTAGGAGGCTTTTTGTTTTGTTTTTTCGGCTTTTTGTTTTTTTATAAGAAGCCATGATGGAAGAGGACCCGGATTCACTCTCCCCCCCCCCACCCCCCCAAGATTGTAAAAGACTTTTCTTCCTTATCTGCAGTTTTTGGAACCAAAATATGGCTATTTTCACTGTAAAGATTGTAAAACCAGATGGGAGAGTGCTTACGTGTGGTGCATTTCTGGAACTAATAAGGTAAGTAAAAGTGAGCGAGACGTGGGAGGAGGATGGGGCAGACACAGATGTTATATCGAGGGAGAGTGTTTCCTGATGGAGCCTGACCGTAACGCTGTCTCATTCATTTGGCCCCCTTAGTGCGGGGCCCTTAATAGGTACTTAGTTAATGTTTGAACTGAACAGAATTGGCCTGTTCTCATGAACTACTGAGGCTCTTAAACCTGGTGTTACATTTGGTTTGGTAGTTCTGTTGAACAAAATTCCAGGTTATTTAGGTGATAGTCTTAAAATTGGTATATTTTGAACCCGTTTGGGTCTTAGCTCCTGGAAATTTCCAGGGTCTGGCCACAAGGTGGGGCAATATGAGAAATAATCTAATGTGACACTTAACTTTGGAGAGACTTCTTTAGGCTAAGCAGTTCCCCCCCTTAATTTGAATTAGTTGTCAATATATTAAGACTGGTAGGGCGCCTGGGTGGCTCAGGTGTTCAGTGTCTGCTTTTGGCTCAGGTCATGATCCGAGAGTCCTGGGATCAAGCCCTGCACTGGGCTCCCTGCCTGGCGGGAAGCCTGCTTCTCTCTCTCCCACTCTCCCTGCTTCTATTCCCATTCTCTCTGTCAAATAAATAAATAAAATCTTTAAAAGAAAATGTATTGAGGTTTGGAAAGATTTCACAATCTTCATTTCCAGATTTCTCTGATAGACTCTGGTCACTATAGACTGTCATTTCAGTGTGACGACAGTAGGCTGGAGCTCAGCAGCTTCTAGCTCCTTTCACTGGGCATGCACACTTCATTTTGCAACAGTCTACATCTGGTCTATTTCATTAGCTTCGGTGAGTATTTGAGTTTGAGTTCCCTTGCTTTCACATTTTAGATACTGCTTTTCTGGCTAACGGTTTAGGAGGAGAGGACAAGAAATCATGCTAAAACCTGAGTGAAAACTTGACTTTTCATACTAGCCATTTACTAGACCCTGAAGGCAAATGGATTTTTAAAGACTTATTTATTTATTTATTTGTCAGAGAGAGCTCAAGCACACATGCAGGGGAGCAGCAGGCAGAGGGAGAAGGAGGCTTTCTGCTGAACAAGGATCCCAGTGTGGAACTTGAGCCCAGGATCCTGGGATCATGACCTGAGTCGAAGGCAGATGCTTTTTTTTTTTAAGATTTTATTTATTTGTAGATTTTTTTATTCGTTTATTTATTTATATTTGTAGATTTTTTAAAAAATATTTTATTTATTTGACATAGAGAAATCACAAGTAGGCAGAGAGGCAGGCAGAGAGGGAGGAGGAAGCAGGCTCCCTGCGGAGCAGAGAGCCCGATGCGGGGCTCGATCCCAGGACCTTGAGATCATGACCTGAGCCGAAGGCAGAGGCTTTAACCCACTGAGCCACCCAGGCGCCCCATATTTGTAGATTTTTAAACTAAAATTACTTTCCTCTTTAGCAAAAAGGTAAACAGTGGGTTCAGTTAAAACACTCTAAGATGTTAGCATACAAAGAACAAGACCTAGAACTTATTCTTTTTTTTTTTTTTTTTTTTTTAAGATTTTATTTGACAGAGATCACAGGTAGGCAGAGAGGCAGGCAGAGTGAGACGGGGGGGGAGCAGGCTCCCCGCCGAGGAGAGAGCCCGATGCGGGGCTCGATCCCAAGATCCTGGGATCATGACCTGAGCCGAAGGCAGAGGCTTTAACCGACTGAGCTCCCCCAGAGCTCATTCTTAAGAAATTTATTCTCCTAGGAGTGATACAGATAAAATACAATTTGGTGATAGACACAGTGGCCCCAGTGGCATGGAGGTGTTGCAGTAGTAACACAGGAGGGGCATGGTTACCATTTTGGAGGGAAGGCATCATGATGGCCATGCAGGATTTCAGAGGATAAATAGTAGTTCAGCAAGTAAGGCAGGGAGAAAATGTGCCCAAGAAAATGCACAGAGTTGAGAAACAGTAAGTATGGGTGGGTAGCTACAAATAATTTGAAGTTCAGGTGGGGAAATATGAGAAAGTGAAAAAGTAGAGGCTCATCCACTAGGTCAGAAGGAGAAGGTCAAGGATTCAGCCCACACAATGAATAAAATTATAATAGCTATTTCCCATTGAAGATTTTTACTGTGGTACTTTGTGTACATTATTAGGTAGTTGTCAATTATAGAAAATAAGTGGTAGTATCTTGATTCTACAGGTAAGGTGCAAAAAGTGAGGAAAAGTGGCTCCTAGCAGCAGAAGAGATTCAGACCTCAGGGCAGAGGGGCAAAAGCCAGGCACAAGCTGGGGGAATGGAATACTTAAGAACTCAGAGCCTAAGGTACATATAATTTTGTATTTAAAAATAGACTTGTTTCTCTTTAGGTTTATTTCAAACAACTATGTTGCAAATGCCTAAAGAGTTTTAACCCTTACCGAGTAGAAGCAGTCCAATGTCAGGTAAGCATATAGAGCACTTTCATCGTGTCTCTAATGTTGCCATTTTAAAATAGAAGCTTCTGTGGCAAAATGTTGTGATTTGATAGAATTGGATATTTGCATCAGAGTGTTAAGTTTTCTATACCTTGAATTTTTATAATATTTTAGGTAAAAAATAAATTCTAGATTGGGGGGGTGAGGGGAGAGATGTAAGACTGACTTTTTAAAGTTGCTTTATATGGTGTGTTTTATGTATGGGCTATGTGTGTTTGTTTCTCAAACACCCGGTGTGTGGTTTGGATGTAGCAACTTTTTGAAAGTTTTTATTTTTGTTCTAGTTAGTTAACTCAGTGTTATATTAGTTTCAGGTGCACAATATAAGGTTTTGACAATTCCCTAGGGATGTAGAAACTTAATAGATTACCGGTATTAAGCTTTACGATGTACCAAACTTTGGGCTAAGTGCTTCATGTGCATTATCTCCTGTAATCTAAACTTTGAGGTAGGTGTTATCCCCATGTTACAGACCAGAAAGCTGAAGTCCAATAAGAAAATGACTTGTTCAAGTTTACACAAATAATAGAAATTAGAACTATGATCAGATTTTATGGTTTCTCCAGTGTCTAGGAAGTCATAGAATTAGATGAGAGTTTGCGGGAAACCTCTTTTTAAACTTTTCAGGGAAGTATGATGTAGTTGGTTTTTGTAATCAAGAGTTTTTTAATCTAAATCCTTCATTTAGTGAAAAACATTTTTTACTACTTTGAAATATTCAAAAATAGTCTAATAGTTTATAAATTATTTACTTTTAGATTTTTAGTTGTTTTTTAATATGTCGGGTTTAAATATATTTTTATTATACCACTTTTTTTTCTTGTGTTCAGTTGAATTGACTTTTTTTTTTTTTTAAAGAAAAGATTCCCCATCTCTATTACCTTGGTAGTTTTCATTGTTTATTATTCTTCTGGTGGTTACCTTAGACAATACAACATGATTATTTGAGCTATCAATGTCTACATAAATTGTAAATTTTAGATCTCCTTGACAATGCAATGAACTTAGAACACTCTAACTCCTTATCGCCTCATCCTGGTTTTTATACTGCTGTTGTATATTTTAATTCTAAACTTTATAAGACATTATTTTATATAGTCATTCATCAGCTTTAGCTACATATGTTTCTTTTCTGTTGTTTAGGTCCTTTCTGTATCTAGGGCCACTTTCCTTTTACCTGAAGGCTACATTTTAATATTTTTTTAAAGATTTATTTTAGAGACAGAGTAGTGGGAAGGGCAGAGGGAGAGAATCTTTAACCACAGAGCCCAACACGAGACTTGATCTCAAGACCCTGAGATCATGACCTGAGCCAAAACCAAGAGTCGTACGCTTAACTGAATGAGCCACCCAGGTGCCCCATGTTTTAATATTTACTATAGTGCAGGTCTGAAGGTGGCATCTCCTCTTGGATTTTAAAGGATAATTTTGCTGGGTATAGAATTTTTATGTTAGCAGTAGTTTCCTTTTTGCCCTTTAAGGGTCTGACCTTCATTGCCTTTGTGAAGTTGGCTGTTAGTATTTTTCAGCGCTTTTGAAGTAATATCTCCTGTTTTTTGTCTCCTTCTTAAATCTACTTACCTCTAAGATATTTCTCTCTGCTTTGGTTTTCAATTACAATTATATGCCTAGTTGTGGTTTCTTTGTATTTAACCTATTTGAGATTCATTGTATTTCTTGAATCTGTAGCTTGAAGATTTTTGTCTCTTTTGGAAAGTTATCAGCCATTATCTTTTCAAATATTACTTTTGCCTGCATTCTCTCTTCCAGTTACTCATATTAGACCTTTCACCATATCCCTTATGCCTTTTATGCTCTTTTCTATATTTCTTATGGTTTTGTCTCTCCTTGCTTCAGTTTGGATATCATCTATTAAACTATTCTTCATTTCTCTTTCCTCAGCTATTTCCAACCTGCTATTAAGTCCATCTGTTGAGTTGATTTCAATTATTCTGTTTCTCAGTGCTACAATTTTTATGTGTTGAATAAATTATTTCCAGATCTCTGCTGAAAATATCAGTCTTGTTTCTTTTGAATGTATTAAGTGTAATTATCTTGAGATCTGTATTATGTGACTCCATTAACTTAATGCCCTATGGTTCTGTTGCTATGCTCTTCATTTCCTGTGGTTCTGTCTTGTCATACCCCTCATATGGTTATTTTTGATTGAGTGCTCTCTAATGAATATGAAGAATTAAAGTGATAATTTGAAGCCCATGATAGTATCTTCCTCCACAAGAGATTTGTTTGCTTCTGGGGAAGATGAGAGACACCAACAATTTAGATTGCTATTCTCCAAGCTGTTTTGAAGCTGGGCTTCAGTGTCTGTGAAAGCTGGGTAAATTCTTGGTTCATCTTTATTCTTAGATTGTAGGCTCCAGGGTCCAAACACAAAACCTGAACTGCATACCAGGTCTCTTCCATTTGGGCATGTTTAAAATTATCCCTCAGCTTTATCAACTTGTCAAACTTACCTTCAACTTCCCACTTTCTTTTATCTTTTCCAGAATTGAAAGACCTTTAGAGAGGAAATAGTCCCAAATGTCAGGCTCATCTCCATTTCTGGGTTTCTTTCACTAATGATTCGCTAATTCTCCAGTGCCTTCAAATAGTTCCTTGTAAAAGTTATTTTCTTTAGCTCAGCTTTTCTAGTTATCCTAAGTAGGAGGCTTGGTCAAAAACTCCTAGTCCATCATTGCCAGAAACAAAAACCTACCTTAGAGTACATACTGATTTTTATGTATTTTTTTAATTGAGGCTTTTCTTCCACAATAAGACTTGTGAGGAGTAAATGAATTTATATAAAGTGCTTAGGACAGTTTGTATAGTAAACACCATGTATTAGCTATTAGGATTTTCTTACAAGGATGCATTCTTGTCATTGGAAGAGTGGAAGATATAAATGTAGTATAACATTTCATAAGTCACATTCAAGACTTTCATTTGCAAAATGAAAATCCCTGTTTGTACAATATAAAATGTAAAACTTATTCATTTCTGCATATGACCATATGCATAAAATAGAGCTCTGATGATCAATTATAAAGATTAGTGGGTTTGGGAGGGTGGACAAGGGCACTATACCAGTCTCCATAGGGTATTATTTTTATTTGTCAGTAGACAGAATGGGGTAATGGTTAAGAATACTCTACATTATAGTAAAGATTAG
Source organism: Meles meles (assembly GCF_922984935.1). Classification (NCBI taxonomy): domain Eukaryota; kingdom Metazoa; phylum Chordata; class Mammalia; order Carnivora; family Mustelidae; genus Meles; species Meles meles. The sequence continues at coordinate 14,410,689 of NC_060079.1, read as the reverse complement.
GCATGTCTGGAGAGAAAAGAGAATTAACTTCCTCTAGAACCTCTTCCCCCTAGTTGTGACAACCAAGAGCATCTCCCGACATTGCCAGACATCTGTTGGTTGGTAAAATACAGCTGGTTGAGAATCACTGCTCTGGTGTTTTCCGATATTCCAGCCTAGCTAATCAAATCACTTATTACTCACTCACTGCCCCTTAGCCCTACCTGGCTATGTAAATATGTAAAAACCCATTAGTGAGGGCATTCTATAAACTCTCTTAAAACCTGTCTTTTACATTAGATCTTCTTACTTGGCTTAGCAGTATTTTTGTAAATATCATCTTTGCTTTTTCCTCTTGGAAATTGCATGCCATTTGACAGGATATGAGTGGTTTTGTACAGCTTCGTCCTGGACTTCTCATAAAATTCAAAGGGGGATGAAGATGTAGGGATATGGATGGCGGGGAGAAGTACTTTGATTTGATGATTACATCTGAAACACTGATTTAATTATTTAGTGTCCAAACTATTCCTTGTTTTCTAAAGACCTGTTCAAAGTCTCGTTGTTCCTGTTCTCAAAAGAAAAGGCACATTGATCTAAGGAGGCCTCATCGACAGGAACTGTGTGGTCGCTGCAAAGACAAGAGATTCTCCTGTGGCAATACTTACAGCTTTAAATACATCATGTGACAGACAGTATGAATTGTGCCCATACCCAACTCTCCTTGTGACTTACTGTACTGTTCTTTTTTTGAAGCTTAGCTCTGAGCTCTGAGCTCTGAGCTGGAAAATGGATTAGGCTTTTGTACTTTTTGTAGGTTGTATAACAGTTGTGCAATGTCGGTAGAATAAAATAAATGCATGTAAAATAGACTGTGAAGGTACATTAATTGTGATCACGAGGTAAAAACCTCCATATGGCACTGGGAAATAGTAGACACTGTCACTTTTATAAAGGGAACAATGAAAAGGAACTGTAGTCATTTGACAAACTTTTATTAGTTGTGTGTTCTGAGCACTGGGGACATAGAGGTGATCACAGGCACGAATATTGCCTTCAGTAATTACAGCAAATGCTTAAACAGCACTTATTTGCTAGGGATTGCAGCTTACCACAGCAGTCATACTAAGCAGAAATTACTATACCCTTTCTTAACAGATGAGGAGAGGGAGACACAGATCATAGTATACAGTGTTTGAACCCACATGGACTCACACTTGCTCCATGGCTTGAACTACTACATTTACATTTTTTCCCCCTCAGATTGAGATGTGGTAAGTGCTGTGAAGGAAACAGAGTGCTATCATAGAGTGAGCTTTTAGATAGTGTAGTTGGGATGAGGGAGCAGGAGAATTGAGACCTTACAGGATGGAGGGAGCTTGGAGAAAAGACGGTTTTGATCCAAGAGAACCGCAAGAGCAAAGACTCTGAGTGGGTGGGCCACATACTTGGCATGTCCCAGGAATAGGGCCCCTGAAGCTAATGTGGGACAGAGTCTGGAGAGGACAGGACTTAGGTCACGGAAAGTTCTTTTGGCCATGGTCAGGCATGCGGCAGCCCATAAAGGAGTTTCAACAAGATTGTGACATCAGAGTCTTACTTTAAAAAAACACCCTCTGTTAGTCACCATACAGTACATTAGTTTTTGATGTAGTGTTCCATGATTCATTGTTTATGTATAACATGCAGTATTGTATGGTGACTTACATAACAATAAAATAAAAAAAAATTCCAAAGCTTAACATAAATAAATACATAAATAAAAATAAAAATTAGGGCAGCAGGGAACTCCCTCTGTTGGGGGAAGACCAGAATGCACAGGCAAAATGATGGCTTAGACAAGGGTGATGGCCATGGAGATGGAGAGAAGTACATTAGTTCAAGATAATGTTGGAATTACAAAGGATTGGAAGTGGATAATGCAGAAATACATGACTTTTAGATTTTTACTTTGAGCCATGGTGCAGATGGAATTGAGAGGTATAATATTTAGGAGCATGTTCTAGCGTCAGATTACCTAACTTCAAATCCTGGATGTGCTACCTTATGTACGCTTGTGGGCAAATTACGGGCATACCTTAAAGTTATTGCACATTCAGTTCCAGACCGCTGTAATAAAGTATCTCAATAAAGTCTGTCAAATGAGTTTTTTTTGGTTTTTAGTACATATAAAACTTATATTTACATATACTATAATCTATACTGTGGTCTATTAAGTGTGCAATAGCATTATTACTAAAAATGTACATAATTGAAAAATACTTTATTGGTAAAAAATAATCTGAGCTTTCAGCAAGTTGTAATTTTTGCTGGTGGAAGTTCTTGGCTTGATGTTGATGGCTGCTGACTGATTAGGGTGGTTGGGATGGCTGTGGCAATTTCTTATTTCTTGTTTTAAAACAACAATGAAGTTTGTCTCATCCATTGACCCTTCCTTTCATGAATGATTTCTATGTAGCATGTGATGCTGTTTGATAGCATTTTACCCACAGTAGAGCTTTTTTTAAAATTGGGATCATTACTCTTAAACTATACAGGTCTTTTATCAACTAAGTTGGTGTAATATATTTTTTAGGTCTCCTTTATTTATTTATTTATCTATCTATCTAGGGGAAGAGAGAGTGGGGGAGGAGCAGAGGGAGAGAGAGTCTTAAGCAGACTCCATGCCCAGCTTGGATCCCAATGTGGGACTCTATCTCACAGCCCTGAAATCATGACCTGAACCAAAATCAAGAGTTGGAGGCTTAACTGACTGAGGCATCCAGGTACCCCTGTACTAAGTTCTTTCAAACGCATCATCTCTTAAACCTCAGAAAAGCTCCAAGAGGTACATGTAATTGTTATCCCTATTGTAAAGCTGGGGAATCTGAAGTAGACACAATTTGATATCACACAAACACACTTGAATTCAGATGCATTGCTTCAAGCAGCTATGCTCTTTCTAAGAGAGAAAAGAGAGCTACATGAGCAGTTTTGGAGAAATTGCAAGGATTTATGTGGCCTAAGTATAAGGTGTTTGGGAAATGAAGTGGGAGAAAGGGCCAGAAATGAGGGTGATTCTAGATTGCAGAATGTTACTTTAAGAATTTTTTTTTCTTTAGGTAGTGGGGAGAGCTGGGTTTGCATAGAGGGGTAATGTGATTTGAGTAGCAGTTGTAGGATAAGTCATGTGGTGGCCTGAAGCATGGATTTGAAAAGGGACAGATTCACGGTCAAAGGAACAGTTAAAAGCTACTGGGACACCCAGGAGTGATAACAAGGGCAAGAGCCAGGATGGGCTTCATGGATGGGCAAGGGAAGATGTGGGAGGCATTGTGGAAGGTGGACTTGGCAGATGTTGTAACTTTTGTGTTTGGAAGGAGGAGTTTCAGTTTCCACCATGTGGAATATAGTGATGTGCTGGATCGGGGGAGGTCAGGAGCAAAGATAGAGGAGAAAGACTAGGTGTCAGGGTTCAGGCATGTTGAATTTGAGGAACTGTTTAACAGCCACATGTCCAGTGGGAATGTGGGAAGTCTTGGTGTAGGGTAGGGGAAGAGAATTTGACACCCAAAGAGGTAAGAGCTGAAGCCATGGACCAGAATATAGGACAAAAGCAGAGAAGAGCAAGGCTAGATCCCTAAGGAATTCTTGGTTTTATTTATTTATTATTTTTTATTATGTTTCATTAGTCATCATACATTATGTCATTTGGTTTTGATGTAGTGTTCCAAGATTCATTGTTTTACATATAACACCCAGTGCTCCATGCCCTCCTTAATACCCATCACCAGGCCAACTCCCCCCCCCCACCCCTTCTCTTCTAAAACACTCAGTTTGTTTCTCAGAGTGCACAGTCTCTCATGGTTCATCTCCCCCTCCAACTCCCTCCCGTCATTTTTCCCTTCCTTCTCCTAATGTCCTCCATTCTATTCCTTATGTTACACGAGTAAGTGAAACCATGTGATAATTGACTTTCTCTGCTTGACTTACTTTACTCAGCATAATCTCCAGTCCCAACCATATTGATGGAAAAGTTGGGTATTCATCCTTTCTAATGGCTGAGTAATACTCCACTGCATACATGGACCACATCTTCTTTATTCATTCATCTGTTGAAGGGCATCTCAGCTCTTTTCACAGTTTGGCTCTTGTGGACATTGCTGCTATGAACATTGGGGTGTATATGGCCCTTCTTTTCACTACATCTGTGTCTTGGGGGTAAATAACTATTAGTGCAATTGCCGGGCCATAGGGTAACTCTATTTTTAATTTTTTGAGGAACCTCCACACTGTTTTTCACAGTGGCTGCTCCAACTTGATTTCCAACAATAGTTAAGAGGGTTCCCCTTTCTCCACTTCATCTCCAACATTTGTTGTTTCTTTTCTTATTAATTTTATCTCAGTGTGGCTTTGATTTGAATTTCCCTGATGGCTAATGATGAACATTTTTTCGTGTGTCTGTTAGCCATTTGTATGTCTTCTTTGGAGAAGTGTCTGTTCATGTCTTCTGCCCATTTTTTGACCTGTTTGTTATATATATATCTTGGATATCAGCCCTTTGTCTGTAATGTCATTTGCAAATATCTTCTTCCATCCCGTGGGTTGCCTCTTTGTTCTGTTGACTGTTACCTTTGCTGTGCAGAAGCTTTTGATCTTGATGAAGTCCCCAAAATTCATTTTTGCTTTTGTTTCCTTTGCCTTGGAGACATGTCTCGAAAGAAGTTGCTGTGGCTGATGTCGAAGAGGTTACTGCTTATGTTCTCCTCTAGGATTTTGATGGATTCCTATCTCACATTGGGGTCTTTTATCCATTTTGAGTTTATCTTTGTGTATGGTGTAAGAGAATAGTTGAGTTTCATTCTTCTGTATATAGCTGTCCTATTTTCCCAGCATCATTTATTGAAAAGACTGTCTTTTTTCCATTGGATATTTTTTCCTCCTTTGTAGAAGATGATTTGACCATAGAGTTGAGGGTCCATATTGGGGCTCTCTGCTCTGTTCGATTGGTCTGTGTGTCTGTTTTTGTGCCAGTACCATGCTATCTTGGTGATCACAGCTTTGTAATGAAGCTTGGAATCAGGCAACATGATGCCCCCAGCTTTGTTTTTCTTTTTAAACATTTCCTTGGTGATTCAGGTCCCATACCCAAATACTTGGATTTTCTAGTTCCATCAAATTTTAGGATTGTTTGTTCCAGCACTTTGAAAAATGCCAGTGGTATTTTGACTGGCATGGTGTAGAAAGTATAGATTGCTCTGGGCAGCATAGATATTTTAACATTGTTTATTCTTCTGATCCATGAGCATGGAATGTTTTTCCATCTTTTTGTGTCTTCTTCAATTTCTTTCATGAGTGTTCTGTAGTTCCTTCAGTATAGATCCTTTACCTCTTTAGGTTTATTCCAAGGTATCTTACGGTTTTTGGAAATGTAAATGGAATCAATTCTCTAATTTCCCTTTCTATAGTTTCATTGTTAGTATATAAGAAAGCAATTTCTGCGCATTGATTTTGTATCTGATTTCTTTTTTTTTATTTTATTTATTTTTTCAGTGTAACAGTATTCATTCTTTTTGCACAACACCCAGTGCTCCATGCAAAACGTGCCCTCCCCATTACCCACCACCTGTTCCCCCAACCTCCCACCCCTGACCCTTCAAAACCCTCAGGTTGCCCCAACCTCCCACCCCTGACCCTTCAAAACCCTCAGGTTGTTTTTCAGAGTACATAGTCTCTTATGGTTGTATCTGATTTCTGTGCATTGATTTTATATCCACATTACTGAATTGGTATATGAGTTCTAGTAGTTTGGAGGTGGATTCTTTTGGGTTTTCCAGATAAACTATCATGTTGTCTGTGAAGAGAAAGGGTTTGATTTCTTCACTGCCAATTTAAATACCTTTTATTTCTTTTTGTTGTCTGATTGCTGCTGCTAGTACTTCTAGTACTATGTTAAATAATAGTGGTGAGAGTAGGCATCTCTGTTGTGTTCCTGATCTTAAGGGAAAGGCTCTCAAGTTTTCCCCATTGAGAATGATATTCACTGTGGGTGTTCATAGATGGATATTATGAAGTTGAGGAATGTTCCCTCTATCCCTGTACTCTGAAGAATTTTAATCAGGAAAAGATGCTGAATTCTGTCAAATGCCTTTTCTGCATCCATTGAGAGGACCATGTATTTCTTCTCTCTTTGTTCTTTCACATTGATTGATTTGTGAATGTTGAACCACCCTTGCTTCCCAGGGATAAATCCCACATGGTCATGGTGGATAATCTTTTTAATGTACTGTTGGATCCCATTAGCTAAGATCTTGTTGAGAATCTTGGAATCCACATTCATCAGGGATATTGGTCTGAAATTCTTTTTGGTGGGGTCTTTACCTGGTTTGGGGATCAAGGTAATGCTGACCTCATAGAAAGAGACTGGATGTTTTCCTTCTGTTTCTGGTTTTTGAAACAGCTTTAGGAGAATAGGTATTATTTCTTCTTTGAATGGTTGGTAGAATTCCCCAGGGAATCCATTAGGTCCTGGGCTCTTGTTTTTGGGGAGGTTTTTGATCACTGCTTCAATCTCATTACTAGCTATTGGTGGATTCAGGTTGTCAGTTTCTTCCTATTTCAGTTTTGAAAGTTTGTTGGTTTCCAGGAAGGCATCCATTTCATCTAGGTTGCTTAACCTATTGGCATATTGCTGTTGATAATGATTTCTGATGATTGTTTCTGTTTCCTTGGTGTTAGTCATGATATCTCCCCTTTCATTCATAATTTTATTAATTTGGTTCCTTTCTCTTTTCTTTTGGGTTAGTCTGGCAAGTGGTTTATCAATCTTATTAAAAAGCTTCTAGTTTTGTTCATGTGTTCTACTCTATCTCTGGTTTTAATTTATTGATCTCTGCTCTAATCTTAATTATTTCCCTTCTTGTGCATGGGGTAGGCTTAATGTGTTGTTGATTCTCCAGTTCTTTAAGGTGTAAGGAGTGTTTGTATATTCAGGATTTTTCTATTTTTTTGAGTGAGGCTTGGATGGGCAAGTATTTCCCTCTTAAGACCGCCTTTGCCATATCCCATAGGTTTTGGACCTATGTGTTTTCATTCTCATTGATTTCCAAGTTCAAAAGTCTGAATTTATTCCAAAATTTTCTTGTGATTAAATTCCAATTTCAAAGCATTGTGGTCTGAGAATATGCAGGGAATAATCTCAGTCTTTTGGTATTGGTTGAGTCCTGATTTGTGACCCAGTATGTGGTCTATTCTGGAGTATGTTTTATGTGTGCTCAAGAAGAATGAGTATTCTGTTGTTTAGGGTGGAATTTTCTGTATATACCTGCGAGGTTCATCTGGTCCAGTGTGTCATTCAAAGCTCTTATTTCTTTGTTGATTTTCTGCTTGGATGATCTATTGCTGAGAGTGGAGTTTAAGATCTCCTACAATTGATGTATTCTTATCAATATGTCTCTTCATTTTGATTAACAGTTGGCTTATATAGATGGCTTCTCCAACTGTTGGGGGCATAGATATTTACAATTGTTAGATCTTCTTCTTGGATATGTCCTTTAAGAATGATGTAGTGTGGGGCGCCTGGATGGCTCAGTGGGTTAAAGCCTCTGCCTTCGGCTCAGGTCATGATCCTGGGGTCCTGGGATCGAGCCCCGCATTGGGCTCTCTGCTCCGCAGGGAGCCTGCTTCCTCCTCTCTCTCTGCCTGCCTCTCTGCCTAGTTGTGATTTCTCTCTGTCAAATAAATAAAATATTAAAAAAAATTATAAAAAAAAGAATGATGTAGTGTCCTTCTGTATCTCTGACCACAGTCTTTAGCTTAAAATACAGTTTGTCTGATATGATAATTGCTACCCCAGCTTTCTTTTGAGGTCTGTTGGCATGAAAGATGGTTCTCCATCCCTTCACTTTCAGTCTGGATGTATCTTTAGGTTCAAATGAGTCTCTTTTAGATAGCATATGGATGGGTCCTGTCTGTTTATCCAATCTGCAACCCTGGGCCATTTTATGTGAGCATTTAGGCCATTCACATTGAGAGTGATAATTGAAAGATATGTTTTTATTGTCATCATAATCACATTGCCTGTGAGGTCTTTATCTCTGTACATTTCTGTTCTTTATCATTTTTGGGGTCTTTCTTCTTTTATAAAAACCCCCCTTAGTATTTCTTTCAGAGCTGGCTTAGTGGTCCCATATTCTTTCAGTCTTTGCTGATCTTGGAAGCGCTTTATCTCTCCACCCATTCTAAATGACAGCCTTGCCAGATAAAGTATTCTTGGCTGCATGTTCTTCTCATTTAGTGCGCTGAATATTATCTTGCCAGCCCTTTCTGGATTGATAAGTTTATGTGGACAAGTCTGATGTTATTCTGATATTCCTCCCTCTGTACATAGGGAATCTGTAGCCCCTAGCTATCCTTAAGATATTTTCTCTGGTTTTAAGATTCGTGAGTTTCACTATCACATGCCGGGGATCCATCTTCCCTCCTTGATCTTGGGGGGGGGGGAGGCTGTCCTCTCTACTTCTAGAATATGATGATGTAATATTCTAAATTCTTTCTTGTCATTTCAACCATCTTCATAGCATCTTCACCAGGAGTAGACAAGAAACCACTTCCATTGCTTATCCATAAGAAGCAACTCCTCATCTGTTCAAGTTTTATCATGAGATTGTAGCAATTCGGTCACACTTTGAATTCTAGTTCTCTTATTATTTCTACCGTATCTGTAGTTACCTCCTGCACTGAGATATCAATCTCCCTCAAAGTCATCCATGAAGGTTGGAACCACCTCTTCTAAACTGTTGGTATTGTCCTATGAATCATGAATGTTCTTTTTTTGTTATTTTTAAAGATTTTATTTATTTATTTGAGAAAGAGAGAATATGGGGATGGGGAGGGAGAGTATAGAGAGCAATACAAGCAGATTCTGTGCTGACCATGGAGCTGGGACATAGGACTTGATCCCATGACCCTCATATCATGGCCTGAGCTGAAATCAAGAGTCAGATGCTTAATCTACTGAGCCACCCAGGCACCCTGTGAATCACAGATGTTCTTAATGACATCGAGAATGGTGAATCTTTTTCAGAAGTGTTTTTAATTTACTTTTCCCAGATCCATCAGAGGAATCAGTCTATGATAGCTATAGCAGTTTGAAGTGTATTTCTTAAATAATACGATTAAATGTCCAAATTATTCCTCGATCTTTGGGCTGTAGAATGGATTATGTGTTAACAGGCATGAAAAGAACATTAATCTCATTGTATATCTCCGTCAGAGCTCTTGGGTGACCAGGCACATTGTCAGTGAGCAATAATATTTTGGAAGGCAGCTATGCTTACCACTATATAACCAATATGAACAGTAATATTTTGAAAGGAATCTTTTTTCTGAGCTGTAGATCTCAATAGTGGGCTTGAAATATTCAGTAAAATATGTTGTAAACGGATGTGCTGTCATCCAGGCTTTGTTATTCCATTTATAGAGCAAAGGCAGTAGGTTTAGTATAATTCTTAAGCGCCCTAGAATTTTCAGAATGATAATTGCATTGTTTTCAATTTAGTTATCAGTTGTATTAGCCCCTAAAAAGAGAAGCTTTGAATCCAGGCATTGACTTCTCTCTTGTGAAAGTCCTTGATGGCATCTTCTTCTAACAGAAGGCTGTTTTGTCAACCTTGAAAATCTGTTGTTGAGGATAGCCCATTCATGAATTATCGTAGGCAGATCTTCTGGATAACTTGCTGTAGCTTACAGCTTCACCCTGCACTTTTAAGTTATGGAGCTGGTTTCTTCCCTCAAACCTCATGAACTCACCTCTGCTGGTTTTAAACTTGTGTAACTTCCTCACCTTTCTCTGCTTTCATAGAATTACAGAGTTAGGGCCTTGCTCTGGATTAGGCTTTGGCCTGAAGGGATGTTGTTGTTACTTTGCTCTTCCTTTATCCAGACCACTCAAACTTTCCCCATACCAGCAATAATAAATCTATTCTACTTTATCATTTGTGTATTCACCAGAGCAGCACTTTTAATTTCCTTCAAGAACTTTTTCCTTGCATTCACAACTTGGTGACCTGTTTGGCACATGAAACCTAGCTTTTGGCCTATTTCAGCATTTGACGTGTCTTCCTCACTAAGCTTAATCATGTAGCTTTCTACTTAAAGTGAGAGATGTGCAACTCTCCCTTTCACTTGAACACTGAGAGACCATTGCAGGGTTATTCACTGTACTAATTTCAATGTTGTTGTATCCCAGGCAAAAGGGAGGCCTGAGGAGAGGGGGAGAGATGGGGGAATGGCTGGTTGGTAGTACAGTCAGAACATACACAAGACTTACTGATTAAGTTTTTCATTTTATACGGGCTCAGTTTGAAGCAACCCAAAACAATTACAATAAAAATGAAAGGTCTGTGATCAGATCATCATAACAAATATGTAATGAAAAAGGTAGAAATATTGTGAGAACCACCAAAATGTGACATAGACAAAAAGTGAGTAAATGCTATTGGAAAAAATGGTGACCATAGACTTGCTTGACGTAGAGTTGCTACAAACCTTCAAAGTGTGGTAAAATGAAGCACAATAAAACAAGGTATCCTTCTACTTAACTCTCCATGTCTCAATTAGTCTTCTGTAAAACGGGGACAAACATAATACCTGTACTTGGTGGTGGTGTGAGGACTAAAGGAACTGATAATGTATTATGCACTGAAGACCGTGCCTGTAGCATCATGAGGGTTCAGGAACCTGAGCTGTTCTTACTTCGGTGGAGCCATGTAGTGAGATGAGGAAGGGTTTCGGGTTAGGTTTGAAATATTTGAGACATCCAAATGGACATGTAATGTAGGCTTTTGAATATATGAATTTGGAATCTAGAAGGGCTTTCAGTGCTCTGTGTGTGTGTGTGTGAGAGAGAGAGAGAGAAGAGAGAGACACTTGAGGATAAAAAAATACAGTTTTTAAAGCCTCGGGTATGGATGGGACCACTTAGGAGGAAAGTATAGCACAGGGCTCTGGGATACACCAACATTTAGAGCAGTGATTCCAAAACTTTCATGTCCCAGTAGTTATCTGGTGATCATGTTAATGATTATGGTGATCATGTTAATGCAGATTCTGATCCAGTAGGTTTGGGATCTGAGCAAATCTAACAAAACTCCCAAATGCTATCAATGCTGCTGGTCTTCTGGATCATACTTTGACCAGCAAGAGGTTAGAGGTTAGTAAAGTAGGAGGTCAAGAGGGATAGGAAGAGGATGATGTCATGAAAGCAAAGCTAAAACACTATTTCAAGGTCAACTGAGTCAATTCCTGTGGTGAGTGAGAAAGATGCAGATAGACATGTCTGTTGGAATGGCGACACAAATGTTACTGATGATCTTGAAGGAAATTTTCAATGGAATGGTGGGGATGAAAGCCAGAGAAAGGAAAGTAAATATAGTGAATAGAGACAATGCTTTCTAGAAGTTTTGTTGTTAAAAAGCAGAGAAATTAATGGTAGCTTGAGAAGGGCATTTGGGGGGAAAGCGTGGTATTGTGTAAGTTTGTATATTAATGGAAGTTATTCAGTAGAGAGAAAAAATAATTTAGTAGAGAGAAATTGATGGTACAGCCAGTAGAGGACATGCCTACAGGAGCAAAGCCCTTGAAAAGGGAGAAGATATTAAATCCAGAGCACAAGAGGAAACAGTATTTTCTTTACTGTAAAAATCCTAGGACATGCGGCTAAAAATAAGTTTATAGATTTTGGGGTGAAAAAGAGACTCTCGGTATTATGTACTCAATGCATTATGAAGCAAAGTCATTAGCTGAGGCATGTAGGAAGGAAAAGGGGTGGGAAGCTGAGAAGGAAAGGCAAGGAATGAAGTAAAGTACTGGGAATTTGATATTATCAGGGAAGCATCATTGTATTATAGGATTTTCTGATAGCATTGGGAGCTTGAGACTTGGTACTGTATGAACTATGCTTAAGGTTGCAGTTGTGTTCTAGTAATGTCACACGTAGGGGATTCTGGTGCAGGCATGGGAAATGTAGATCTTAGTTTTAACTAGTTGAGTAAGACAGGTGTAAGATATTTGAGAATGTCAGCAAAGGGGTGATTATCGTCCCTGGAATTTAAACTTTTTCAGCAGAGGAGTGAAGGTAGGGGATGGGTAGTGGGGAAAAATAGTGAGATCTACAGGTTGTCATTTATGATGGGAGAAGAATTATGAGAGTGGGTAGGAGTGAGAGTAAAAGGGAACTGGAAGGATTCCCACATGGGATACTAAAAGGTGGGGTGCTGCAGCTGGTATACTGACTACTACTGAAAGGGCATTGATATAACCTTGAAATTGGGTGGTCAAGGTGGGGTAGAGGGGTGAAGACCTCTGGAGGTTAGAATGTGAAAACTAGGAGGAAAAGATTTTGTGTGGGTCATGCATGAGGATGTTGCAATCCCTGAGAACAGTATCCCCTAATACTTGGGGTGAAGAAGAAGGCAATGAGCAATAAGCTATAGTCTGTTTAGGGAGGAAAGTGGTGTGAGCAAGAGGGTTTTAGATCAGCTGTTCTCAACCACAGCTGCCACTTAAAATCCTAGGAAGAACTTTATAAATTAAGGCAAGGTTCCTCCCCTCAGCATTTGATTTAAGGGATCTGGGGTGGGGCCTGTGCTTCTGAACCTTTTAAAAGTTGTCTTAGTATTTCTACTGTACAGCTAAGGTTCACAACGTCTCCTGTGAGTTTTGGTGATGGGCTTGAGGAAGGATAGCTAATACAGCTGGGTGGCATGAATTTCTGTCTCCAGACTTTGTGAAATAGAAATGAGAAAATGTTTGGAAACAGAGGGAAGCAGGGAGGAGTTTTCTCAACCTCATGACCTAGGAACTTCTAGAAGTTGGAGGCAAGTGGCTAAAGTTCTTGAAACCTGAGTTAGCACACAGTGTTAGAGAAAGAGGTTGCTATTAAAATCAGGGTCTGGGCTGGAGGCAGTGGGACAGAAGGAAGGCTCTGCTGGGAAACTGATCTGTTCATGGACTGCAGTGACTTCTAGCTGCTCACTTCTGGTGATCCCAAATATAAAGTTGCAAAACAATGACAGATTTGGGGTTGAATCACTACACAAACATCCTACATAAAAAAATGATTGTTGTGTTATAGAAGAGCACTTTGCTGGAGAATACATTTTTTCAAATTAAATGTTTTTCAAAATGGGATAATTATTAGATGGCTGATTTGGTAGACCCTGCTCTGCGTTTGACTGAGGGAATCTTCATTTTTGTCAAGCACCCTTAGTGATTCTTAGGTTTGAGAACCACTAAGGCAGTGTTTCGATCTTGGCAACAGATTTCAACCCTTAAACAGCCCTGGAATTTGAGTACACTTCAGTCTAGTTACATCAGTCTCTGGAGATGTGGAGCCTGGGTAATGGTGTTTCAACTTTCCCACATAATGTAATGCGCAACTAGGGTTTCAGATTCATCATTCTTACCCTCGGATTCTTACAAGGGAGACAGGCGAGAATTCTAATTTTTCTTCAGGGGTTTTAAATGCCGTCTGTATGTCTTTGGTCCAGACTTCTCAACAACAGACTCACATACCCACCCGTTTGCTCACCATCTGGTCTTGGATGTGTAATTATATATCTCATAGTTAACATGTCTGAAAATTAAATCTTGATTTCCATCTCTCAAATACGTACTTCTTCATCTCTGTAAAAGGCAATTCCATTCTCCCACTGGTTTGGGCCAAACTTTGGAGTCTCTCCCGTTTCACAGGTTATCATCAAATCCTGTTGGCTCTACCTCTGGAATATTTCCAGAATATACCAACTTGTAATCACCTCTGTAGTGACTACCCCAGCCCAAGCCTTCATCACCTATTGACTGCACTATTATAACAGCTTTCTTCCTGTTTTTTTTTAAAAGATTTATTTATTTGAGGGGTAGAGAGGGAGAGAGAGAGAGAGAGAGAATCTCAAGCCAAATCCCCACTGAGTGTGGAGCCTGATGTGGGGCTTGAACTCATAACCCTGATATCACCTCCTGAGATGAAACCTGGAGTCAGATGCTTAACCGACTGTGCCACCCAGGTGCCCCTAACTGGTCTTTCTGCTCCTGCTCTTCCGTGTCTATTCTGTATACAATATCCAGAGTGATCATTTCTAAGCAATTTGCTTTTATTGTAGTGAAATATATATAACATGAAATTTACTGTTTCTAAATGCACAATTCAGCAGTGATAAGTACATTCACAGTGTTACAAAACCATCACCACTATTTCTAGAACTTTTTCATCATTAGAACAAAATGATCCTTTGAGGACAAAAGCATGTCACTGCTTTGCCCCCAAACATCCAGTGAATTTCTGCTTCATTCACTAAAGGACCAACTCCTTCCTGACTCACATAACACCTTCTGCTGTCCTCTCTGACCACTCTCCTCTTATTCATTTCACTCCGGTCATTGGCTTCCTTGTTATCCCTTTAACAATAGGATCATACTCCTGCCTCGGGACCTTTGCATTTGCTTTTTCCTTTGCTGGAATGTTCTTTCTCCCAGAAACTCCTATTGTGTCTTCACTTCACTGAGACCTCTGCTCAGATTTCACCTTAGGCTTCTCTAACCCCTTCTAACCCTTTCTGAAGTAGCACCGCACCCAGGTTACTGTCTGTCCTTGTTTTGTTCGTGGCATTCGGCACCACCTAACATAGACAAACAAGTATATCTTCTCTCACTAAAATGTAAGCTCCTTGAATAGAGAGATGTCATCTCTTTTGATAAAGATAGTATCCCCTGAAACAGTGTCTAGCTCACAGTGAGCACACAATAAATATTTGGTGAATGTAGGAAAAAGCTCAGCTCATGATAACTATTTAAATGCTAGTAATCAGGGAACCTGGGTGGCTCAGTCGGTTGCTAAGCATCTGCCTTCAGTTCAGATCATGGTCCCAGGTTCCTGGGATCAAGCCCTGCATTGGGCTCTCTGCTCAGCAGGAAGTCATCTTCTGCCTCTCTCCCTGTTTGTACTTTCTCTCTCTGTCAAATAAATAAATAAAATCTTTAAAAAAAAACCCTGCAAATGTTAATAATCTTAAGTAAGTGTATCAAAAACTTAAAACACCCAGCTTTATGGAGATATAATTAACATAATATAAAATTCACCTGTGAACACTAATGTTTATGTTCAAGCTGGTATTTGGAAGCAGGTATAAGCTATTGACACAAGCAGCAGGAGGTGCCCTTGTTTCTATGATTCTACAATTCACAGGAAAGATCAGTGTTAGGATTTGGAGCCAGAAGCATGTTAAGACCTGCTTCTGTGCATGTGTGTGTGTGTGTGTGTGTGTGTGTGTGTGTGTGTGTGTTGCAAATGGTTATAAGCATCTTTATTCACAGCTTCACTAACACATTTTCTTAGTGTTTTCACTTATCAATGGGAATAAGACTTGCATGTAACTCTAAAATATATGGTGCTCTAAAACACCCATAATTTTTTCCTTTCTTTTTTAAAAAATTAATTATTTTTTCAGCGTAACAGTATTCATTGCTTTTGCACCACACCCAGTGCTCCATGCAATATGTGCCCTCCCTATTACCCACCACCTGGTTCCCCCAACCTCCCACCCCCGCCCCTTCAAAACCCTCAGGTTGTCTTTCAGAGTCCATAGTCTCTTATGGTTCGCCTCCCCTTCCAATTTCCCTCAACTTCCTTCTCCTCTCCATCTCCCAATGTCCTCCATGTCATTTGTTATGCTCCATTAATAAGTGAAAACATATGATACTTGACTCTCTCTGCTTGACTTATTTCACACACCCATAATTTTAATCAGCTTAAGTCCAAGTTATGGTGCACCTATCTAAATTGCTTTTTTTTATGCCATTGGATAAAATGTGTATGTTTCAGTGCCAGAAAGCACTGAGATAAGAGGAAGCATTTCTCTTATCATGAAAGCATCTGTTAGATATCTGTTAGATATCTACTCTAGATATCTACTCTATCTCTACCCCTCATCTTCTTTCTATTCCTCTGTGTCCCTGGGGTGGTGACAGTAACAGAGGCACAACATAATACCCAAGGAGATTTGACTGTAAGTCTATAATTATTACCAGACTCAGTTGGGGTGGGGCTGTAGCTTTCAAGGGCCTTTCTTTTACACAGTTTTCCTCACCTACACTCAGAGAAGAGGAGGTGAAGAAAGAGAGGAAAAGTAGAAAATTCCCACATTAACAAATCTCTGTTGTTTTATGAAATTAAGAAAAAAAAACTCTCCACTTCATTTTAGGACTATAGATGACAATGTACTATTGAAATCCCCCCTTTATTTGTTTAAATTTAAATTCCAGTGTAAACATACGATGTTATGTTCATCTAAGGTGCACAATATAGTGATTCAACAACTCCATTTGTTACTCATTGATCGTCAAGATAACTGTACTCTTAAATCCCTTCACTCCATCCATTCCCCCACCTACCTCCCCTCTGGTTTGTTTTCTATACACAAGAGTCTGTTTTTTGGTTTGTCTCTTTCCCCTCCTTTGTTCATTAGTTTTTTTCTTAAATTCCACATATGCATGATATTACATGGTATTTGTCTTTCTCTGACTGGCTTATTTTGCTTAACATTTTACTCTCTGGATCCATCTACATCATTGCAAATGACAAGATTTCATTTTTTTATGGCTGAATAATAATTTTCCATTGTTTATGTATACCACTTCTTTATTCATTCATTAGTCTCTGGACACTTGAGCTGCTTCCATAGTTTGGCTCTTGTAGGTCATGCTTCTATGAACATTGGGGTGCGTGTATCCCTTTGAATTAATGTTATTGTATTTTGGGGGTAGATACCCAGTGGTGCAATTGCTAGATCCTAGGGTAGTTCTATTTTTAACTTTTTGAAGAACATTCATACTGTTTTCCAGAGTGGCTGTACCAGTTTGCATTCCCACCAATAGTACAAGAGCATTCCTTTTCCTCCATATTCTCACCAACACTTGTTGTTTCTTGTGTTCTAGATTTTAGCTATTCTGGTGGGTGTGGGGTTATATCTTGTTGTGTAGAGTTTTGATTTGTATTTGCCTGATGATTAGTGATGTTGAGGATCTTTTTGTGTGTCTTTTGGCTGTGTGTCTTCTTTGGAAAAATGTCTATTCCTGTCCTCTGCTCATTTTTTATGGGAGTATTTCTTTTTTGGGTGTTGAGTTGTATCAGTTCTTTATACATTTTGGATACTAACCTTTTATTGGATATGTCATTTGTAAATATCTTCTCCCATTCAGTCGTCTGCCTTTTAGTTTTGTTGATTGTTTCCTTCACTGTGCAGAAGCTTTTTATTTTGATGTAGTCTCCATAGTTTATTTTTGTTTTTGTTTCCCTTGCCTCAGGAAACATATCTAGAAAGAAGTTGCTATGGCTGATGTCAAAGAAGTTACTGCTTTGTTCTCCTCTAGGATTTCTTTTTTTTTTTTAAAGATTTTATTTATTTATTTGATGCAGAGAGATGCAGCGAGAGAGAGAACACAGTAGAGAGAGTGGGAGAGGGGGAAGCAGGCTACCTGCTGAGCAGAGAGCCCGATTCAGGGCTTGATTGCAGGACCCTAGGATCATGTCCTGAGCCTAAGGCAGATTTAATGACTGAGCCACCCAGGTGGCTCCCTAGGATTTTGATGGTTTTATGTTTCACATTTAGTTCTTTAATCCATTTTGAGTTTTTTTGTTTGTTTGTTTGGTGTAAGGAAGCGGTCCAGTTTTATTTTGCATGTTGCTGTCCAGTTTTCCTGACACAAATACTTTAAGAAACTTTTTCCCAATGGATATTCTTTCCTCCTTTGATTTATGAAGATTAATTGAAGATTAATTGACCATATAGTTGTGTGCTCATTTTTGGATTTTCTATTCTATTTCATCGATCCATGCTTCTATTTTTTTATGCCAGTAGCACACTGTTTTGATCACTACAACTTTTTAATATAAAGTTTGGGATTGTGATGTTAACTGCTTTACTTTTCTTTTTCAAGGTTGCTTTGGCTGTTCAATCTTTGTTTTAAACTCTATCTTGTCTGATACCAGTACTACTACTTAGGCTCCCCCCCGCCCCCGCTTCTTTTCTCATGGTATATCTTTTTCCATGTCTTCACATTCAACTTGTACTTGTCTTTAGGTCTTAAGTGAGTTTCTTGTAGGCAGCATATACATTGATCTTGGTTTTTCATCCATTCCATCATTTCATGTCTTATAGTTGTAACATCCAGATGATTAACATTTAAAGTAATTATTGGTGGGTATGTATTTATTGCCATTTGATTAATGATTTTCTGGTTGTTTTATAGCTCCTCTCTTTTCCTTTCTTTTGCTCTTCTTTGTGATTCATCACTTTTAGTGTTTTGATTGTTTTGTTTTATTTTATTTATGTATCAGTTATAGGTTTTGGTTTGTGGTTACCACGAGGTTCACTTTTTCACTAAGTATTAAGCAGTCTGTATTAGATTAATGGTCAGTTAAATTATAACACATCTACAAGAACTTTATTTTTAATCTTTAACCCTTCATGTTTTATGTATAGATTGTTCTTCATTACATTTTTTTAAGTTTCATGGGTCTCCTTAACTAATTTTGTAGATATAAATCAATTTTACCACTTTTACCTCTTTTTTTGCATTTTATTTTTTTGCATTGTACTTATTTATTTATTGGAATTTATTTATTTATTTCCATTTTATTTTATTTCTTTTCAGTGTTCCAGCATTCAATGTTTATGCACCACACCCAGTGCTCCATGCAGTAGGTACTCTCCATAATACCCATCACCAGGCTCAACCAATCCCCCACCCCCCTCCCCTCTAAAACCCTCAGTTTGTTTCTCAGAGTCCAGTCTCTCATAGTTTGTCTCCCCCTCCAATTTTCCCCAACTCACTTCTCCTCTCCATCTCCCAGTGTCCTCCTTGTTATTCCTTATGCTCCACAAGTAAGTGAAATCATATGATAATTGACACTCTCTACTTGACTTATTTCACTCAGCATAACCTCCTCCAGTCCCATCCATGTTGATACAAAAGTTGGGTATTCATCCTTTCTGAAGGAGGCATAATACTCCATAATGTATATGGACCATATCTTTATCCATTCGTCCGTTGAAGGGCATCTTGGTTCTTTCCACAGTTTGGCGACTGTGGTCATTGGTGCTCTGAACATATGGGTACAGATGGCCCTTCTTTTCACTGCATCAGTATCTTTGGGGTAAGTACCCAGTAGTGCAATAGCAGGGTCATAGGGAAGCCCTTTATTTTTAATTTCTTAAGGAATCTCCACACTGTTTTCCAAAGCAGCTGCTCCAACTTGCATTCCCACCAACAGTGTAAGAGGGTTCCCCTTTCTCCACATCCTCTCCAGCACTTGTTTTTTACTGTCTTGTTGATTTTGGCCATTCTAACTGGTGCAAGGTGGTATCTCAATGAGGTTTTGATTTGAATCTCCGTGATAGCTAGTGTTGATGAATGTTTTTTTCACGTGTCTGTTAGCCATTTGTATGTCTTCATTGGAGAAGTGTTTGTTCATGTCTTCTGCCCATTTTTTTTTCTCATTTTATTTATTTTTTCAGCGTAACAGTATTCATTCTTTTTGCACAACACCCAGTGCTCCATGCAAAACGTGCCCTCCCCATTACCCACCACCTGTTCCCCCAACCTCCCACCCCTGACCCTTCAAAACCCTCAGGTTGCCCCAACCTCCCACCCCTGACCCTTCAAAACCCTCAGGTTGTTTTTCAGAGTCCATAGTCTCTTATGGTTCGCTTCCCCTCCCCAATGTCCATAGCCCGCTCCCCCTCCCCCAATCCCACCTCCCCCCAGCAACCCCCAGTTTGTTTTGTGAGATTAAGAGTCATTTATGGTTTATCTCCCTCCCAATCCCATCTTGTTTCATTTATTCTTCTCCTATCCCCTACCCCCCCCATGTTGCTTCTCCATGTCCTCATATCAGGGAGATCATATGATAGTTGTCTTTCTCCGATTGACTTATTTCACTAAGCATGATACGCTCTAGTTCCATCCACGTCGTCGCAAATGGCAAGATTTCATTTCTTTTGATGGCTGCATAGTATTCCATTGTGTATATATACCACATCTTCTTTATCCATTCATCTGTTGATGGACATCTAGGTTCTTTCCATAGTCTGGCTATTGTAGACATTGCTGCTATAAACATTCGGGTACACGTGCCCCTTTGGATCACTATGTTTGTATCTTTAGGGTAAATACCCAGTAGTGCAATTGCTGGGTCATAGGGTAGTTCTATTTTCAACATTTTGAGGAACCTCCATGCTGTTTTCCAGAGTGGTTGCACCAGCTTGCATTCCCACCAACAGTGGAGGAGGGTTCCCCTTTCTCCACATCCTCTCCAGCATCTGTCATTTCCTGACTTGTTCATTTTAGCCATTCTGACTGGTGTGAGGTGATATCTCATTGTGGTTTTGATTTGTATTTCCCTGATGGCGAGTGACGTGGAGCACTTTTTCATGTATCTGTTGGCCATCTGGATGTCTTCTTTGCAGAAATGTCTGTTCATGTCCTCTGCCCATTTCTTGATTGGATTGTTTGTTCTTTGGGTGTTGAGTTTGCTAAGTTCCTTATAGATTTTGGATACTAGCCCTTTATCTGATATGTCGTTTGCAAATATCTTCTCCCATTCTGTCAGTTGTCTTTTGGTTTTGTTAACTGTTTCCTTTGCTGTGCAAAAGCTTTTGATCTTGATGAAATCCCAACAGTTCATTTTTGCCCTTGCTTCCCTTGCCTTTGCCGTTGTTCCTAGGAAGATGTTGCTACGGCTGAGGTCGAAGAGGTTGCTGCCTGCATTCTCCTCAAGGATTTGGATGGATTCCTTTCTCACATTGAGGTCCTTCATCCATTTGGAGTCTATTTTCGTGTGTGGTGTAAGGAAGTGGTTCAATTTCATTTTTCTGCATGTGGCTGTCCAATTTTCCCAGCACCATTTATTGAAGAGGCTGTCTTTTTTCCATTGGACATTCTTTCCTGCTTTGTCGAAGATTAGTTGACCATAGAGTTGAGGGTCGATTTCTGGGCTCTCTATTCTGTTCCACTGATCTATGTGTCTGTTTTTGTGCCAGTACCATGCTGTCTTGATGATGACAGCTTTGTAATAGAGCTTGAAGTCCGGAATTGTGATGCCACCAACTTTGGCTTTGTTCTTCAATATTCCTTTGGCTATTCGAGGTCTTTTCTGGTTCCATATAAATTTGAGGATTATTTGTTCCATTTCTTTGAAAAAAATGGATGGTATTTTGATAGGGATTGCATTAAATGTGTAGATTGCTTTAGGTAGCATAGACATTTTCACAATATTTATTCTTCCAATCCAGGAGCATGGAACATTTTTCCATTTTTTTGTGTCTTCCTCAATTTCTTTCATGAGTACTTTATAATTTTCTGTGTATAGATTCTTAGTCTCTTTGGTTAGGTTTATTCCTAGGTATCTTATAGTTTTGGGTACAATTGTAAATGGGATTGACTCCTTAATTTCTCTTTCTTCAGTCTTGTTGTTGGTGTACAGAAATGCAACTGATTTCTGTGCATTGATTTTATATCCTGACACTTTACTGAATTCCTGAACAAGTTCTAGCAGTTTTGGAGTGGAATCTTTTGGGTTTTCCACATATAGTATCATATCATCTGCGAAGAGTGATAGTTTGACTTCTTCTTTACCAATTTGGATGCCTTTAATTTCTTTTTGTTGTCTGATTGCTGAGGCTAGGACTTCTAGTACTATGTTGAATAGCAGTGGTGATAATGGACATCCCTGCCGTGTTCCTGACCTTAACGGAAAAGCTTTCAGTTTTTCTCCATTGAGAATGATATTTGCGGTGGGTTTTTCATAGATGGCTTTGATAATATTGAGGTATGTGCCCTCTATCCCTACACTTTGAAGAGTTTTGATCAGGAAGGGATGCTGTACTTTGTCAAATGCTTTTTCAGCATCTATTGAGAGTATCATATGGTTCTTGTTCTTTCTTTTATTAATGTGTTGTATCACATTGATTGATTTGCGGATGTTGAACCAACCCTGCAGCCCTGGAATAAATCCCACTTGATCGTGGTGAATAATCCTTTTAATGTACTGTTGAATCCTATTGGCTAGTATTTTGGCGAGAATTTTTGCATCTGTGTTCATCAAGGATATTGGTCTGTAGTTCTCTTTTTTGGTGGGATCCTTGTCTGGTTTTGGGATCAAGGTGATGCTGGCCTCATAAAATGAGTTTGGAAGTTTTCCTTCCATTTCTATTTTTTGGAACAGTTTCAGGAGAATAGGAATGAGTTCTTCTTTAAATGTTTGGTAGAATTCCCCTGGGAAGCCATCTGGCCCTGGGCTTTTGTTTGTTTGGCGATTTTTGATGACTGTTTCAATCTCCTTACTGGTTATGGGCCTGTTCAGGTTTTCTATTTCTTCCTGGTTCAGTGGTGGTAGTTTATATGTCTCTAGGAATGCATCCATTTCTTCCAGATTGTCCAATTTGTTGGCGTAGAGTTGCTCATAGTATGTTCTTATAATTGTCTGTATTTCTTTGGTGTTAGTTGTGATCTCTCCTCTTTCATTCATGATTTTATTGATTTGGGTCCTTTCTCTTTTCTTTTTGATGAGTCTGGCCAGGGGTTTATCAATCTTATTGATTCTTTCAAAGAACCAGCTCCTAGTTTCATTGATTTGTTCTATTGTTTTTTTGGTTTCTATTTCATTGATTTCTGCTCTGATCTTTATGATTTCTCTTCTCCTGCTGGGTTTAGGGTTTCTTTCTTGTTCTTTCTCCAGCTCCTTTACGTGTAGGGTTAGGTTGTGTACTTGAGACCTTTCTTGTTTCTTGAGAAAGGCTTGTACCGCTATATATTTTCCTCTCAGGACTGCCTTTGCTGTGTCTCACAGATTTTGAACTGTTGTGTTTTCATTATCATTTGTTTCCATGAATTTTTTCAATTCTTCTTTAATTTCCTGGTTAACCCATTCATTCTTTAGAAGGATGCTGTTTAGTCTCCATGTATTTGGGTTCTTTCCAGCTTTCCTCTTGTGATTGAGTTCTAGCTTCAGAGCATTGTGGTCTGAAAATATGCAGGGAATGATCCTAATCTTTTGATACCGGTTGAGACCTGATTTGTGACCCAGGATGTGATCTATTCTGGAGAAGGTTCCATGTGCACTAGAGAAGAATGTGTATTCTGTTGCTTTGGGATGAAATGTTCTGAATATATCTGTGATGTCCATCTGGTCCAGTGTGTCATTTAAGGCCTTTATTTCCTTGTTGATCTTTTGCTTGGATGATCTGTCCATTTCAGTGAGGGGAGTGTTCAAGTCCCCTACTATTACTGTATTATTATTGATGTGTTTCTTTGATTTTGTTATTAATTGGTTGATATAGTTGGCTGCTCCCACGTTAGGGGCATAGATATTTAAAATGGTTAGATCTTCTTGTTGGACAGACCCTTTGAGTAGGATATAGTGTCCTTCCTCATCTCTTATTATAGTCTTTGGCTTAAAATCTAATTGATCTGATATAAGGATTGCCACCCCAGCCTTCTTCTGATGCCCATTAGCATGGTAAATTGTTTTCCACCCCCTCACTTTAAATCTGGAGGTGTCTGCGCGTCTAAAATGAGTTTCTTGTAGGCAACATACTGATGGGTTTTGTTTTTTTATCCATTCTGATACCCTGTGTCTTTTGATTGGGGCATTTAGCCCATTAACATTCAGGGTAACTATTGAGAGATATGAATTTAATGCCATTAGTAGCCTGTAAGGTGACTGTTACTGTATATTGTCTCTGTACCTTTCTGATCTACTACTTTTAGGCTCTCTCTTTGCTTAGAGGACCCCTTTCAATATTTCCTGGAGAGCTGGTTTGGTGTTTGCAAATTCTTTCAGTTTTTGTTTGTCCTGGAAGCTTTTTATCTCTCCTTCTATTTTCAATGATAGCCTAGCTGGATAGAGTATTCTTGGCTGCATGTTTTTCTCGTTGAGTGCTCTGAATATATCATGCCAGCTCTTTCTGGCCTGCCAGGTCTCTGTGGATAAGTCTGCCGCCAATCTAATATTTTTACCATTGTATGTTACAGACTTCTTTTCTCGGGCTACTTTCAGGATTTTCTCTTTGTCACTAAGACTTGTCAATTTTACTATTAGGTGACGGGGTGTGGACCTATTCTTGTTGACTTTGAGGGGGGTTCTCTGCATCTCCTGGATTTTGATGCTTGTTCCCTTTGCCATATTAGGGAAATTCTCTCCAATGATTCTCTCCAATAGACCTTCTGCTCCCCTCTCTGTTTCTTCTTCTGGAATCCCAATTATTCTAATGTTGTTTCGTCTTATGGTGTCACTTATCTCTCGAATTCTCCCCTCATGGTCCAGTAGCTGTTTGTCCCTCTTTTGCTCGGCTTCCTTATTCTCTGTCATTTGGTCTTCTATATCACTAATTCTTTCTTCTGCCTCATTGATCCTAGCAGTGAGAGCCTCCATTTTTTATTGCACCTCATTAATAGCTTTTTTGATTTCAACTTGGTTAGATTTTAGTTCTTTAATTTCTCCAGAAAGGGCTTTAATATCTCCAGAGAGGGTTTCTCTAATATCTTCCATGCCTTTTTCGAGCCCGGCTAGAATGTTCAGAATCGTCATTCTGAACTCTTGATCTGACATATTACCCATGTTTGTGTTGATTAGGTCCCTAGCCTTCGGTACTGTCTCTTGTTCTTTTGTTTGTGGTGATTTTTTCCGCCTTGTCATTTTGTCCAGATAAGAGGATATGAAGGAGCAAATAAACTACTAAAAGGGTGGCAAAGACCCCGGAAAAATGCGCTGTAACCAAATCAGAAGAGACCCCAAATTGTGGATGGGAGAAAGGGGATAAAAACAGCTTCTGAAAAAAAAAGAAAAAAAAAAAAGAAAGAAATTTAAAAAATAAAACAAATAAAAAAAATACAAAAAAGAAAGAAAAAATATATATATTTAGATGAACTAGTCAAAAAATGTTAAAAAAGAAAAGGGTAAAAGTTTTAAAAAATTTAGCAGAAGAAGAAAAAAGAAAAAGGAAAAAAAATTGAAAAAAGAAAAAAAAATTGAAAAAAGAAAAAAAATTGAAGTAGCCGCAAGACTAAAGAATCATGGGGAGAAAGCCATGAGTTCCGTGCTTTGCTTTCTTCTCCTCTGGAATTGCTCTGCTGTCTTAGGAATTGAATCTGCTTTCTCCTTGATAGATGAAATTCGTTCTGGCTGGATATTTTGTTGATCTTCTGGGGGAGGGGCCTGTAGTGACTCTCAAGTGTCTTTGCCCGAGGCGGGATTGCACCGCCCTTACCGGCGGCCGGACTAAGTAATCGGCTCGGGTTCGCTTTTGGGAGCTTCTGTTCCCTGAACGCTTTCCGTAGAGTTCCGGAGGACGGGAATGAAAATGGCGGCCTCCCAGTCTCCGGCCCGGAGGAGCCGAGAGCCTGGGGCCCCACTCCTCAGTGCGCCCCCAGAGGACAGCACCCAATCACTCCCGTATCCCCAGCCTCTAGCCGCGCTCGGAGCTCACCCAGCCCGCGACCAGTTCAAGGTAACCCCGAGCTGAGAGTTCAGTCCTCGGCTCTGTCTCTGCAGCCGGTTTCTCCGTTCTAATAGCTGCGAGCTCTCCAACACTCCGACACCCCCGATCCTTCTGTGACCCTGCGGGGCCTGGGGCCACGCTGACCCCGCGTGGGCTTCACCCCGGTTTAGCCCCTGGGGCAATGTCCCTCAGTGGAACAGACTTTTAAAAGTCCTGATTTTGTGCTCCGTTCCTCCGCTGCTTGCTGGGAGCCGGCCCCTCCCCCCGCGGTCTATCTTCCCGTCGTTTTAGATTCACTTCTCCGCCAGTCCTACCTTTCAGAAAGTGGTTGATTTTATGTTTCTAGAGTTGCTGTTCTTCTTCTCTTCGCTCTCCCGTTGGATTTGTAGGTGTTTGCAATGTTTAGATAAGCTATCGAGCTGATCTCCTGCTACCTGATGTAGTCTCAGGCTGCTACTTCTCCGCCATCTTGACTCCTCCCCCCTCTTCTGCCCATTTTTTGATGTGATTATCTGTTTTGTATGTGTTGAGTTTGAGGAGTTCTTTGTAGATCTTGGATATTAGCCCTTTGTCTGTAGTGTCATTTGCGAATTTCTTCTCCCATTTTGCAGGTTGCCTCATTGTTTTGTTGACTGTTTCTTTTGCTGTGCCGAAGCTTTTGATCTTATTTTTTTAAGATTTTATTTTTATTTATTTGACAGACAGAGATCACAAGTAGGCAGAGAGAGAGAGAGAGAGAGAAGTAGGCTCCCTGCTGAACAGAGAGCCTGATGTGGGCCTCGATCCCAGAAACGCTGGGATCATGACCTAAGCTGAAGGCAGAGGCTTTAACCCACTAAGCCACGAGGCACCCCGAAGCTTTTGATCTTGATGAAGTCCCAAAAGTTCGTTTTTGCTTTTGTTTCCTTTGCCTTTGGAGACATGTCTTGAAAGAATTTGCTGTGACCAATGTCAAAGAGGTTACTGCCTATGTTCTTCTCTAGGATTTTGATAGATTCCTGCCTCACATTAAGGTCTTTTATCCATTTTGAGTTTATCTTTGTGTATGGTGTAAGAGAATGATCAAGTTTCATTCTTCTATAACATAACTGTCCATTTGTCTCAGCACCATTTATTGATATTTTCCACTGTGTATTTTTTCCTGCTTTGTCAAAGATTATTTGACATAGAGTTGAAGGTCCATATCTGGGCTCTCTACTCTGTTCTGCTGTATCTGTTTTTGTGCCAGTATCATGCTGTCTTGGTGATCACAGCTTTGTAGTAAAGCTTGAAATCAGGCAATGTGTTGGCCCCAGTTTTGGTTTTCTTTTTCAACATTTCCTTAGCATTTCAGAGTCTCTTCTGGTTCTATACAAATTTTAGGATTGTTTGTTCCAGCTCTTTGAAAAATGCCAGTGGAATTTTGATCAGGATGGCATTGAAAGTATATATTGTTATAGGCAGTATAGACATTTTAACACTGTTTATTCTTCCAATCCATGAACATGGAATGCTCTTCCATCTTTTTGTGTCTTCTTCAATTTCTTTCATGAGTGTTCTGTAGTTCCTCAAGTACAGATCCTTTACCTCTTTGGTTAGGTTTATTCCCAGATGTCTTATGGTTCTTGGTGCTATAGTAAATGGAATCGATTTTCTAATTTCCCTTTCTATATTTTCATTGTTAGTGTATAAGAAAGCAACTGATTTCTGTACATTGATTTTGTATCCTGCCACATACTGAATTGCTGTATGAGTTCTAGTACGTTGGCAGTGGAGTCTTTTGTATTTTCCATATAAACTATCATGTCATCTGCGAAGAGAGAGAGTTTGACTTCTTCATTGCCAGTTTGAATACATTTTATTTCTTTCTGTTGTCTGATTGCTCTTGCTAGGACTTCTAGTACTATGTTGAACAAGAGTGGTGAGAGTAGGCATCCTTGTTGTGTTCCTGATCTCAAAGGGAAGACTGTCAGCTTTTCTCCGTTGAGGATGATATTCACTGTGCATTTTTCATAGATAGATTTTATGAAGTTGAGGAATGTTCTCTCTGTCCCTATATTTTGAATCATTTTAATCAGGAACAGGTGCTGTATCTTGTCAAATGCTTTTTTCTGCATCTATTGAGAGGACCATGTGGTTCTTCTCTCTTCTCTTATAGATTTGTTCTATCACATTGATTGATTTGTGAATGTTGAACCACCCTTACATCCCAGGGATAAATCCCACCTGATCATGGTAGATAATCTCTTTAATGTACTGTTGGATCCTATTAGCTAGGATCTTGTTGAGAATCTTGGCATCTATATTCATCAGGGATATTGGTCTGAAATTCTCCTTTTTGATAGGGTCTTTGCCTGGTTTGGGGATCAGGGTAATCCTAGATTCATAAAAAGAGTCTGGAAGTTTTCCTTGTGTTTCTATTTTTGAAACAGCTTTAGGAGAATAGGTATTATTTCTTCTTTCAATGTTTGGTAGAATTCTTCAGTGAATCCGTCAGGTCCTGGGCTCTTGTTTTTTGGGAGGTTTTTGATCACAGCTTCAGTCTCATTACTGGATATTGGTCTATTCAGGTTATCAATTTCTTCCTGATTCAGTTATGGAAGTTTATAGGTTTTCAAGAATGCATCCATTTCATCTATGTTGCTTAACTTATTGGCATATAACTATTGATAATAATTTCTGATGATTGTTCCTATTTCCTTGGTGTTAATTGTGATCTCTCCCTTTTCATTCATAATTTTATTAAGTTGGGTCCTCTCTCTTTTCTTTTGGATTAGTTTGACCAATGGTTTATCAATCATAATTATTGATTCTTTCAAAAAACCAGCTTCTAGTTTCGTTGATGTGTTCTACTGTATCTCTGGTTTCTATCTCATTGATCTCTGTTCTAATCTTGATTATTTCCCTCCTTGTATGTGGGGTTGGGTGAATTTGTTGTTGATTCTCCAGTTCTTTAAGGTGTATTCTGGATTTTTCAGTTTTTTTGAGGGAGGCTTGGATGGCTATGTACTTCTCGCATGGAACCCTCTTTGCTCTATCCCATAGGTTTTGGACCGAAGTGTCTTCCTTCTCATTGGTTTCCATGAATTGTTTAAGTTCTTCTTTGATTTCCTGGTTGATCCAAACATTCTTAAGCAAGATGATCTTTAGCTTCCACATTTTTGAATTCCTTCCAAACTTGTCCTTGTGGTTGAGTTCCAGTTTCAAAGCATTGTGGTCTGAGAATATGCAGGGAATAATCTCAATCATTTGGTACGGGTTGAGCCATTTGTGACCCAGTATGTGGTCTATTCTGGAGAAAGTTCTATGTGCACTTGAGAAGAATGAGTATTCTGTTGTTTTAGGGTGGAATGTTCTGTATATTCTATGAGGTCCATCTGGTCCAAAGTGTTACTCAGTGCTCTTGTTTCTTTATTGATTTTCTGCTTGGATGATCTGTCTATTACTGAGAGTGGTGTGTTAAGATCCCCTGCTATTAATGCATTCATACCAGTTTGGCTCTTTATCTTGATTAACACTTGTCTTATGTAGTTGGCTGTTCCCTTATTGGGGGCATAAATATTTATAATTGTTAGATCTTCTTGGTGGATAGACCCTTTAAGAATGATGTAGTGTCCTTCTTTGTATCTGACTACAGTCTTTAGTTTAAAATCTAATTTATCTGATATGAGACTCGCTACCCCAGCTTTTTTTTGAGGCCTATTGACATGAAAAACGCTTCTCCATCCCTTGACTTTCAGTATGGATGTATCCTTAAGTTCAAAATGGGTGTCTTATAGACAACATATGGATGGGTCCTGTCGTTTTATCCAATCTGGAACCCTGTGCCTTTTTATGGGAGCGTTTAGGCTGTTCACGTTGAGAGTGATTATTGAAGGATACCTTTTTATTAACATCATGTTGCTTGTGAAGTCCTGATTTCTATAGATTGTATCTGTAAATTTCTGTTCTATGACACTCTTGGGTTCTTTCATCTTTTATAGAACCCCCCTTAATATTTCTTGTAGTGCCGGCTTGGTGGTCACATACTCTTTTAAACCTTGCCGGTCTTGGAAGCTCTTTATCTCTCTATCCACTTCGAATGTCAGCCTTGCTGAGTAAAGTATTCTTAGTTGCATGTTCTTCTCATTTAGTCCCCTGAATATGTCTTGCCAGCCCTTTCTGGCTTGCCAGGTTTCTGTGAATAGGTCTGATGTTATTCTGATGGACCTTCCTCTATATATAAGGAATCTCTTCCCCCTAGCTGCTCTCAAGAGCTCATGTCTAAAATTATGATTCATCAGTTTCACAATGAGGTGTCTCAAGATCTTTTTAGATTCTGTGATTTTGGGGGGAAATCTTTCTGCCCCTAGGACACAAACACTGGTTCCTTTCCCTAGATTGGGAAAATTTTCATGGAAAATTTGTTTAACTATATCTTCTAGTCTTCTTTCTTTCTCCTCCCCCTCAGGGATCCCAGTAATCTGACATTGGAATGTTTCATGGTGTCATTTATTTCCCTAATTCTGTTTTCATAGCTTCTAAGCTGTTTGTTCCAGGCTTCCTTCTCACCCTTTTTCTCTACATTTTGTCCTCTAGATCACTAATTCTGTATTTTGCCTCAGTTACCCTAGCTGTTAGAGAATTTAAATTAGATTGGATCTCATTGATAGCATTTTTTTAATTAATTAATTTTTATTTGCTTATTTACAGCATAACAGTGTTCATTGTTTTGGCATCACACCCAGTGCTCCATGCAGTACGTGCCCTCCCTATTACCCACCACCTGGTTCCTCAACCTCCCACCCCACCCCACCCCCTCCCGCCGCCCCTTCATAACCCTCTGGTTGTTTTTCAGAGTCCATAGTCTCTCATGGTTCATCTCCCCTTCCAGTTTCCCTCAACTCCCTCTCCTCTCCATCTCCCCATGTCCTCCATGTTATTTGTTATGCTCCACAAATAAGTGAGACCATATGATACTTGACTCTCTCTGCTTGACTTATTTCGCTCAGCATAATTTCTTCCAGTCCCGTCCATGTTGCTACAAAAGTTGGGTATTCGTCCTTTCTGATGGAGGCATAATACTCCATTGTGTATATGGACCACATCTTCCTTATCCATTCATCCGTTGAAGGGCATCTTGGTTCTTTCCACAGTTTGGCGACCGTAGCCATTGCTGCAATAAACATTGGTGTACAAATGGCCCTTCTTTTCACTACATCTGTATCTTTGGGGTAAATACCCAGCAGTGCAATTGCAGGGTCATAGGGAAGCTCTATTTTTAATTTCTTCAGGAATCTCCACACTGTTCTCCAAAGTGGCTGCACTAACTTGCATTCCCACCAACAGTGTAAGAGGGTTCCCCTTTCTCCACATCCTCTCCAGCACACGTTGTTTCCTGTCTTGCTAATTTTGGCCATTTTAACTGGTGTTAGGTGGTATCTCAATGTTGTTTTAATTTGAATCTCCCTGATGGCTAGTGATGATGAACATTTTTTCATGTGTCTGATAGCCATTTGTATGTCTTCATTGGAGAAGTGTCTATTCATATCTTCTGCCCATTTTTTGATATGATTATCTGTTTTGTGTGTGTTGAGTTTGAGAAGTTCTTTGTAGATCCTGGATATCAACCTTTTGTCTGTACTGTCATTTACAAATATCTTCTCCCATTCCGTGGGTTGCCTCTTTGTTTTGTTGACTGTTTCCTTTGCTGTGCAGAAGCTTTTGATCTTGATGAAGTCCCAAAAGTTCATTTTTGCTTTTGTTTCCTTGGCCTTTGGAGACTTATCTTGAAAGAAGTTGCTGTGGCTGATATCGAAGAGGTTACTGCCTATGTTCTCCTCTAGGATTCTGATAGATTCCTGTCTCACGTTGAGGTCTTTTATCCATTTCGAGTTTATCTTTGTGAACGGTGTAAGAGAATGGTCGAGTTTCATTCTTCTACATATCGCTGTCCAGTTTTCCCAGCACCATTTATTGAAGAGACTGTCTTTTTTCCATTGAATATTTTTTCCTGTTTTGTCGAAGATTATTTGACCATAGAGTTGAGGGTCCATATCTGGGCTCTCCACTCTGTTCCACTGGTCTATGTGTCTGTTTTTATGCCAGTACCACGCTGTCTTGGTGATCACAGCTTTGTAGTAAAGCTTGAAATCGGGTAACGTGATGCCGCCAGGTTTGTTTTTGTTTTTCAACATTTCCTTAGCAATTCGGGGTCTCTTCTGACTCCATACAAATTTTAGGATTATTTGCTCCAGCTCTTTGAAAAATATTGGTGGAATTTTGATCAGAATGGCATTAAAAGTATAGATTGCTCTAGGCAGTATAGACATTTTAACAATGTTTATTCTTCCAATCCAAGAGCATGGAACAGTCTTCCATCTTTTTGTGTCTTCTTCAGTTTCTTTCATGAGTGTTCTGTAGTTCCTCGAGTACAGGTCCTTTACTTCTTTGGTTAGGTTTATGCCCAGGTATCTTATGGTTCTTGGTGCTATAGTAAATGGAATCGATTCTCTAATTTCCCTTTCTGTATTTTCATTGTTAGTGTATAAGAAAGCCACTGATTTCTGTACATTGACTTTGTATCCTGCCACGTTACTGAATTGCTGTATGAGTTCTAGTAGTTTGGGGGTGGAGTCTTTGGGGTTTTCCATATAAAGAATCATGTCATCTGCGAAGAGAGAGAGTTTGACTTCTTCCTTGCCAATTTGGATACCTTTTATTTCTCTTTGTTGTCTGATTGCCGTTGCTAGAACTTCTAATACTATGTTGAACAAGAGTGGTGAGAGTGGGCATCCTTGTCGTGTTCCTGATCTCAACGGGAAGGCTGCAAGCTTTTTCCCATTGAGGATGATATTTGCTGTGGGTCTTTCATAGATAGATTTTATGAAGTTCAGGAATGTTCCCTCTATCCCTATACTTTGAAGCGTTTTCATCAGGAACGGATGCTGGATTTTGTCAAATGCTTTTTCTGCATCAATTGAGAGGACCATGTGGTTCTTCTCTCTTCTCTTATTGATGTGTTCTATCACACTGATTGATTTGCGAATGTTGAACCAACCTTGCAACCCAGGGATGAATCCCACCTGGTCATGGTGGCTAATCTTTTGAATGTGCTGCTGGATCCTGTTTGCTAGGATCTTGTTGAGAATCTTTGCATCCATATTCATCAGTGATATTGGTCTGAAATTCTCCTTTTTGGTAGGGTCTTTGCCTGGTTTGGGGATCAGGGTAATGCTGGCTTCATAAAAAGAGTCTGGAAGTTTTCCTTCTGCTTCAATTTTTTGGAACAGCTTCAGGAGAATTGGTGTTATTTCTTCTTTGAAAGTTTGGTAGAATTCCCCAGGGAATCCGTCAGGTCCTGGGCTCTTGTTTTTTGGGAGGTTTTTGATCACTGCTTCAATCTCATTACTAGATATCGGTCTATTCAGGTTGTCAATTTCTTCCTGGTTCAATTTTGGGAGTTTGTAGCTTTCCAGGAATGCATCCATTTCATCTAGGTTGCTTAGCTTATTGGCATATAACTGTTGGTAATAATTTCTGATGATTGTTTCTATTTCCTTGGTGTTAGTTGTGATCTCTCCCTTTTCATTCATAATTTTATTAATTTGGGCTTTCTCTCTTTTCTTTTGGATTAGTGTGGCCAATGGTTTATCAATCTTATTAATTCTTTCAAAAAACCAGCTTCTAGTTTCATTGATACGTTCTACTGTATCTCTCGTTTCTACCTCATTGATCTCTGCTCTAATCTTGATTATTTCCCTTCTTGCATGTGGAGTTGGTTTGATTTGTTGTTGATTCTCCAGTTCTTTAAGGTGTAGAGACAGCTGGTGTATTCTGGATTTTTCAATGTTTTTGAGGGAGGCTTGGATGGCTATGTATTTCCCCCTTAGAACCGCCTTTGCTGTATCCCATAGGTTTTGGACCGAGGTGTCTTCATTCTCATTGGTTTCCATGAATTGTTTAAGTTCATCTTTGATCTCCTGGTTGATCCAAGCATTCTTAAGCAAGGTGGTCTTTAGCTTCCAGGTGTTTGAGTTCCTTCTGAACTTTTCCTTGTGATTGAGCTCCAGTTTCAAAGCATTGTGATCGGAGAATATGCAGGGAATAATGTCAGTCTTTTGGTATTGGTTGAGTCCTGCTTTGTGACCCAGTATGTGGTCTATTCTGGAGAAGGTTCCATGTGCACTTGAGAAGAATGAGTATTCTGTTGTTTTAGGGTGGAATGTTCTGTATATGTCTATGAGGTCCATCTGGTCCAATGTTTCATTCAATGCTCTTATTTCTTTATTAATTTTCTGCTTCGATGATCTGTCTATTTCTGAGAGAGGCGTATTAAGATCTCCTACTATTATTGTATTCATATCAATATGGCTCTTTATCTTGATTAATAGTTTTCTTATGTAATTGGGTGCTCCCATATTGGGGGCATAGATATTCACAATTGTTAGATCGTCTTGGCGGATAGTACCTTTAAGAATTATGTAGTGTCCTTCTGTATCTCTGACTACAGTCTTTAGTTTAAAATCTAATTTATCTGATATGAGAATTGCTACTCCGGCCTTCTTTTGAGGCCCATTGGCATGAAAGATGCTTCTCCATCCCTTCACTTTCAGTCTGGGTGTATCCTTAGGTTCAAAATGGGTCTCTTGTAGACAACATATGGATAGGTCCTGTCGTTTTATCCAATCTGCAACCCTGTGTCGTTTTATGGGCGCATTTAGGCCATTCACATTGAGAGTGATTATTGAGAGATAGGTTTTTATTGACATCGTGTTGCCTTTGAAGTCTTTCTGTCTATAGATTGTTTCTATATTTCTGTTCAATGATATTCTTAGGATTTTTTCTCTTTTATAGGACCCCCCTTAATATTTCCTGCAGTGTCGGCTTGGTGGTTGCATAGTCTTTTAAGCCTTGCTGGTCTTGGAAACTCTTTATCTCTCCATCCATTTTAAATGTCAGTCTTGCTGGATAGAGTATTCTTGGTTGCATGTTCTTCTCATTTAGTACTCTGAATATATTTTGCCAGCCCTTCCTGGCTTTCCAGGTCTCTGTGGAAAGGTCTGACGTTATTCTAATGGGCTTTCCTCTGTATGTAAGAAGCTTCTTTGTCCTAGCTGCTTTTAAGAGGGTCTCTCTTGAAACATAATTCCCCATTTTAACTATAAGGTGCTGTGAGGACTTTCGAGAATCTAAAATCTTGGGAGGAGATCTTTCTGCCTCTAGTACATGAACATTGTTTCCATTCGTGAGATTGGGAAAATTTTCATAGACAACTTCTTCCACTATATCTTCTAGACTTCTTTCTTTTTCTTCCCCTTCAGGGATTCCAATAATTCTGACGTTGGAACGTTTCATGGCATCGTTTATTTCCCTGATTCTGTTTTCGTGGCTTCTGAGCTGTTTGTTCCAGGCTTCCTCCTGATCCTTTCTCTCTGTTTGTCCTCCAGATCACTAATTCTATCTTCTGTCTCAGTTACCCTAGCTTTTAGAGAATTTAGATTGGACTGGAACTCATTGAGAGCATTTTGAACATCATCCCTGGTGGCTTTCAGTTCTGCCCTAACATTGTGAACATCATCCCTGGTGGCTTTCAGTTCTGCCCTAATCAATTCTGTTTGGTCATCCATGGCTTTCTCCAACCTAGCTATTGCCTGGATAATTGTTAGTCTGAATTCCTTTTCTGACATATTGTCTATGTCGATAGCCATTAGTTCTGTTGCAGAAGGCCCATCCTCTGTATTTTTCTTCTGTTGGGTATTCCTCCTCCTAGTCATTTTGGTAAGAGATGACTGAACAGATGCAGCTGGACTTATCGATTGTGGTGCAGTCAATGTGCACCCTGGAACGCTTCTGTGCAATCAGGATTCCCCACCCAAATGAGAGAAAAAAGAAAAGAAAAAGAAATAGAGAAGAAGAAAGAAAAAAAAAAGGGGAAAGAAAAAAGGAAGAAAAAAAAAAAGAGAGAGAGAGATAGGAAAAAAAGGGAAGATACAAGAGAAGGCTCAGCCCAAATGGGCCAGAAGGTAAGATTTGTGGAGTATACAAACAAAAACAGACAGACAAAAAGAGTCATAAAAGTATATGACAAGAGAAAAAAATATGTATATATAAGCAAAAAAAAGGGAAAAACCTCCTCAGAAAGAACCCCAAGTATAAGATTTATATATTGTCAGGACAGACACAAATTCACAGAAACACTGACAGAAGGAAAAATTGGGAGAATGGTTATAGATTCTCAGTGTGGGTGAGGAAGGTTATTTTGATTCTTCCTGAAGGTATCTTGATGTTTTTGTTAAGGGACTCAACTTTCCTAAGTTACAGGGGGATTAGAAACTGGTTTGCCTATAGGGGTAGCATTGATTGGGGAAAGGGGGTTACCTTGAAGTTTAACTCTATATGTATAGTAGAAAATAAAAATTAAAAAAAGAATAAACTAGACTAAACTAAGTTAATCATTGATAGCATTTTTAAGTTCTTCCCAGGCGGCTTTGGCTTCTGCCCTAATCAGTTCCATGTTGTCATTAATGGTTTTCTCCAACCTAGTCATTGCCTGGATAATTGTTACCCTGAAGTCCCTTTACGACATACTGTTTATGTCCATATCCAGTAGCTCTGATGGAGAGGGCATAGTCTCTGAATTTTTCATCTGTTGGGCATTCCTTCTCCTAGTCATTTTATTGAAAGTTGGTTGAAGTGATGTGTAGCTGAATATATCAACTGTGATCCAGGCAAGGTGCACCCTGGAACACTTCTGAGCAACTGGAAGTTACCACAAAAAAGAGAGAAAGAGAGATAGGAAAAAAAAAAAAAAAAACAGAATACCCATCCAGAACGGGTCCCAAAGATAAGATTTATAAGGTATATGAGCAAAAACAGACAAACAAAAAGACCAACAAAGGTAAATGACAAGAAAAAAAGAACCCAGCCAAAACAAAGTCCAAGGATAAGATTTATATAATACCAGAACAAAAACAAATATACAGAAACACCATCAGAAGAAAAAGATGGGAGGGTGGTTATAAATCCTCAACATGGGACAGGAACATTATTTTGATTCTTCCTGGGTGTATCTTGCTATCTTTGTTAAAGGACTCAACTTTCCAGAGATAAAAAGAGATTAAAACTGGTTTATGTATAGGGTTAGTATTGATTAGGGAAAGAGGATTACCTTGAACCTTATATCTATATGTATATTAAACAAAATAGAAAAGCAAAAGAAAAACACGGTATATGTATGAAAAAAGTTCAAGTTAAAAAGTTGTGGAATTTGTTGTATTGAACTTCTTGTTGTAATGGTAAATAGGTTTAAAAAAATTAAAAACGAGAATAGTGAGAACAAATTTAAAAATAAAAGTTGTATCTATGAACTACGCAGGTTTTAGGGCAATACTGGGAGCTTTTCCCCTGATACTGGGGTTTTACAGTTTTATGGGGGACCCTGTGGTGGTGGTCCTCTTGTTTTTTCTGCTGGCTTTCTGGGGGAGGGTGTCTGTCGCGTTGTTTTTCAGTCAGTCTTGCTTGGGTGGAGTCCTCCTGCTCCTTTCAAGGGGCTGGGCTCTGTTGACACAGGTTTTTCAGGCTTTTGCTCTCTGGAGGTTTTTGTTCTTTAGTAGCTTTTTGAGGCTTTTTGGAGGTTTAGTGGAAAGCAAACTGCACCCAGACCTCTGTCTCAGAGAGAAGCCTCAGTCTGCTCCCCTCTGGGTGGTCCAGAACACACAGACTCCCCCTCTGCGAAATCTGCTGAGCCGTCAAGCTCCCACAGGCAGTTGACATCCCCAGCCACCATCTCAAGGGTCACGCAAAGCGCCCCTGCTTGTCTCTGCAACCCCGTGCTACTAAAACCATGAGAGATACTGGTCCAGGGAGCCTGCCTCCAGTGGCTGCCTTTGCTGGGACAGTGGTAGACTAGAGATAGCATGCTGAGGTTTTCAAGCCTGGGCTGGGAGTATTCAGACTCTCTGCCGGTCCTAGCACCCACCAGCTAGCGCCGGCACAGAACACTCTCAGGTGTGGGTGGGGAGCAGGGTTCAGTCCCCAGTAGCGCACTGCGCATGCAGAGTGCAAAACGCTGTGGTTCTAGAGAGCACCGGTTGGTGCACACATCGGACTCCCTCCTGCGTGGAGGGCACCTGGCCCAGTGCTGGTGCAGGCCCCGGAAAGCCTTTGGCTCAGGGACCAGGACCTAGAGGCTTTGCCACACTCTCTCTGGCATGGGTGGTCTCCGGCGGTGGCTGTCCTGGGTCAGTGGACTTAGGCCTGGGCCCGTGCCTGCCTGATTCCACCAGTTGCCCTTTAAGATAGATAAAGATATTTTTATCTTTAAGATATTTTGCTGTTTTTGAGTGCTTTTAACCAGACTCCAAGTTAATGCTGGTCCCCAGTCACAGGGCACTCTCATATTGGGGTAGTACTTTCCAATGGGTCACTTCTGGTGGCTCCGTCCCCCTTCTGTTTATTCTCCAGTATCAGCTTTACCTCTCGACTGGCATCTTCTGCCCCCGTAGAGATCCAGAAGTGTATAATCCTCCATCTCATGCTGATTTCATGGGTGTTCAGAGTGTTCTGGTCACTTTAGGGGACTGGTTGAAACAGGGTATCTTACTTCTCTGCCATCTTGCCCCCCTTCCCCACTTCTACCTTTATACTACCTTTGTAAGTGTTTGATACTACCTTTCTTGTGTGTTTGCTTTTACTCATGAAATTTGTCCTTACACAATTTTATTTTTTCTAATTGTGGCCTTTTTTTTTTTTCCACTTCAAGAATTTGCTTTAACATTTCTTGGGTGTCCAGTTTAGTGGTGATGAACTCCTTTAAATTTGTTTGTCTGAGGAACTCTTTTTTTCTTCTTTACTTCTGAATGATAATTTTTCTGGGTAGTGTATTCTTGGGTACAGGTTTTTCCCTTTCAGCTCTTTGAAATATGCCACTTTTGGTGGTATAGCTCAATGGTAGAGCATTTGACTGCATGCCACTTTCTTCTGGCCTCTAGTTTCTGTTGAAAAATCAGCTCGTAGCCTTATGGGGCCTCCTCCCCCTGTTACTAGTTGCTTTTGCCGCTTTTAAGATTCTCTCTCTCTTTAATTTTTGATATTTGATTAGTATGCGTCACATTTTGGACTTCCTTAAGTTCATCTTGTTTCAAACTTTCAATGCTTCCTGAACTTGGATGTCTGTTTCCTTCCCCAGGTTTGGGAAAATTCAGCTATTATTTCTTCAAATATGTTTTCTACCCACCCCTCTTTCCCTTCTTCTGGGACCCCTATAATGTGAATGTTTGTTCATTTGAGGTTGTTCAGGAGATTCATTAACCTCTCCTCATTTTTTAAAGATAATTTTTCTTTTTTTAAAGATGTATTTATTTATTTATTTGACAGAGAGATCACTAGAAGGCAGAGAGGCAAGCAGAAAGAGGGGGGAAGCTCTCTGCTTAGCAGAGAGTCCGATGTGGGGCTCAATCCCAGGACTCTGAGATCATGACCTGAGCCGAAGGCAGAGGTTTAAACCACTGAGCCACCCAGGTACCCCTAACATAATTTTTTCTTTTTGCTGTTTAGCTCAGGTGCTCTCCATTACCCTTTCAAGTCATTGATTTTTCTGCATTCTCAAATCTGTTGATTCCATCTATTGTAATTTTCTTCTCAGTTATTGTATTCTTCATGTATGATTGATTTTTGTTTGTATTTTCTATCTCTTTGTTGAAGTTCTGAGTTATTTCACTCTTCTCCCTAGTTTTGTGAGCATCTCTGTAATTATTACTTTGAACTTTTATCAGTCATTATCTCCTCATTTAGTTTAGGTTTTTATTTTGAAGTTTTGTCTTGTTCTTTGATTTGAGCATATCCCTCTGTCTCATTTTGCTTGATTTCCTGTGTTTCTATGAATTTTGTGAAACAAGTACTTCTCTAAAACTATGATCTTGTACATGGTTGTTTCCTGTGTAGACTGAGATTGCATGGTGATTTTGGCTCACTGGCTGGAGTTGTGACTGGTGCCGTCTGGAGTTCCTGGAATACTCTGTGTTGGGGCTGCCCTGTTGGGATGCCCTGAGCTGAAATTGGGGCATGGTAGGCAGTCTGTGCTCTTTGCATGGATAGTGTCCTGGTGGGACAGCTGAAGATGAAATGGTTGCCCTCTGGGCTGGGGGTTGGGGGGGTGATCCCAGGCCTCTTTGCATGGAAGGAGTATTGACCAGAGCTGTCCTGGTGTATGAGTGGTAATGAAGTTCTTTTAACTTTTGTTTGTTTTTTTTTTCTCTCCTTCAGTTCTGAATGATAAACTCATCAGGTAGGTTAGTATTGACTGTAGGTTTTCTCCTTTCAACACTTTGAATATATTATGCCACTTGTTTTTGGCCTGCAAAATTTCTGTTGAAAAATCAGTGTATAGCCATATGGGGTTTCCCTTATATGTAACTAGTTTTTCTGTTTCTACTTTTATGATTCTCACTTTAACTTTTGACATTTTAGTTATTTGTGTCGTGGTGTGGATTTCCTTGGATTCATCTCGTTTGGGCATTCTGTGCTTCCTACACCTGGATTTCCCAGGTTAGGGAAGTTTTCAACTATCATTTCTTGAAATAAATTTTCTGCCCTTTTCTGCCTTCTCCTACTTGGACCCTCTAGAACAAGAGTTCATAAGCTTGATGTTGTACAATCCATAGCCTATCTTCATTTTTAAAAAGTGCTTTTTAATGAGCATATTTAACCATTGACAGTACTTTACAATAAATACTCATATCCACCACATAGCATCTACTTTTAACATTTTACTATACTTATTTTCCACAATGTAGTCATTTATCCATTCCTCTGTCCATCCTTCTTTCCATTTTAGTTTTTTGAAACATTTCAAAGTAAATTGTAAACAATAACACTTGATCCTAAATACTTCAGCATGCATATCATTAGGCCAGTATTCTGTTTGCAGTTATTTTTCTGTTGATAAATAATTTAGATACAATGTACTGAACATATTTTTTGTGTACATTCACTGTATTTTAGTAAATGCATGCATACATAACCTGTGTAACCCAAATACCTATTGAGATATAGAACATTACCATTACCACGAACGTTTCTTTTCTCTTACTAAAAGTATAGTTGACAT
The DNA here is from genome assembly GCF_922984935.1 of Meles meles. NCBI lineage: Eukaryota > Metazoa > Chordata > Mammalia > Carnivora > Mustelidae > Meles > Meles meles. The sequence continues at coordinate 14,370,108 of NC_060079.1, read as the reverse complement.
ATCATGTTTTATTAATTTCAGGTGTCTACCATAATCATTCAGCATTTCTATACATTACTCTGTGCTGAGCATGATAAGTGTAGTAACCATCTGTTACCATATAATGTTATCACAATATTACTGACTTTATTTCTTAAGTTGTGTTTTTCACCTCCAGGGCTTATTTATTTTATAAAATGCACCTCTTAATCTCCTTCACCTATTTTACCCACGTCTGCACCCACCTCTTCTCTGGCAACCCTCAGTTTATCTTTTGTACTTTTGGATGCTAGCTATTTTGACTGGTGTGAGGTGATATCTCCAATGGCTCTGATTTGCATTTCCCTGGTGATTAATAATGTTTAGTATATTTTTATTGGACTGTTGATCACCTGTATGTTTTCTTTGAAAAACTATGCATGTTCTCTGCCCATTTTCAGATGGGATTATATGTTGGGATTTTTTTTTTCTATTTTTGTTTTGTTTTGTTTTTGTATTAGTTGTGTGACTTATTTTTATGTTTTAGATGTTAACCCTTCATTGGATATATCATTTACAAATATCTTCTCCCATTCAGTTAGGTTGTTTTATCTTTTTTTTAATTAATTTCTTTTCAGTGTAACAGAATTCATTGTTTATGCACCACACCCAGTGCTCCATGCCATATGTGCCCTCCATAATACCCACCACCTGGCTCCCCCAACCTCCCATCCCCCACCCCTTCAAAACCCTCAGATTGTTTTTCAGAGTCTATAGTCTCTCATCTCCCCTTCCAATTTCCCTCAACTTTTGCTGATGGTTTCCTTCACTGTGCAAGAGCTTTTTATTTTGCTTTAGTCTCACTAGTTTATTTTTGCTTTTGTTTCCCTTGTCTGAGGAGAACTATCTAGAAAAATGTTGCTAAGACTGATGTCAGAGTGTTTACTGCCTATGTTTTCTTCTAGGAGTTTTATGGCTTCAGGTCTCAGATTTAGATCTTTAATTAATTTTGAGTAATTTTTGTCTAAGGTGGTTCAATTTCATTCTTCTACATGTAGTGGTCTAGTTTGTCCAACACCATTTGTTGAATTTTGTATATTCAACATTGTATATTCTTTTTTTTCCTCATTATATATTCTTGCCTCCTTTGTTATAGATCATTTGATCATATAAGTGTGGATTTATTTCTGGGTTCTCTGTTCTGTTTTATTGATCTGTGGGGTTTTTTGTTTGGTTGTTTGGTTGTTTGCCAGTAACATACTGTTTTTATTACTAAAACTTTGTAGTATATTTTGAAATCTGAGATTTTGATACCTATAGCTTTGTTCCTGATTACCATGATTGCTTGGGCTATTTGAGGTCTTTAATTGTTCCAGATCAATTTTAATGCTATTGGTATTTTGATATAGGAACTGCATTGGATTTGTAGAATATTTTGGGTAGTATGCATATTTTAACAATATTAATTCTTCCAGTTCATGAACATGCTTTATTTTTCCATTTCTTTGGGTCATCTTCAATTTTTTTCATCAGTGTCTTATAGTTTTTAACATATAGGTTTTTTACCTTCTTGGTTAAATTTATTCTTTTGGGTATAATTGTAAATGGGATTGTTTTCTTAATTTCTTTTAAGGCTATTTCATTATTAGTATATAGATATGTAACAGATATGTAACAGATAGTTACATACTTTGTATCCTGCAACTTTACTGAATTCACTTATTCTAATAGTTTTTGGTTGAGTCTTTAGGGTTTTCTGTGTATAGTGTCATGGCATCTACAAATAGTAATAGTTTTATTTATTCTCTACCAATTTGGATGTCTTCTATTTCTTTTTCTTATCTGGTATATCTGGAACTTCCAGTAGTCTGTTGAATAAAAGTGATGAGGATGAATATCCTTATCTTGTTCTTGATCTTAAAGGAATGTTTTTGGGTTTTCACCATTTAGTCTGTTGGTGGTGGTGGGTTTTTCATGTATGGTCTTTATTATGTTGTGGTATATTCCCTCTAAAACCAATTTTTTTTTTTTTAAAATCATGAATGGATGTTGTATTTTGTCAAATGCCTTTGCTATATCTACTGTATCTACTGAGATGATCATATGTTTTTTTTTATTCCTCTTGTTAATGTGATGTATCACACTGATTGACTTGCAAATATCAAACCATCCTTGCAAACCTGGAATAAATCCTACTTGATCATATTGAATGATCCTTTCAAAACCTTATTGAATTCAGTTTGCTTATCTATATATGTGATTTTTGCATCTATGTTCAACAGGGATATTGGCCTGTAGTATTCCTTTTGTAGTGTTTTTGTCTGGATTTAGTATTAGGGTAATCCTATCCTCATGGAATGTCTTTGGAAGTTTTCCTTTGTCTTTTATTTTTTGTAATAGTTTGAGAAGACTAAGTATTCACTTTTCTTTTTCTTTATTTTTCTTCAGTTGGCATATTTTTAAATTGATTTTTAAATTTAAATTCAATTAATATATAATGTATTATAGGTTTCAAAGGTAGAATTCAGCAATTCATCTGTCCTATACCCAGTGCTCATTACATCACATGAGGTAACTGGGTGTTGGACATTAAGGAGGGCATGGTATTCACTTTCCTTTTAAATATTTGGTAGAATTGACCTGTGAAGCCATCTGTTCCTGGACTTTTGTTTATTGGGAGTTTTTTGACTACCAATTCAATTTTGTTACTAGTAATTGGTCTTTTCAAATTTGCTATTTCTTCCTGATTCAGTTTTGGAAAGTTGTATGTTTCTAGGAATTTATCTGTTTTTATATAGGTTGATCAATCTGTTGGCATATAAGTTTTCATTACATTGTCTTCTAATTTTTATTTTTTTGTGGTTTTAATTATTATTTCTCTTCCTTAATTTCTGATTTTATTTATTTCAGTCCTCTCTCTTGTTTTCTTGATGCATCTGCCTAAGGTTTATCAATTTTGTTTGTTTTTACAAAGACCCAGGTTTTGGTTTCATTGATCTTTTCTATATTTTTCTAGTCTTTATTTCTACTGTATTCCATCCTCCTTCCCTGCCTTCCTCCCTCCCTCCCCTCCCCTCCTTCCTCTCTCTCATCCTCTCTCTCTCTCTCTTTTTTAACCAACTTGGCACTGTATTTGTTCTTCTTTTTTTGTTTCCTTTAGGTATAAGGTTAGATTTGAGACTTTTCTCATTTCTTGAGGTTGGCCTACATTGCTGCAAACTTCCCTCTTAGAACTGTTTTTGCCGTTTTCCAAAGATTTTAGACTACTGTATTTTCATTTGCCTCCATATGTTTTGTTTTCTGTTTGATTTATTCATTGATCCATTATTATTTTTTAATTAGCACATTGTTAGCCTCCAGGTTGTTGTTGTTGTTTTCTGTCCCCCCACCCCTTGTAATTCATTTCTAGTCTCATACATTGTGGTCAGAAAAGACCCTTATTATAAATTTGAAATTTCTTAAACTTAGATTTTTTCTGTGGCTTAAATGTGATCTAGCCTTAAAAATATTCCATATCCACTTGGAAAGAATGTGTAGTCCCCTGTTTGGAAGGAATGTTCTGTATATACCTTTTAGGTTCATCTGGTCTAATGTGTGATTCAAAGCCACTATTTCCTTGATTTTCTGTGTGGGTGATTTGTCCAGTAATGTAAGTATGTTATTAAAGTCTCCCTCTGTTACTATATTACTGTCAATTTCTGCCTTTATATCTTTTAATATTTGGTTTATTTATTTCAGTGCTTCTGTGGTCGGTACATAGATATTTAAAATTTTATAACATCTTATTGGCTCGATCTCTTTATCTCTGCCTAATGCTACAGTCTTGGTTTGTTTGTTTTTTTTTTAAAGATTTTATTTATTTATTTGACAGAGAGAGAGAGATCACAAGTAGGCAGAGAGGCAGGCAAAGAGAGGAAGGGAAGCAGGCTCCCTGCTGAGCAGAGAGCCCGATGCGGGACTCGATCCCAGGACCCTGAGATCATGACCTGAGCCGAAGGCAGTGGCCCAACCCACTGAGCCACCCAGGTGCCCCCAGTCTTGGTTTTTTAAACTCTATTTTGTGTGATATAAGTATTACTACATTGGCTTTTAGTTCTTGTTTCCATTTGCATGGGATATCTCTTTCCATCTCTTTACTTTCACTCTGTATGTGTCTTCATGTCTGAAGAGAATTTCTTATAGAGAGCATATAGATAGGTCTTGTTTTCTTTTATCCATTCAGTCATCCTGTGTCTTTTGATTAAAGCATTTACTCCATTTACATTTAAAGTAGCTATGGATAAGTATGTACTTATCGTCATTTTGTTAATTGTGTTCTTTTTTTTTAATAGTTATTCTTTTCCCTTTCTTGTTCACTTCCTTTGTATTTTGATGACTCTCTTTAGGGTTACACTTAAATCCTTTCTCTTTATTTTTTGTATAGGTGTGATAGGTTTTTGATTTTGTGTTACCATTGGGTTCATATATAACATTGTATGTGTCTAACAGTATATATTAAAAGTTTGTTGTTGCTAAGTTTGAATACATTCTGAAAGCACTAAATTTTTGGCCTTCCCTCCACATTTTAAGTATATGATGTCATATTTTATATTTTCTATTTTATATAGCCCTTTACTAATTTGTGTAGATATAATTGATTTTATTACTTTTGTATTTTAATCTCCATTTTATAAGTTATTAATAAGTAATTAGTAATTAATCTATCTTTAATAATTACTTGATTTTACCTGGGTGATTTTTTCTTTCATAATTTACTTACCCTGGTAATGGCCTTTTCTTTCTAGTTAAAGAATTCCCTTCAATATTACATGCAAGGCTTGTTGAGTGGTGGTGAACTCCTTTAACTTTTGTTAATCTGGGAAACTCCATCTCTCCTCAATTCTGAATGATATATTTGCCTGGTGGGGTATTCATTGTTGTAGGGTTTTTCCTTTTAGTACTTTGTATATATCATGCCACTACCTTCCTGCCTGCAAAGTATCTGGTGAAAAATGACCTTTGAGCCTTATGATGTTTCCCTTGTAGGTAATAGTTTTTTGTTTCCTCCTCTTCCAACTTTTAAGATTCTCTCTTTATCACTTTTTTGCCATTTTAATTATGTGTATTTTTGGGCCTTGTTGGGTTTATCTTTTTAGGGTCTTGCTGCTTTCTGGACCTGGATATCTGTTTCCTCCCAGATTAGGGAAGTTTTCAGCTATCTTTTCAAGTAGCTTTTCTGCTTCCTTCTCTCTTTTCTTACATCACTATAATGTGAATGTTATTACCCTTGATGATAATGCAGAGTTCCCTTAACCTATTCTCATTTTTTATTATTGATCTTCCTTTTTTGCCATTCGAGTTGGTTGCTTTCCATTACCCTGCCTTCCAGATTGCTGATTCATTCTTCTGCATCCTCTTATCTGCTGTTGATCCCCTTTCTGTAGTTTTCATTTTGGTTATTGTGTTCTCTTCTGACTGGTTCTTTTTATTTATTTTTTATTATTAACATATAATGTATTATTTGTTTCAGGGGTATAGGTCTGTGATTCATCAGTCTTACATAATACACAGCACTCACTACAACACATATCGTCCCCAGTATCTATCACCCAGCCACTCCATCCCCCCTTCCCCCTCCACTCCAGCAACTTTCAGCTTGTTTCCTGAGATTAAGAGTCTCTTACGGTTTGTCTCCCTCTCTGGTTTTGCCTTGTTTCATTTTTTTCCTCTCTTCCCCTGTGATCCTCTGCCTTGTTTCTCAAATTCCACATGTGAGATAATATGATAATTTTCTTTCTCTGATTGACTTATTTTGCTTAACATAGTACCCTCTAGTTCCATCCACATCACTGCAAATGGCAAGATTTCATTTTTCATGGCTGCATAATATTCCATTGTGTATATATACCACATCTTCTTTATCCATTCATCTGTTGATGGATGTCTGGACTTTTCCCATAGTTTGGCTATTGTGGACATTACTGCTATAAACATTAGTGTGCAGGTGCCACTTCAGATCACTACATTTGTATCTTTGTGGTAAATACCCAGTAATGCAATTCCTGGTTTGTAGGGAGGCTCTCTTTTCAACTTTTTGTGGACTCATTCTTTTTAATATTTTCAATGTCTTTGTTGAAATTCTCACTGATTCATCTGCTTTTCTCTTAAGCGAGGTGAATCTTTATGATCTTTACTCTGAACTCTTGTGGACATATTGCTTATCTCCATTTCATTTAGATCTTTTTCTGTGATGTTTGTGTTTTTCTTTCATTGGGGAGATATTCCTCTGTCTCCTCACTTTTTCTAATGCTCTTAGATAAGCAACTCTTCCTGATCTAGAATGTAGTGGTTTTGTATAGGAGAGATCCTGTGGTGTCCTATAGTGTAATACCCTTTGGTGACCAGAACTAGGCATTCCAAGACTGTCCATTCCCTGTGTAGGCTGCATGTGCCCTCCTTTTGTGGCTAAGGTGAGATTGCTATGGGCACACTGGTGGTAGGGCTGTTCTTCACTTCAGCTGATTCCAGTGACCCACTTGGGCTTCTGTGGGGCCACTGGGCAGGATTTGCTTCCTGTGCTGTTTAGAGGCCCACCTTTAGCCACCTGGATTTACTGGTGGGTGGGGCCAGCACTCAGACTGTCTGCAAGTAGCCTCTGTCACAGCTGCAAGCATACTTGCTCCCTGCACAGCCAACTAAGAGCCCCAGCTGTAGGAATTGCAGGCACACTGGTGTGTGTGGTTATTTCCCCACCTTCTCAGGGCAGGAATCACTTTGATGTGGTGCTGGTCTGGTATGACTTTGGCTGCCTACTGAGAAGGGAGGGACAGGACCTACTTTGTTGGGACAACTTCCAAGCCCAGTGGGCTGGGTGGATCAGGTTTACAGTGGTATGCTGGTGCAGGGCATGTGGTGTCGGCAAGGTAGAGAAAGTTGATTAGAACTGGCTCCCATAAGTGTTTAGCTCTTTAGTCTGGGGTAGGGCAAGAAAAATGGTGCCCATCAGCATTTTTGTTCCCAGAGATGTTTTCTGCAGATCCCTGTTTTTGGGCACCCTTTCTAAAATTAGTCAGTAAATATCCTTCATGTATACCCTAGGTGTTTTTCAAATTGCTGCTTCTGTGCTGTGTCTCAGGACAAATTATTTAATGTGATGACTTTTTTAGGGCAGAGACTCAGCCTCTTATCACTCTCGGGCTCTTTTGGAGTTAAGCCCCACTGACTTTTAAAGCTCCTGGAGTTAAACCCTCCTGACTTTCAAATCGAGGCACGGGGGACTTATCTTTCTAGTGTAGATCCCGGGATGGGAGTGACCAGTATGGGGCCTGGTCCCCTTGCTTCTCAGTGATTATGATGTCTCTCGCATTTATAGTTAATCAACTCTGGCAGTTTGGTTCTTAACCAAGTGTCTGCCTCTCCTATCCTTTTCGATGCAGTCTTCTCTCTGACTTAACTGTGGAAGGTCTGGTCTGTCAGTCTTCAGGTCACTATCTGAATTAGTTGCATAGATGTAGTTGTTGCCTTGGTGTGTCTCAGGATTCTCCTACTCTGCTATCTTCCCAACTTCCTTATCTTCTTGTTTAAAAAAATTTTTTTTTCCAGCTTGGTTGCATTCCAGTATTCTGTCTTCCAGATCACTGCTCTGTTCTTCTGTATCTTTTAATCTGCTATTGATTCTCTCCAGTCTGTTTTTCATTTTAGTCATTTTGTTCTTCAACTCTTATTTATATTTTCTATCTCTTTGTTGAAGTTCTCACTGAGTTTATCCACTCTTCTCTAGGTTTGGTGAACATCTATATGAACAGACTTTGAATTCTTTATCAGGTAGCTTATCTCTATTTTGTTTGGTTCTTTTTCTGAGGTTTTGTATTGTTCTTTCTTTTGGAGCATATTCTTCTTCTCATTTTGTTTCTTTGAATTAGGAAAACGGCTACTGCTCTCAATATTAAAGGAGTAGCCTTGTGTAGGAACATCCCCTGTGTTGATGGCATGTATCTGGCAGCTTTGGCCAGCTGGCTGGAGCTTCATCAGGTGAAGGCCAGTGTTTTGGGGCACTTTGCACTTGAGATTCTCTGGTAGGATGGCTAGAGCTTGGGTGGGTAGGGGCTGAGGCTTTACATGCAGGGGCATCCTGGTGGGATGGGTGGAGCAGAAGCCAGCATGTCCTGAGTTGCTCCATGCCCAGGCTACCTTGGTGGGATGGCTGGCTGTAGTCGGCAAAGGTCAGGGGTGTTAAGGGTGTGTGCCACCCAAAGACAGCTGTGGTGGGATGGTCAAAACTGGAGTGTGTTCTGTGGCCGCCTTGAGATGATGGCTGGAACTGCTATGGGCTAGGAGTCTGGGGCTTCTGGAGGTGGCCAACTGGCTAAAGCATTTGGGCCCTGTTTCTGCTCTTGCTGTCAGGTGGAGGGGGAGCATAAACAGTGGTGCTCGCCAGTACCCATGGCCACAGAGAGAGTTGTAACAGTCCATTGCTGGGCAGAAGCTCTAGGAGTTATGAGTTTTCTTCACTTAAAGTCTAGTTACCCTTTAAACTGTTTTGTTTTGTTGTATCTCAGGTTGGGGGAATTGAGCATGGTCCCTTTAATGCTATCTCTTTGTGCTGCATCTCGTATCAAGTGTGGGATTTCCATCGGTACCATGTATCTGTCTCTTCTGCTATTCTTTGTGTGGTCCCTCTGTTTGGCCAACTCTTGATCTCCTCCTCAGTTCTGAATTATAACCTTGTTGGGTAGAGTATCTTTTTTTTTTTTAAGCTTGTTTTTCCTCTTAGCACTTTGAATATCTCATGCCTACCACTTATGGCCTGCAAAATTTCTGCTGAGAAATAGGCTGATAGTCTTATGGTGGTTCCCTTAAATATAACTATTTTTTTCCTTCTTTTAAAATTTTCTTTTTATGTTTAATTTTATTATAATGTGCCTTCTTGTGGATCTCTTTGGACTTACCTTGTTTGGGACACTCTGTGCTTCTTGGGACTGGATGTCTGTTTTCTGTTTTAGGATGTTTTTCAGCTGTTATATCTTCTTATAAAAAGTTTTATTTTATAAAACAAGTTTTCTGCTCCTTTTTCTCTTCTCATGGGACCTTTATAATATGACTTAATTAGTATGCTTGATATTATCCCAGAGGTATATTAAAACTATCCCTATTTCCAAAAAAATCTTTCTTTTGCTGTTCAGTTTGGGTGATTTCTAGTACCAGGTCTTCTAGATTTCTAATCCATTCTTCTCTATCATCTAATTTGCTGTTTATCCCCTTAGTGTATTTTTCATTTGTTATTGTAGTCCTCAGATCTGATTAATACCTTTCTGTATTTTCTCTTTGTTGAAGTTCTGTTTATCCATTCTTCTTTTAAATTCAGTAAGCATCTTTATTTACCGTTACTTTGAACTCTATCAGGTAGATTGTTTATCCCTATTTCATTCTTTTTTTGAATGTCGTTTTTTTCCCCCCTTTCATTTGTAACATGTTGCTATGTCTCTTTATTTTGTCCAATTCTTCTATATAGTGCAATCACCTATCCACTAGACCCATGTGCTCCAGGGCTGTTCACTCTGCGGAATGCATGCCTTGCCCTACTGCAGTGGTGCCAGACTGCTGCGGGTATATTGCCGTGTAGGAGTGGTGCCTGTCTGAGCTGGCTGTGCCTCTGGCAGCAACTGATGTAGGTGTGCTAATGGGATCAGGCTGGTGCCTAGCCTGGCTGGCTGTGAGGACCTGCTGAGATGCAAGGTTGTACAGGGCTCTCAGTGGGGCATGTTCCCTGGCATTAGGAGTCTAGGGGAAGGATTCCAAAATAGAACTTGCCAGTGCTGGGTTAAGCTTGGTAGAATGAGTGAACGAAGGTGGCTGCTGCCAGTGTCTATCTCCATGGAGAGTCCCAGTTGTCTCCTCTCTGGTAGGCACTTCCAAATTTTTAAGTGGGTCTCGTTCACCTATGGTGTGTGCACTTTCAATCTGGTATTTGTACACTGGTTTCTGGGTTGGATGAGTCTGTACATGAGCCTTTTTAAGAATGGGTTGCCCTTTCCCTGCAGTTCTAATTTTCTTGGACATACTCCCTTTTGGTTTTCATAGTCATGTGTTCTGGGAACTCTTCCCTCCTGTGCAGGATGTAGGGGTTAGGGTTCCTAATAAAGATCTCAAGTATCTTGATTTTAAGGGGAAAGTTAATAACTTTGAGAACTCCCCTAACCATGGAACACTATGCTGGTAGTGTGTGTTCTTTAGCGAGACCATACTCTGCCACTTCTACCTGTCTCAGTACCTTGTCTTTTGTGCGAAGGCTCTGTTAATCCAGTTTCTAGGTCCCCTTCTGTGGGATTTATTCTGAATGTAATTATAGATTTTTGTGTACATTGGATGAGCTGAGTTCAGGATCTTCCTATGACACCATCTTGAATCCCATCTCAAGAAACTTATTACAATTGGTTAATAGCTGTACCTTTGGGAACTTAAAAATTCCTGGCTCATACTCCCCATTACAGGCTATTTCTAGAAAATTACTACTTAATATTTAGCTTTGGTATGTTAGAGAAGCAAGTTATATTTGTTAGTCTCGGTAATAAGAGTAGGAAGACAGTAACAGATTGTCATGTGTGTTTGTGTCCCTGTTTTTCATGTGGGGTGGAGCTAGATGAGCAATGGTGACAGAATTAAAACTACTTTTCCCTATAGGGTCTATTTCAAAATTTAAAGGATAACAATCTGATGATAGGTGTTGACAAGTAGAGCTCACTCTTTAGATTTCTCTCTTTGATTGATTAGAGAGAGCTAGTTGAAGGTCACAGTCTTAACTTAGTGTCCACCTCCAAAGAGGTAACAGTTCCTGCCTCACAGGGTCCCTGTGCTTGCCACTCAGCCCCAGTGACAGCCAATCGTGGAATGTATATGAGTGATGCTCCTTGGGGTTATCACTGTGGCAACCCACATGCAAACCTGTAAATGTGTGTAGAAGGCAACAATCTCTAAACCAGAAATAAAATCCATGGTCGATACGTATTTTTTTTTTTTTTTTTAGTCTAAAGGAAGTTCTGAATAGATTATCAACCAAGATTACATCACAAAAACTTTGAATGTATTTACAGAGTGAATAAGTTACACAGATCAACTTTGAATATGTTTCTGATGTGCAACTGGCTTACATGCACACAGCTAACACTTGACAGCATTAATCTGAAGGAGAAAACTTAAGAATGGCCCTTTACATATATGTTACAAATAAAATATGACATTTTTAAAGTAACAAAGTGACAACTCATAGTTTATCTTTATGATTCTACTTCTGGCTATCCAAATGGGTATTAAAATATGCATGCGTGACAGGTGAAAAGACTTGGAATTTATAATGTGAATTTCTTTAACTTTTTTTTCTACAAAATGGCAAAGTTAGTTAAAATTAACACTCATCCTTTTGTAGTATAAATATGCTCATATAAGCAACTTTCTAGTAAAAAGCAGCCGAGACCCTTACAAAAAGGTCTATCTGGACCATATTTGGTGCTAGGGTCCTAATCACAGACTCCTGCAAAGAGATTCAGGGCTTTCAGAAACAGTAGCCTAGCAACAATAGAAAGGTACTTCATAGCAGCTCCTTTTAGATACAGTAATCATATTCAAATTACAGTGTATATTAAATTGTCCATTTACAATTCCCTTTTCACATAAACAGGCTGTCAGCTTTTGACCGTCTTACAGTTTTCAGTGGCCAGCTTCATTCTGCCTGCCCCTTCCTCGGCCCACCAAAAAAAGAAAAAAAGAAAACAAAAGAAAAGGAAAAATAAAAGAATGTACAAGTTTTAGAATATAAAATATTTTAGTGAAGAAAACATTGCACTTTTGCCAATCTAAATTGTTTCTAGAAAGGAAAGGTATTGTTCAGTGTAGTCGGCTTTGGTATGCAATGGAAGTCACTTTCTTCAGTAGTGAGTTGCATCTGCTCAGTAACATAACACCTTTGTGCCACACAGCATAACGGATGGAGTCTGTCCCCAAATTTTCTATGCTACCTTGGTTCTGATAGTATTGCTACACGTTGGAAGTTCTATCATCCTGTTTAGAAAAAGTCCTACAGGTAACAAGAGGGAGAACAGTCTGACCAAGCCTTCTGAAGGCTGAAAAGACACTGAATGACATCACCCCAGCATGACAGCACCCCCAGCTTGGAACCCATGGGGGATGGGAAGCTCCTGTCAGAGACTAGTGCCAGAAACACTGGAGTCTGGAAGAAAAGTAGTGAGGACTCGGTAACTCTGGGCCCTGCGAATCATGTCCCGGATCTCCATGTTCAGCTCCATCAGCTTGGTGCAGATTTCAGTCAGGCTCTGGTTCGATCCCACCAATGCGTAAGTACCCGTTTGTCCCAGAGTTTGATGGCGGAAATAAATATTCAGTAGTGTCTGGACCTCATCATCAGAACTGCTTCCAAAGATGTCATTGGGCCACAGACTTCTGTAGTCAAAAAACAGCATAGATTAGAGGCATTATTGGTTACAAAGTTGAGAGGTTATGAGCCTCTGTAGTATAAGAGTATTTTGAGGTATAACTCACATACTACTATACAATTCAACCATCTGAAGCATACAACACAGCGGCTTTTAGTATATTCAGAGTTTTGCAAACATCACCATAACTGATTATGGAATGTTACTGGTTCTGATGAAAATATCCAAAGCTTCTAAATATCAGAACGGAATTTGATAATCATAAAACATTTCTTTGCTATAGGATTCTGGTCCCAGCGACTGTGACTATACTATCAAAATGCAAGGGGAAAAGGACATATTTAAATAATAATTTTCAAAGTATACCCCAACATAAATTGAACTGTTTCAACATTACAGGAATGATAAAAGACCAGAAGTAAGACCTAGACTTTAAACATGTAAGTTCTGGGGGCACCTGGGTGGCTCAGTGGGTTAAACATGTAAGTTCTGAAATCATAAAGCTGGCATGGTAATGAGAAAGATCTGAGAAGGATATGTATAAAATATCTAGATGTCCCATCTGTAGTGATTCAGTCCCCAACCATGACAAAGTAACTATTAGGCATGCATTTCCTTTCACTGTTTCTAAAAGAAATAGTAGAGTTACCTGCATTCCCTGATTTGCCGTAAAGCCTTGCCAAGTTCATTGTTCTTCAGACACTCCAGCATGGACTGGATGGCTGCTTCAGTGGATGTGAAGGTTGGCTCAGACCATGCACCTTCTATATAGAGAGGGTCAGCTGCAATGGCTGCAGTGGCCTCCTTCAGGTTTTTCTTTAAGTCACTCAGTTCCCTGGACATATTTAGCAGCTGTTAAAAAAATTATTTTTATTATGTTTAGTTGCAGGCTAGATTTTGCATCCCCAAGAGAGAAAATTTTCATTTCTCTGTTTCTGGCTAAGTATAAGCTAAATATATTGGTAAACTAAAATTGAACAAATAGAACTACTACCTGGTATGTGTAAGGGGTTATATTCATTGAATAACTTTCTGTATCAAGCACTGGGATACTCTCCTTAGATGAGAGGTTAATAGTTCCTTTAAAATGTTTTCTAAATAGAAGGGCATATCCAGAGTTAAAATGCGTAAGACAACAGGCTTGGGCAGATCTGGGTTCAAATGCCAATTCTACACTGTATTATGGGACCATACTCAAATAAATAGACTTCTATGTGCTTCAGTTTTCTGATCTGTGAGACTGGAGACATTACCCACCTAACAGGTAACTTTAAAGATGAGATGATGTATGTAAAATGCTTAGTACAGTTTGGCACATAAATGCTTACTAAACTTAATCATGAACATGGATCTTGTTTGAAAAATAACTTTCTCTCATTTGTATGCCAAAGGAAAGATGAACGATATAATTTAAGGAAGAGGAAAAAATCTCAAGGTAATGTTAGTATTCATGTTACAGAGGTAAGAGGTATTTTACCTCAAAATTACCGGTACCAAAAGATAAATCATAAAAAAGAACCTATGTCACTTTTTAGTGCCCCCCCAAATACCATGGAAATCAACTGTTCTGCAATTTGATCCCAAGAGCATTTTAAAAAAGTTGATGTGCCTTTAAAGATTTGTTTCCCTTTGTAAGGTAAATGGGTGATGTCTGTTTTCTTTGGAAAGTTGATTTACCCAACGTCTTCATCTTTACTCATTCCCAGCTAGTTCACAGGACCATGTATAGAACCAAAGCCCTCCAGAATGATTTGTCTTCACACAGATGACTGTTACATACAACTACCTACTCCAATGCTAGATTTAAAATGTACTGAGGTAATCCTTTTTTTTTTTTTTTTAAGATTTTATTTATTTGACAGACAGAGATCACAAGTAGGCAGAGAGGCAGGCAGAGAGAGAGAGGAAGAGAAGCGGGTCTCCGGCTGAGCAGAGAGCCCGATGTGGGGCTCGATCCCAGGACCCTGGGACCATGACCTGAGCCGAAAGCAGAGGCTTTAACCCACTGAGCCACCCAGGTGCCCCTGAGGTAATCCTTTTAAGGAAGGTATTAGAGGAGCAGCTTGGGAAGATGGCAGATAAGGAGGATCCTGATCTCACCTCCTTTCATGTATACAGAGGCTACACATATAATGCAACTCCCTCTGAAGACCACCCTAAGACTAGCAGAACAGATCTTCTACAGCTAAAGATACAAAGAAAAGCCACATTGATAAGGGTAGGAGGGGCAGAGAGCCAAACCCTGGGTTTGGTGATCCATAAGGAAGAGTGATATCACAGGTGCAGAGGTCTTTCCTGAGCAGTGAGGGGATTAATCCCCTGTCTTGGGGATCAGCATGGGGAAGATGAGCTCCTGTAACACCTGGTTTTGAAAATCAGCGAGACTCCAGAAGAGTGGGAGGACTATAGTAAACTGAGACTCTGCTTTTAAAGGGCCAGCAGACTCTATCAATCACTCTAGGATTCATTACAAAGGCAGTAGTATGAAACGCACCTTGGTTATATATGATTTATGGACTAAATTTTAAGGCAAGTTTCAGATAGGCAGGGATCTGTAGCTTTCTGTTGGAATCGGAGTGTTGGCAGCCAACTGTTTTCTTCCTCTCCTTAAGTCTGGCTGGCCTGACGCTGGTGGGAGCCAGTTCTGACAATCTCCATCTACTTTGCTAGCCCTGCTTGCCCTGTCCTGGCAGATGACCCTCCTGCCACATGGGGCAGGCTGCCCCAGCTAGGATGGGCAGGCCTTTTGCCCAGAATGTACCAGGGGCTAACCCCATCCACCAGCAGGCCTGCAGCAGCCGCAGCCAGCCTAGCTGGGGTCAGCCCTGCTCACTAATGTGCCTAAAGCTGTCGTGGCCCAGTCACAGAAGGAAGGCACATATACCCCACACAGGGGACACCCCTGGAATGCCTGGTTCTAGGGAATGCACTACAGGGCTCCACAGGACACCTTTTACATAGGCCACTACTTTCAAGACATGATACACTGAAACAGAGGTAGACAAAATGAGGGAAGAGGGGAATATGTTACAAATGAAAGTAAAAGATAAAGCCTCAGAAAAAGTACTAAACAAAACAGATAAGAGTTGAAAGTGAAGGTCATAAAGATATTCACTAGAACTGAGTAGATGAACTCATGAGAATTTCAACAAAGAGAAAATATAAACAAGAGTCAATAAGAGTCTGAGAATACAGTAAGTGAAAAGACAAATACAACGGGGGAATTCAAGGTAATTAGAGATGGAGAAGAATAGCTCAGTGATCTGAAAGACCGAGTAATAGAGAACACCCATGCTGAACAGCAAAAAAGAAAATTGAATTTTAAAAAATGAGGTTAAGTTTGAGACCTTTAGACAACATCAGTTTTACTAACATCTATAGGGGTCAGAAGGAGGACAGAGAGAGAAAGGGGCAGATAACTTATTTAAAGATGTAATAGCAGACAATTTCCCTAACCTGGAGAATGAGACATCCAGGTAGTACAGAGAGCCTCTAACAAGATGAACCCAAAGGAGGTCACATGATACTTAAAATGTCAAATGCACCAATAGGAAGGCAATTAGTTACATAAGAGGGAAGCCCCATAAGGCTATAAGCTGATTTGAGTATATCATGCCACTCCCTTTTGGCCCGCAAAGTGTTGAAAGGGAAAAAGTCAACAACCACAAATACCCTACTTAGTAGGCTTATCATTCAGAATTGAAGGAGAGCGTTTCCCAGAAAAACAAAAATTAGTTTATCACCACTAAAGCAGTCTTACAAGAAATGTTAAAGATACTTCTTTAAACAAGGAAGTGTCCATTACTAGGAGAAATTATGAAAGGAAAAAATCTACTGGTAAACATATACTAAAGATATTAGTAGATCAATCACTTAGAAAACTAGAATGATGACTAAAAAAATAGTAAAATAGATCATCTGTACACAAATTAGGTGATACACAAAATAAAGAGATCTAAAATATGTCATATACGTAAAATGGGGTAGAATTTAAAATGTACTGCTTTTAGAATGTGAAGTGACCAACTTAAAACATCTTGCTATATACATATACATAGGATGTTATATATGAACCTCATAGTAACCACAAACATATTAAAGACACAAAAATAGAAAGCCAAGACTAACACTGAAGAAGGTAGAGTTATAAAAGAAAAAGAGAGAAGAACTACAGAAATAACCAGAAAACAACAAACTTCTATCAGTACATACCTATTATTAATTGCTTTGAATGTAAATGGACTAAATGCTCCAATCAAAATATAGGATGAATGAAAGGATAAAAAAAACAAGACCCACCTGTATGCTGCCTACAGGAGACCTGGTTCAGACCTAAAGACACATACAAACTGAAAGTGAAGGAAAGGAAAAAATATTGTGTGTAAACGGAAATGGAAAAAAAAAAAACTGGGATAGACAAATTGGCAATGAAGAAGTCAAACTCTCTCACTTCGCAGATGACATGATAGTTTATATGGAAAATCCAAAAGACTCCACCCCCAAACTACTCAAACTCATACAGCAATTCAGTAACGTGGCAGGATACAAAGTCAGTGTACAGAAATCAGTGGCTTTCTTATACACTAACAATGAAAATACAGAAAGGGAAATTAGAGAATCGATTCCATTTACTATAGCACCAAGAACCATAAGATACCTGGGAATAAACCTAACCAAAAAGGTAAAGGATCTGTACTTGAGGAGCTACAGACCACTCATGAAAGAAATTGAAGAAGACACAAAAAGATGGAAGACCATTCCATGCTCTTGGATCGGAAAAATAAACATTGTTAAAATGTCTATTCTGCCTAGAGCAATCTATACTTTTAATGCCATTCCGATCAAAATTCCACTGGTATTTTTCAAAGATCTGGAGCAAATAATCCTAAAATTTGTATGGAATCAGAAGAGACCCCAAATTGCTAAGGAAATGTTGGAAAAAACAAAACAAAACAAAACAAAACTGGTGGCATCACATTACCCGATTTCAAGCTTTACTACAAAGCTGTGATCACCAAGACAGCATGGTACTGGCACAAAAACAGACACATAGACCAGTGGAACAGAGTAGAGAGCCCAGATATGGACCCTCAACGCTATGGTCAAATAATCTTTGACAAAACAGGAAAAAATATACAGTGGAAAAAAGACAGTCTTCAATAAATGGTGCTGGGAAAACTGGACAGCTATATGTAGAAGAATGAAACTCGACCATTCTCTTACAGCGTACACAAAAATAAACTTGAAATGGAGAATGTGGAGCCTGATACCGGGCTTGATCTCATGACCCTGAGATCATGACCTGAGCCAAAACCAAGAGTCAGATGCTCAGCTGACTGAACCACCCAGGTGCCCCTCTCATCATGGTTTTCATTTGTATTTCCCTGATGATAAGTGATGTTGAGCATCTTTTCACATGCATTATGTTAAGAATATTCAGTCAGAGAAAGACAAATACTGTATGATTTCATTCATGTGGAATTTAAGAAACAAAACAGGGGAAGGGAGAAAGAAAAAATAAGGAGACAAACTACAGAGAACAAACTGAGGGTTGATGGAAAGGAGATTAGTGAGGAACGGGCTAAATGGGTGATGGGCATTAAGGTGGGCACTTGTGGTGAGCACTGGGTGTTGTATGTAAGTAGTGAATCATTAAATTCTACTCCTGAAACCAATATTACACTTTATATTAACTAGAATTTTAAAAACTTGAAACAAAAAAAGTACATAAAATACACAATAAAAAAAGAACTGATTAACCTTTAGCCAGACTCATCCTGAAAAAAAGGGAGGACATTCATTGAATGAATAAAATCAGAAGTGAAAGAGATGTTACAACTGACAGCACAGAAATACAAAGGACTCTAATAGACTACTATGAAAATTATACAATTTATATGTTGTATACAAATACAACATAAAAGAAATGGATAAATTCTTAGAAACAGTCTTCAAGACGATCAGAAATAGAAAATCTGAACAGACAGATTACTAGTAATGAAATTGAATAATCCAAAAATTCCCAACATCAAACTGAGGTTTTTAGAGGGGAGAGGGTGGGGGATGGGTGAGCCTGGTGATGGGTATAAATGAGGGCAAGGATTGCATGGAGCACTGGGTCTTATACACAAACAATGAATCATGGAACACTACATCAAAAACTAATGATTATTAAATTATAAAAATTATAAAATGAAAATTTCCAACAAAAAATCCAGAACCAAATGGCTTCATTAGTGACTCCGTTCCAAACATGTGAAAAATATTTAATACCTATCCTTCTCAAAGTATTCCAAAAATTGTAGAGGAAGGAATGCTTCCAAATTTGTTGTATAAAGCCAGTATAATCCAGATATCAAAATCAGACAAGCACAGTACAGAAAAAAGATTAAAGGCCAATATTCCTGATTAATATAAATGTAAAAACTGTCAACAAAACATTTGCAAACAGAGTTCAACAATATATTAAAAGGATCATTTATCATGACCAAGGAGATTTATTTCAGGGAGGCAGGGATGGTTCAATATCTACAAATCAATGTGATAAGCCATACTAACATGAAAGAAATCTCAATAGATTAAAAAACATTTGACAAAATTCAGCATTCATTCATTTAAAAAGTCAACAAATTAGGTATAGAGGAAACAAACATTAACATAATGAAGTCACATATGACATCCCTGTAGCTAATATCATACTCAACAAGGAAAAGCTGAAAGCGTTTTCTCTAAGATCAGAACAAGCCAAGGATGGCCATTCTTGCCACTTTTATTCAACGTAGAACTAGAAGGCCTAGCACAGCAGTCAGACAAGACAAAGAAAAAGCATCCATATTGGTAAGGAAGACAATAAACTCACTATTTGCAGATGACATGATACTATACATAGAAAACTCCAAAGATTCCACCAAAAAACTATTAGAACTAATAAATGAAATTCAGTAAAGTTGCAGGATACAAACTTAATATACAGAAACCTATACATTTTTGTACACTGTACAATAGCAAACTGTCATAGAGACATTAAGAATATGTCCTGTTTACAATTCCACCAAAAAGAATAGAATACCTAGGAATAAAGGTGAGGAGGTAAAAGATCTATACTCTGATAACTATAAGACGTTGATGAAAGAAACTGAAGAGGACACAAAAAAATGGAAAGATCTACCACACTCATGAACTGGAAGAATTACTATTTAAAAATATATTATATGTTTATAAAAAAAAATTGGAAGGGGAGGCGAACCATAAGAGACTATGGACTCTGAAAAACAACCTGAGGGTTTTGAAGGGTCAGGGGTGGGAGGTTGGGGGAACAGGTGGTGGGTAATAGGGAGGGCACGTTTTGCATGGAGCACTGGGTGTTGTGCAAAAACAATGAATGCTGTTATGCTTAAAAAATAAAAATTAAAAAATGTCAGTGCTACCCAAAGCGATCTGTAGCTTCAGTATGATTCCTGTCACAATACCCCTGGCATTTTTCACAGAACTGGAATAATCCCAACATTTGTGTGGAACCACAGAAGAGCCCCAATAGCCAAAGCAATTTTGAGAGAGAACGACAGAGCTGGAGATATCCTAATCCCAGAGTTCAAACAATACTGCAGAACTAAAATGGTCATCAAAACCAGTATGGCACTAGAACAAAAGGACCCATAGAGGCTTGGAACAGAACATAAGGCCGACAAATAAACCCATACATACACAATTAATTGACAAAGCAACAAATACATAATGGAGAAAAAAAATCTTTTCACTAAATAGTGTTGGAAAAACTAGGTCACTTTCTTATGCCATGTACAAAAATGAAATGCATTAAAGATTTACATGTAAGACCTAAAAGAAAACATAGGCAGTAGACTCTTGGGCATTGGTCTTATCGATGTTTTTTTGGACAGTTCTCTTCAGATAAAAGCAAAAAAAGGCAAAAATAAACAAATGGGACTACATGAAGCCAGAAAGTTTTTTTTTTTTTTTTTTTTAACATGTTATTTCAGAGAGTGAGGGTGAGAGAGAGCATGCACAAGGTGAGTGGCAGAGGGAGAAGCAGGCTCCTTGCTCAGCAGGGAGCACGACATGGGGCTTGACCCCAGAGCCCCGGGATCATGACCTGAGCCAAAGGCAGATGCTTAACCGACTGAGCCACCCAGGCACCCCAAAACTAAAAAGTTTTTGCACAGCATAGGACACCATAAAAAAATGAAAAAGCAACCTACTAAATGGGAGAAGATATTTGTAAATGATGTATCTGATCAAGGGGAATCTCTAAAATACGTAAAGACTCATAAAATCTGATGAAAAAAATGGGCAGAGGACCTGAATAGACATTTTTCCAAAGACGTACAGATGGCCAAAACTCCAATGAAAAGATGCTCAACATAACTCAACATCAGGGAAAATGCAAATCAAAATCACAATGAAAGATCACCTCATACCAGTGAGAATGGCTAGAATCAAAAAGTTAAGGAAGACCAAGTGTTGTCAAGGATGTGGAAAAAGGAAGCCCTTATGCACTGTTCAGAAGGATGTAAATTGGTGCAGCTACTGTGAAAAACAGTGTGGAAGTTCCTCAAAAAATTAAAAAAAATAACTACCCTATGATCTAGTAATTCAGCTACTGGGTATTTTACCCAAAGGAAACAAAAACACTACTTTGAAGATATAAATGCACCCCTTTGTTTACTGCAGGATTATTTACAATAGCCAAGATATGGAAGCAACCCAAGTGTCCATTGATAGATGAATGGATAAAGATGTGGTACACACACACACACACACACACACACACACACACACACAGGATAACTACACAGCCATAAAATGAATGAGATCTTGCCTTTGTGACAACATAGACAGTCCTGGAGGGTATTATGCTAAGTGAAGTAAGTCAGATGTAAAAAGACAAATACTATATGATTCCACTTATATGTGGAATCTACAGTGGCCTCAGTCTTCCTTTATCCCTGTGTCAGCTGTGGCACTACGGGTCACCTGGTTCATCAGAGATAGAACCTGAGCCTTGCCCTCAACTTTTCCTTTTCCTTCATTCCTCACCCCAACCCCTAATCAGTTTTATAGATTTTTTGTGCTTAATCTTTCTCTCATTTTCTGTCCTCTCCCCATACCTAGCCCTTCTGTCCTGGTTTAAACCCTCATCCTTGTCTGTGCTATTTCAAAAACCTAGGGACTAGTCTCCTGTCTCCAGCCTACCTGTCATCAAATCCACCCTCCACATCCCTGCCATAAAATAACTACAATATTTATTTTAGTTAAATAAAATAAAGGCATAGTATCTTCTGTCATCTAACCCTTACTATCACTTGTGCCTGGTTCTGTCACTCCTTTTTGGTTTGCATTTCATATTGTAGCAACACTGAATTGCTTGTACTTGGGATGTCTGGGTGGCTCAGTCGGTTAAGTGTATGACCTTGGGTTCCAGTTCAGGTCACGATCTCATGGTCCTGGGATGGGGCTCTGTGCTCAGGAAGGAGTCTGCTTTTCTCCCCCCTTCCTCTCCCACTGCTCATGCTCACTCTCTAAAATAAATAAAATCTTAAAAAAAAAAGTTGCTTCCACTTCCTTTTAAAAAAAGATTATTTATTTGAGAGAGAGAGAGAGAAGCAGACTTCCCACTGAGCAGGGATCCTGACACAGGGTTGATCCCAGGACCCTGGGATTGTGGCCTGAGCTGAAGGCAGATGCTTAACTGACTGAGCCATGCAGCTGTCCCTGTAGTTGCCTTCCCTTTCTTACCAGATTATGCTCATGCTGCAGCTGCTTAATGGAACATTTCTCCCTTAACCCTCAGTTCCTCTAACTCCAGCTCGTTCTTTAAGAAACAGCTCAGGTTTGATTTCCTTCAGAAAGCTTTCCTATTTCAATCTCCTGGCCTCCAGCAGAATTAGATACTTGATCTTTGTGATTCCATAATATGCAGCGTACATTGCCATTATTTCACTTACTACGCTGCAGTAGTAGTTCTTCACTTCTAGGAAAACTTTGGTTCACTTGGAAGTAGTATGTTTACTTTGAGAAATACTAAAGCCTCCTAATGCGAAGCAGGACAGGGCAACTGAAGAGAATCAGCTGTCACATAGACATATCCTTCTAATCTGAATGTGAGGGCAAGTATGAAAAGGTCAATGTAAAGAAGAAAAACCATAACACAGGAACTTTTTCAAATAAGAATGTCCAGAACCAGAGCCAGGATCATCGCGTCAGGGAGGCACTCACTCTCAGGGCTGTCCTTAAATTTTGTGCCTAGTCACTTGCTTTACCTATTCCTGGCAACGACAATAAGACATGAGACAATGCATATTTAAGTCTTGTGTTCAAGCAAATCAGTTCTGTGGGAAGGAAATCACTTGGGCAGTTATAAAAGAGATGGGGGGAATGAACAAAAGGAAAGGAATGATTTTCACAGTAGGACTTGGGGTCGGGAGGTGTGTGGCTCACCTCTGGCATGGAGCTGACTTCGTGCACCTGGCCGATGAGCTTACAGTAGGACTGAAAAAGCAGCAGCAGCTGGAAGTGCAGCTTGTATAATCTCTGACACAGTTCCAATTGCTACAGAGAGAGAGCGTGCATGGGAAGAAACAGTTATTAAGGCTCATTCTTATATAACAAGTGAAATCTCGGTGGAGAAAAACATTTTTTTTTAATCGAGGAAACATAACTAGCTGTTATTGTTCCAGGTGAAACAGAACAACAAAATCCAGCCAATAAATATCAACGAGAAATTCACAGTACAAGAGAGAATAGCTTGGAAGATGACTAATTAGGAGGCGTAGCTATAAAGGGACTCAGTGAATCACCAGATTTTCATCATGTTTGCCAATTAAATACCTCCAAATTATAGCTGTGGTCATTTTAATTGCAGTTGTTTTAATCTGTATAAACTAAAATTGTTTTTAAAAACAAAAACAATTATTACAAGTATACTCGAAAGGCAAAACATTAAGTCATTCTAGGTGTCAAATTTATAAATTCAGCAATTTGGGACGTTACTCCGTGTGACAATTCTGGCTGCCGTGAGTGCAGACACTCATCTCAAAGTCTGTGTAAACACAACAGTCAGTCATATGATCAATGCTTCTACTCAGTGCTCAGTAAATATTTGTTGAATTACAGAGTTTAAAAAGGGCTACAAGTGCTAACAGAAAAGAGAAATTAAGGGAACATTCAAAACTTTCTATGGAAAAAAACATTAAAAAAGCATACAAAATGGTCCTTGAGCCCTATGGATACCTCTAGAATTTAAAATGTTTTCATTGTATGGCTTATATATACTTTGAGGGAAAAATTAATCTTGAATAGTTCCAGCACCAACGATCATACTACTCTTTGAGCTGTATCTGCTTGTAATGTGCTCTACACTTTTCCTGTTTCACTCTAAGAATGAGTTAGCTCCTAGGTGGTAGATGGGAATTCTGTGAAAGAAAAGAGCAGCCTTCACGAGATAGAATTTCATGGCTCAGCAGTCACCAGGGAAAGTGGGTTAAGTATGTGGCGTCAACGAAACATGTCACTGTTCAGTTTTCAAATGTTGTTAAGTAAGGATAAGTAGGGCCTTTCTTTTGCTAATGGACTATAAAGAACTCAGTTCAGAATTGAGAGCTTCTGAGGTCCGTCAAAATTTTTCCCCCAAATCAGTTTAGGGAGAGAAATTACAAGAATTTAAACTTAGGCTTTAGGAAGAATACCCTATTGATCATATTAATACAATCTTGATCCTAATTGTTAAAAGTTACCAAAGTCCATGCTAAGGCTATGCTCAATGAACTTTTCTTTCTCTTGTCCATTCCCTGGCTCCTGGGGGGGAAAAATAACAATTCTAGGTTTAGATTTAGATTGATTTGATCTCTCAATGCTGATACCAAATATAAGTTTAAAGAAATAGCTACACTCATTAGTTAGCCCAAACTAGATCTTTGGTTGTTTTAGTAAAGCATTTTGGTTTTTGATCATTTAAACCTTTCTTTATGGAAATCTTTTAAAATCTGATATAAAAGATAACTGCTAGAGACTTGCAGATAAATTTAAAAAGTATTGTTTAAAAACAACATTACCTTCATAAATTTAGGGTGAAACCTAGCTATGAAAACTCTGCCCTTTGCTACATGTTGGATAATGTGGGTTATTACTCAAAATATCCCACTGGTAGTATGAGAGTTCACAGCAACTTGAGTTTCTACTTTGGGATGAAAGCAGCCCAGAATGCTACTAATTCACTGCATGTCTCAGTCTACCAAATAAAATAAAATGAAACACAAAGGGGAAAACATGCTAAGAGCTATAATAATAACAGTAAAAATAAGATTTGTTATGGGTCCATGCCTAAAATGGACAAAGAGTATGAAAGAAAGTTAACTTACTGCAAGAGATTCCATTTGCTACACAGCAAGCATGGCACAGGAAACAAAGGAAAGGAAAGAAAGTACAGGGTCAGTGTAATGCATGCAACGGAAAGCATGGCCCTCTTCCAAGAGCAGAACCGTCAGCAGTATTAGCATTGCTTGCCCAAACTTGATAAATGGTTGCACGTCTTGTACCCATTCAACATGCACAGCGGTCCAGTTAAAAAGAAGCTTGAATGGGAAACATGTCACTGAAAAATATAATTGGTAATCGTTTAGGTTCTCTGGTTAGTTGGTTTAGGTTTTGTCGGTCTTGGACACCAAGGTCAAAACTTTTATTGCTTGAAGGTTTTAGTGTGTAACTGTGAATAACATGTGAACAGAGTAAAACTGTGAGGAGACCAACTGAGTAATCTGAAAGAATGGTAGACCTAAAGAAATTACACTTTTGCTACCTGTTAAGGCAGAGCCTTTAATCCATTTGACTTTGTATCTGCTAAACTATGAGTACCCAAGAAACATAGAATATAGTTAATAATCTGAGTGGCATTTTCCTTAGAGTCAGATTGCCTTCCTCATTAATATTTTATAGGACTGTGAGATATAGTCATCTCCAAGGAATAAACCTAGTCTATATACTCCCAAACAAGTGTGAGATATGACAAGTAATTTTCTTGCATTTCATTTGTAGTAA
The DNA here is from genome assembly GCF_922984935.1 of Meles meles. Lineage (NCBI taxonomy): Eukaryota > Metazoa > Chordata > Mammalia > Carnivora > Mustelidae > Meles > Meles meles. The sequence goes on along the minus strand of NC_060079.1, from coordinate 14,344,675 downwards.
TTTTGTTCTCAGTTTCTAAAAGTAATCTAGAACTGGTGGGTAGCTTAGAATAATATAAATTTGTAATTGAGCCGTGTTCAATTATGGCTTCCATTTTTTGGTATTGTCATATCATAACCATAGACTTGGTTTTAAGGAAAGTATGAGTATGTTGGAAAGGTGATCAGAGTCTGACAGAGTATTAAAAAAAAAAAACAATTTGGCCATTCCTAAGTATGGATCAATATATCTGGTTCTGGGTTTTCAAAATATTTAAAGACATAACTAAGTTTCTAATTCTTGACAGCAAAACCACTTATTTTAAAGCTCTTTCTAAAAAAATCTCTGGGTTATTATCAGTTTAATGTGTTATGCTTAATATAAGGTACATTACACACACACAATAAAACTATCAAATTATTTATTAGTATCTTTAAACATAGAGTCCCACCACTACTCTCATTCCCAACCCCTTCCCCTGCCCTCCGAGGGTCTCTTCTTGCCTCACCTGTTACTAATATCCAATGAACTGGGCACTCTGATGACTACTGTATTATGTTTATTGAGTAGTTTTTTGGACCTTGGCCATGAATATCTTTCAAAGCTTTGAAAGATAAATACGTTGGAGCCTGTGATGCAGATTACACAGCCTGAGGTATTTGCTATTTTTAAGAAAACTTTATGCCTAGACATTTTTATAATTAAACCTTAAGTACTGAAAAAACTGCTATCTTTCTCCTGTTTTCCGAAACAAGGCTGTAATCCAAGAAGGTCATCAAATCAGTTAAGCTGAATGTCCTCTGTTCAATAAAGGCAAAGACTTTTTTACTCCAACTTGGTGCCGAGGAATTTCATTGTCCGTGAATTCTTCCCACTCAGCTCTCAAGGCACAAAACTGTATTTCTTGGGGGATGGCCAACTTGACGCAGACCAGTTTCAGTATCCTTCTTAAACGCTCCTTTTTAGGTAGGTTGGTGCAAACTGCCTTGCTATTTATTATCTCAGAATCCTTTCCTAGGCCACAGGCTGGGGCCTCGTTTGCATTTAGAGCTCCAAACAGATAGTGAAAAATGCCTTCCTAGGGGGTGATTTTATGGAAAATGTTAAAACCTTTTATCCTTCCCGTGCTAATGTTTTCCTGTATCCAGGTTTTAAGAATAATCCCTTCATAAATTTTTGTGACCGTATTTATGCTTTGGTGACTTACGATTCTTCTGAAAATTTTATGGGAATGGCACCGTTTCATTGGGCCAGAAGGATTTTCTTCAAGCCTTGTTCCTGTACTCCTAATATAACTTGATTTATTCATTGGATTTAGATGTATGTTTTCTCAAAACTAAGAAAAAAGATCAAGAAACCAAGACGTTAAAAAATGATCATAGGCAGTGTAGCTTGAAAGCCCAGAATAATCTAATTTTTGTTCATTACAGTAGCATAGCCATCTGGGTCTCTCTGTATTCTGCTCTGAAGTGAGTTCTATGCTTACAACCATTAGCAGCCAGGTAAAAATCTGAGAAATAAATGTTCATCCTGACAGAAGATGAGCCACAGTATACAGTAATAGCTATTATTTTCATCATAGTTAATCTCTGAAATCCACTGGTTTAAATTAAATGGGATAAAATTTAGACAACCTAGCCTAAGGTTGCAGCTTCCTTACTCAAGAATACATAGATGCCTCTAATCTCCTAAGTGGGTATAATCAACGTGGGCCTGCCCGTTGCTAATATCACTCGGGGCTGGCTCACCGTGACTATGTTATTATGTGTGCTGAGTAGTTTTTTGGACCTCGGCCATGGATATCTTTCAAAGCTTTGAAAGACAAATACCTTTAAGCCTATGATACAGATTACACAGCCTGAGGTATTTACTATTTTTAAGAAAACTTTAACATCAGCAGACACTTGTTTTCAGTCAGTGCAGGGAAAAGGATTCCTTATAGAAGAGTAATTGACTCTATCTGAAGGGTGATGTTTCATGGGTTACGATTTAACTGCAGAAACTGCAACCTGTCTTGTTCGGTTTGTGTTAAGAACAGAGGTTGCCGTCTTCTCGTGCATAGATTATGCAGGGATAGTAAGTACATAACTGAGAGGGCTGGTGTCCAAAAAGACCCTAGTAATTGGAATGACGATTTGTATATAAGATGAAATGTAGCTGGGCCAAATGTAAATGATTGCCCTTGAGTCTGAAGAGTGAAATGTTCCAGAAGTGCTCAGAAATACCTGTTGAATTGGGACTGTGCCAACTAACATAACCCCAGCTTTGGCAGGCCGGACCCCACAGGACCCGGGAGGTGAGCGGTATTCACTAGTTGAAGGCCCAAGACTCTTGCTGCCATCTGGAGCACCTGGAGCGGGGGTTCTTCTCCCCGACCCACATTTCTACTAACGTCAACTACCTAGTGGTAGTCACCGTTAGATGAATTGGAGAAGGTCAGAGAAGGAAATGGAGAGGTCAGTGGAAACCCAAATTCTTTTTTTTTTTAAAGATTTTATTTATTTTGGGGCGCCTGGGTGGCTCAGTGGGTTAAGCCGCTGCCTTCGGCTCAGGTCATGATCTCAGGGTCCTGGGATCGAGTCCCGCATCGGGCTCTCTGCTCAGCAGTGAGCCCGCTTCCCTCTCTCTCTCTCTCTCTCTCTCTCTGCCTGCCTCTCTGTCTGCTTGTGATCTCTCTCTGTCAAGTAAATAAATAAAAAATCTTTAAAAAGATTTTATTTATTTTGAAAGAGAGAGAGAGCATTAGAGGAGAGAGGTCAGTGGGAGAAGCAGACTCCCTGCTGAGCAGGGAGCCCGATGTGGGACTTGATTCCGGGACTCCAGGATCATGACCTGAGCTGAAGGAAGTTGCTTAACCAACTGAGCCACCCAGGAAACCCAAATTCTTAATTAGAAGTGCTGATTTAGGTCACGAAGAGATTTGTCCCTCCTCTTGCTTGGGCTGAGAAAACATAGGAAAAGCAGGGTCTGCAAATCAGTGAAACTGTTCTTATGAGACCCAAGCAGACCACACTCCTCGTCTTACGTTCTATTCAGCGTATGCTGTGTGATATTCTAGGAGAATGGCTAATAATCACCCACAAGCCTAAATCATTGACTAATCATGCCTGTCTTTTAAAATAAGCCTTCCCTCAAAAATACTTCCTAAGTATTAGAGACACTTTTTTTTTTTTTTTCAAAGAAACTGTTTGTTTTGTCCATGCACTGAGAATTCTCCTCTAATAGACAGCCGAGTGAGCACGGGCAGCAGACAGACGCCTGCTTCTTACATACATAGAGATGTCTCTCACACAGGCAAGAGTAACACTCTCCCAAACGGGTGCTGAAGGGTGGCCCATTTTTCTTGAAACACACAGCCCTATCTGGCTTTCCACTTCCCCGCTTGGGGGTCTTAAGTACAGTGACACACTTTTCTATTTAAGAAAAACAGCAGTCCAAGCACCATGATGATTGGCACCCGGGTTTTGCCTTCAGGGTGAGGAACTCACCATGTGGCGGGGAATAGTGGACAGCGGACTAGAGGGGCAACTGGTGTTCAGCCCCAGCTTGTGGCCACCGTGTAAGAGGGCAGGCCCAGTGTTGCTGGTTCTTGTTTTCCAGAGATGGTATTCTGTTGTGAGTGCATATGTGTATGTGTGGATGATTTTAAATTTTAAATGTCAGGCCAATTAAGAAAACATCTTACGAGCTTAATAAAACAGGCCTGTGAACTGGGTTACAAGTGTACAGGCTACCAGTGTAAGCTTTCTGTATTGTTTTGATGTCTGCAACGTCATGTTAAGAATACAAGAGAAATTGGAAAGTAAATATTCAATGCCCAGCAAGGAGTTACATTCTCTTCTACGAACCATTTCATAGTGACTTCTCACTTATGTTTGGAATGACCAGAGAACAGCTTGTGGCAAAGACAAATTGGGGCTGCATAGGGCTTGAGGTGGGGAAGACTCCAGAAGCCTCTGTATACACCATCTCCATCTCTGGCAGACCGATCTCTCTAAAAGCTCAATTTACTTTGCTAAGTTTAGTAAGCCAAGTTCCAACCTTTTCCTAAAGTACGCCCTTCTCTGAAACCGAAACACTCCTGTAGTGATCACTGGCACATTTACTCCATAATCTGCATTCAGACATAGATTCTGTGAATCACAAGGTCACTTCCCATCCAATTCCACTTGCCTCCATGCTCAGAATAATTGGCAAATTCAGACTGTTCCAGAAGACAGGGAACCTGACTAAATACAAGAGTTGGAGAGAATCACTTGAAGGTAGGCTGTGCTCTGAGGTCAAACATTTGTTGGGCTTTGCCTGGGGACAGAAGCCAAATGGTAGCTCTAAATAGCAAAATAATATCTCTGCCAACTCTGGACATCAGGTGGTTGTTTCAGTGGAGTGACACCATCATCCATCCTTGAGGCCCAGCATTAGTAGTGTGTAAAGATTTCCCCACCATTTGCCCTCACAGTCCATTGTTGGCCTTGTTTGAGGGTTCTCTGCATGGAAACGCGGTCTTCCTTGTTTCTGAGCCTCCCCTGGGCCTGCCTAGCCAGACCACACATTCAGCAGTGGTTCGGGTAAAGTGGGTGGGATTAGAAAATGTATGGTTTGAACTGCACACCCCGGGGCCAAACTACTTCCAGGGTCTACTAACAAAATGGAGAATTTAACAAAGTATCCAAAGGATTTAAACAAATCACCCGGCCTTGCCTGCCTCAGTGGGAGTGCACCCTCGCCAGTAGATGGTATACAGTTTGCCTTCCAGACCAGCTTCGGCCTCAGAACTGTCACATACAAGGGACCAAAAGTATCTCTTTCGGGACATTTGTTCATTGCCTGGGTTCTCTGGTCATCAGTGTGTCCATGAGCCATGCAGGGAAATTGTAATGCACTAAGTTAATACCAGTAATGGGAAGAGAGCTGGGTTGGTTTTGCAAAAATGCTGGAAACACCAGACTCCAAATATGGCCTTCTGTTACCTCCTAACGAGCCCGCTCTCCTCCCTGCTAAGCGTTTTATACATGTCTCCAAAACCATATAGACATTTAGATGGATGCTGGAAATTTTCCTCTAGACTTTATCTATGTGAATGTTTTTACCTTTAAACTGAGTTAGATAAGTACGAACTGCGGGGGTGGGAAGAATCTGGCCTGCAAAGGTGGCCTCTCAGCCTCAACTTTCCTATCTGCAAAATTGGAAAAACCAATCCAAGGACTGTTGTAGAAGGTCAAATGCGATTTTATATGTACAGTGTTTGAAAACGATTAGTTTCTTCTTTCCATGTTATATTCTCAAGCCCTTCTTATAATGCTAACAGAATTGCCATGTATAAATACTTGAAGAAATGAAGTCTAAAGACAAGAAAAGGGACGAGAAGAACCACGATTACAAGAGAGATGCACAGAAAGAGGGTGATGAGGAGGAAATGAAGAAAAAATAACCATCAGCAAGAAGAAGATTAAGCAAAAACCACAGAAATCTCTCTTTGAGGGACGTGGAGAAGAAATGGGTGAGGGAGCAACTGAACAAAAGAAAACCATAGAAATAAACTATAAGCACAGCAGAGACACATAGTTGAAAATTAGAATGTTTTGGAAAGAGGATAATTTAACTGGAAGTCCTGAGTTTTTTGATTTAACCAGAAAGCTGTAAACTAATGAACAAATAAATAGTACATTTTGTTTTAACCCTCATTCTCAAAAATCTGCACTGTGTTATTGCATTTTCCTGATTAAGATTTGATTATTAGAGAATATAACAGAATTAGATGATTGAGGGTAAACGTTTAGACAACTATTTTTATAGTCCACTAGACAAACGATATCATGAACTGAACTAGGTTTTTGCTAATTGTAAGTCATAACTTGGTAACGTGTCTCTGGACTGGATTTATTTTAATAGAGTATAGTGGAGGGACGATTGGGCCTGGAATCAAAAGGCGTGGGTGCTACCGGCTGGCAAAAAATCTGTAACATAGCCCGTGTGTGTGTGTGTGTGTGTGTGTGTGTGTGTGTGTGTATGATGTGTAATGTATTTAACACGTTACTTCCGGGGTATGCGCATGGCACAGGTTATTCAGTGACCATCAGAGTCACAAGTCATTTGAGGCAGGACATCACAGACGCGTATGTAGGGACTGATGGAAAGGCTAGAGTCTGCTGTATTTTTTTTTTTAAAGATTTTATTTATTTATTTGACAGAGAGAGAGCACAAGTAGACAGAGAGGCAGGCAGAGAGAGAGAGGAAAGCAGGCTTGCTGCTGAGCAGAGAGCCCGATGCGGGACTCGATCCCAGGACCCTGAGATCATGACCTGAGCCGAAGGCAGCGGCCCAACCCACCGAGCCACCCAGGCGCCCAGAGTCTGCTGTATTTTGAACTGCACATTCAGCTATGCTTACTGGAGACATCTCATGTGACATCATAAAAACCCTATTTTAAAAATGAAATATAGAAAAAAAAATGAAATATAGATACGCCATTTGTTATGTACATTTGCCTGTTTCCAGACACTGTGGCCAGGACATGATTTTTGCCCTTCGCCTATCAACCATGAAGCCTTGGACCAGTCAACCTTGGTTTCCTTATCTAGAATGGGGCTCCCACTGCCTGCTCAGCCTCCCACGCCCAGGAAGATTAATGACTTCGGGGATATGAAAGTTTTCTGTAAGACACAATGTCAGATACAAATGTGTCCTCAAGAAGGGCCGTGATGTGGAAATGCAACCCACATGTTAGAACCCTATCTAAGATATTTCTCAGTCTTGTAGTTTGTTTAGTCTTATACTCCTTCACTAACACTTCCCCAGGGCCTCACCTGGGGACTCACCCACAGCGAGGATAGTTACCCTGCGGACTGCAAACTCACTCAAAACAATGACCAGATTGAATCCAACCACTGGTATTCTGTTGAAAATTTTTACCCCTCATTTTTTTGTTTTGTTTTGTTTTTTTGTTTTTACACGTTAGCAAAGCACTGTGTCTAACACAGGAAGATGGTTTCTCATCCTCTGAAGGGTGCACAATCCAAAATGCTATTTTTCGGTAGTGGTGATGTAATTGCAAGGTAGCACCCCTGCCTGATCTGGCAGCAGCCTCCTCACTTGCCTTCCCTAATCCACTGCGGGGCACTTCATTCTGTTTCCAGAGTAGAATGCAAGAGCCTGATTCTAATCCTACCCATGCATTAACACATTTCAATTGCCTGCCATTTCTGTGAAGATAAACACCAAAGCCCCACATGGTCTGGCTTCTGCCAGCTTCCCTAGACTCGTCTCAAACTTTTCTCCAAGTTGCTTTCTACACTTGCAGCCACACAGGCTCTCTTCATTTCTCGCAAATGGTCACATCCCCTTCTGGCCTCGGGACATTTGCACAGGCTCTCTACTCACTCCCCTTCACTTGGCTACCTCTGCTCTGCTCCTATTTAGGATCTCCACTGAGATGGTACTTCCATGAAGAAGGCTTCTCAGAACTGCCCCCCACATTTGATCAGGGTCCTTTGTTAACTTCTTGCATAGTTTAAGGTTCTTTCCTTAATACCACTTATTGCTATTTGCACCTATATGATTTTTTGATTAATGTCTGTGTCCCTGACAAGATTGGAAGCTCCACAAGGGTGCATGCTTGTCTGTTGTTCATTATCATATCCACCACGTGGACCACATAGGAAGCACCTAGTACATAATTGCAGAATAAATTATTTTAATCCATTCACAGTCTTCTGCCCCACTGCCCTGACAATACAGCACACATTTATAAGTCAGCTGGTCTGAGGTGTATATTAAAACAATTCTAAAGGGGAAAAAGACATCTGTCATAGAGTGATTGCTGAAAGGTCAACAAAGATTTCCTTCACTGACAAACTAAGTGATTTGGTGAAGAATGAATGAAACTTGGTTTTATATTCTAAAGGAAGAGCAGATTTATTAGGAAATGATTAGTATAGTTAAATGATGGCCAGCAAAAAGATGATTTTTATACCTCTGCTTTTCCAAAAATAAGACTCCCCTCCCCACAAACCCCATCAACACACAGTCATGCGTGGTTTGAACAACATTCAATCTTACAATAGCCAATAGGCTTCTTGTGAATGTAATGGGGTGACCCATTTGTGCACCTTCCTTTCTCATGCTCTATGCTTCTCGGGTGGATCAAAATCAACACACACCATCAGAGCACAGAAAAGATAAATTCTAACAGGTTTTCATTACCTTTTCTTCCGAGTCACCTGGCTGACAGGTAATTACTCCGTCTCTTGATCCTCCTGCAAATGTTGCCTTACAATTTGCAAGCCACTGTTGTCAGGAAGAGATGCAGACATAGGTAAAATCAGTGAGGTTCTGAGAACATTTTTATCATCAGTCCTGTCAGGGATAAATGATGAAGCATCTAATCATAGTAATATAAAATTTTTCTGGAATGCCTTTTTGAAATTATTTTTTTCTGGTTAAAGATGAACGATTTGAGATTAAAATATCTATTCATGTGGGTTTGGTGATGCTCATTTTTAAATTTTCATATTTTTAAAAGATTTTGTTTACTTATTTGAAGGGGAGAGAGAGAGAGACTGAGAGAGAGAGCATGAGCAGGGCAGATGGAAAGGGAGAAGCAGACATCTGGCTGAGCAGGGGGCCCGAGTGGGACTTGATCCCAGGACGAGATCATGACCTGAGCCAAAGGCAGCCACGTAACTGACTAAGCCACCCAGTCCCCTTGTGATACTCATTTAAATATGTAATTTCATCATTGTGATATAACATTTCTGGAGGATGGTTTCACCAGACCAATCCTATTTTATGTATAAACTTAAAAATATCATATACAGTTAGAAACCTTTCTTGTGATTGAGATTTGGAGATAATACCAACCATTCCTCACAGCCTGGCAGATTCTGGACCATGCAACTGGACTCATGGCCCACCTGCCTCTCTGTGATGTTGGGTGGCTGCTGTGGGGGCAGGTCTACTTCAATGTCAGAAAGGCTATCAAGACAGCATGGTACTGGCATAAAAACAGACACACAGACCAATGGAACAGAGTGGAGAGCCCAGATATGGACCCTCAACTCTATGGTCAAATAATCTTCGACAAAACAGGAAAAAATATACAATGGAAAAAGACAGTCTCTTCAATAAATGGTGCTGGGAAAACTGGACAGTGATATGTAGAAGAATGAAACTCGACCATCTCTTACACCATACACAAAGATAAACTCGAAATGGATGAAAGACCTCAACGTGAGACAGGAATCCATCAGAATCCTAGAGAAGAACATAGGCAGTAACCTCTTCGATATCAGCCACAGCAACTTCTTTCAAGATATGTCTCCAAAGGCAAAGGAAACAAAAGTGAAAATGAACTTTTGGGACTTCATCAAGATCATAAGCTTCTGCACAGCAAAGGAAACATCAACAAAACAAAAAGGCAACCCACGAAATGGGAGAAGATATTTGTAAATGACAGTACAGACAAAAGGTTGATATCTAGGATCTATAAAGAACTCTTCAAACTCAACACACACAAAACAGATAATCATATCAAAAAATGGGTAGAAGATATGAACAGACACTTCTGCAATGAAGACATACAAATGGCTATCAGACACATGAAAAAATGTTCATCATCACTAGCCATCAAGGAGATTCAAATTAAAACTACATTGAGATACCACCTGACACCAGTTAGAATGGCCAAAATTAGCAAGACAGGAAACAAAGTGTTGGAGAGGATGTGGAGAAAGGGAAACCCTCTTACACTGTTGGTGGGAATGCCAGTTGGTGCAGCCACTTTGGAGAACAGTGTGGAGATTCCTCAAGAAAATAAGAATAGAGCTTCCCTATGACCCTGCAATTGCACTGCTGGGTATTTACCCCAAAGATACAGATGTAGTGAAAAGAAGGGCCATCTGTACCCCAATGTTTATTGCAGCAATGGCCACAGTCACCAAACTGTGGAAAGAACCAAGATGCCCTTCAACGGATGAATGGATAAGGAAGATGTGGTCCATATACACAATGGAGTATTATGCCTCCATCAGAAAGGATGAATACCCAACTTTTGTAGCAGCATGGACGGGACTGGAAGAATTATGCTGAGCGAAATAAGTCAAGCAGAGAGAGTCAAGTATCATATGGTCTCACTTATTTGTGGAGCATAACAAAGAACATGGAGGACATGGGGAGATGGAGAGGAGAAGAGAGTTGAGGGAAACTGGAAGGGGAGATGAACCATGAGAGACTATGGACTCTGAAAAACAACCAGAGGGTTTTGAAGGGGCGGCGGGGGTGGGAGGTTGAAGAACCAGAAGGTGGGTAATAGGGAGGGCACGTACTGCATGGAGCACTGGGTGTGGTGCAAAAACAATGAACACTGTTACGCTGAAAATAAACAAATAAAAAAAAAAGAAAGGCTATTAAAATAACAGCTCAGCTACTCAGAGATTCTGCCATCCTTCAGTATTTGGGATAGTAACTAATACAGATACTAACTAATACAGATATGACAAGGAACCCCCAGGCACAAAACAATAAGCTGTGAAGAACTGAAATTCATATCTGACATCAAAAGAGTGGTTTGTTCACCAAGAAGAATGGAAGGATTATTTTTTTTTAAAGATTTTATTTATTTATTTGACAGAGAGAGATCACAAGTAGATAGAGAGGCAGGCAGAGAGAGGGAAGCAGGCTCCCTGCTGAGCAGAGAGCCCGATGCGGGACTTGATCCCAGGACCCTGAGATCATGACCTGAGCCGAAGGCAGCAGCTTAACCCACTGAGCCACCCAGGTGCCCCTGGAAGGATTATTTTTATGAACTGATGATGAAGAAGCTGGAAAGCCATGACCAATAAAGCCACAACATAGAAGACAATGGAAATTGTTACAGTAGAATGTTAGAACTCTCACCCTTGGGTAGATGATGAAGACATCAATAACAAAAACAACAAACAAAAACAAGTAACTTTATAATGAATGTTTTCTGTGTATGAAGCACTGTGATGGGCAGTTTACATAGGTTATTTCTATTTTTAAAGGCAATACTGTGTTGTGTTTGAGAGTATGGACTTTTGGATCCCATAGACCTGGGTTTCAATACCAACTTTCCACCTCCTAGCTAACGAGGACAATAATAGCAATTCCAGGGTAGTTGTGAGCATTCCATGATTTAATTTAAGTGATCTAACTCCTATCATGTTGTTGGACACATAGAAAGGACACAGGAAAGGATACATGCTATGACTATATTATTTTATCCTTACAACAATCCTGCAAATTAATTATTTTCACCATCTTACAGATGACAAATCTGCGGTGAGGAGGTTAAGTGACCTACCCACATTCACTAACCCTTAAGTAGCTGAGCTGTGATTTGAACCTATGTCCATGTGATTTCAAAATTCAGGCTTTTTCTATAGTGTCTGGCATATTATAAGAAGTGTCCCACAGATACTACACATAATTACTTGTCAGAAATCAGGGGGTCTGCATGCCTGGTTTCTGGATCACTTTTGTCTCTAACATTTACAGTCTGGATCTACAAAGGAAAGAGAGTAAAGAGCAGGAGTCAAGGCCAGGAGAGGCAGCTACTGAGGGTAGTTAAGAGGAGAGAGCTGAGATCCACCCCATCCAGTTTCAAGTGAGGCAAACGCTGGAAGGAAGTAATTAACAATTTTATTAAATCTCTGAGAAAAGTTAATGACATCGACAAGGAGACATGTCAAGCAAATACCCATGTTTCCCAGTTTCTGGGTAGAGAAATTATGGGGCTAAAAATGAAAGTTGAAAACTTCTCATTTGTAGACATCATTTTTGTTTCATCCATACTGTTGACTGGAGTTGTAGTCCCTAACCGAGGAAGAGATGAGGTCTGTCTTCTTCCAAAGATCCTGTCTTAGATTAATCACAACTCCTCCCCAGGGCTCATAGTGGTAGGGTTCATTTGATTTAATTGAATGTATATGCGCAGAAACACAAAAACTTACTGAGAGAGTGGCTTCTTTTCTGTTGTTGTAGGTATCCAGATACTCTTGCAGTTCTAAAACACTGAACTTGAGCTTGTCCAGAAGTCCACAAGACAGGAGCTAAAGACAAGAAAATCATTTGTGTTACAACAACCAGAGTGATAACTAGACGAGGCATGGCTACAGAGCTAGAAGAGAGAAGTATATTTAGAACTAATGTAAAGCGGGACCAGTGGCTCCATTTTTAGCAAGCGGTGCGATCTCTAACTTTCCTCCACAATCAGCTGCGGTGGCGACTGAACTGTGTGTGAAGACAGACCCAAGCAGACTTTTGAAGTGATTTTTTCATTAATCTGAACTTTAAATCATTTAAGATAGAATGGGTTCTCTTACTGCACTCCCTGCTGCAAGGTAGCTAACCACCAAGTTCCTGGAAAGACTAATTCTTCAGAGACTTTTGAAATCAAAGCACATTTGCGTTGGTTCTAAACTGAGTAATTACTCAGCCTATGAGATGGTTGTGTGATACGCATGGGGGCGTGAACCCTCAAAGAGATCACCCATCAGGCAGGCTTAGAGTTTTATTTAGGAAGTCATGATTTAGCAGTCAGCCAGAGGATGCTTTAACCAACCCTCATACTCATCACTTGCAGTCCAGGCCCGATGAATCCCTCCAGGGGGCGATCAGTCTCTATCTGAGACTTGGGAGGGAGCAAACGAGGACATAGTGTTTCTGGATCCCCACCTGGCTGGGTAACCTGGCATTGTGGGGCCGGCTAGGGCAGCCCTGGGAATTTGCTCACCTATTCATGGCTGTCAAAGCCAGAGTTATTGGAGAGAGGTGCAAGGACACAGGGAACACCGAGGTAGATTTTTCTCCCAATTCTCTGAAATGACTTGGACTTGGCTGGTAATGTACAATCGTTACTATGCAGACTTTGGCCTCTGGGGGTTATGTCACAACACGGCGCTGCTTGCAAACACTGACAGTATCTTTCAGACAAACCACAACACAAGCACGCTTCCTGGAAGTTCCACCCCTTAGTAATCTGGGCCAGCCATTTGCCACCAGAAACTGGGGTACTCACAGTCTCAGCGTCCACAAAGAGTGTCGGGCATTCAGAGCAGGAGGTGAGCATCTGAGAAGAGCGGACAAACTTGGACCCGATGCCCCGGAGATTGTCTCCAAGGTAACTGGCCGCGTCACAGGTTAGGAAGCAGAACCTTTTCTGAATATTCTGAAAGGCAGAATAATTACCATTTGTAAAGGGCAAGTTTTAACTTATGTACTAGAAAAACCCATTTTTTAATCTTTATAGAAATATTAAATGAGGTAGAGGTGGGGGAGACAGGGAGTAGGTTGAATGCTGGTCTTAAGTAATAAGACCCAGTGTGGACAAAATTTCTTCTTAAAGTGTCATTTCCCAGAGTGTGGATGCCTCTATAATCTTTCAAAAAAATAAATCAAATAAATCTTTTCTTTTTGATGGTCGTTAGTGCTGGTCAGCAACTTGAGTCCTCCTCACTTGTTTGTCAGATTAGTGAGAAATTACCCAGATTACGTCAATGTGTGCAAGTTAGAAAAGGTCGTGAGATGTAACGCTTTTCTGTTCCCTGAGATCACAGCTTCCTGAGAAAGAGCATCAAAATAGTGCCATTTGAGCCTCTGAAAAGTGGAAGCAAACGCTTGTGGGTCTGGAATAATATCTCCCTCTGAGAGCGCGTCTGCTCTAGGGTCTCTAAGTCCCATAATGTTGCTTACGGCGACTCACTAATCCTCACAGCTGGGGAGAAGTCAAGGTTAAGACCTGACTTGCCGAAGGTCATGCAATTAGTAAGTCACAGAGGAAGGGTGAGCCTGACTCCAGAGCTCAAATTCCTTCCACAAATCAACAAAGCTTCCCAAAGAGCTAGTTTCTCCTGTCCTGCCTGAGGACAAAACCAGAATTAGGAAGAACCTGAGTCATGGTGCTGGTGTCACTGCCAAAATGGGAACACGTTCTAGCTGTTAAGCTTCCAACACACAGTATCTTTAACAAAAAGAACACAACATTTAACAACAACAAAAAAATAATAATAAAAAAAAATTCTAGTCCTAGGCATTGGCTTTCCTCAAAGAGATGTCATACCTTCTGAGCTGTGGAATTGAATCCAGGAGAAATCCCCTCTGCCCTGTTGTGAGGAAAGTGGGTGTCCCCAAACAACAGCAGGCTGATTCTCTATGCTTCATATTAGAGCAACGCCAATCATGTTGCACATTAATGAGTTTTTATTTCATATACATGAGAATTTTGGCTTAATGCAGAGCATACATATGTCTTTATGCTCTTAAGTTAGTTTTATGTGAAGTTAGAAAAAAATGGAAGAAAAAAAAAAAAACTTGACCGAATGTTAGAGCAGCAAGGCAAGAAATACCATGTCTAGCATCATACACCTAGTTGAGTGGCAGAGCCGGGAGTAAGATTCAGATCCCCAAAGAGTTTGGGGTTCTTTCCATTTGACCTAAGGATAAGGTGAGGTCTGGGAAATCATCTGTTGGGGACCTTCAGAGCCTCTTATAAAGGCAGGTGATACTGAAGGGATATACACTCAGTTTTTTAAAAAAATTTATTTTAATATTTTATTTTATTTATTTGACAGAGAGACAGAGATCACAAGTAGGCAGAGAGGCAGGCAGAGAGAGAGAGAGGGAAGCAGGCTCCCTGCTGAGCAGAGAGCCTGATGCGGGGCTCGATCCCAGGACCCTGAGATCCTGACCCGAGCCGAAGGCAGAAGCCTAACCTCCTGAGCCACCCAGGCGCCCCGATATACACTCAGTTTTGTCCTCACTTGACTTCCATATAAACACATCATATAATTTGGAGGCACTGAGTGATACAATGGTGGCTTCCTAACCCAGGAGCAGTGGGAAGGACAAATGATGACTGAGATACTTGGAAAGATGGCCACGCTGGACCACTAGAAATCAGTTCCTCATTCTTAAAACCAAATTATTTTGGCAATTACCTTCTTTCTACTCCTCCCAAATCCAGCTAAATACAGGGAAATGTGGCCTTCAGATTCACAGGAAAATGTGAGAAAACAGCAGACAGGGTGGGAGACATGGCAACAGCTTAATAGAGTACATGTCTGAAATGTATTTCATTTCCAGGATATTTTATTAATACCTATTTTGTGACTCATATTTCTCTCAATCACATAGCATTTGATAACAGTTGAAAAAATTCTAAATGTAATATATATATATATTTTTAATTAATTTATTTATTTTTATTTGCTTATTTACAGCATAACAGTGTTCATTGTTTTGGCATCACACCCAGTGCTCCATGCAGTACGTGCCCTCCCTATTACCCACCACCTGGTTCCTCAACCTCCCACCCCACCCCACCCCCTCCCGCCACCCCTTCATAACCCTCTGGTTGTTTTTCAGAGTCTTAAAAATATATTTTTAAAAGAATTTATTTATTGGAGAGAGAGAGAGAGCACACATGTGCACGAGTTGGGGGTGGGCCAGAGGGAGAGGGAGAAGCGACTCTCCACCGAGCACGGAGCCGGATTTGGTGAGGGAGCATAATCCCAGGACCCTGAGATCCTGATGCGGGCTAAAGTCAGAGTTAACTTACTGAGCCACCCAGGTGCCCCAAGGCTAAATATAATATGAAAAACTGAAATAGGAGGTATATAATTGTATGATTATTACCACAGGTAAGCTCCATAGGGATTAACCTAATACATGAACGGAAAAAAAAAAGTCCAGACCCCAAAGTGCCCTTACACAGGGGCCCACCCCCACCTCGCAGCTCATGGGACAACCTGCCAGTCTGCTGTCACCACTTCAGATGTCCGTTTACTATTTCTGCTGAAAAACATTCCCATTCATTCGTCCTGTGTTCACTGAGCACCTACTGCGCGTTAGCAACTGTGCCAGCTCTAAGACACCATTGCTTGCCCTCTCTGGGGCAAAGAGACAATGAGTAATTCTCACAGAATGTGACAGGCATGACAGATGTAACCACAATGTGCTTGGGATCCCAGGTGACAGAGAGGGAGAAAGAAGGGAAGGCTTCATTCACTGAAGTGAGCCCCAGGGGTTTGCATGTTATTGGGAATATTGAGGACCAAGAGGACAGGGCCATTCTAGGTAGAGGGAAAAATACTGATCAGGATGAGAAAATTGAGCACAGATAGGCTAGTGACTGTAGGAAGAAAAAAATACCAGAACAGCCAAACTTAAATTATTAACGATTAACCATTACTTTAAATAGACTTCAGAACAATATTAAAAATAAATTACTTTATTCCTAAATCTTTAACAAATAAATTTGCCTCAAATGATAATTCTCTCATGGTTTAACATTTCAATCTGGCTCAATGTTAGAGTGTTTTAGGAGTTCTTATCTCTCGACAAACAATTGTTTTCTCTCTCAAGCCCCTCCAGTTAATCTCAATTAATCTCAGACACAACTTTAGTTTGTCCCATCAACTTTCTAAAAGATTTCCCAGAAAGTAAACTGAAAACTTGAGAGAGAGCACAATAACACTCAACATGAGAAACCATAGCTTTTAGTACCATTGGTATATAATCCTCCAAAAAAATGGGTCATAAGAAGGGCCACCAAGCTCAAAAACAGACTTTCTTTTATAGAAACTAAGTCGTGGATTCCTGAGTTGGAAACTTTTTTAAGCAGATGATCCCACTTTTAATAGAATTTCTGATTTTCCTGCGTTTCCCTTCTGCCATGGCTGTTCTTGAAGGTAATCGATGAGTGGGCCCACCCCTCAGGCCAACCAAGTTACGGTCCACCTCTCGTATATACTCAACTCAACCCATAAAACCATGTAAGGGGGTTCTGCTCTTGTCTGTCCATTCATTTCCCCATCACTCATGTCTACCGGAGGCTGCAACTACATTGTCCCTTCCCATGTTTCCCGTATATTATTAGTGGCAATTCTGTTTTGTGAGTTATCAAATACAAGTTTTGAAAAAATGCTGAAAGAAAGGCACCTTTATTATAGGAAAACAGGAACTTGAAAGAAAGTAAAAAGAAGGAGGGGGGAAAAAAAGACACTCATAATCTCATCACTGTGAGTAAACTACAGTGAATTGTTAGTATATAATCTTCACTAGTTTCTGAATATTAAAAAAAAGGAATACTGTACACACTGGCTTTTTAAAACAAGTTTTCTCTTAAACTCTATGGTAACTATGTTTCCATGTCAGCCAATTTTCATCTATAACTTCATCTTTTCTCATCCTGAGTATAAGTCCCAGCCCTGCTACTTTCTTAGGCTCGCTTTCATATACGGCACACAGGGCCAGTTAACTCCAGGGCTGATGGAAGACCTTTGGGGTTTCTTCATAACAAGCTGTTTCTCTTCTTTTGCTGCCTCCTACCTCCGCCATCATTTGATGAAATTTGGAGTAAAAGTTCAGAGCAAGATACATAGAGGAGCTAATAGGAATTTGCACACCAACAGACAGGCAGGCATCAAAATAAACCTTCCAGCACCCCTCAGAAGTGGAGTTCCCCCCATCTCTTTGGTTCAGTCATTGTTATAAGTGTGCTTGGGGATAAACAAGTGAAATCTGAAGGTGTCCACACAGAGATTGCTACATTGAGCCAGGGGCAAGATGCCATGGGAGCCTGGCAGGGGGACTGGGAGCCAGCCTGCCCTCTGCTGGCCACGCTCGCTACTGCATGGGCGTGGAGGAAGGGGCCTGTTTCCAACTGCGCAGACTCTGTATGGACCAACTAGCAGGCTGTGGTTCACGCAGGAGAAGCAAAGTATGACCGCCCTTGTGTTCAGAAGCATCTACAACACGTTTAAGGAATTCATGCGGGGGAAAAGAGATAAAAGATAATGAAAGGCTAAACACGAATAATGTAAAAAAGGGAGAGACAGAAGAAGCGTCTAAGAGGAAGACGGGATGAGGCTAGGCATGGCAGAAGAGACCACTGGCTGGTTCTGGTGTCACGGATGACATCTGGGATGGATGACATCTGGGATGGATGACATCTACAAAAAAGCCGGAACGGCAAGAGCTAACAGTCCAGCACGGATACTACGTCCTCCGGGGGCAAGGCTCTGCAATCCTAGCTCGTGGAGGCTGAGCAGATTAGGGTTAGACAGAAGAAAGGCTGGAGTCAGACGCAACCGAGGGGCTCCTGGAGCAGAAAACAGTACGAACCCAGCAGGAGACCACCGCCCCTCCCCTGCCGCCTGCGAGCAGTCCTCCGAACGCGAGCCCCGTACCTTAAACAAGGAGGAGAACACATGAAATGTGTACACCGCGCAGGAGCCGTCCGAGTCGCACATGAGCTGGTTGATGTGGCTGCGCCAGGCTTCCTCTGCGTCGTCGCAGGCCGCCGGCTGGAAGGCAGCAAGGATGGCCGAGAAGAAGGGCGAGGGCGGGGGGGAGACGCCCCTGTCACCTTCTCCAAAGCTGGGAAAGATGAAAACAACCCAGTCACCCGGTGCCGTCCTCCTGCTTCCCCAGCCCCGTCCGCAGTCCTGTCCGCGCCTCCCTTCGAGGTGGCTGCGGGGACCCCGCTCTGCTTCCCCCATCTTCGACAGTCTCTTCTGAATCTTAGGAAAGAGAACCTTCACCTCCAGAATTGCTGGGTTTCCTCCCCTTCTGACTTCCTTTATAGCGAGTGGGGTCCTGCCCCTGGAGCCTCCAACAGCAAACAGTCTCGCTTTCCCAGCGGCTGGTCCCCAGACAGATAAACATTACTTTTGCCTCTTTCGCGCCTTTTCACTTTTCATTGTGAACCATGAGAACAAAATTTGGAATCTTTTCACTTGTCCTTTGTGGGGGATGAGTATTAATGGCTGCACATGCATGAGTGCCCAGGAGGGGTGGGTGGAGTAGAAAAGGGTAATGGAAGGATAGAAAGACAAGGTGTGAGATACTGAGAGAGGAAGAAAGGAAAGAGAATGAACACAGGTGAAAGGTCAAGGTCTTCTCTAGGTTCTATTACCGTTAGCTTTTCCTTCCAAGGACAGATAATTCTCACCACAAGAGGGTATTTGTCTAGCCTTATCAAAAGCTCCGTAGTTCTTCAGCATGGAGGTTCCTCAAAATGTTGAAAATAGAACTACCTTATGACCCAGCAATTGCACTACAGGGTATTTACCCCAAAGATATAAACGTAGTGATCCGAAGGGGCACGTGCACCCGAATGTTTATAGCAGCAATGTCTACAATAGCCAGACTATGGAAAGAACCTAGATGCCCAACAACAGATGAATGGATAACGACGATGTGGGATATATACACAATGGAATACTATGCAGCCATCAAAAGAAATGAAATCTTGCCCTTTGCGACGACGTGGATGGAACTAGAGGGTATCATGCTTAGTGAAATAAGTCAATCGGAGAAAGACAACTATCATATGATCTCCCTGATATGAGGTCGTGGAGATGCAACATGGGGGGTTAGGGGGATAGGAGAAGAATAAATGAAACAAGATGGGATTGGGAGGGAGACAAACCATAAGTGACTCTTAATCTCACAAAACAAACTGAGGGTTGCTGGGGGAAGGGGGGGTTGGGAGAGGGGGAGTGGGGTTTTGGACACTGGGGAGGGTATGTGCTATCGTGAGTGCTGTGAAGTGTGTAAACATGGCGATTCACAGACCTGTACCCCTGGGGATAAAAATACATTGTAAAAAATGTAAAAAATTTTAAAAAAGGCTACTTAGTTCTTTTCCACATTCAGAAGAGAGATTTTAGGATTTTGACTCAAAATCCTCTTCTTCAGAAGTAAATCTCTAGCCTTATCACTTGTGATTCTTTTTCTAGACACCGCAGTGGCTTTTTTTTTTTTTTTTAAAGTAGGCTCCATGCCCAGCATGGAGCCCAATGCGGGCCTTGAACTCGTGACCCTGAGATCAAGGCCTGAGCTGAGATCAAGAGTGGGATGCTCAACCGACTGAGCCACCCTTGCGCCCCTGCGTTAGTGTTTTTATCTATTCCTCTCTATTTTTGTCTGGTCCTGTTCTCTCTGTCTCACTCGTCTCAGAAACATCAGCCACTAGGCTGAAAGCCTCCCACTTTAAAAAAGAGTAAGTATTTAACTTACAAAGAGCCTCTTGTTCTTGTCTTTTAACTCAAAGTGGAAAGAATTTCCAAGGTTTGCCAGTTTTGCTTATCTTCAAAGCTTGCAAAGCTTAGACCATGTCCCCAGGCCCTCTTTGGCTTTTGAGTTACTCTATGGCTTTTAGGAGTCACCACCTGAGGACCCCTCTGAGTTCCGCACCAGGCCCTACACTGAGACTGGAGGACTCTGACCAGCTCTAAGAGCCTTCAGAGTCAGAAGTCCATTTCGACTCTTCTTTAGGAAGAGTGTGTAACCTTCCACTTGACATACAGTGAATGCGATACAACGTGCCAGGTGCCAGGTATGCGGTCACAACTCATTTCCACCAGGGGCTTCTTTACCTTGCGAGAGTAAACTGGTCCAGGGCTCTGTCACCTTTTTCTTCCGCCTCAGTCATGTCCAGGCTGAAGCTGCCACTGCATTCGAAGGTTGCTGGGAGTTCATTGACAGAACTGGAGAGATCGTCCTCCTGCACGGCCGTGTCCTCCTCCTCCTGGACACCTTCAGCCTGGAAGAAGAAAAAGAGGAAAGAATCCCCCAGCCATGTAAGAATATCTTTGGGAAAGTCTGTTTAGAGGAAAAATAAAAGAGACAAATCCCGAGAGTGATAGAAATCAGAGGCATTGATTTTCCGACTACAATACAGTCACTTTGTATGACTGGGCTGGGCAATTCTCCGAAGTACTGTTCATTCTTGACCTTCTTTTCAGTCTTGCCTATAACAGTTTCCAAAGAGGCTCTCAGTAGATTGCCCTATTTGACCCATGATCATGGGAGTATAAATGCTAAACTTGGAAAAGACCACAGAGACCCCTTCGTCTAGCTCTTACATTTATTTTTTAAAAATTTTAAAAGATTTTATTTATTTATTTGGCAGAGAGATAGAGAGTGCAAGTAAGCAGAGTGGCAGGCAGAGAGAGACAGAAATAGGCTCTGTGCTGAGCAGGAAGCCCGAGGTGGGCTCGTCCCACGACCCTGGAATCATGACCTGCGCCGAAGGCAGCCGCTTAACCAACTGAGCCAGCTAGGTGCCCCCAGCCCTCACATTTTATCGGAAACTCATGTGTGAGGAAGGGACTTGCCTGACATCAAGTAGATAAATCGGGGCCCTTGGATTCAGAGCTCTTTCCACTGCACAAACCTTGCCTTCTAAAGTGAGCTTACCCAGAGGGAATGCTCTGATACGGAATTCCTTTACCTATGGAAACTGGAATTTAGATCACCAGTGGCTGCTATAGTGAATGCTCAAGATCTACCTGCAGGATGCATGAGTGGTCCACGGCTGCTCACCGAGCCCGCCATGTTGCTAGGCCTTTCCATACCGGCCATCCTCTAAGGCCCATTTACATACATGCTTTGCTCTTGGAATCCCCCCAAAGATAACGGATAGGAGAGGCTGCTCTCACAGTGCCGTAGAATGAGCAGTGTATTGCAGGGCTCTGGGTCAGGCAGAGCTGGGATCAGTGAGGGGCAGGAGGGAGATGCAGCAAGTGTGATGGAAAAAGAGGCTGGGTTTGAATGCGGGCCAGGGGGACTCAGCTGGAGAACTGACTGTTCTTTAGGAGAGGAAGGAAGGCAACTGGGTTACAGACCAGAAGAGGAGAGGAAGACATCACACGCACATGTTTCAGTGAGTCATTTTCTTAAAACAAAACCGAAGCCAGGCAAAAAGGAAATATATATGAATTTGAGCATTATCACGGGTTGCTGGCTGGCCACCCAGTTGGTATTCTGAATCTAGGATTAATAGAGAAATTAAGAGGGGCGTTTAAAGATATGTTAGGGAAACAAGATACCTCATGTCTTTGAAGGAATTGCTCATAAATCCTGAGTCCCAAAGGCTTATTCATATCTGCTCTTTCCAGCTTTTTAAAACTACAGCGGTGCCAACGAGACTGGCTGCCGGTGACTGGTCTGGGTTATTAGTGTACATAAACTGAATCTATTGGGGGAGGGCTGAGTTCTCACAAAAATGTCTTTTATTTTCCTTTTCTCACATCACAGCTATATCGCACATTGTGGAAACCCAGCTCGGGTGGAAAACAGAGAGAGCCTTTCAGAAATTAGACTTAAATTTTCCTTGATTGAATTAGATGATTCCTGCATGAGTTCATAAATACATTACCACTCAGGTAGTGCATTCTAGGAGAAGTCTATGTAACTTAGCAATCAGAATGGAAAAGTTGAGAAAATGACTACTCCAAGACTGAAAATAGCAAATGCTAATAAGTGCACACTTATTTTGTGATATGCTTCCCATGAAATGTAATTTCTTAATCTTAGGACTAATCTTAGGCATTTTAATCTCAGACAAGTTTCCTTTCTGGATCTTTTTTTGGCAAGAAAAGGGACTTTGCTGACTGAGAGTCCAGACTGTAGTCCTTCTGCACTGAGGCGCTCTCAGAAATAATTTTTAAAGCTTCAACGTTTTTAAGTGATTACGATTTCATTGGTTGTTCTTGGTTTAAAGTATGTTGATTTCCCTGGACCTCAGATCTGTTTTAAGTGCACTATAAAAGAATACACAATAGCCAGTATTATATATTTTTTTCCATTAGAAGTATCAGAAAGAATATACTTCTATACATTTTAAAAATCATTTTATAACTTTCTCTTTCAAACTTATACTACCATAGCAAACTCAGGATAAGGGACACCTACTACCAACAGTAGGTTATTTTGTAATTGCAATATAAGAAAATACAATTCTGTACTAAGGGGCATATATGTGGGCACTTATGTGAACACAGTGCGGATCGTTTTATGATTAGGATATCTTAGGGAAATTTTGATAAAATTAACTTTAAATGTAATTTAATCAATCATTTTAACTGTTAGATTTTTAAAGACCTGACTTTTTAAATAAGAAAATTTTATCTGTTACTTACTTTTCTCCTCAGTCTGGCTAGCACAATTTTGTTTAAATCTGGCATAATATTGTGATTAACACTGAAAATTCCAATAGTATGCCAAAATGCCAGAGTGGAATCAATGTACAAATTGTGTAACTGGTTCCTACATAGGAAAAAATTTCCCCAAGTACATACAGACACCCACACCTCACTTAGCATATTGTTTTGTAAAAGTCACGATGAAGAACAGCAGTTTCCAAGTCATATTTCAGTTGAAATTATCCATACGCTCAGACATACACTGATTAATTTATCATTAATCAGCAGGATTCCTGTTATGTGGAAAATGCAAAAGGTCTCATTTGAATGAAACCTCAAAGTGAATTTCTTTCAAGGAACAAGAAGATGGCGGCTCATTTGGCAGGGTAAAACAACTTCCAAACATAGGCTCCCATGCACAAATTCAATTACTTCAAAAAAGTCAGAAAGAAAAAAGATCAAGTCCCTCCACTTAGGAGCCCCCAAAGACTTCTCAGAAAATTGGAAGTACTTTTTCTTTAAGAACACTACAATCATGATTGCCCAAATCTCTTCACCTTGGAGCCCTCAGAAATCTGCAGATTATTCATATCGGACAAAGACGCCTCGAAGCCAGCCATTCTGGTGTTAAAGGAATGAGGGTCCGCAGGGGTCATATCACAGGCTGTGCTGAGTGATTCCATGGGATTCGTCTCCTCAGAAGGGGAGCGAGTCATGATCTGCAGAGAGAGCAAAGCAAATAAAACGCAGTGTGGAGTTGCTTTAAAAGCGCAAATGATCCTTTATGTAAGAATACAAACCATTGTGCGAACTCGTTCTGGGGTGACAAATGTTATTCAACGTGCCTGTCTCACTACTGTTGGAACTTAAACCCAGCTGCTGGTGTAGGGCATTAGGGCACAGAACTCTTAAAACACAAACACTCATATTTGCAGTTAACCTCAAACAAATGTCCATTATATTTCCTAAAAACTCCAGATGTCTCATGCATTTTTAAAAAGAGTCCAGCCTCGTAAACATATTTGAGAAAAAGCAAAGGCCTTAACAGATCTGATGGTGTTCAAGGCTTCTAACAAACACCCCAGTATTTGCGTCTGTTTGCCACCTGTAGACAAGAGGCTGGTTATTACCATCAGTCAGACACCCCCTGACATTTTGGGGTGTTGAGTTTAACAGCTGTGCCAAGTTTCTTTAGCAGCACCTGGAAACCACGCTCCTGCCTCCATTACAAAAATAAGTCTCCCGTTTCCCAGGGTGGGAAGGTAGGCCTACTCACTAGGTCGGAGTGCTCCAGGATCTGGCTGGTTGTGAGGTCCTCCTCTTCGGAGGATTCATCGGAGTCCTCGTGGTTCATTTTATTTAGGCTGGGCGACCTTCCCGAAAGTTGGCGCTCCTCCAGGAGCTGCATATCACACTTGTCCAGACTGTCCAGAGAACGCCTGCGCACTCCCCAGTTGAAATTGTCCATGCTCTCACCCTGAAATCACACCATCGGCTGGGTTTTATGCCAGAATCTTCCCGCACTCACACCGTCACACACTCAATTAGTCAGAGCTTAGAAGTAAAGGCTTTCATGGTGAACTCCCAAGCTCTCGTCTACTTTGGTACCAAACATTTTGTTTACGTGATGTGAAAGGCAGTAAAGCATACGATGTTCACCTCAATGCATACAGAATTACAGGTAGAAGTGATTACACACTTCTCTTGGGCCTGGTGGGTAATATCCTGTTGTTGTTTTTTTTTTAAAGGTGACTTTGGTCAACTCTATAATGATCTAGGTGTCCGAAAATCAGTAAGAAAGAGACCATTTCTATTAAAACAACCTCCAAAGAGGTGTGGCCCCTCCCTGGCCCATTTAGTACTGTTTTCGGAAGGAGAAAAAGTAGGAGCTATGCTGTAGCACATTCCACATCCTCTGGGTATTAAGTAGAAGAGTATTAGGTAAACATTCCAGCTTGTTCCTGCTACGGCAGTTCTCGCAGATCAAATGCAGAGTTAAAAGAATATTTGAGAGCAGCAGAGTGAAGTCTGACGGCTCATGCACTATGCAAAGGCCAGAGCAGCGTGGCTTAACTTTTGCTTTAGGTTCATCTTTAAATAATTGTCCCAACATAGAGGATCGTTGCTTTCCTGGACCTGAGATGATTCACCTGGTACCGAGCGCTAATGCTGAATTCTACCTTTTCATTTCCAAGACCTGCGCTAAGCGGCAATGCAGGCATTAGAGCTTCTCGCATCCTGGACTTTCTTTACAGAGCATTTGATATTAAATAAGCATATTTGTCCGACACAAAAATCTTCCCTGGAAAGTAATTTGGGTTTTATTTTTTTCTCTGTTAAAACAGGAATAAGGGAAGAGAAGTCTTCCCCGGTCCCTTGAAAACCCAGTTTTAAGCTATGTAAATATATAACTGAATGAAATCTAGCCTAGAATCTTTTCATTTAGAAGTCATTTGAAATACTGTCTGATGGTTTGCTGAAATAAAGCAACTTTTTCTGGTGGGAGCTCAGTGAGTAGCATAATCATATAATATGAGAGATGTAAAATCACTATTAAAAGTATAAGCTTTAAATTTATTAATCTTCCTTTGGGTTAAGGATCTATTTCTTCTGGACCCTAATGGAGCAAAGCTTGCCATCCTCATAGATCTCTCATGTAACAGATGCTTTAACTTTTCTGAAATCATTTTTTGGCTATTTGTGGTAGAAGGCAATAAATAGGTAAGAATCCCAAACCCATTCTGGATCTGATACAAAAATTATCATGATTTATCCGTATACATGATGTTTAGGATTATTCTTAGGACTGTTTGATTATGAAGAGTAGCTGCTTCTGTTGTTTCATCTGTATCTATATCTTTATCTGTATCTGCTATGATAAATTGTCACCAAATAATTTTTTTCCTAATAGAAAAGATTAACTGTTGTGTTGGGATTTTAAAATAGCTATATCAGTGAAAAACTGAAAGAAAAATGTGGAAGAGGCAAGAGTTCTGGAAAGAAAAATAAAATGCGAGGTGTGAAGAAATTAAAAGATGAAAAGAATAAGAATTTAGAGAAAAAGGAGAGAAAGGTGCAAATTACTGGGAGAAATATACAAATATGAATATGAAACCTAATTCCTCAAGCTGATTCTCTTGCACCACATCAGTGAATGGGTTGGATGAACTATCTTAGGCAACAATTCTGGACGTCTCGCACACTGAACCCGAGAAGAACCATGAGCTTACAGAAAAATACAGATGTCTCGGGTGAGGGAATGCTACCCTGGGCATGGATCGCTGTTCCTACTGATACGACTGCACCTCTGGTGAAGACCTGAATGCACCAGGCATGAGAACTAGGGGAAGGGAAGGGTGTTCTTGCAGGAGGAATATCTGAGTGTCTTTCTAGAAGATGCAGTAGCTCCATTAGAGGTGAATGTGTTGAAACTGCTTCCCTGGTAGTGGTTGAAGAATTGAGATGCAATAGTGCATCTACAGTATGGGTATCTGTAGTCTAGCTCGAGGTCAAGTGTGTGATTATTAAAAAGGCAATAGTGCTACAGTCTAGGTCAAGGTCAAGTATGGGCTTATTGAAAGTCAATAGTGCTCACCAACTTCCAATTATAAAATAAATTCTCATCATAAGAAAAAAATTGTGACTTTGTGTGGTGAGATGATAACTAGATTTATTGTGGCCATCATTTCCCAATATACTATAAAATCATTATATTGTGCCCCTCAATGTAATATAATGTTATATATGTTAATGATGCCTCAATAATAAAGATGGAACTTAAAAAAAAAAGTCAATAGTGCTATAGTTTAGCTCAAGTTCATGTGTGTGGTTATTAAAAGTCAACCTACGTGGTCAAAAGTCCAAACAGTGTTCTACTGCTTATGTCAGATTTTCTATGTGTGAGAAATTCAGGACAGGGCTAATTACCCAAGACAATCTGCGTCTGTCAGTTATCAAACTTAAATAACTCCTCAGAATTTATACTGAGATGAGAACGTATTCATGATGAACATTCTAGAAGTGTCAGAAATAATATTCTTTGAAATGATTTTTTTTTTATCCTGGAACTCTGTCAAGTAAGGTTTATTGTTGAAAGAATGTAGGTGAAGCATGGTCAAAATATATTTCCTCATGTGTACACCTTCTCAGAGTCAGTCTGGCATGACACAAGGACAGTAGGGTGCCCATAGGTCGGTTTGCCCCCAGCGGTCCTGGCTGATGACTGTTGTCTACGTGCGGTTATTATTAGCACCCCCTGTTCCTTGAGAAATGGTTCTCATTTGGATGAAACTTTATATAGTCACCATACAGACAGAGTGCCTGGAAAGGCATCTAAATGCACTGGAGAGTGCATTTCCAGGCATCTCATGCCTGGAAAGGATCTGACTGGAAGTGCTGGTGGAATCCTGTTAGCTGCAGCCCGCTGACTTCACTTTTTGTAAGAGAACTGAACCATGGAACCAATCCAGTTGGACAGATGCTTTCTCAGAAATCATAAAACGTCCAGAGATTTTCATATTTAAAACCTCACTTTCGCTCAAGAGATATACTTCTGCAGCTTCTAGACTAGGCATCTCAAGGTTTTAAAACTATAGTGTTTCTAGCTTAGAAAATATTTGTGTTTATGGTTTAGAAAAATATTTCCATACTGGAGCAACAAAGAAAAATCTTCGTATCACACACACCTCAATGTAAATATGCGCGCAAACAGGCATACATATGCTAGAAGGGAGGAAAAAAGCAATTATGTTGTTATAAGTCTGCAATGATGCAAAACATCTACTTAGCATATCTGAATTAAAGATAGCTGTCATCTTACCTGAAGTTCCTTGGTAGCAGAGTAAATGGACAGAAAAACAAATGAGAGGTCTATTTAAAATGATTAAAGATACTCAAGTGCATTCATCTTAGTTTTAACACAATAGCAATAAACAGGGCCAACAATATAGGCTTCAGTAGCTGTGACTTCAAAAAAAAAAAAAAAAAAAGGTATGTTTCTCTCTCCAGAGAGAGAAATCCGTATCAAACACCAGGAAGTTCCAACCATTTTAGGGGTGGATGTTGTAGCCGGGGTAATAAATCACAAATACAATTTCCGGAATAGCTTGCCACTTTGGTGACTAGCAACTTCTGCTCTTCAACACTTTTTTTTAGAGGGGGCCACGGATGCTTAAATTTTTATTTGTGAGAAAATTGTTAAATGATGTGAGAAAAGGAACGAGGGCCATCAAGTCGGGGAATAAAGGTGGCATCCCCCGATCTACCTTCCAAGACGGAAATGTTTGTGGTTAGGATATGTTCACTGCTGATGTGCAATTAATAGCAAGGACATGGTACCTTTTAAATATTCAGAAAAATCCCAAGGTGAACTTACAGATAGGAGCCAATACATTCTGAGACTATTTAATGAAAAGGAAGAGACATAAAACAAAACAAAAAACTTGTCTTTCTTTTTTGATAATAGATGCCAGGTAAGCTTGACTCCTCAGATGAGACTATGCTGGAATTATTCACTAACGACAGAACAAAGGAATGCTTGCTACGTGCCTGACACTCCGTAGAGGTTATCTTACTCCCTGCATCAACTTGACAAGCAGGTATTAGCATACCCATCTAGTAGATGAGGAAGTCATGAGAGATGGCATCCACGTTTCAGGGCATAAAGCTACATGAGTGGGAGAGCCGAAATTCCAAGTTGGACCTGCCTGACCAAAGCTCGAGCACTTTTACTCCAGCACTCCGTAAACTTGCTGGAATCCCTTATTATAATCTTATTGAGAAGGAGCAAAACATTCTCAGATAGTTTCTTCTACTTGGATGGAATATATACCCTCACACTCTTGGGTTTCTTATAAAATCTTAATCACATGAGATAAAATGATCAGTATGATTTTGGAAGTTCTCATCTGCTAGGTTAATAGAACACTAGAAGGAAGGGCAAGTATCATTATTTATTGTTCCTGAAAAACATTAGCATAATATTTATTTTTAAGTTGAGAGGCACCTCAAATTTGTCTTCTTTTGTTTTGACAGAAATGAAAGTTTTTAGTTTTTCTGAAATTGTGTTTGATTCCTCTATATCACTCCTGCAAGGTCATGTCCCAGAACACTTTTTTTTTTTTCCCTTTTGGCTGAGACTGGAAAGTGGCACCTCCCTGTCTTCATTAAGTTTTCCCTCCTTTCTTTAACTTCCAGAGTAAAGAGGATACCTAAGCTTGAATTCTGGCCAAAGAACAAAGATTAGGTCAGCGGCCCAGATCAGGGAGCTAATCTTCTGATACTCCACGTAGCTCTACCCCAGCGACATTTTGGAAGTATTCTAAAGGGTTGTATTTTGGTTTAGACTTTTAAAAACAATCCTCACCCCACTTAGTGATTGATTTCTCTATTACTCATTAACAGTCAGAAAACTCTGCAATACTTTTTACTAATTCAAGGTGAAAAGCTGACACTTGTTTTAAAGATGTCTTAAGGACTGGGTCTGCTAAACTTGTTTTTTGGAGAAAGAACAGGTAAAGAAAACATTCTTCATTCTGAGGACATAATTCTCCCCAGACATCCAAGGTAAGCCATGGATGGGAGGAACAAAAGCGGATAGCTCCTTGGCCTGACTGCAGTGTAAGAGGACTGGTCCACAATCATGTCCTTTTAGGGAAGGTAAGCAGCTAATGGAAGCACCATTTCCTACAAGTTCATAGTTAAGTCAGGAGATGCCCATCAGAGGATCTGATAAACTCTGAATATGGGCCTCTACTTTAACTGAAAGACTGGCAGAAAGCCCTTTCTCTTTCTGAGAAAATCAGTGCACTTAGCTAAACATGAACTCCAGTGTGTTAAGGAACCCGGTGAGCCGGCTCAATACTAGGCGTATTACATACGCTAGTCTCCCATCAGTCAATTTTGTTTTCCTCCATGAGGCCGAGACTAGCCCCAGCTGGAAATGAGAGGGTCAGAATGATGCCCCATCCCTTCTTCCAATCCTAGTTTTCAAAAATCATGATTCATAACTGAAAGCATCCTATTACCATAATTATTCAAATCCCGAATCTGCATTTGCTGGTTGAGACATGAATTCAGCTGCTCCAGGTGTCGGGAACGCTAGCTACCGACCTAGAGCAGAGCTCTCACGCGCCTTCTATCTTGTTTCAAGTTGTAATGATTTCATCAAACATCACAGAGACTCTGGAGCCCTCAGGCTCCCATCTCCTGTTGGAGCAGGCAAGCTTTGATGCGATCGAATTAGAGTAATTTCACTTTAAAAATAATTAGATGCTTAGCATCTTTTACCCAGGTACCAGCGAACGGGCTCAGAACTTGAATGTTTTTGTGATTTCTTGTCTTTCTTTCTTTTTTTTTTTTTAAGTTCACCTTTGGACTGCACACACACAGTCTTTGTGTGATCATTAAACGTCAGCTCTTCGCCATTTAGAAATAACTTGGCAGCTTACCCCGTGGACTCAGACAGGAAGGGTGTGGTAACTTTCTTGCCAAAGTTAAGCTGCTGTCCTTTGAATAAGCTGATTCAGAATAAAGTTTACAGCTTTCCCATTAAGGACTCGCTCATACAACCTCGTTATTTAGCGGGTAAAAAGAAACTGTTTCCGTTAGTCAAGGAAAAGCGGAGTGGGTTATTCCTTACAGAGAATATACCGTACCTCTCCATCCTCCAGCTCCACATCCAGGAAATCAAAGTCCCTAAACACCCTAAACTGCTGCTCGCTGTTCGTGTCATCCATGTTCTCCTGCTCGCGGGCGCCGTCCTCCGAAGACACCAGGCTCGTCTGGTGCTCCAGCAGGTCCAGATCCCCGCACGACGAAAAAATCACCTGCGAATCACAAGCGTCCTCTCCTGAGAGACTGTTCTCCCTTCGGCTGTTTGTGCTACAAAACCCGTAATTGGCTCTTCAGGGCCCTCTATCCCCAGTACACACCTAATTCCTTCAGTGGGTATTTTTAGAATGTTCTTTCATTATTTATGTTGGACAGGTGCCTTCAGATTAAACTCATTGCGAAGACGCAAGTTCATGCAAGAGGAAAATACTCAAGTCACACTGGTGTTTTGTAGTGGATGAAGACTGGATCCCACCTGTGTGTGTGTGTGTGTGCACGCGTGTGATCTCTGAGTGTGTGTTCACAATTAGGGCAGCCAAGAAATTTTCCATTGTTTCTAAACTGAGGTTAGGAATTGTACGCAAACACATACACTTTACAAACATACGAGCACATGATATTTTAAGGATTACTGATACCAAGATATGTTCTTGTAGAATGACCTGTGAGAGCTAAGGATTTAACCCTTTCAGAGATAAACCGGGAACTGATAAAGAACAAGAAACAGAAGCCAAAAAGTACTTTCCTTGCTCATCTGAATTACAGACGGGTAGCTGAGCAGCCATGCTCGTAATTTATACCTAAATTCCTTTCCTGCTGATATAAAAAGAACAAAAATTTTTTTCCTATTAAGAGCTTTTGTATGTTAATATTTTAAAACTATCTTCAGTGTTTAGGTTCTTTCCACCAGTACATTTTACTAGAACTTTATAGAAATAAGAAACTGCAAATGAACCTCATTGTTTTGCTATCCAGTCTCTCCTGAAAATGGATTGATATTAAATAAAGTGATCAATATGACTTTTAAAAGATTTTATTTCTAGAGTGTGAGCAGGGGGAGGGGCAGTGGGAGAAGGAGATTCAGAATCCTCAAGTAGACTCTAGTGAGCCAGAAGCCTGAGGCAGGGCTCAATTTCATGACCCGGAGATCACGGTCTAAGCCGAAATCAAGAGTCAGACTCTCAACGAACTGACTGAGCCACCCAGGTACCCCTCAATATGATTTTTTTAAACCATTATAATGTCTAGTCTTCCTTGAAAAGCAGATAAATCATCTATAAGAATTTAATATAACAAGGTCTCTCAAAAGAAAAAAGAATAGATTTTAAATGTACTTTCTTCTCCCCCACAGTGTTTGAGAACAATCCCGTGGTTGGCACTATGTTCTCATAAAATGGCCCACGACACACACTTTGCACGGGGATGGCGACTGGGTCTCTGGGATCAATAGCACTGAGGGCCAGGCATCTAGTTCGTGAGAGATGGGGCTCGAAATTGGATTCCCTCCATCAAAGGCTCTTTTCCCAGTCAGTGCCGTGTCTCCCGTCCTGCTCCAGGCAAACAGCTGTACCTAGAAGAGCCTCAGCACAGAAGCAGGCAGTTTAGATCTGAGGAGGACGTGCCAGCCCGAAGGGCAGTAGGCAATGGCCCTCGCTGGAGGGCTGCCCTACAGAGGCCAAGTGCTCTTTTCTTCTCCCTCCACCTGCCCCTGCCGCCATTGCCTCGACCCCTCTGCTCTCGGTAATGTCACTGGAGCCAAGCCACAAGCCCACTGATGAATAACACGAGAAAGGTGACTTAGCGGAAGCCGAGCTTAGCTGCCGGCTGGCTGTGCACATTTCTCTGGATAAGAAGACACCAATCTGCGCCTGCGCGAGGATGTATGCGTTTCTAACATTTCACCTGCTCGGGAACTACACTAACAGACACATTCTGAGATTGAAAAGACAGCTTCCCCGAGCAACCATTTGCTCATTCTTACTTTATTTGGGACATTATTTAGTTTGCTATTTATTTTTTTGTTGATAACAAAGATGCTGAGATATGGATGAGATAAAAATGCCCAGTGAGGGGCGCCTGGGTGGCTCAGTGGGTTAAGCCTCTGCCTTCAGCTCAGGTCGTGATCCCAGGGTCCTGGAATCGAGCCCCGCATTGGGCTCTCTGCTCAGCGGGGAGCCTGCTTCCTCTCTCTCTGCCTGCCTCTCTGCCTACTTGTGATCTGTCTGTCGAATAAATAAACAAAATCTTAAAAAAAAAAGAAATGCCCAGTGAAACCAGACCCTGAGATTTTTATTGCTTTCACTAGAGTGGACTCACAGACAACTTGAATTTTCTAAATCATATAAAAGCTTCGGAGGCTAAATTCAAACACTGCGATTATTCATTTATTCCAAAGCCCAATGGCAAGCTGCTGCTATTCTGTTTTAACTATAACATCAGTGGACATTTATAAGAGAAAAAAAAAATCCCATAATGATACCTCATTATTTCCATCCCTATGGTGCATGAGTAAAACAATGACATCACAGGAAGCGGTATGCATACAAAGAGCAAAACTGCACCCCAGAGGAATGTATATTAAACATGATGGTGCAGGAGAGAGTCGTAAATGAGGACGTCTGAGAATCTTTATAAAAAAAAAAAATCCAAGAAATCTTAAACAATGAAAACAACTGAGTATTTACTTGCAGACAAACTAGAGCAAACAGCCCACAAAATCGTTCATTGTTTCTGAGATAAGTGAGATTAAAAATTGCAGTGTGGAGAGAATCTAGGGGTTTGATCTAGATGGTGGGTGTCATACCTGTAATTCCTAGTAGATTTCTCTAAAGCTAAGAAAGATCAAAGGTAAGAAAGACATGGTACGGACATACATGGGATACATGACAGAACTTACTGATGGATTTTTGCTTAATCCTACTTCTTGGCCACACAGAGAAAGGACGTGCACCAACTTCTCTTTTGTCCTTTTCTGGAAAAGAGACACACAAACGTGTTTTCATCATGGGGTCCTGGGATCAAATATTCTCCAATACTGGAAGCCATTAGCCACATTGGACTATGGGCCCTAAAATGTCGCCAGTGAGAATCGAGACATAAAATTCACAGAGGCTGGGAATGAAAAAGGAATGCAAAGTATCTCATTAATAATTGCAAAATATTGGCTACATATTGAAATAATATTTGATATATGCTAGATTAAATAAAACATGTTATTAAAAATGATTTTATCTGTTTCTTTTTATTAAAAAAAAAACCTCAACTGTTAGAAAGTTTAAAACGAGGCACACATTATGTTTCTACCGGACAGTGCTGATCTAAGTTTTCCCAAGAGGGGGTGAAAATCAGCCCCTCATTCTTCAGCAGATACTGCTGACTCGCCTTGATAATCTTGTCTGTTACAACTTTCAGCATTAGCAAGACTTTCCTTATACCTAAATTGAATCTATTATGTTCCAGTACAAATCTATTTTCCTCAAATGGGAGAATAACTTTACCTTCTACAGAATTAAAAAATTCAATTATCTGCAAGCCATATTAAATCCTTTTCAATTTATTCTTCCTAAAGTTAAACAGATTCAATTCCTTTTGCTTTTCTTCACGAGCCTTATTTTTAGGTACTTACACATGGAGATTCTTCTATAAACTGTCACATTTTCCAATGACATAGATAAACTAGATCTCAGGATGATTGGTGAGTTGAGAATGAAAGGAAAGAGTAGCCAGGGCCTAAAATATGTTAATGTACTTCAGAAATGCTCTTAAAGCAATCTTGCTAACTCTGGAAAATGATTTTTCCCTTTTAATCTGATTTAAGTTAATGTGGAGACTGCTAGGAGGCCAGTATCATTCATAGCTTTTCTTTCTTAATGGAATTTGGCTTCACTGAATTCTTCTTTCCAGAATTATAGAAGGGACACTCATTACCATGTCTTTTCAAGGTCAAAGACAGGAAGACCTTGATGTGGGCGGATGGCGAGAGATTTGCTAAAATATTTCCCTAAGTTTGTGGACATTTTACAATTCTAGGAAGGAATCAACACAGAGGAACCTAGAAATGGGATGTATATTTTTCATCTCTTTTCCAAATCCCCAAGAAAGTATAGTAGGGTCTCTTGCTCAACAGCTCAATGAAACATCATTGAGAAACAGCAGTGCGCCGGCAGGTAACGTGCCATACATTCCCCTCTCCTAACCTTGGCGAACCCTGTAGTGTCCTGCTCAGCGCCCACCATTTGACCTTCTTCCAATAATACCATCCCTCGTTTTATCTTGGGAACAGGTCCTCTTGCACTAAGTGGGGCTTTGCCTCCCTCACACATGTTGCAAGAGTCCCTTCTCTAGAATGGGTATGGATGTTGGGGAAGGAAAGCCTCTGTCCTAAAATCATCAGAGCCAAAGACCGTGCAAATCTGGAGCTGATGGAGGCTGTTGGTGTTTCATAAGACAAGAGTCTGCTTGAGAATGAAGTCTCTGGAGAGGGAAGGAGGGCCACCACTGGGAAGGGAAGGGGAGGACAGTGAGAAGGGGCGAGAGAGAGGTTAAGGATCCAGTTCCTCGTTTTGTGCACTAGAATTCAGCTGTGTGAAGACAAGCTACGGGAGTTAATAAATTCCTTTTCCACTTAAGGTAATTTTCCACCGGGCTTCTGTCATGTTAGTTACTGAAGAGCCCTGAATAATGCAGAGGTTTCACTCGACAGCAATACAGCCTTAGGCTGTGATAACAGAACTACTGAGGGATCCAGGAGCCCACCATGCTCCATGTGGCTCAGACTGTCTATGGAGACTATGACTGGAGTGTGTGCTTAGAGGACAGCGGTCAGAAGGGCCACCGGAAAACAAAATATGTGCGTATCTTAGACTAAGAGCAAGCCTCCCAAGTGTCCATTCACAGAGCAGCAGGTAGATCTGACTACTTTCTACCGACTCTTTTCTCCCTGGCCCCTTAGCATCATTCACTAATCTCTTCCCTCCTCCTGCCCTTCTCCATCAATGTAAGAACTGAGACCATCTTACTGGTCTACAGAGCACTGTGGCTTAAGGAAGCAACCATAAAAGCAGATTCTGCATTTGTGCAGCCCTATCATGCAGAATGGGTTAGGAGAACTAAAGATGCATTATTTGGAGAAAAGAGGGCTCATTTGGGCTAGTGGCAGAGGGAATGGTTTCTTTATCTATTTGAAAGGCTGTCGTGTGAAAGAGAGGTCACATTTCTTTTTCTAAGTCTTAAGAGAACTAAGACCAATGGGTAGAAGCAGCAAACATCAGACTTCACCTCAAGGTAATGAGCAGTTCAAAGGTAAAATAGGTTCCCTTGGAATGCCATGAGATCCTCATCTCTGAAGTGTTGATGCCCCGATGGGCAACGTCAGGTTGGCGATGGAGAAGCGCCTCGTCCCACGGGCAGCTGGGCTCACTAGGTCCCCCCGAACTCCCTTCCAATCCTGGGAGCTTAGGATTCTGTACCTGAGAATACTGGGGTCTTTTCCAGCTTACAGGAACAAGGACATTGGAGTTGGAGCCTGATGATGTGGACGATACGCTCCTGGTCACAGCCATGGCCCTGGGCTTCCCATCCCGTCCAGAAGAGCTCTGCAGCTCGTCATACCGCCTCCCGATGATGGGTGTCTTGACAAAAAAAGGAATTAAAAAAGCTCACATTCTCCTATCTGTTTAATAGTTCTGTGGAATATGGGATCACTCTACCCAGCAGCAACCAAGCACGGCTTGTGTGACTAAACCTTAGGGAAGTTCAGAGTCACAAGCGGGCTCATTTTCCTGATGTTCAAACACACATTCTAAAGCATTTTACATCTTCAACATCTTCCCACCCTCTTTAGCAGCTGAAAACAAATCCAACTGCTTGTTCTTAAACATACTCTAGAAACTACTGATAACGATGAGAAGCAAAAGGTTCAGGAAAGCAAATAGTTTTCAGATGTTTATGCTGAAAAGGATTTCTTATCATTACCACAAGAGACCTTTGTAACAAGCTCCTTCCCTTCTTCTCGAATTTGAAATACTCTCAAGTATTTAAAAATGTATTTAAATGGATTATATCCTTTTGATTATTTAAAGGAATGAATTTGGGGCCAGGTACTAGGGCAACAGTTTAGACTTTCTCTTCCCGAGAGTTCACCTCTCGTGCTGGGTCTGGTGGCTGTGTAGACAGCACTGTCTACACCTTTGCCCAACGAGGCTACAGAAACCTGTCTGTGGGCCTGCGCTTGGAGGTGGCAGACACCGGCTGAAAATTCTCCATCTGTTTTTCCAGCTTTTTATTCTGATGCAGCTGCATCCCTGGGTGTGGGCAGGCAACTGGCTGTTTGTTTTCTGTACCCCTTTCGAACAGAACAAACTTCGCTCAAGGAATAAAAGTAGCTTTCTCCCTCAGCCATGTAAAAAAAAATTTAAAAACCAATTGATTGGATACCTTGATGTCATACACATCCTAAATACAGTTGCAAGTATCACAATGGCAGAAAAGAGTATCTCAACCTGTGTACTGAAAGGACAGAAGGTCAATGAGGTCATTGTGTGAAAAGTAGGCTTCAACCCTACTTCATGGAGCAAGTAAGTTTCACATAACCACATCCGGTTCATTCCTTCAGCAAATTTATTCATTCAGCAGTGTTGAAGATTAGTGTTAAGTACCTATCTTGCACCAGACACCGAACCAGACCCTGGTAACCAAAGGGACAGAGCATAGTTCCTGCTTTGGTGGGCTTATGGGGCCTGGGGTAAGCGAGACAGGAAAGCAAAGGATTTATACATCTTAGAGTAAGTACAGGTCCCCCAAATGTCCATTCACAGAACAGCAGGCGGACCTAACTACTTTCTACCCTCTCTTCTTCCTGATTCCTCAGCTTGGTTCACTGGTCCCTTCCCTCCCCCCTCCCCTCTCCCTCAAGGCAAGACTTCAGATAATTTTACTGGGTCTAGAAAGCAGTGTGGCTTGGGGAAGCAACTGGAAAGGCAGATTCTATATTCCTGTAAATCTCAGTCATTTGCTGGTCTGGCTGGGAGTTCGGGCAGCAAAAGCTATGGATGTAAATATAGGACAGGACACCTGTCATACAAAGGAGGAGTGAAGGTCATGTTTTAAAATGCTTAAGATCGTTCCATTTTAAAGTTATATAACTTTAAAAAAATCATTTAAAAAAAAATAACTGAGGCTAGCTTCTAGTTTTAGAAGATGCCAATTGAGAGCCTCAAAGAATATGACACTTGATGTGTTCTTAAAAAACAGGACCTAATTTAGGCCTTAGAAAGCTTAATTTGAAATAAACATAAAATAAGTCTCTCATTCCTCTCTTTTTGACCTCTGCCACTCTTTCTCCCTGCTGAAGTGGACAGAAACAGATCACATACCTCCGAAATATCAAAGTGAAAGTCTAGGGTTTTTCCAGGTAACTCCTTAGAAGCACTGGTCCACACTCGATGTATTTCTATCTTGGACAGGTCACTGTGCTGGTAGGAAGGCAAAACAAGGCTGGCAGATCGAGAAACTACCAGCTTCAGGATATTTAAAGCTTCTCTCCAGTGAACACTCTAAAGGGAATAAAACATTCAATGGTCAAAAACAAGTTCATTAAAAAACAAAACAAAAATACTCCCCCCCCAAAACCAAATCTACCACTAGCTACTGAAACTCCTTATGACCTGTCAGAATTCACAGATTGAATACAGTGCAGTAAATTCCATCCTGTGTAAAAGGTAAATGACATAAAAAGAGAATTTATATGTAAGTGGAGATATAATCAAATTTTAAAAAGTAGCAAATTTTGCCCATATTCAAATAAACAGAAGTTTAACATTACAAGGTACCATTTTTGCCAATGAGGTACCTCCTTCATATGAATAAAAACCTTCACCCAAAGCATTTACTCTATTGACCACTCACTCTTTCTCCAAACTCTCCCTACCTCCAGCTTCCAGTCTTCCTTGTTGTTCTCCTACTCCCCCGACTCCTGCTGCCCCCTTTGCTGCTGGCTGCCTCTTGTCTTCTTACTTTATATCTTCCACATGACCTAACCCAACTCTGGGAGCTGTTCTTAACTCCCATCTTTCCCTGCCTCCTGAAAAATTGCTCCCTCCTCTCCATTCACGCTGGGAGTGGGTCAGCTGAATCCTCTCTGGCCCCTGCCTGGACTAGTTCAAATGCCTCTACGGAAGTCCAGCATAACCTCCCCAACTATAGTGATCTTTCTAGAACTCTTCAGACCAAGCCCCTTCCCTACCTAAACTTTTTCAAGGGCTCCCTCTGATGGGCAGGGTGGAGTCCATACTCTTTGAGCAGAGCCCACAGGAGTAATCTCCCCCAGGCTGCCCCTGGAGTTCCTCACACCAGGCAAGCTCTCTTTGCCAAGGCGTCTTCACTTACGCTACTCCCGCCTCCTGGAATGCCTTTCCTCTGCTTATTGGCTTATCATAGGCTTCCTCTTCCTGTAAGACTCATTGGTTTTGCCATCTTTTCCTCCCTGACAAACCCCAGGCAGACTGAAGGCCTTCCCCCACAGAAATATTCAGTGTAGATAAACTAACTTGATAAAAGTTATTATTATTTACCCAGCCTTTGGAATAAGAGAACATGAAATAAAACACACTTCCTTCACTGTTAAGTTCTGCACAGGGGAGGCCATGATGCGGATGTGAAATTAGCCATCATTCAAGAGAAGATATCAAATAACAGAGATAACCCACAGGCTGGAGTTAGAATAGGCAGCCCAGTCAAACAGGTTTTTTTATTTTTTTGTCTTGCCTAGGGCACATGATTTGTAGAAAAAGGTGAACTGAACCGCTGGCTCCCATGACTTCTGTGAAGTGAGAAAGTGTTACTGAATGCCCACTAAGGGCACAATGATTTTTGGAGAAATGCCCCTTGAAAAATGGAAAATGGAGACGCCTTGGAAATCATTCTTAGCATTACATAGCTTTGGCAAGTGATGTGATTTTGAAGTGATGATGGGAGGAAAATGTCTAAAATTTACATTGTATGGCTTTGTGGATGAATTTAGCCAGATAGAACCCAGCATCTGCCTTGAACTTTACAACTCTCTGTGTCCACTCCTGTGTTTGTTTGTTGCAGTATTTTCAAGCACATTTATGCAAGTCGCTTAACCTCACTTCCCTCCACTCTAAAGTGACAACTTTAACCACTGAATTAACACTTTGCATGTGGAAACACCTGGCCTAGAACCTGGCACATCTGAGTTCCTTCTCTCTTTCCCTTCTTTGAAATAGGATACTACAAATACAACCCTGCTGGGTCCCCCCAGCCAGGTGCGTGCTTTTAATGCTCAGCCTGCAAGCCCCAAGAGGCAGAAACACATCCTCTGAGGGCTCAGGAATGCACCAGGGCTGGTCCTGTCCTTCTCTTCACTGTACCACGCGGGGTGTGGTCAACCACCACAATGGACTATTCTCTGGGTTAGGGATACCAATGCACGAGTGTGCTGCCTGGCACGCCTGTAACTTTGCAGCCAAATACAAGCTACAAACCCTCAGTCTTTCTGGAATGACTCTCTGGAAACATCCTTGTCCATAAGTGACATCATCCAAATACTCACTTGCACATATTTTTCAATGGTCTTCAGAACTTCCACGTTGAATTGCTTTACAGGGACGACGGACAGGTCCATGTAGCTGAGCAGGCTGTAGATCACCTGGAGGAGGGGCTGCTGCATACTGGGGAGGCCCTTCTCCAGCAGCTGGGGAGGCAAGGCACAGCGTCAGCCAGTGCAATACCAGTTCATACAAGAGCACCAATGCCCCCCTATACATTTATGGTCACACATTTCCTTAAGGAAAGGGGAATCCTAACCACTAAAGAAATGAAGACATCATTAAAGATAGTGTAAGTAGTCTGAATATATAGATATCATATCCACAGTGGAATACACCAAATACCAAGGAAAGCACCAAATACCACTAATTATTTAAAATACAAAGTAACACAAAAGACACAAGTTACTAGGTATCAAATTGGCAAAGTTTCCCAAGTGATAATGGTCAGTATGGGTGAGGATATAAGATAGGTATTCTTACACACCACTGGAAATGCAACTGGGATAATTTAGCATCTGGCCTCAAGGGTCCTAAAATCAGCTTATAGCTTTTGAAATAGTAATTTTACTTCTAAGAACTTTCCCAAACCTATAGACACTAAGATTTATATATGAGATTTCACCAAGGCATTATTTATAATGGTAAGAAACCCTCAAAGCCAAACAAGAAAGTACTGTAAGCAATATAATTGTTGAATACTAGGGAAATGGATACAAAATTATGCTAAATTGTATGATGAAATACACAACGAGGAGAATGACATTTTTTATTTTTAAAGATTTTTTATTTATTTATTTGACAGAGAGATCACAAGCAGACAGAGAGGCAGGCAGAGAGAGAGAGAGGGAAGCAGGCTCGCTGCCGAGCAGAGAGCCCAATGCAGGACTTGA
Organism: Meles meles; assembly: GCF_922984935.1. Lineage (NCBI taxonomy): Eukaryota > Metazoa > Chordata > Mammalia > Carnivora > Mustelidae > Meles > Meles meles. The sequence goes on along the minus strand of NC_060079.1, from coordinate 14,303,677 downwards.
TCCCAGGACCCCGAGATCATGACCTGAGCCGAAGGCAGCGGCTTAACCCACTGAGCCACCCAGGCGCCCCGAGGAGAATGACATTTTTAAAGATTTCATTTATTTGCGTGTGAGAGAGAAAATGAGAATGAACAGGGGCAAAGAGTAGAGGGAGAGGGAGAAGCAGACTCCTGAGCAGGGAGCCCAATGTAGGACTCGATTCCAGGACCCTGGCATCATGACCTGAGCCAAAGGCAGACTTTAACCAACTGAGTCACCCAGGCACCCAAGAATGACATTTTTAAAGATAGTAAAGGCTATCAGATAATATTAAGTGAAAGAGGAAGGATATACAATTTCTGTATAGAAGATGATGCCAAAATTGATGTGAATGGGTGGGTGTTACAGAGAAATAACAATGGAATGCGATCTAACAAAATGCTAACAGTGTTTCTCTCTAGATAACAATGATTTTGGACATTTTTTCTTATCTCCACCTCCTGTTCTCTCCCCCACTTTCCCGTACCTACCAAGCTTTCTTTCATGGACATATCCTATTTTCATTTTCAACACTATTTTCAAAAAAGAAAGCAAAATAATGAGAACATTTATATGACAGACATCATAATAAAAAGTTACTGTTCAAAAAAAGAACTATAGAAATTATTCAAATAAATGCTGGACTTCCACATCAAAAGTGGTCAGAAGAAATAACTAGGAGGGATGCCTGGGTGGCTCAGGGGGTTAAAGCCACTGCCTTCAGCTCAGGTCATGATCCCAGGGTCCTGGGATCGAGCCCCACATCAGGCTCTCTGCTCAGCGGGGAGCCTGCTTCTTCCTCTCTCTCTGCCTGCCTCTCTGCCTCCTTGTGATCTCTGCCTGTCAAATAAATAAATAAAATCTTAAAAAAAAAGAGAACTGAGCAATTAACACATGAGGAAATGAACAATTAGGCAAATCTATTTTGTGGAAAAATGAACATTATTCCTAGAGGAAATACATAAAGAGAATAATTTTAAAATACCAGTAAAAATATAAAACTGAAAAAAGGAATAAAAGGGATAATAAAATGTAGTAGGATATGGGAAAACACATTTATACACTGTTGGCAGTATTGTAAATAGGGCAAATCTCTGTGAAGACCAATTTCCCAAATGTATAGAACTAAATAATGTACTCAGGTTTCCATGCTCTTTACCTGGATCGTTAGTTTGGGAAATGCCGCCAGAAGAAATCACCTGGATGCTACCCAATAAGGAGTCTACAGAAAAGGACCATTTGTAATAGAACAAGATTATGAGTATAAACAACAGGGGAGATGTTTAAGCAAACTGGGTTACATTAACCTGTTAGAATCCCACAGTTGATGAACGTGACACTATGTGAACACAAAGTTAATGTTGCATGAACAGAGGAGGTTCATGGGTAATACTGACCACAGCTACCTAAAATTATATACATGTGCATCGCCCACACCTGAAAAAACACATGAGTACTTGAAATGGGAGTTAGTATATTCTATGCATGGTGGGAAGTTAAGTTTATGATAAAATTTTCAGTGACAGTTTGTAACAGTCTCAATAGAACAAATTAGGTAACCCATTCTTATTTATTTTCATTGTGGCAAGATGTATATAACATAAATTTACCACTCTGGCCACAGTTAAGTGTACAATTCAGTGGCATGAAGGGCTTTCACACTGTTGTGTAACCATCACCACTATTTATTTTCAGAATTTGTTCATTAGCCCGAAAGAAAACTCTGTTAACTGTAAAGCGCTATATCTCCATTACCCATTGTCTCCAGGCCCTGGTGACCATCAGTCTGCCTTCTATCTCTATGGATTTGCCTGCTCTATAGAACACCTCGCAGAAGCGGGATCCTGTTCTATTTGTCCTTTTGCGTCCGGCATCGTCCACTTAGCTTCATGTTCTTAAGGTTCATCCATGTTGCAGAACGTGTCGATGTTTTATTTCTTTTTAAGTCTGAATAATATGTATGTGTGTATGCGCCACATCCCATTTGGATTTTTGAAACTTTAAGTCTAGTGATGCAAGCAAGTCCTACCTCCTTGCTAACTTGCACTTCACTTTAAGACAGGCATCGTCTGCCTTCGTAAGAAGGGCATTTGCGTGGGTTATCCTAGTATCTCTTGTGAGCCGAGGGATGTGTGTGCTTTCTGAGTAATTCTTGCAGGGACAGATGTGACCAAGGTGATTATCTAAAGCAGAAGGGTGGCATATAAGAGTGGCTCCTTAAAGTGCCAGGGATGGGGTGTGGAAAGAACCCTTGGCTGTTGACAGTTTGGATGCAGCTCACATATTGCTGACCCAGATTGCAAATCAAAAGCCTGCAGATCAACTATCAGTGTTGATGGATGGGGCGAGGACCTTCTTTCAGTTACAAGGGTTTAGTCTTGTGGAGACTTTCAGAGTATGACTGATTCTCCAATCTATCTGCACCCTGTGTGGTGACATAAGAAAGAAAAGTTGGAATGCACTGATTTCAGCACTTCTGAAAAGGCCCTAGCAAGAGGTGGCCATGCATGTCCTCCAAGCAAAAGCAATGGCAAATACACTAAGCCAAGGTGGCTGTTAGTGGCCGTCTCTGTCAGATTTCACGACCTCATGCGTTCAGCTACTCAGTGACCAGAGGGGCTGCCAGAACACATTTCATCACTTGTCTGATACGCTGTGTATTTCCAGGACGAATGGGCACAGGGGCTTGGAGCTAATGTGCTAGAAACACATTTGTAGGGCAAGGAAAATCCCATTCCAGTGTAAAACACAAATTTCAAGTTATAAAGCATATTTCAAAACAGATGCTTTGCTAATTAGTTTAGTGCAAACAACCATTAAACATATCGAGTCACACAGTAACTTCTTAAATAAGATTTGAACACCTGGAGAAATTAGGATACAATTTCCCAACTTCTGGAAGGTTCTGGCAGGTATTAGTGTAGTAGAAAGAAGGAATTAAAGCTTTTGAGGCAGGTATACCCCAGTTCAAAGGCTGGTTCTGCCACCTTAAACATATGGCAGGTTATTTAACCTGGTTGAGACTCAGATTTTTTGTATGATAGTATGTTGTGAGGATTTAAAATGATTTAAAATGTGAGGATATTAAAATAATATATAATAGGCAGTCAATAAATGAAGAGATTATTACTCATTCCATACAAGTATTTTACCCGTGAAAACGATAGAAGGCTTATCCTTCATTGGAGCTTACCTCTGCCAGGTAGGTCACCATATTCAAGGTAATGTCAGCATATGCTTCATGGAGGTATCGGCAGACCACATTGACCCATGTGGCACAGTCCCTCGTGTAGCTGTGTGTTTTATAAAGGGTCATGACATGTGCAAGATTCGAAAGTTTGGGGTTCTTCTCTTCCAAACACACCTTTTAAGAGAACGAGAATCAATTAGGGATAAAATAGCCTGACGAACGGAAAGATGTTTCAGAAATTTTGCTGTAAGATACATTTGCAATTTTGCCCTGGGCTCTGGAAAACATGTTGATTTGACAAAATGCAGAAGTGCTTGTCTTAGTGATTGGTCAATATGATTTTCACAGATTCTTTCCACCTGTCTTCTCAATAACGAAACCACAAGACAATGTGCATCGGCTACTCAGAGATGTCAATTACTAGCTGTATCAGTTATGATTTTCAGGTTTTTTGAAACTCATTTCCCTTTTGGAGCAATTTCTGCTTAGTATCGGACCTTTCCAAAGGCCCATATGGATCCACCTGAGTGTGGAGCCAGAAATCATACCTGAGCAATCCTTTCGGCTATATCCTTGCAGAACTGATTGGGATTTTCAAAATGCTGGATCAGCTGAGGCAGGAGACACAACACGTTCAGTGGAAATCCTGGATCAGAGAAGATATGGCAGGGATAGGTGAATATGGTGCATTTTAACTGTTAACGGTGGCAAGGAATACTGCAGATTTTATCCCGAGGTGATACAAAGCAGACTTTTGAACTAACTTCACTGTGATCTAACACGAAATCCAGGGAAAAAATGTACAACCACAGTGACACAAGTTTCAGGGAGAAATTCAAAGTAATTCTGAGCTATGGTTGCTATTTTGCCATGGACTGTGAATCAGGATGACTGGAAGAGATTTCAAAAAGCAGATTAAAATGAACTGCAGCAGTTTGAAACTTTTTAATCAAAAACTGTATTTTAAGAATAGCTTGTAGAAGAGGACATAGGTCAACAAATTTGTCTTCCTCATGTAACATTATCTTTAAAATGATAAGTAATGGCTTAGTACCACTGTATTAAACTCTACCTTCATGAAAAGAAGTCTAGGCCATATGCCATGATGTTAAAAATATGGCTGGTGATTTGGCTTAATTCAAAATGATAGGGAGCCAAGTGAATTTTCAAGAGGGGGGGAAAAAGCTAAGAAAACAAAAAAGACGTAGGAGTTAAGAAAAAAGAGAAAGAAGGTTTATCTGTACATGAACAATGAAATAAACGGACAGTATCTGCAATTTGATCTGGAAAGTACAAAGAAATGACCAATATATTCCTTCTGCCCATTTCATGCTATTGCCTTAAACATGTCTTCCACAATTTAAATAATTTTAGGATTTACATTAGGTATAATTTTGAAAGAAATGACAAACTATTCCCAAAGGACCATTTCCAAATAGAATTGTTGAAAGTACTAAGTCCATTACCTTATTACACTCAACATAAACACAACCACCACCAGAACTGTAAGAGAATGAGTGATGTTGGCCTTACCGATGGCTTGGGATGAATCCACCATGGATACTTTGGATACCGGTGTGAGCAAACTGAAAAGCTGCAGGGTCAGGTCGGTGGTGGTGAGGGAGGTGAATCCTTTCAGCAGCAGCTGCTGCAACCCTGAGAAGTCTGACCACTTGAGCTGTGCCTGGAGTTTTTCAAGTTTTTCTCGGTTCTCAGCTTTATCAAGCGGCATGTGAGCCAGCAGTCTATTCAACAGCCTCAAGGCCATAAGGTATTCAAACTCAAAATCAGATTCCATCAAGGCCACTGTGACCCAAAAGATGGTAGCCAGCAAGTTTGTTGGATGGTTTATGTGTGATGGGTCTGAGAGGCTGTCCTTCAAGGAGGATGAGCTTCTGGTTTTTGAGGAGAGGCCTTGTTGGGTACAAGCCTGAATTCTGTCCAGTGTGGCACTCCTGGGTGGGTCTGAGGATCGGTCGACAACACCAAATTTCTTGGGCACAGAAAAGCTTCTCTGATGCCGGCTCCGTTCTGCAGTTGCTGTGTTGCCACTGGCCGCCCCGGGGTTCACATTTAGCTGTCCTGTGCTCTTCCTGCTTGCTGTTAGTTTAGTGCTAGAGCTTAAATCTGGTGATGAAGAGCTGGGTATAAAAATTAAAAAAGTTCAAAAGAAAGCCAACATTCTTCAGGGAAGAACTGGTCCCTTTAAAATCCACTGACAAACAATAAGGTAGGGAACTTATTCTTTGGAAATACTGTCTATACTTTTTTTTTTTTCCATACCCTTTAGCTTACAGGAATAAATATCCTATTCCTAGATTTAAAGCTATGGAAAACAAAACAAAGAGAACCCTCACCAACAAAACAACAACAAAACCTAAGAGCAGTTGGTAGTGAAGATTACTGATCTTTCATTTAGTTTTATTTTTTCATTTATTTTGACTTTGGGAAGGAGTAACTTATAAATAGAGTATACCTGATAGGCACACAGTTTAATATTCTATTAACTGACTGATAAGAACAGAAATGGAAAGGATATTATCTAGAAAGAAAAGAGTTAGTAACTGCATCAAAGGGACTTTTTTATGCTTATAAAATATCTATGAGAAATGATCTCTAAGCCTATTTCAGGCTAAAAAGATAAAACTATCAGTATTCTTGCTAAATTCTTATGGACTGAGATAAATCTGTAGGTTTATATAGAAAATGTGTATGATGTTAGGAATCATACTAAAATCACCTATCCATAAAAAATGCTCAACTTAAAAGTGAAACAAAGCTCAGCGTGATTTATGATAACATTACTGACTCCATTTCAAGCAAAATGAGCTCAATTATACTAACAGAATACAGAATTGTGAATGATTTGAAATGGGTAATTAAACATTGGCAGGAGCAAAAGGAACAAAAATAAAAAAGAAAGATCCTAGGATAGGAATTTATTCAAGTAAAATCAACATTAATTCCAGCTGTTTTTATACTGATGGTTCAGATGAGTTTTGTATATATTCATTAAAAAATAACAATTAGTTTTGGTTTCTGTTTATGATGTAAATAAATAGGATAATTATTAAATAATATTTGAAAAAATACTCAAAGACATAACAGAAAATGAAAATGCATTAATGTCTGTATTATTTTAAAATAACATTTCACCTCTATCTTCCTGCTGTTTAAAAATACTTATATAATGGGTACAGATTGGGTGCCATAACTTTCTCCTTTTTTTTTTAAACTAAAGAAAATGTCATATATCAAACATTGATGTATTCTTTGGACTTTGTGGAGTCCAGCCATCTCTCAAATATTCAGTCCACCATATTTGATTTCAAGAGTCATGGAGCTGCTTCTTACCGAGATAATACTGTTAAGAGATCACTGTTCTTTAAGCAGTCAGACAAGTTATCCACAGCAGCTTCCAATGTAAGGAGTGCCTCCATTACGTAACCCTGCCAGACATGCAAAGATAACATTTTGTACTGCTTAAAATTCCGGTTCACTTCCTGAAGATAAATTTAATTAACGCAAACTCTATTCAGTCTACTGTTAATATCATCGAGGGCTAGACAGCTGTTGTTAACTGTAACTTACCAAATCTAAAAACAAATTTAAGGGCCACTTAGGAAATTCAGACGGCTTAGCAGTTAGCAGGTAGTCACAAAGATTTATTTCCCTAGATGTGAGGTCCTGAACAGCTCAATCTCATTTGAAATCCAACAGGGAGAGGGCAAGGCTAAAGGTAAAAGTCACGGCCCCTTACTGAGGGGGATAGTGGGCATTTGAAATACAGAGTGGCAATGTCTCAGAGATCAAGAGCTGCGGTATGAGAAGGGCTGTGCCTCAGTGGCGTTTTGAAGAATACATACACTGGCCAGAATGAGAAAAAGAAGCCAGAGTTCACAGGTGTGCAGGTCTCCTGGGAGATAGTAACTTTTCTGATGGAAAAAAGGGAAAGAAGGGTTTGGCTGAAGCTACAGAGCTTATAATGCCCTTGGCTTTCAACCCATTCCCTAGCCTTTGGGCTCTGCCTACAGGGTCTTGTGGTATCTACTCTCTCCATTACTTCTTCAGCTTTTCTCAGTGTACTGAAGGCTAGCTATACAGAGAGGGGTAGTGCTTTGCATACATACAATGGAGATCCCTTCTCTGGGTAGGGAGACTACACAGCTGTATCCCCGGTTGGTGGCAAAAAGACAAAAACAATACAAATATACACTATGGAGTATTATGCCTCCATCAGAAAGGATGAATACTCAACTTTTGTAGCAACATGGACGGGACTGGAAGAGATTATGCTGAGTGAATAAGTCAAGCAGAGAGAGTCAATTATCATATGGTTTCACTTATTTGTGGAGCATAACAAAGAACATGGAGGACATGGGTAGATGGAGAGGAGAAGGGAGTTGAGGGAAATTGGAGAGGGAGATGAACCATGAGAGACTAGGGACTCTGAAAAACAATCTGAGGGTTTGGAAGGGGCGGGGGGGTGGGAGGTTGGGGGAGCCAGGTGGTGGGTATTAAGAAGGGCACGTATTGCATGGAGTGCTGGGTGTGGTGCATAAACAATGAATTCTGGCACACTGAAAATAAATAAAACACACACACACACACACACACACACACACAATACAAATAATTCCTCAATTCCCTGTCAAATAAAACCAGCAACAAAAACAACCAAGAAGGAGCCCTGAAGGGATTTGCAGTGGTTGGCTCAATAAAACAATACCCACTGGATTTCTAGAACGATGCTCCTTGAAATGCTTTTGTAAGTATAAAAGTTAACCTCTCAATTTTTTTTTTAAATTTTATTTTTTCAGTGTTCCAAGATTCATTGTTTATGCACACACCCAGGGCTCCATGCAATACGTGCCCTCCTTAATACCCACCACGAGGCTCACCCCTCCCCCTCCAAAACCCTCAGTTTGTTTCTCAGTCCACAGTCTCTCAAGCTTTGTCTCCCCCCCAATTTCCCCCAATTGACTTTTCCTTCCCCTCAATTTTTTTTTTAAATAAATGGTATATGCCTATAAGGACCTATTTTATATTTTTGTATTTTAGCCAGAGGCTTTCATTAAAGTTAAACAAAAACCTTGTTTAACTCTTAAACTGTCCCTCAATTTTTTTTCTTTAGATAAATGGTATATGCCCAAATGGTTGGAGCATTTGGCGAGAGAAAGAAGGCTCACAAAAAGCTGTTAAGACCACATCTTTGACAGGAGAGGAGAACGAGTTCAGTGATCTTTCCTTCCATACCTGAATCTCATCTCCGTGCTCTCCGATCACCTCCACCAATCTGGAGAGGAGGTCAGACAAGGCGTGAGCTGACAGAGGCTGCTTGAGCGCCCGGAATATCTGGAAGGACCGACCAGCATAGTGCCTTGAGGAGCTTGCGAGGGCGGTCTGCAATGAGACTTCACTCAAGTGTTGCTCCAGATGGAAACCTAGGCATCAAGGAGCCAGAGGTCCGTCAATGGATACTCCGCAAACCCTGGGGCATCATTTATCTAGAGGTGTAAATCAGGCTACCTCCCAGAGCAACTTCCTGGTGGTACTTGTTTAGGAATTAACCATTTTAAAATTTAAAAAACCAAGTTTGGATAGATCTTAAAGAGGCCTAGTGTAGTAGAAAGAGTCAGAAGATGTGGAGCAAGATGGTTCTGGTTTTGAATGAAGTGTTTGGGGACTCTGGGAAAGAAATGCGTTCTCTATAAGCCTGTTTTCTTATGTTTAGCTGAGGAATAACAGTCAGGCACTATTTCCTAGAGTCATTGTGAAAATTCAACAATTCAAAAAAATGCTTAGCACAGTGCCTGACGCACAATACTGACTCACAAATGTATTCTTGTCTATTGCCCTATTTTTCTACAGTGTTCTGAACTACTTTTTGCATAGCATACTTTCACTCCTGTTTTCATAAGAGAATTTGTTGGGCACAAGTTTTCCGAGTGCTTGTGTATGTAGAGGAAAGCTGCTAGTGGATCTAGTCAACTCTAAACACAACCAAAGCCTATACCAAAGTCAACACTCTTCACAACAGTCTACAAATATGCAGATACTGAAATGTAGATGTTGCCAAGAAGGCAGCCGTCATTTAAACTCTTGCCTGAATATTGGTTCTTCCAATAGCATGAAGGTCATCATAGTCATCAGAAAACCCCTTGAACAGATGGAAATAAAAATGTAAGGTAAAGTGCATGACTGACTTCTGGGCCACTATCTGTACTCTCTGCTGTGTCCCTCTGCAGGAGGAAATCTGACTACAAAGTCAGAGGACATAATGAAAACAGTGATTTTGGCTGTTTCTGAGATCTAGAGGGCTCTGTGGTACATTTGATTGTCACATAAAAGTGAATCAGGAAGGATAATTTAATGTCATTGTTCTTAGCTGCTGCCGGGCTCTTTGACCCTAGGGACCTGTAGACTACATAAGAAAATGTTTCTGCAGAACAAACAAAGGGTCCTGGAAAATGGACTTAGGCGTGAATACTGAGATAGTAAATATAGGATTAAACCCACACAGACAGTTCCCAGTTTAAGAATGGACCATGCTGCAAAACAGAATGTTACCTTTATTTTGTTTTATTGTCCTACTTAATTTTATTATGTGTGGGGTTAGGTCCTCTGTCAATGAACTAAAACATATTTACGTCACAATGGACCTGAAGGCTGGAACACCATTAGTAGGATTGCAGAACCCCAGGACAACTATGACAATGCCCCGAAAGAAAGGCTGTTTAATGTGTCGCACACAGAAACTCTACATTTCCCAGCCTCTCCTGGAGCGAGGTGTGACCTCGTGGCCTGAGTTCTGACCAGTGGAATGTGAGAAGAAACAATGGATGCCACGTTCGAGCCCGGTGTGGTGTAAATTCCTGCTACGTAATCTTCCACTCACGTTCTTCCTGCAGCCGCTGGCTGGATGAGGAGGGCTGAGGAGAGGCCGCTGGGTGACGGGGGTGACAAAGCCACAGGTCGGAGGGCCTTGAAGCGCCATGTGGAAGGCCACTGGACAAACACCTATACTGACCTGTTACGTGATCCAGAAGTAGCCTTCTATTACGTTAAGCCTCTGAGTTTTGGGGGTTGTGTGTTTCAGTAGCTAGACCACCTGACTAATACAAGCGTTTCCAGGAACACAGAGCAGAAAGCAGGGCTGTACAGGGAAACTGTATTAAGTGCATCTGGGGTAAGATGTGGAAAGACTCAGCCTCTAAGCACCCTCTGAGGAAACAATGAAGGGATTCATGTGTTTTCTCATTTTTATTATCTTCATACAATCTAAGACAAATTAATGGCTCACACACAAACAATAAATTTCTTCCTTTGGTTTATGTTCAATTATTAAGTGACTTTTAAGTAGTGGAAATACAGAGATAAGAGGTCTTAATATTTCAAAAATATTCCAAAGGAGACACTCAAAACAAGAAATGTCAATCCGATTCCTGAAATGAGTTTCTCATGTTCGTTTATCAGTATTTTTTTTTTTCTTCTGGAAGCGCCCTGTGACAATGAGAAGAGATGTAGCTAATCTGGAATATTTTGAAATGTGAGATGTGCTAATTCTCAGAGCAGCTGGGAAAGCCAGTGAGCCACCTTTCATTTGGCCAGACTCGTGTGGGAGAAGGAGGTAGGGACACTTACTGCATCATTCTGGGGAACCAAATTTAACTTTCCCATGCAAACCAGCCCCGGCCAAGTTGAATCTGAATGGTGTACAGCTAAGAGCTTAAACATCATGATGTTCCTATAGTCTAAATAAGAGTCGCACTGTGTTCAGAATATTGAATGATCATTAGCGTGGGAATTAGTAGCAAATGCTTTCAAAGTTAACATTTTCTCACAAGATTCTTTTTCTAACCAGTTTTCAAGTCTACCAGTTTCTCACAGTTGAATCTGAATACAGTCAATAAGATTTGCTACTTTACTACTTTGCTTCCTTGTAAAATTTAAAAATGTGAGTATATTTGATGCACGATGTCACACTAGTTTCAGGCATACAGCATAGTGGTTCAGCTTCTCTTTATGCTATGCTGTGCTCACCACAAGTGTAGCTACCATCTGTCACCATACAACACTATCACAGTATCATCGCTGAGATTCCCTATGCTGTGTCTTTTATCCCTTAATAAATAAAAAGGAGTAATGACTTACTCCTTCCATGTCTGGAAGCCTGTACCTCCCACTTCCCTTTACCCATTCTGCCCACATCCCTACTCCCTTTGTTCCAGCAACGATCAGTTTGTTCTCTTTACTTATAGGTCTGATTCTGTTTTTATTTGTTTATTCGTCTGTTCTGTTTTTTAAATTCCACATATGAGAAAAATCATATTGGATTTTTTTTTTCTCAGTCCGACTTACTTCGTTTAACATAATACCCTCTGGGTACATCCATTTTGTCACAAATGGAAAAACAAACGAACAAACACAACCCCTCATCTTTTTTATGGCTGCATAATATTTCGTTTTAATATATTCTATCACATATTCCATTATATATGTTTATTATGTATATGTATAATGTGTATTATATGTAATGTAATATATATGGAATGAATATATGTCTACATCTATGTTTATATACACACACCACATCTTCCTTATCCATTCATCTATGGATGGACACTTGGGTTATTTCCATATATCGGCTATTGCAAATAATACTACAATAAACACAGGAGGTCATGTGTCTTTTCAAACTGGTGTTTTCATTTTCTTTGGATAAATGCCCAGTAGCACAATTATTGAATCATTTGATATTTCTATTTTTAATGTTTTGAGGAAATTCCATATTGTCTTCCATAGCGGCTGCACCAATTTACATTCTCACCAACAGGTAAAGGGGGTTCTTTTTGCTCCACAGCCTTGCCAACACTTGTTATTTCTTGTCTTTTTGACTCCAGCCATTCTGACAGGTATAAGGCGATACCTCATTGTTGTTTTGATGTGCATTTCCCTGATGATGAGTGATGTTGAGCATCTTTTCATATGTGTGTTGTGTCATGACCTTCTTCAAATGAAATTAACATGGGGCATAGTTTAATTCTAGTGAGGTAAACGAAGCAAGAACAGTGACCTTTGGGAATTATTTGATAAAGCATAAGGCAAAAATACATGACATTAGCAATCATTCAGTTAGGCACATCCAAAATAAGCCTCAAAGCTCCCTAATGAATATTCTTCTGCTATCAATGCCGATTGCAGAACTATACACACACACACACACGCAAACACACACACATATAGTTCTGAATTATATACATATAATCTATTGTATATAAATTATATTCTGCATATATGTACATACACACATATGGTATATCCAGAATTATATATAAATATATAAATATATTTTTATATTATTTTATAAAAAAAATATGTATAGTCATATGTCATATATATATAGTCATAATGGGAAGAATACGCTCCATTACAGAAAATGTTAGAAATGGCATTTGGGGAAATAGGAGAAAGTACCTGATTTGGAGTCTTTAAAAACAGATACAACATGACGTAGAAAATTTGTGAGCTGTTCAGCACTCTTTGAATTTTGATTTTTGGGTGTGATGTCTTCATGGCACCAAAGTGGACCAAATGCCCTTAAACAGAACATGCAACATGTTAAAAATATAACCATTTAAATATAATCATTTTGCATTTTTAAAGCCATGTACGCAGTTGTAACTTCAAGGGCATAATACGATTTTCAAATTTTACTGATTAATGTGGGGTTAATTTTAGTCTTGTAAAGCTTAAGAGCATCCTCAAACTGATTTAATTTACAGAGGTATATTTTTCTTATGTTTTACTCACAAAATGAAAACCTCACAAAATTTACTTCATGAAATTAAAACCTCTCAATTCACCAGAACAGTGTTTACACATAACAGGTGCTACGTGTTTGTCAAATAAAGTGATATAAAATGTTGATTAAAATTTAGGTTTAGACACAGACTCTATTTGTACACTCTAGATCTGCAGAGATGATATTTTTATCAGGATCATATCATTAGGCTGCCAAATACTGTAGAAACAGATTGAAGATACAGCCTCTGATATCTACTTGGTTTTCAATGGGAAGAACGGATGGAGCCAGATGGGAGAATTTCAGAGAACACCCTTTCCAACACGTGGTACTGGCAGGGTTGAGTGGTGAGCATACTTTTATTCTCCACAAATCATTCAGGTCTCTGAGATAACCTGGTTGTATGCACCATCAACTCCCTTCCGAAGCTTCCTGTTCATTAAATCCTATATTGAGCTGAAAGCTGCAAGGAATACTCTGAAATTAACTAAGGGAAGAAAACGCTTTTCTCATTTTTTTGCATCAATTGATGCATTTCTGGAAGAAAGAAAAATCGAGGGTATCAGATAACACTGATATAGACTAGACTTCCGGGATTTAATGCACTGAGAAAGAGAGCAGCCCCTCCCCCCATACAGTCACAGGTAAGCCTGGTTTTCTTAATGCAAATGCTGGACCTTGGGATGCTAGAAATTCTGAAGACTTATAAGCTAAATTGTTCAGTAGGAGAACCAGAAGACCTAAAAAACAGAATTGCTTGCATCTCTTCTTGATTTTTGATCATCAGTTTGCTTACTTTCCTATCATGCTTCCTATTGTGTCCGACTTCCATTTATAAATGACTCTGGATTAGATGAACAGACAATGGTCCCCTCTGCAGCTGCTCCTGGGTCGACCGTGGCTAATATATTTGGTTTCCAGAGCAATGTGCTTTGCCAAATCTCAGAACTCCTGGATCCTGGCAGCTCTAACAGATGATTAAAGTCATCTCACCATGGGGTGCTACCGTGTCCTGCCTCCATCTGCTGCATTGTCTTTGTACGTGGAACACCCCTCCCCCCCGCCCATCAACTGTGCCATCACTGGGATCTTAGACAACTTCTGCCAGGATCTACCTGGTGCACAGACTTCCGCAGATGCAATTTAGAGGAGAAAAGAAGGCTTTGCTATGGTCGCAGGCTCGGTTTTCCATCTGTGTGGTTTTAGATGGATGACATTTCCCTCAAAAAGACCAACCTAAAGCCAGGGCCCTGTCTTCTGACCCCTCACTACCTGGTTGTCAGAAACTCAATGAGCTTGTTTGCCTTCTCATCCGCTTCAGCAGTTGTGTCTGTATCCTCCACCTCCTGGGTCATCTGTGGGAGGTTCCCGCTGCTGCCCCCCAAACTGATGCTGGAGGACGTGGAACTGGAGCTCAGGCCCGAGTCTGGCACTGGGGATGACTGGTCCTCTCTCAGGAAATCAAAGCCACCTGGTGGGACAAGAAGGTCAAGGCAGAATGTGCTAGGCAGATGCTTCATGTGGTTAGGAGGTGAGCAAACACAAGTGCGTAGTTATTTAAATGTTTTGGAGAAAACATTTGATTGTGGCTGTGGTTACCATGAAATGAAACTGATATTCTTTCCTGGCTTCTGGAAGAGTTGCACTGTTGTTTAAACCAGGGTATCTTTCGTAATAGGAGTGTGATCTGCTGTTTTCTACTCTGGTGTGTGTATCGATCCTTTCTGCAGATGAAGTGGGGTGTGTGTGTGTGTGTCTCTGTGTGTGCATTCATGCACATATGTGCACACACGTTTGTTTGCACATGTGTCTGTGCACACACACACACACACACACACACAAGCACAGACCCACAAACAATTCCACTACACATCTGGACCCAACTGTGCTGTTTGCAAATTATTCCTGGGCTTTAGACTTCTTAAATTGGTGAAATGATACCATTTTTGAGGATACCAGCACCTAGTAATTGATATTTACACATATAACATCTAAGTTATATGTTTTGAGAAAATGAACTTACAACTGTGAGTATTATGTGCATATTAATATGTTTTAATAAAATAGATCTCATGGCAGTCAAAGAAATATGGTAGAAACAAATACTATGTTTTTTTTCCCTACCTCAGATTTGGTTATCGTTCTGCATCTCTGGGTATGTCGTTGGTTTGGGAAAATGTATGTACAAAACCACCCCTTTTCTCCTACTTAATAATCATAAAAGTCCGCAGTAACTGACAGATACTCTGAAATAGGAGTGAGAAGCCGCAGGCCTGAATATCACCTCTGCCATTTGTTGTGCAATCTCAGGGAGTTTACATGACTTCTCTGTACCTTAGTTTCCTATTATAAAAGAGTAAGACAGTAATTTCTATCACACAAGTTTTCAGCCTAGATTTGAAAGGAATCAGAGTTGAAACTAGGTGTTCATGAAGTATTAGTAAATGTTTATGAAGAGGAGACATTTTCCAAACCCTTTGTCCACCATTCCACGTATGCTATAGATTCAATTATCTTACAATACTGTCTGTTGTTTGTCTTAACTACAGCATATTGTGTTTTGTTCCATTAGTGGCCACTTTATGCTACATCAGCGGGATTAGCGAATACAAAACAGATGCACTCAGGGCCATGCAGCTTAATGGACATTACAACGTTCTCAGTCTAAGACCATGTGCTTAATGGGCTACATCTTTATCTTGGGGAGTTGGGAAAGCAAGAAGTCTTTAGATTCTTTTAATTAAACATCAACAGTAAAGAGAGTTTTGTGTTTCTGAGAGGCAATTGATGGGTTATGTTCAATAAACTGTAGCTCGGTTTAAAACAAAGGGCTTAAACTAAGATCAGTAGTCCTGATGTCTCAGACTCAGTGACTCTGTGTTTGTTTTCCAGAGAAATATCTTAATGGCTGTCAAAGGACAAGATGGCACTGAGTACAAGTGATGAGTAAAAGGCACAGTCTCTTTAAGATTATGAATAAAGAGGCGCCTGGGTGGCTCAGGTCACGATCCCAGGGTCCTGGGATCGAGCCCTGCATCGGGCTCTCTGCTCAGCAGGGAGCCTGTTTCCCTTCCTCTCTCTGCCTGCCTCTCTGCCTACTTGTGACCTCTGTCTGTCAAATAAATAAATAAAATCTTTAAAAAAAAAAAAGATTATGAATAAAGTACACAGTGACATAGGGAAGGGCCATACCATATCCAGGGCCAGTATAACATACAAAATAGTCAGGAATGTTAGTTCATTCTCATTTTAAGATATTTTAAATGTTCTGATTCTAAATGAAAACCACTGGCCAACCCTTTTGGGAAAGCTTTCATGAATAGCTGGACACAGCCGAGTAATTTGACCCAAATATGACTCAGCTAATGCTTTCTGTTCTCATTTCTAAGAAGAAAATTCGGGCTTTAAAAAAGCCATGGTTCTTAGTAGACTTCCATTCATGGTGCCTTCCAGAAAAATCAGTTACTTTAATGCAGTGAAAATTCCCTCAGGGGAACCAGAAGGTATACGAGTGATACATCGGGCACCTTGGCAATGACCTGCTCTCAAGTGGAAGGAGAAGGTCACTGTTTTGTACATTCTCATCCTTCAATGTTTGATGCTCTTGGCCAAAGGGTATCTTAATTTTCAATATTATCTGTAGGAGCATATTTAATAAGAGCAGCAAGCATAATAATAAGTAAAAAGACATCTGAAAAGATTCAATAACGAAGAAGGATTTTGAGAACCAAGTTGACCATTATGGTGGAATGGTGCATATTTATAGTGCAGCTACTTGCTTGCTTGGAAAGTTGGGGGGTGATCACATTAGGGAAGTTAGTTTGGGCTCCACTGACACCTGAAGTTATCTTCGCATTTGTGATTCTGTCTCAGGCTCTCTGCCACTCCTTTCGTTACCTGTGTAGAGATACTCTGGCTGATAAGCTGGCTGAATTGTGAGAGTCTTAGCTTCGCCCATCTCTCGAGTCTGCAGGAGCATAGAAGCAATGGCATGAAAATTGCTGTTGCAAGAGAGGGCAATCAAGAGGTGAAGGAGCAATTTTTTGCTGTGTTCAAAGACTTCAGGCCGGTAATGGTCCAGACCTGGAACAAAACAGTGGAATCTCTTAGTGTAAACAAGTTTTAAGCTCATTTAGATTCCAGGGATAGTAAAGATTCCAAGTCACTCGGGAGGAACACGTTAAAAGAATGTTTGGTTTTCTCTGTTATTGTTTGTGTTACCAACATAAAGAAGTTGGGCTTAGGAAAAATAAAATGCTTTATTCCTCAAATCAAATGTTCTCATAAAAATGCTGATAGATGGACTTTTCTTGACCTCTCAGTAGCATTTGACATGGTTAGCATTCCTCCTTCCTGGGATGTTCTCTTCCCTGGATCACTCTGTTAACTGAAAGATTCCAGCTTTGTTCATCTCTCTTTAACTAAACTTCGGAGTCTCCCCAGCTTGTTCCTCTTCCCTTTTTTGCTCTACAATTTGGCTATCTTAAAATCTCAGCACTTGGCCCGCTGTGCTCTACATCCTTTCTCTCTAGGTGCTAACGATGTCTCATGGCTTTAAATTGATCCCATCTAGCCAAAGACCCTCAAAGAGGCCCCACTTGTTTTGGGTATCTTTATAGGTATAGCACTGGCGAAGTACCACCCTATAATGCAGTTATAGGGCAATTTTAAACAATGACTGGTCAAGTGAAATTGTAGAGCCGATGTCACATAGAAGAAATGAAAAATGGAAGAGACTAAATCTTTCAGAAATGAGGAAAGCAGGATGCCAATGTAAAAGGAAGGCTCTCTGGATTACATCTATAGGTTTTTGACCCTATTGGCTAGAATTCCTCTTGGATCCAGTCTTACCTAAGAAGACAGCATGAAGTAATAATGGTAGATGAAGAGCCCAATCTTCTCTCACACTGTGATCCACCACCATCTCAGTCATAAAAATAACAGCAATATTGCACCTGATCAATGACATGATGAAATTAATGTAACTTCTGAAGAGGATGGAAATACATTGATAGATCATTATGTCACAGTTAATACAACTCATAAGCCCTACTGAAGAATTATGTAAGACCCTTAATCCAGGGAAATGGAGTTTAATTTCTGACATAACACAGAACTCCACAAAGAGAAGAAATGTTGGCTGAGTTGATCACATAACAGGGAGACTTACTAGTCACTTGGTAATAAGAGCTGAGGGAGGAAGAGTTACTCACAACCTAAAAATCATCACAGAATGCATATCCATATCCAGACTGCATTGAGGAAAATTTCTGAGTTACAAGGCAGCTTTGCACTGAGGTTAATATTCAACCAAACTCTACAAATACACTGAGAGCTGTAAGTCAAGCCGTGCATGGTCCTTCTGATTTGAAAGGTCATTTCATTTGGTGGGACCTGGAATGATTTCCCTCTCCTCATAGGAGGAAAAGTCCAGTCAAAGCTAAGCAGTCATTTCCCTCTACTCACACATGCTACCTACCTGTGGAGGGGCCCCCGGGGAGTGATGGTCTCTGGGAGGTAGTCAACCAGGGGGGCCCAGCATCCTCCAGTACAAGGCATGGGGAGGGGCTGCGGCTGTTTGGTTTCTGTAATAGTCAAGAGCCAGCCCGTGTAGGGAGAAATCGGGTCATCTGTAGGGTGAGAAAAACAAGCGTGTGTTATTTTTAGGGAGAGATGATTTTTGTTTTCCCTACTTGGTGTTTGTAGAAAGAATCTTACAAATTTAGGCTAGTAAAAATAACTTTCTAACCATCTCATTTGGTGAGTATGAATTATAGGATCAATGGGTGAGAATCACTTGATTAGATTTTTGAGTTCCTTTTTTTGATAATCTAATATACAATTATGCATTACAGAGCAATGGGAAATATAGACACACAAAGAGAAAACATTAAATCATGCAAATTCTCATCACTGTGAGAACTTGGTCTTTCTCCAATCTTTCCTATTTCAGTAAAATATAACTCCATATTTCCATTTTGCTCAGGACAGGAGCCTTAGAGCTATTCCCGAGTTCTCTTTCACATCTCACATCCAACTCATAATCATGACAATAATGATGAGGATAACAGTAAAAATAACAATAATAACATTAAGAACTAACACTGGGAGTGCTTCCTTTATACCAGGCACTGATCTATGCATTGCATATATTCTTTTAAAAGATTCATATATTTATTGTGGGGGCAGAAGGATAGGTCTGATGTGGGGCTAGATCTCACAACCCCAAGATCACGACCCAAGCCAAAATCAAGTCAGATGTTCAGCCGACTGAGCCCCTGCATTGCACATATTAATAGCCCAATAATAGGTACCTCTGACCCTTACTTTACAGAGGGTAAACAGAAGTTAGGTAACGTGGCATCATATTCAGTGAGCTCTACCCTCACAACAAATCCAGAAGAAGACCACTTTTCACCGTCTCCATTGCGCCAGTGTAAGCCACCATGTTGTCTCACATGGAGACTGCAATGGCCTCCCTACAGTCTGCCCTCCTTGCCCCTCTACAGTCTGTTTACTACTGAGCAGCCAGAGCAATCTTTTGGAAACAGAAGTCCACTCCCATCTCTCTCTCTGCTTGACATTCTCCAGTGGCTCCCCTTTCCACACAAAATGAAGTTTCAAACTCTACACCATGGCCTTTAAGGCCTTACGAGTCTATTACTCTCTTGGCTCATCTCCTCCTACCATCCTCCTTGCTCACACCACCTCAGTCATTCTGGCTTTCTTGCTGCTCTGTGATCACACGAGACACCATCAAACTTCAGGGCCTTCCCATCTAGTATTCCCTTTGGCTGCAGTGCTTTTCTCTGGAGAGCCTGTGGTTCCTTTACCTCACACAGGTCTCTGACCCAGGACCACTCTTTTTAAAATCTACCTCCTACCCCAATCACTTTCTATCCTCTCACCCTGCTTTCGTTTTCCTTCCTGGCACAATTCACCCATTCATAGGTACTCTTCTGACTCTGACCTGAAGGTCCCTCTTCTGACTCTCATATGAGCTCCACAACAGTGGAGACTTTATTTTGTTCATTGTTGTTTCCCTAGTACCTTGAACAGTATCTGACAGTAGTAGGGAATCAACAAATAGTTTTTGAATGAAAGAACTTCCTCAACTCTATCTTTCAAGTAAATACAGCAATGAGTTTGAAAACAACCTAACCTTATACCTAAAGGAGCTAGAAAAAGAACAAACCCCAATCCACCAGAAGGAAGGAAATAATAAAATTAGAGCAGAAATAAATGTTACAGAAACTAAAAACAAATACAACACATCAATGAAACCAGTAGCTGGTTCTTTGAAAAGATCAACAAAGTTAATAAACCTCTAGTCAGACTCATCATGGAGCTCCTTCTTACAATGGTCTCAGTAGAGGCCAGTGGCATTAAAGACAAGTAGTTCCACTGGAGGCCCCAGGATACGGGCCAGGTACATGGCTTCAGACAAGCTGTCTCTGTCCTACAACTCAGGTTGTAGTGTATTAAGAAGAAGGGTGTATGAGATCATCTTTAAGCAAATTCTATTATATGTAGTTTTTCTTGGTTGTGCTCTTGAAAGGCAGTGAGAGATAACAGCTTCAAGGCTGCTGTACTATGTAGAACTCTGTCCTTAGCGGTTAACAGAACCAGTGGAGGGGGTGTCTTCCCATTGTGAAAACTGAGGCTGAGGCAAAGGCAGACACAAGGACACAGCCCACTTCTGGGATGTCAGAGAATGGAGTTTTCCAAGGGCAAGTTCAGGATTTGCCTCAAAGCATTAGGTCTTACTAACACTCCAAAAATCAAGCAACTGGAACCCTATAAATTCCATGTCATCAAGCTTGGCCACAATGGTTTTAGCCCAGGAGAAATGTAAAACATGTGTGACAATTCTTCTCAGATCTCCCAGTAAATTACCTACAGAATGTTTCACTTTAAGCAAATGAACGTTTTGACTAAGTGTCTAGGATAAGCTCATTGCAAAATGTACTTCTAAGTAATCAGCTACTCTATAATAAAACTTAAAAGGAGAGCAGAAATGGAAAGAATATCAAAGAATTAAGAAAAAAGGAAACTTGTCAGATTTCTGTTAGGAAAGAATATACTTTTCTTTGTTTCGATGATGTCCTCGAATACACATCTGACCAGCAAAAATGTACTGGATTGTTAGATTAGGAATAAGTTGGACTGAAACTGGTTTTCTACAGTTGGGTCTAAACTACTAGGCCTCAGCTGCTATCTAGCTCAACTAGTTGTATCCTTATTATAGGGTTAAGTACACTAGCATATGGACTTAGAGAATAATGCAGATATTTTAAGTAGTTCTAAAAAAGCCTACATCGTACTGGTAGGAAGATTTTTATAGATCTGTGTCTTAATCTGTTTTTTGTTCATTTTACTCAAGGTGTTTTTTTTTTTTTTTAATAATAGGAAATATTCTCAGGAGGCTGCACACAGTCCTTCAACCTGGGTAAACCCAGATTCTGAAGCCCTGGGGCACTAGGTCTCTCCTGATTCCTTCTTACTCTATCTCTAATGATCCTCCCTGGAATTCAGGGAGAAAACAATGGCCCTTCACATACACCAGATGTGTGGCTAAAGGTTTTGGAGTTGAGCCTACCAATCTTTGCTTTTCTTATGGCACAGGCCATTTCCCTCACTCTGTAGCTAGAACCAAAAATACACCAGGGAGGACCCAGCTACCAAAGTCCCAAGGGGATTTGTGCCCTGTTAGACTTGCTGCCCCCTCCAGACAGCCAGAGTTAAGTTCTATTGTTTAAACACCTAGAAAACCATCTTAGTAGATATTTTCCGGGTTTTTTTGTGATGAGAATATGGTTTGAATCACTTGATTTCATTTTCTCTTACACAAATTATTTAAAATAGAAGCTCTCAGTCCCCAAATGACATGCTATGAACTGGAACTTCTCTGGCCAGTAACTGCCACCACGTCAAGGTTATTATTGACAGACAACTCAACTGAACTCAAATTCTGTACCCAAATTTTCCTATTAAAATGCTGCTTATTTTATGCCACACAACAAGTTTGTAAAAACAACATTTCTAGGTGAAATAGAGGCCATGATGAAAGCACCCGTAACTTTCACAACTTCAAAGCTTTCACAAGTATTCACTATATATTTTTTTCCTCTTCACAAATACTTCTATTACTTTTTCTTTTTGTCCCTAAAACCAGTGATGCAAGTTTGTGTAATGACACAATTATCTCATTTTACTATAATTATCCTCTGAAATTCACTATTTATGTATTTTTTAAAATGACTGAAATTACTTAATTATAGCATTTCTATCAAATTCTATGTCCTGGACCCAGAGCAAAGACATACAGTTCAAAGGAATCAATTGGCAAAGACAGCAATACTCCTGATGTAAAACCCACTGTCATAGACTGTTAGGTTTTGTTATGCTTGTCACATTCTGGCAGGGGCGGGAGGCAGCATTTGACTGCTTCACCTTTTTTTTTTTTTTTTTTAATAAAGATTTTATTTATTTATTTGACAGACAGAGACCACAAGCAGGCAGAGAGGCAGGCAGAAAAAGAGGGGGAAGCAGGCTTCCTGCTGAACATAAGACCCGATGCAGGGCTTGATCCCAGGACCCTGGGATCATGACCTGAGCCAAAGGCAGAGGCTTTAACCCACTGAGCCACCCAGGTGCCCCTGCTTCACCTTTTCATGATGCAATTTTTTTTGTCCTCCAATTCTGAGTTATTATTATACAGCAAGCAGACTTTTCTTGAACTAATAGCTCTCCATTTCTCAGCTACTACTCTCCTCATTTGTACAATCTAGTCCCATCCAAAACTGATGGTCGGTGCCCCTGAGATTTCAAATATTCAGTGTTTGGTGAGTATGGTCTCCTGATAGGGCACAGAAAAAAAGAAAGTACAAAGGACTTTATTTTATCTCAGACTGATAGTAAGAAGTTATATAGGGGCGTAGTTGAAACTTAACCTACGTTAGAGTATGGCAATTATATATGGATTTTAGCTATCCTTTCCGTTGGAATTTCCAATGCTGGAGATGCCTGACTATGCACTAAGAAGGAGAGTCAGGACAGCAGAAACACAGTGTCATTACAACTTTGTAGCCCTTACCCACTCTACACATTTTCCATAAAAACAAAACAAATCAGAACAATAGCTACAGAGGCCCGGTGCTTTGACAAATGAACCTAACTCATGAAATACCACCATACTTACAATTTCCACCAAAAGAGACACATAAATCCCACCAGATAGTTTACTGATTTCCTAAGCATAGCAAAATGTCCCAGGGAGCGTTCTTTGGTTCCAGAATTTCTGCAGCACTTGTGACCAAGTGCTACCCTTTACCTGCTCAGTATCCACAGAAGCTGCCCAGGGCTTAAACAAAGTAAATGAATGCATTGACCTTTTTGGTGTTCCCACCTTCCCAGGGTATGAAGAACTTCCTCAGTTACATCTCCCAGTTTAGTGAGGTCTTCCCTTGGCTACTGAGACTATGCCATGGAGAGAGATTCAATGTGAAAACAGATCCTCCCCTGGGCGAGCTGACTCACAGAACTTAAAGGTCAAATCCACTTTTAAGACAGGTCGAAAACCTGAAATGCAATATCTGTTCTCTAGTGGGACCATTTCTTACTAGGCTTTCCCCAACTGCATCACCAAGGAAAAATGCCAAGCATATAAAAATACGGATTTGGGCCGTAGTTCGACGTTTTCTAATTTTGATTTGTTCATTGCATGGCTTCTTTTGACTTTTAAGATGCTGACTCTGTGCTCACCTGCAGAGTTGGATTATGTGGTTACTTAATATTTACGGGTCTCTTTTCAGTAATTAGAACAGGAATAATCAAAATGCTCATTTTCCACTCCCCAGCCACCTGTATTCCGTCTGAACAACCTGCTGGCACTTACTTTTATCTTCATCATACGATCCTCCAGAACTATTGCTGTATCTTGACTCTAGGCGGGTGTGGGCTCTGATGACGTTACTAAACCTTCAAATACAAAAACAATCATTGGAAATGCTGACATGTGTGTGTGTGTGTCTGTGTGTGTCTCTGTGTGTGTGTGTGCAGTTACTCATAAACACACACTATTATTCAGTGGCTGAGTTTTTTGGCAGTGAGTTCCAATGATGCTTTTCCTCAAAGAATTATGTAAAAATTGTACCTCAAGCATTTTGTTTTCCTTGAGAGGGTCAGTGTGGTCACCCTTGCTCAGATTCATGGGTTCAAGCCTTCATAAGATACGTATTTTAAGATTAATATTTGGATTGAGGCAGAATATAACATTTGTTTAGGAAGAAAATGAAAATGACACTGAATAATTTAAATCCCTATTCACATGGTAACCTGGCATAAGGCAGATGGTCAGTAAATAATGGCTGACTGATTAAGTCAAAACAGATAGAATTGAGAATATACAAAAATGGTTCCTAACAAACCCTGGGCTTTATTAGCTTTACAGTTTCCCTTAAAATGATCTAAGGTTTTCAGGAAAAGGTCCTGCGTGAGGAAACGGACTGAGAAAGATTATACAACTTGTCAACCACAGAAAGGTGGCAGGAGGAGGGTGCTTTGAGAGCCATGCTGCCTCTGAGCAGATGAGCAGGTGATTTTAGGGCTAAGCTCTCCCTCACTAGCTCTGTGACCCTGGCCAAGTCCTGTATCTCCCTGGGTACCCTGCATCTCCACCTGCCAAAAAGGAATAAGAGTACATCACCATTTACTCACTGGGGTTATTGTGGCAATCAAAAGAAATAACACAAGAACGTTTCCCACACTGTGAGACATCCAACTCTAAGGGATTAGTTATTATATCTCTACCTTGAATTTCTAGAATGCCTTGCCTTCTCTCTTCAGGGCACCAAAGACTTTCAAATCAATAGAATTTTTGTCATCCACAGGCCTACAACGTAGGGCAAGGGGGTGACTGAGGGGAAGTGATGATAAAACTTTATATTTATTTTATATCAAGTGATCAACAGGTTTTTCTACTTAATATATATGTAATCAAAGCAAAGAACTAAGGTTATCTAGAAATATCTGGAAAATTCAAACTAGAGCAGGTGTGGTCTCCTTCATTCCTGGTGTTCTGCCTTAATTGACAACCGATCAACACTCTATTTCCCTCTATAACACTGGGGAATGCAGGGTTGTATCTATGCTCCAGTGAATGGAGAAAAAGAGATGCTTTAGGAAAAATTTCTGGAAGTGCCATTAAGAAATCTACCTTTTCCCGGTGTATAACCTCAGAACATCGGTGATTTAGATTTGCTGAGCACAGAAATGTAATAGAATATAACGACTTTGGTTTTTTTTTTTTTAGTTTTGTCACTTTTTTAAAATTTTATTTTTTCAGTGTTCCAAGATTCATTGTTTATGCACCACACCCATGCTCCATGCAATCCGTGCCCTCCTTAATACCCACTACCAGGCTCACCCATCCCTCCACTTCCCTCCCTTCCAAAACCTGTTTGTTTCTCAGAGTCCACAGTCTCTCGTGGTTCCTCTCCCCCTCCAGTTTCCCCCAACTCCCTTCTCCTCCCCTTCTCCCAATGCCCTCCATGTTATTCCTTATGCTCCGCAAGTAAGTGAAACCATATGATACTTGACTCTCTCTGCTTGACTTATTTCACTCAGCATAATCTCCTCCAGTCCTGTCCATGTTTGACTTTGGTTTTACTGACCTCTTCGATGTTGGCTGCAACTGACACAGCCATCTTTTCCATAATAACTCTGTATTTCAAGCATTATTATCATATCTTTTGGGCTACTGCATTATTATCATATCTTTTGGGCTACTGCTACTCCATACAATAGAACAGCTAGAACATCTGCTCAGTCTGTCTACATCAGACTGAACTTACGGAATTAGAAAAGTGACCAACCTATTACCTTCTGAAGACATTCTTTGATCATATTTGTGCTGACAAATATAAAATTAAAAACAGTGTAGGCAGAGCCCATTCAGCAATAAACATAATCAGGGGGAAAGGAATTCCACATCTGGAGACTTCCATGGGACAGAGAGCTCATGAACCATAAACAGTATTTGCTGGCTTTATGATGACACTGGAAGGGTCAGGCAAGAAAGAATTATAGAATGGATGGCAGTTCTTCTCTTTTCCTTTGAGATGCATATAAAGGAGGATAAGACAGAGGTTATGAAGCCAAGATGAACAAGGGCAACAAGCCCCTTCCAGACTGTTCTCTTTACTCTGGAGAAGGTCAAAACCATAGTGTAGCAAAGTATAAGCTTGGCAACAACAACAACAACAGAGTAAAAACTGGCTCCTAAAATCTGTTATTCTCCTTTGCTTTCCTGGCTTGAAGAAAACAATTTCAGTCTGGGCTTTAGAAAAATTTCAAGGATTAAGTAGACCAAATACCCTTTTAACATCAAAGGTACATGTCTAAGAAATATATCATGAATATCACTCTGATAAGAGAAAAACTAAGAGGACAAAATGTTTCTCTAAATTTTAACTTGCTGATTTAGCTCAAAGTAATACTTAGGCAACTTTTTGTAGATTATTAATTTCTATCCCTGTATCAACAGAGATCACCAGAAATTTATAAATTTGAAGCTTATTGCCTTGGCTCCCTGTGAAAAATTCTTTCATGGAACTATAAATTTATCAAATAAGGATTTATTAAGGGTTGGTACATTAAAAATACTTAGGGTTCTGCATATTTTACAAACTGCTATCATAGCTATTTTAATAAAAAATGTGTTTGCTTTGTTGTTTAATAAAAAAAATTCAACATGATAAATCCTTCTTTGATTTTAGGGTAGTTTTAGGGTGCCTGGGTGGCTCAGTTGGTTAAGTGTGTTTAGCTCAGGTCATGATCCCATGGCCCTGGAATTGAGTCCTGTCTCATTGGGCTCCCTGCTCAGCAGGAAGCCTGCTTCTCCCGTTCCCTCTGCCCCTCCCCCAGCTTATACTCTTTCTCTCTCTCTTGCTCTCTCTGTCAAATAAATAAATAAAGTCTTTAGAATAATAGGAATATAGGATAGTTTGTGTTAGTACCTCCCAATGAATTGTTTTGTTTATTTTTACACACTGAAAGTTATAAAATTCACTGTATTCTTTTTTACTTTGGCTCTTGAAGAACTCAAGGTTAGGTTAATATTAACTTTTAGTAGTTTTCCTTAGCGAGCACTTGAGGACTTTTGACACAACTATCTTACTCTTCTCTTAGCTTGGCCCTTATTCTTTTACCCTTGTTTTAATGTTTTAATCTGAACTTTTTGTTAGTAGACATGATAGTATTAAGTATTACCGAAATACATCAAAGGACCATTAATCTAGCTGGGAAAAAAAACATGGCATCAGGCCTACTTCTTTGCACAACTCCATGGCGCCCCCTGGAGCCCAATCATGTATTTTGGGGACTAATACCCCCAGGAGTTGAGTAACACAGCAGTCTGGTTAGTATTTCTGACCAATTGTATCTGTAGAGTCTTTGTCTACAAGGACTGTAAAGAACAGAGTAAGTAACTCTTCTGTAATGGGGTTAGCAAAAGGGAGGGAGAAAGAGGGGCCAGATGGTGTTTGGACAACTTATCTCAGGGGTTATGAGATTTCTCCCATTTTCATTCACATACTGAATAAACATTATAGAATCCCTCCTATGTATAGCGTTATAGGCTAATTATTATTATTATTTTTTAAAGATTTTGTTTATTTATTTGACAGACAGAGATCACAAGTAAGCAGAGAGGCCGGCAGAGAGACAGAAGGGGGAAGCAGGCTCCCTGCTGAGCAGAGAGCTCAATGTGGGACTCCATCCCAGGACCCTGGAGCTGATCCCAGGAGCTGAAGGCAGAGGCCTTAACCCACTGAGCCACCCAGGCGCCCCCGGCTAATTATTAAGGATAGCAATATTTGTATGATATATATGGTCTCTGTTTTCCAAGAATGAAAATCTAGTGGTTGAGACAAGCATGTGTACAAGTACCTATAAATCAACATGAAAGAATCTACAAGGAAGGAAGAGTAATAAGTAGATTCAAGAGAAATAAGGTATTTTAGTCTGCTTTCATAGAAAAGAGAGAATGTATTAGAGAAATCGTGCAGGTGGAGTACCGGATCAATGGAATAATGGTATCCTTTGGGATAGAATATTCATATATGTATGATCATATTTATATATACCTGAATATAAATATGATCAGTAAAGCTATAGATCAATAGATATAGCCATTATAAAAGAACCAGATATATATGTATATGTATAAAAAGTATGGGTATATAAATGTGTCAGACTTTCCAATGGCCAACAGAGATATGGTGAGAGAAAAAGACAGCAAGAGTTAAAAAAGAAAGCCTCTATTCGAGGTGTTCTCTGGTCTCAATATTAGAAAGATGACTGGCTTCTTAATTTCAAGGGCCACCAAAACCTGGGCAGGACACTCAGGACTCTGGTCCTTAAGGGGCCTTTGTAGTGAGATGTTAATATATAAACATTCATCACGTTTCTACCCTAAATAAAATGAAGATTGGAAAATTCAGTCTAGACAATAAATGATAATGTTACACTCCAACTAGGAAGTAGAAATCTCTTTAGAGACATAATGTGAGTATTTACTATGAGGAAATTTTCCAAAGAAGGTGATAATAAATATGGACTAAAAACATGTTAGTTAATCATCATGTATTGTCATTGATGAGGGAAGTGTGCAAACCTTTACTCATTTCCAAGAGAAAAAGAAAGGACTTTATTAGTGATCTGTACAGGGCGAGGTCTATGCTCATGACTCACTGGGTTTGGGCTTTTTGCCTGAAGGAAAGCTCCTGTGATTGACTACTGGAATTAAGGCAGTGCAGCAGCCCAGGAATGGATGCACTGAGGAGCCTGATAAGAGTCTGCGCAAATTGGAAATGAGCCTTCAAAACTCCAAAGGCAGTCCATTCTACGGCAGATACCCTTCCACCGGCAGCCCCTGCCATGTTCTCATGCAGGATGAAATCCCGAGGACAGTCATGAAGCATCTGGAAGCATTATGGCTTGACTGAATTATTTCTATTGTTTGATCTACTGAATTTTCTCCATTATGAATTTCTATGAGTATCTCATCCTTTTTGCTAATTTCTTTGGATTTTTAAAAATTTATTTTTGCGCATGCGTGCGTGCGCACAAGAGAAAGCAAGCGAGTGGGGAGTGGGGGCAGAGGGAGAAGCAGATTCTCCGTTGAACAGGGAGCCTGATATAGGACCCAATCTCAGGACACCTGGGATCATGACCTGAGGTGAAGACAGACACCTAACCAACTGAGCCACCCAGGCACCCCTTATTACTAATTTCTTAAGTGAAAGGGTTCCTCCGGAGTTTTCATCAGAAAATGGTCAGCCTAAGGAGTTTTCAACACCCATGAGAATAAATATATATAATAATATAATAAATATTTATATATAATAATAAATTCATATTTTTAAATAAATATAAATCATTTATTAAATAATAAATCATATTTATTTAAAAATAAAAATAGTTTTTATTTTTAAAGATTTAAAAAATATATTTATTTAGGGCACAGATTGGGGGGGGCAGAGGGAGAGGAAGAGAGAAAGTACTTAAGCAGACTCCCCGCTGAGCACGGAGCCCAACACAGGGCTGGATCTCAGGACCCTGAAGTCATGACCTGAGTTGAAAATAAGAGTCAGATGCTTAACCAACTGAGCCACCCAGGCACCCCATCTAAGTTTTATTTTTTGAGTCCTATTTCTTTCTTTTTTTTTTTTTTTTTGTTTCTCTATTCTTCATAATTAACCCCAGGAAAGAGTGATGCAGATTTTACTTTATGAGTAGCCTCTAGGCAGTATAAAGGGGCAACAGAAATGCCATAAAAGAGCTAATGTGAAGGGACTACAGGCTTCTTTCAGCAGGAAAAGGCAGCGTTGTTGGTTAAACAAATTTGACTATGTCGAGATGTAATAAAAATGATGATATTCATAGAACTCACCTCAAGACAACTACTCAATCTCTACGTAATCATTCCATAATCAGATCTTAGAATTTCACATGGAAATTCCCTCTAATTCCAGATGGTCTGTGCCCAGTAACAGAACAACGAGTGGTTTTTAGTAAGCCCTGTGGTAAGTGGGATTTGACCACCAGAATGACATCCCTCTTAATCTTTTTCTTCTCTGGCTTTTCTCAGGGAGAAATCATTATCTTTAAGGATATACAGAGCAGAATCAGAGTCAGTTTGTGTTTCTAAAAGCAAAGAAGAATATGTGTGTGTGTGTGTGTGTGTGTGTGTGTGTAATTTATGAAACACCACAAACTCTTACTGATGCCTTTGTGTAGACTATTGCTGAAAGTCATACCAGATATTAAGCCAAATTAGTGCACCAACCTCTCATCAGATTCTTTCAGTATCTTGCTCTCCTCGGCATCTGGGAAACTGTCTTGGCCGGCAACCACTGTGTTGCTGCTGGAGGTGGTTCCTGTAGGTAGGATTAGAAAAAAATGTGGGGGGGGGGAAGGGTTAAGCCCAGTTCTCAATTAATTACAGTGAAGGATTTCTGACAAAATTTCATGTTTTAAAGACTTCTTATGTCTTCTGTACAATCTCAGACATTCTAAACAAACTTCTAAGCCCACACCACCGAAATGGGAGAATCCCAGACATCTGTTACGGTCAAACCAAATTCCTCAACTCTCTTATAAAGTGAGGCTACAACATTCTTGAAACACTTTCTTCCTGACCACTTAGGTAATGAGCTTATTTATAGTGGCTGACCCTGCTGCGAGCTGCTTTAGTATTTCTGGGTCCAGGAGTTATTAAACTAATGTTAGTGAAGCAAGTCCAAGTACCTAGAGCTTCTGTTCCCTGGGCTACTGCTTCCCTGCGGGAACATGCTCTGGCAGCAGGCGCAGGGCAAATAGAGGGGATGAGAGACCAGGGGAGAAGAGAGGATTGGAGGCAGTTATGATATTAGAAAAATCAAAGGGAAGCCGGCTTCAAGGAACTTGAGGAGGACATTATATATTTCATAAAATTATGCTGAGAAGCCGATTTGTTGAAAGGGATAATATTGTTGAGGGGCATTTTAGTTAACTCTGGGTGACTATCAGCCAAGAAAATTCCACAGATATAAGAAGGAGGGTCCAGAAAGGAGATTCCTGAGTGATTGCCGTGTCCTGCCAGGGATCAGCCTGAAGTACAAAGCTCCATGGCTTACCAATCCTGGGTCACTGACGGCTGGTCACCCTTACAAAATAATTTCATTAAACTGATAAGGTCCTTAACAAGTCTCAGCTATTCTGAAACCATCTTTTTTTTTTTAATTTTAAGATTTTATTTATTTAACTGAGAGAGAGACAGAGTGAGAGACAGAGAGAGAAAGAACACACACGTGCAGGCATGAGCAGGGGGAAGGCAGAGGGAGCAGGAGACGCGGACTCCCTCATTCGGGAAGCCTGAATGAGGACTCGATCCTGAGACTCCGGGATCATGACCTCAGCTGAAGGCAGACGCTTAACCAGTCGAGCCATCAGGTGCCCCTGAAGCCATCTCTTAAATGAAAGTTTACACAGGAATAAGAAAAAGTAACACACACATACACTCCCATCCCTTCAGGGCTCTCCATACAGAAAACCCCAGAGAGCCAGGACAAGATGTCCACCCCGCTGCCCTTCCCGTACCAGAGGCCGCCGCGGAGGCCTTGCTGCTGGCTGTAAAGCGGTAGAAGGGCGGGTTGTCACAGTGCTGGACGATGGGATTCACCGGCTCCGTCTGCTGCAGCTCAAAGAGAAGCTCTTCCATGGTCTGAATGGTGTTGTTACGGCACAAGTAGATTGCCACCTTTTTAATCTGAGAAGAAACAGAACATGAGGAATATCTTCCAGAGCCTCGCCCACAGGCATGCTAAATGTAACCAGTTCCTCTCCACGAACATGTCCTCCCCATCCTGATAGCTTGGCTCCATGGTCTCCAGTGTCTGGATTAAAATTCACCTCTCTTCACACGCCTGTCTGACGGGAGTACATGTTAAAGGCCTTCCTTCCCTAATGGCCACATTTACAAAAGTTACCGTTGGGGCACATGAATTCTCTCTCAGCTGAAAACTTGCCAGCTAAGGCCTTATCTAGAAAGTAGTTTATTCATACAAACCATGGGGGAACACTGCTAGTTATTTTTGTTTAAATAAGGAATCCAGTCCTCTGCTCTTCTCTACTCCCATGAAAACCATTGCATTTCAGCTGCCTGTAGGGTTTTAAATTTTAAAAATAAGTCTGGATTAAAGCTCTGCATTATTGTGGTCCTCACAGTCCAACCTGAGGCCTGGAAGCCACAGTAGGGCTTAGGTGGTTCAAAAGAGTGGGAAGGCAGAAAATCACAAGAACCAACAGCACACAAATGCCAACTGACTTAGGTTCTAATTTATTTTATTTTATTTTTAAATTTTTTAAAATTTAAATTCAGTTAGCCAACACATAGTACGTCATGAGTTTTTGATGTAATGTTCAATGCTTCATCAGTTGCACATGTGAGCTAGGGTTTTAAAAATGCTGTTGTTTTATTAATCGGATCACCTTTAAATACAAACACTAAATATCACGTATCTCAGGAAGATTTCTCTCTGTTTATTTCTCTCCTAACACCTACATTTGAGAGAAACACCTGGATACTCTCCCTTTTTATTCCATTTTAAGAGCATCAAGATGGAATACCAAACATTTTTATTAGTCATAATTAATGTGTTACTGAGTTTCTCTTACATATTCGGTCTACTATTTATAGAAGGCAGTTTTAGTAACTGTTAGGAAAATATCCACCCCTTAATTCATAAGTTTCTGTGTCCGAAGGCTTAGAAAGAGGATGACAGGTGTCCCTAGGACACTGTAGCCTGCTTCTCAGGGGGCAGGAATCTTTCATGTAATATGCAGATGAGCTCCCGGGAGAGTAGCGTGACTGACAAAACTCATTATCTCCATTTCAGTTAAAGCCAAAAGCACATTCTCACCCGCAGCCGCAGATACAACCGAAAGGAGCAGGGACTCCTGCCGGTCTGAGGACCACTTACATAGGGCAAGAGAAGCGTGTCACTGCTAACCCCACACAGGCTGATCAGGAACTGCAAGGTGACCCTCAGGTTGTTGCTCCATTTCTCATTGTTGGCTAAAGCATTCCAAGCATTTTCCATTTCTGGCCCAGGAACTTCATCTCCGTACTGTAACACACCAGAGAAAAACCGGCCCGGGAGACATGTGGGAAAAACGGCAGGATGCAAAATATTTGGTTAAAAGTCATTGTAAGGGTCATGGCCATCTCGAAATTCTAAGAAGGGGGAGACATGGCCATTCCTCAGGGAGATGCCATTTTTCACCAACTTATCACGCATCCATCACTCATGTATGTACTTACTGTCATGATTTTTAATATGTTTGTGTTGTTATTTTTATTATTACTTTTAAAAATTGTGGTAAAACGCACATAACATAAAGTTTGCCCTTTTTAAGCACACGGTTCAGTAACACGAAGTACATTCACACCGCTGTGCAACCCACACCATGGTCTGGGACCTGCCCGTGCGATTCTTAATGGTAAGTGCCACTTGCCCTGACTGGGCAGCACAGGGTTTGAGTAACCCAGGGGTTTCCTGGACGGCAGAGCCGTGTTCCTGAGGCACAGATCCTCGGAGTTTACCTTGGCCGTCATGTACATGAGGTTATTCAGGACCAGTGATGTAGCTTCTGGGGAGCCCCAGCCACTCCCTCTCAGGCCGTGGGAAGCAGTCACTTCCCCTTCCCGGTCCTTGATGTCATCGTCTGGGCTGCTGGGGCTTGAGTCTGGGAGCAGGAGCCTGCTGTCCACCAGCTCGATGTTGTGCAGCCAAGGAAGCAGGTAGGTGAGCATGATCTGACGCCCATTTGGGTGTGTCGTGGGGAACCGCTGGCTGACCTCTAAAGAGAAGGGCAGGGACACAGAGCCGTGCATTAGCTCGTCAAACAAAACGAAGCTATTGACACCAACGCCCAGATCAAACAGTGACGTCAGTGTACAAAAAAGCATTTTCATATATAGCAGCTCCCCAAGGCCTCGGAATCTTCCAACTAAATCTGGTGCTCTGCAGAGTGTCATCAGAGAGCACAGCCGGGAAAGCACGGGCTTGGTCAGGGTGGAGTGAGGTGAGAGTCTTCATGAGTTCTAATCCACTGCCATGGAAGAGGGGCACCAGGGTGGACAAAACACGGGGCTCAGAATCAGAAGGACATGTGATTAGATCCCAACTCCTTCACACACTCCCTGCAGGAAATTCTGTGTTAGTTATTTAGCCTCTCTGTTCCTCGGTTTCCTCATCTGTAGAATGGGACCACCTTGGGCCACTGTGAGGATCAGGAGAGAGGATCATCAGGTATATTATAGGCTGAGCACAGCGCTGGGCCTCCAGGAGGTTCTTAATAAGCAGTGGGTGGGACTGTTACGACAAGGACCATTATCTTTCCACTCTTCGGATAGTTTACCAAGTGTCCCCCATGAGTTCCTCGCTGTGAGACCGAGAAGTGAACCTCCAGTGTGTGGACTCACGCTCATGGAACTGACTTGAAAACTGCCAGCCATGTGGCAGGTGCAGGCTCCGCGCTGCACATCATTTTATGAAACACATGAATCGGAAGGGTAAAACTGGATATCCAGCGCAGTGATTTCACCGTGATTTTCTGTGATAGCATTTATGCTTTGTTTCACGGCCAGCAGCATTCAATGTTGTGATCTGAATAAGCTTTCCTCAGAAATAAAAGCACAGCATTACCTATAGGCGGCAAGCTGCCTATAATCTTTTCTTTCTAACATCAAGAGAAGAAACGGTTTTGTTCTAAGGGAACTCCGAAAGCACGGTCTGAAGCCCTTGTTATTACCCAGCGTGGCATGTAATCTCGTTCAGAGAGCTCTTGGCCGCTAAACAATAGAACAACACAGATGCCAGGAATTACACCAACATAACCCACTAGATCCCCGAAACAGTAGCTTTCATTGATTTGGCCCTTTTCCTAAAATTACAATTCCATTTTTTTTTTAATCTTGAAGACTATCAATCTATTTAATTCCAGACCACAATAATCAGGGTTAAGCTGTGATGTTCTGTGTAGCTCAAAATGTCAAAACTGACTTAATTTCTAAACTTTATGGATGTGATGACTGATATCATGAACTTTTACAACATATATTCAGATCCTTCAGATCCCAGAACATGTATTTATTCAATATACGGGGACTTTTCTAGGGGCAAGCCACTGTGCTGGGCACTAAGGAGCCAGCAAGGACTCAAGGTTCAGTTCATGTCCCTGAGGAGGAGAGTCTGAGGCAAAATATGTTGAGAGGTAACTCTGGGGTGGGTAGCAAGTGACAAAGGACGCGGAGAGGAACAGAGTGCTATAGGGGTTTGGTGAGGGAAAAGCCTTCCGGTTACACGGATTCAGGGCATGTGATAAAAGAACTATTTTAACTCTGCTAGAAAAGGATAGGGAATTTGGAGGGGAATAAATCCTTCCAGCCGTAGGGACAACCGCTATTAAAAATACATTTTTGAACAGTGGCATAAAAACCTCTAGTCTTTTTGAGGCAATGATTACCTTCTAACACATCACAGGATTTGCTTATCTATGATGTTTATTACATCTTGTCTGTCAGGCCCAAGGGCCAACTGATGTGTGTAGGGGGGAGGCATGCAAATGAGGGCCAGGATTGTAGAGGTCTTTCTGAAGGGAGAGCAGGAAAGTGAGATGATGTCGGTGGGCTGCTCAGTGCAGTTTCTGGCTCCTCTGGGAATGACCTTGGCAACCTGTTTGGCAACATGCAAGGAATTAACTCACCTGTCAGCATAGGCAATAACAATCTCACCACAGGGTTTTCAATAGTAGAAGCAGGGAAAACAAGAGCCAGAAAATCTCTATAATGTCCTTTTTTCCATGTTATTTTTAAAAAGTTATTCTTCATAAATCAAAATAGCCCTACAGTCAATTCTTGAAGAAAAACTTAGATTGAACCTGTCACTCATTTTATGAGTTCTGTTTTTCTTAAACTTGCTGTACTATTTACCTCCTCTTCCTGGATTTATCCAGCCCGTTACCAGCTGTTCCCTCTTGGGCAAAAAATAAGCCCAAATCCCATTCACCCTCAGACTCTGCAAATCCCAATGACACTCCCTCTTCTCTTTTTCCTTCTTTCTCAATGCCACTGAGATGTGGCTTCTGCTGCTCTTTCTCTGCAAAAACTACTGACAGTTAACAGTAATTATGAATTGTGAGGTCCAGATGGTAATGTTTAGATCTTATCTCCTGGGATCTCTTTGATCCATTCAAGGCTGTAGACTGCTCACTCACTCCTCCAATATTCTTTCTTCTCTAGGTTTCCATGATGCCCACCTTCCAGGTGTTCTCTTTCCTCTCTGAATGGGTCTCCATCCCTGTGTGTTCCCTCACTCTTGCTGGGTGCAGTCCTCAAAAGCTGGGGGTCTGAGTGCGTTCTTTCCCTCAGTGCTCACTTCACTCATGATCTCATCTGTTGCCTTGGTTCTATCTTCTATTCTTCCATGAGTCCTACCTTTGGCCTTCCCTTGAAACTGGTCGTCTCCACACAGGGATGTCTGACAGACACGTACCCTCAATATCCCAAGCAGTGTTCATGATCTCTGCTTTGTCCTTAGCCTCCCCTTCTCCCTGGACTGGCTCTGGAGGTAGGGTTATCACTCCCTACCTCCCAGATACTGTACCAGGGACTTCCTTCTGTATACCCTGCCTGGGAGCACTTGACTCTGGTCTCCCCTTTCTATTCTCACAGGGCTGTCTTCGTTCAGGCCTTCATAATTTCCTCCGTGGACCACTGTCATTGTTTCTCAACTGATCCTCTCTCTTTAGACTGGATATTCTTTCATCCATCCTTCACACACAGTTAGTCTTTCTAAAATGCATTTTGCTCTTGTCCCCCTCTCTTATTTTATTTTTTTTTAAGATTTTATTTATTTATTTGACAGACAAAGATCACAAGTAGGCAGAGAGGCAGGCAGAGAGAGAGGAGAGCCCGATGTGGGGCTCGATCCCAGGACCCTGGGATCATGACCTGAGCTGAAGGCAGAGGCTATAACCCACTGAGCCACCCAGGCGCACCCCCCCCCCCCTTATTTTAAACTGTCCAGTGGCTTTCAGAACCAAAGCAGTTTGGTGGAGGCCCTCCCTGTTCCCAGGGCTCTGATGGGTTTCGAGGAGCACCTAGCAGTCACTGTCCCACAAACTGCTTATGGTACAATACAAAGCCTTCCAAGACTTGACTTCTGCCTCTCTGTCTGCCTGTGACCATCTCTAGCTTTCTCCCACTCCTGCATGTTGCAGTAGCCAAACCGAACACTACATCATCTCTGGAATGCAGCATGTTTTCTACCTCTAAATCA
Organism: Meles meles; assembly: GCF_922984935.1. Taxonomy (NCBI): domain Eukaryota; kingdom Metazoa; phylum Chordata; class Mammalia; order Carnivora; family Mustelidae; genus Meles; species Meles meles. The sequence continues at coordinate 14,266,278 of NC_060079.1, read as the reverse complement.
ACCCATGTGCTATTTCCTTGGTCTGTAATATCTATCTACTTACCAACTCTAATATCAGCTAGTTGTCTTCTTTGCAAATATCTATTCCTCTTTCCCACTGCAGCTCAGACACCAACTTCTCTGGGAGGTCTTGCCTGATATTCTCGGCCCAATAATTGTTGTCTTCTATCTCATACACAGAACGCGCCTTTTTAAAAAAATTGCACCTGCTTCTCTGTATCATAACCATATGACTGCATATCTTTCCTTATTCCCAGATTATGACCCATTGATGTAAGAGAGACTGTTTTATTCACATCTGTGTTCCTATAACCTAAGCACAGTGCTTGGCATAGAGGTGGCTCTCCAATCTTGGTTGATGTGAACAGAATTACATTTTAGTTTCCCAAGAAGAGAACTAGTTTATCAGGAAGTCTTTTCTGGAATCCCTCCACTGTTTCAGGCATGGGACAAGGATATGACTAATTCTGTTGCAGATAGATGGAGAGGTTTTCACAGCAGAAGCAGATTTTCAATTAGGTCTTTTTTTTTTTTTTTTCTTTAAAGATATATTTAGTTATTTTAGAGAGGTGGGAGGGCAAGGGGAGAGGGAGAGAGAGAAACTCAAGCAGATTCTGGGCTGAGCACAGAGTATGACATGCGGATTGAGCTCACAACCTTAAGATCATGACCTGAGCCAAAACCAAGAGTTGGATGCTTAACTGACTGAGCCACCCAGGTGCCCCCCCGCCCCCAAACCTTTTCAAAAGCTTATTTATTTGAGTAATCTCTACAACCAACACAGGGCTTGACTTGAAGATCAAGAGTCACATGTCCTTCCAACTGAGCCACCCAGGCACCCTTGGTATTATCTTTTTTTCCCCCAATTAATTTATTTATTTGATGGGGGAGGGGTAGAGGGAGAGAGAGAATCTTAAGCAGAGTCCCCTCTGAGCACAGAGCCTGACTCAGGGCTTTATCTCATGACCCTGAGATCATGACCTTAGCAGAAACCAAAAGAGCTGGATACTTAAATGACTGAACCACCCAGGCACCCCAGATTTTCAGTTAGGTCTTCAGGAAGACCGAAATTTGGGAAAAAGAGAGAAGGGCCATTTCTGTAAAAGGCAAGAGCATGCACAAAAGCAAGGATGGACTAAAGGGCCTGGCATGTAAAACATCAAGTGAGATGGGAGTAGAAGGTTCTTGGATGAAAAGGTGGAAAGCAAGTTTGGAAGAAGGAGAGGGTTTTTTATTATTGGTGAAAGAGTTCCTATTATTTAATGTCTCTAAGCCTTAGCATATCATCTGTAAAACAGGAAGGATGATTATGGCGGTGGTGATGGTGGTGGTCATTCCAAGCCAGCACTAGGTGAACTGCTTGGGTTTATCAGCTTGTTTTAATCCTTGCACCCTCTGAAGTAGTTATTACTGCCAATAAGGACATGGAATTTAGAGGTTCCATGACTTGCCCAAGGTCAAACAGCCAGCAAATGGCAGGGCCAGGGATGAACCCAGGCTGTCAAACCCGAAGCCTCATTTCTAACCACTACTTGTGGGGTTGCAGAAATGAAATGATAAATGAAGTATACATAAAGTGCCTAATATAGACCACTCAATGGATGGAAACTTATCAGCAGTTATTTTTAGGACAGCTGAGCAGAGAATTTTTAGTGGAGAAGTGCTGTGCATATTTGGTTTTGAGTAGTGGGTGGATTGCAGGGTTGAGGACTATAAGCAGGGGATGTTGGGCATGGGTGGGGTGGGGGGACAGATGAGGATCTGGATGGAGGCCCTGGTAACACAGATGGAAAAAGAGGACCAACAGAGACCAAAATGAGCCCCTTAGCATGGTGCTTCTTAGGCAGGGAGTTAAATCAACAAATGTAATTCCTTAAAGGTGAGTTTTTTACAAAAATTACTCACAAGACTACTTGTAAAGATGTGCTAAAAATCTAAACTCTCAATAACCTATGTATGTAGCAACAAACAAGGTATAAAACACTATTCCCAACACCACAAAGACCAACTTGCAGGGATTCATATGTATTAGAAATTATGCCACGCATATTTAACTTATTTGGGAAATTTTACACACATAAGTTATTTAGAAGATTTATGACTAATCTGAGCATCTCTGCATTTGTCCTATTTACATTAGATAAACCTTTGTTATTTTAGATAAAAATGTTTTAAAATATTTAAATGTATTCCAGAATTGATTTTTATATGTAATGGAGTTAGTCCAAAGCAATTGTGATCTATGAATTTAACATCAATAATTTGGCTCCAAAATGATATTAGACTTGAAAAAGGAAGATTCCATCCTCCCTGTTCTCTTTCCACCATTTTGAAGCCTGTGGAAGCCTGCCGGTAATAGGACTCCTAAAAATAACAAATGTTCTCTGGAAGGCTGTGGTCCAAGGCCATTTTCCATTTTTGCTGGCTATAACAGGGGTCTCTGGAACCAGAAGGAACGCACAGCTCTTCTCCCAGTTGAAGATGTTTATGCTTGGGATGAAACTGAATTCTCTCTAGACAAGAGATACTCTTATGTGTACAAAGCAAGGAACAATACAGTGACTCCTAGTGGTAAACCCAATAAAACCAGAGTAATCTGGAGAAAGGTAACTCTGCCTCATGGAAACAGCCACACGGTTCGGGCCAAATTCCGAAGCAACCTTCCTGCTAAGGTTGTTGAACACAGAATCCATGTGACAATGTACCCTTCAGGGATTTAAACTTACTGAAAAGCAAATAATTAAAAATGCAGATTTGTTCTATTATAAAGAATAAAATAAAATAAAGGGGAGATAACTTTGTGCAGAAATGATCACATGTGTCCTTGCATGGTACCTGAGAAGAGTGGAAGCGTGAGCTCGGGGTACATCCTGGCCAGTTCACATGACAGGAGCGCTAGTGACACGCTGTACAGGGGTGGCAATGGGCCGTGTGTTCCATAGAGAATACTGCCAGGTCTCTGTTCAGCTACTTTCTTTGAGTACACGAAAAGCTTGGCTTCAAGGATCTATAGAGAAGTAGGAAAGTGAGAAATGGTTTGAAAAAACATTGGCTGGCGGTCTCAGGAGGATTTATGTTTCATCAAGTTTCATAGTAACAAAAGTAATAAGTGCATATTTTAATACGGTATTAAAGGTAAAGCATCAGTTAGTGCCCGTGTTTAGAGAAGGTTATGTAATGGTCTTCTCACTCCTCTGTATCCCCACCAGCGATACACAGGAATCAGCAGCCGTCCGGTTATCAACCGCCCTCTCTCCGAAGTTTCTTTGTAAGCAGATGATACGTGCCTGCATGAGCTGCATGGAGATTTCATAGATCTCTCTGTTGGTGTCAGAGGCCTTGAATAGAACAAGGTTTAACAATGTCACTATGTCGAAGGGATAGTTCCTAAAACAGAAAACAGAAAACAAAAACAAAAAACAAACAGCACAGTTTATAAGACAGCCTGGTTAGTCATCTTGATAAATTACTACCTCTCAAAATTCTAGAGGGAGACTGACCTCAGTCACACTTACTAATGACATTTTCATGCCCATTTGCCCACTTGGCCATTCCCCTCCCCCCATTCTTTTGCTGTTTATTAGGAGAAGAGAGATAGCTCTATTTTTGTTTCAAATTGAATATTGTTGCACTGGGATAATTGAACACATATAAATACCTATCTAATGTAAATAGATTTTAATGAAAACCAAATAAAAATAGATAAAACAGAAGATGGTATGTGTATATGTCTCAGTAGCTCACAGATTTAATATTTTTATTCAATCCATCTAAACATAGGAATCACTATACATATACCAGGAACAATTGCACAGTACTCATGATACTGAGTTAGTAAGGCTGGTCCCTTCCTCTGAGGGATACTTACTATATAGTTAGGGATAGATCTATACGATATAGTTTGATGAGAGCAGGCACAGCATGCTACAGAATCCCGATGAGGGACACCAGACTTGGGGTGACAGAAGCCTTTTCCAGGGGGAAACAGGCCTTGGAAAGGGTGACATGGGGGAGTGTTCCAAGCAGAGACAACCGCATTTTGAAAATGACAAGAAGGAAGCAGCAAGATCCCTTCTGGAAAGGAAAGTCTCTGTGTAGCAGACCGAGTAAAAGAATTGGTAGAGGAACAGAAGATGGGACTAAGTTTCTGAAGATAACCAGCTGATGGACTTCATCCTAAAAGTTAAGGAGATCCTACAGGATTTTCAGTAGGGGAGTGAGGCAATGACATCGCTTTTGACGAAGCACACAGCTGGTGAGCGGTGTTGGGTGTAGGTAAGTGTAGAGAATAAAATGTGGAAATGCTCACTTCCATTCTCTCCCTCTACTGTTAGAGGCAACCACCCTTTTTTAAGTGTGTATATAAATAAGTACTCTTCCCCATCACACAGGATTGTCAACATAAATGTGATTATACCCATGTGTATTGTTTGGAGATGAACCTTTTCAGTGAATGAGGCTTTCCCCACTCTTCGTAACAGCTGCACAGTATTCCACAATATGGTCAGACCATAAATAACCAATCTCGTAGCAGATGCTGTGGTGTGCTACCTGGATCTCCCTTTCAGGACTGAGGCACTCAATCCTCCAACTAGTGTTGGAGGCTGAGCTCTCTGGCTGAATCCCTCTCTGGGAATTGCCTTCGGCCAAAGAAATTTACCTAGGTCAAGGTCATGCTCACAACTAGCAGCAGCCTCTGTGGGACTGGTGGAGGTCTCTTTCCCTCTGCTCAGTCCTGCTTCCGTTACTTCCCCCTAGATGTTGACCCCAAGGGCATTCCCTAATTAACATCCTGCACTCAAATCTCCACCCTGAGTCTGTTTCCTGAGAAGCCCAGCCTTTGACCTGCATTAGCAGACATTTAAAGGTTATTTTCATTTTTTTCATAGTTATAATGTTTTTCACTGTTATAACACCAAATGTTCTTTCTTTAGAACAGATTTTTAGAAGAGGTCATGCAGGGTCAAAGGGCAACATTTAAAGTTTTGGTAGATAATGTCATATTGCCATCCAAAATGGCTTTACTAATTTGCATTCTAAAATAACTACTTTTCTAGAACTTTTAAAAAAATTATTTTTTAAAGTTTTTAATTATTTATTTGTCAAAGAGAGAGAGAGAGCACCAGCAGGTGAAGCAGCAGGCAGAAGGAGAAGCAGGCTTCCTACTGAGGACCCTGGGCTCATGACCTGAGCCTAAGGCAGATGCTTAATCAACTGAGCTACCAAGGTGTCCCTAAAACTTTTATTTATTTTTTTTATTAACATATAATGTATTATTTGCCCCAAAAGTACAGATCTGTGAATCGTCAGGCTTACACATTTCACAGCACTCGCCATAGCACACACCCTCCCCAATGTCCATAACCCAGCCACGCTATCCCTACCCCCCCAATCCCCAGCAACCTTCAGTTTGTTTCCTGAGATTAAGAGCCTCTTATGGTTTGTCTGCTCTAGATCCCTCTTGTTTCATTTTTTCCTTCCCTCTCCTCCACAACCTTTACCCTGCCTCTCAAATTCCTCATATTAGAACTATCATAATTGTCTTTCTCTGACTGACTTATTTCACTCAGCACAATACCCTCTAGTTCCATCCACATTGTTGTAAATAGCAAGACTTCATTTCTTTTTGATGCCTGCATAGTATTCCATTGTATATATATACCACATCTTCTTCATCCATCTGTTGATGGACATCTAGGTTCTTTCCATAGTTTGGCTACTGTGTACATTGCTGCTTTAAACATTTGGGTGCACATGCCCCTTCGGATCACTACGTTTGTATCTTTAGGGTAAATACCCAGTAGTGTGATTGCTGGGTCATGAGGTAGCTATATTTTCAACTTTTTGAGGAACCTCCATGCTGTTTTCCAGAGTGGTTGCACCAGCTTGCATTCCCACCAACAGTGGAGGAACGTTCCCCTTTCTCCACATCCTCGCCAGCATCTGTCATTTCTTGACTTGTTAATTTTAGCCATTCTGACTGGTGTGAGGTGGTATCTCATTGTGGTTTTGATTTGTATTTCCCTGATGCCGAGTGATGTGGAGCACTTTTTCATGTGTCTGTTGGCCATCTGGATGTCTTCTTTGCAGAAATGTCTGTTCATGTCTTCTGCCCATTTCCTGATTGGATATTTGTAGAACTTTTGTTATTAAATGAACAAAAAAGCATGAGGTTGATTTGTCAGATGAGAAGTGAGGGAAAGCCCGCGTACATGCTGCGGTGAGGATAATGAAGAACGATGGATAATATTTGTTATGACCTGCCTACTCTATGCTGGTTACTCTGCCAAGGCCTTTACCTAGATTTGTTACTTTGTCTTCCTGGCAAGCTTAGAGGCTTAGAGACATTAAGTACTCGACCACGTTCATGTACATTAAGTACTTGACAAAGTATTTGACCAGTGGTGCCTAGACTACATCCTGGATAAGTCTGACTCCAAAGAATGAACTTATCCATGGTGCTATCAGCTTCCTGGACAGCCTACAACAGTACTTTCATAGCTGGTCTAACTTAGAGTTCTAACAAACTGCAGTATCTGGAATGGACTGGGAAAGTACAAAGGACACTCTGGGAGCCCCACAGAGGCAGACATATCTTACGGGGCTGTCTCTAACATGGAGCTTTAACACCTATGCATTTTTATGTAAAAGAACACTAACTGGAATTTAAAGAAAAACGTGAAGAAAAAGAAAAGGACACTGGCAAGTATTGCTAGATCACTGGGGATTTAAAGGCAGGAAAAGGGAAGACAAAACCTCTCTCCTAGGCAGGGCCATGTACGGACTATATCATTGGCACATTCAATTAGCTGCTTAGGACTGAACTATGGACTTTATGGAGCACAGCATTGAAGGAAATAACAACACAGGGACAGAAAATGAAAGAAGCCCAGAGAAGCGAAAAATGAGATCTCAAATGAGTTAAGGGATACAAACAAAACATCTGTATTTAGATGGTTAAAATAGGCTTAGAAACAAAATCTTATACGTTTCAGTGTTAAATTATTCAATGGAGGCAGTGGAAGGATAAAAGGTAAAGATAGCTGTGATCATTCAGTATAAAAATCAAATCATAAAGTAAATATAAAAGGCAGATATAATTCAGAAAGCAAACAGAAAATAAAATTCTCTTTCTTTTCTTCACTTTTTTTTTTTTTTTTTTTTCTGGTCTGGAAGAGAGGAGGTTTTGAAGAATTTGGAAATACCCACTAGTCCTGACTTCTATAGAATGAAATGACAAAGCTCTGGGTAACTTGGAGGTGGAGAGAAACTAATTTCATTAGTTGATAGAAGGGATTACATCATAGCTTTCTGCTTCCAACAGCTATTGAGTAAGAGTGTTTACAGAGTGCCTACTATGTATGTGCTTGGTCTTAGGTCAAGAAATTGGATTCATAGTTCACAGATAGCTCTCATGCTCAGATACATTGATCTATTTTTAAGGACTTGATTAAAAATGCCATAATTTGGGGCACCTGAGTGGCTCAGTCGTTAAGCTTCTACCTTTGGCTCAGGTCATGATCCCGGGGTCCTGGGTTCATGCCCGATAGGGCTCCCTGCTTGGCAGGAAGCCTGCTTCTCCCTCTCCTATTCCCCCTGCTTGTGTTCCTTCTCTTGCTGTGTCTCTCTCTGCTAAATAAATAAAATCTTTTTTTAAAAAATGCCATGATTTGTTTACTCATCCCCCTATTAACAGACTTGAGGTTATTTTTCATTGTTTTAAAATACCTTAGTAGCTATCCTGCATGCATTTCTGTACATGGTTGTAATTCCTGAGGCTAGCATGTACCATATTAAAAGGAAAGATTGGTTGGGGCGCCTGGGTGGCTCAGTGGTTTAGGTCTCTGTCTTCGGCTCCGGTCATGGTCTCAGGGTCCTGGGATCGAGCCCCGCTTCGGGCTCTCTGCTCAGTGGGGAGCCTGTTTCTCCCTCTCTCTCTCTGCCTACTTGTGACCTCTCTCTCTGTCAAATAAATAAATAAAATATTAAAAAAAATAAAAGGAAAGATTGGTTAAATTTAATCCTTAACCTAATGATACCAGCATTCCCATTTTACAAATGAGAAAGAGTTTATGGTAACTTGCTCAGGAGCACACAGCTTTATTGGAGGCAGAGCTAAATTCAAACTCAAGACAGCACGTTTCCTGAGCCCAGATTCCTAAACTCTGTGAGCTCTTGGAATACTCCAGCTGACTGACAAAACCAAATGAGGTTATGTGTCACCAGCTAGGGAGTGTGACTAGGATTGATGAATCATAAGCTACCCTTGTCTTCCTTGATAATAGCTGATATTTCCTCAAGACACGTGGGACATCTACTTTTAATAATTCAAGTTTGCTGGGCCTGATTTAAATTAGGAAAGATTATGAGAAATTAGCTTAAGGTAAAGCAGACATACAAACAGCAATGGCAGCAGAAACTACCTCCAAAAATAAACCCAACAAAATATAAATTAAAACTTTAACCTTATATATTATTCTAAAACACTTATTAAAATAAATTATTAAAATACATTGTAGTAGTGTGTTGGCGGATAGGGGTAAAAACAGTAGAACTCTCAAGTATTTAATTAAATGTGAAGAGAACTCTGTTGAGTTAAGTCACTAATTGGAAACCGCCTACACTTTTAATATAAATCATACTATTTGCCTTGATTTAGAATGTTGGAAATTCATGTAATCTTTCTCAATTTCTTTATCTGTTCAGTACTGATATAATTTGGAGTTGAGGGGAAGCTAATAAGAGCACACACAAAAGTCAAATAGTTATTGGAATTATTGCTGCCTGACAGGTGAGCTCTTTCCTCTTGTGCTACATTATAGTACTGACCTGCACTTAATAGCTTTTAATCAAATGTAAGACATATTTTATAAATAATTCCTCAAAATTAATATTGCCAGTTCTATCACCACTTTCTACTTTTATCCTTACTTCTCCTGGTCTTATTTGAAATCCACACTGACTTCCAAATTTCCCAATATCACTAGATATATCAGAGTTATAATTACAGTTTCGATTTTGTCTAGATTTCAGAAAGTTCACAATACACACAAACACTCTCACAGAGTCCTCTATAGAAACAAAAAGAAACAAAAAAAGAACATAGAGAACTATTTTTTCAATATCACAACTGATGAATATAGGGATTAATATATTAAATTATGCAAAAATGGCTGATTCCAAAAGCAGAAAACTAAAAGTAGAAAATTTTATTCAGGAGGAGCACTTTAAAAAAATGTTCGATTTTTAAAAAGTATTTTAGAGTCAATTGTAAATTGTTCCTTAATAAATGAGTCTGGTTATAAACTGTCATATTCCTACAAAAATAAATCCAGCATATGCTCATTTCTATCTGAAAAGGAGGAGATAATTCTTTACAAGAAAGATTCTTCACTTTAGAATATGACTTAGAGGAGTTACTGTACAGATAATTTGTTTGGGAAAGTTAAAATATGACGTGGTTTAGGTATGACTTTTCAGGAACATGTTATTTCATAACATAAGGTATTTAGGTGTTTTTAAGAAGCAAACTTGTGGAAAACAAAGCAAAAGCTAAAACACCAGAATTGCTTTCAAAAAAGTACTGAAAACATTAAGTGCAAAGATTGTTCAAACAAATCCAGAGGCTTATCTAGACTACACAGACTGAGAGTTTATGAGGAGAGAGAGCACATTTAAGCCACAGCTGAAATTTTAAATTCTGCACATGCCCCGTGGTGACAAATGACAGAGAGGTGGCTACTGTCTCGAGGGACAGGTCGTGTCGATGTGGGAGCCTAGCCCTCAAACCTTCCTGCAGGATACATGAGGGTCACGAACCTAAGTTGATCTGCAGTATTTGTCTAAGAAAGCAGAATAGTTTGGAATGATACCAAGAGACTATGGACTCTGAAAAACAACCTGAGGGTTTTGAAGGGTCAGGGGTGGGAGGTTGGGGGAACAGGTGGTGGGTGATGGGGAGGGCACGTTTTGCATGGAGCACTGGGTGTTGTGCAAAAAGAATGAATACTGTTACGCTGAAAAAATTAATAAAAGGGGGAAGTAAATTGTCTTAAAAAAAAAAAAAAAAAAAAAAAAAAAAAGAGTGTCTCCCCAAAATTCATGACCACTAAAAAAAAAAAAAAAAAAAAAAAAAAAAAAAAAAAAAAAAATCTGAATATGGGGAGTTTTATGATTTAATATTTTTGTGACTGGAGATATTACTGAAACCGAGATGATATTGTTAAATTCATAGCCATTTATTTGTGCTCCCCAAGGAAAAATACCTAGATTCAGTCAGAGGAATGTAGTGCAATATTTTATGAGATGGCCATGCAATGAAATAAATTTGACTAGGATAGTTCACATCGAGTTCACTGGGAGAAAGGCAGCAAAGAAAGGAAACTTTTATTGTTTTAATTTTTGTCAAAGGGAATATATGGTCCAAGTCATATTCTAATACATTTTCAAAACCAAAGAGTCGTGTGAACAGATTTATTTTGAAAATATCAAAATATCTGAAAATAAAAACATATTCTGGAGAAAGAGATTTTTGCAAAAAATTTGCTATTTTCGTAATATTCTATAGGTATAACTATCATTTCATAATGTTAACATCATGAAATAAAATGATGGCAGACTGGACAGTATAGATTATATTCATCTGCTGTAACTTTTGAGATAAAAGTGTATAATAAACATTCTACTATTAAGATTATAGAAAATGTAAGCTTTAGATGTCAAATGTTATCTACTACCTTTAAAAATGAAAGCTAAGAATTTTAAAGAGAAACCTCTCTCTTGAAATAGCATGCTCATTTTAGGTTTATTTAAAGTAGAGGTCTTCTAATATTCTGTTATTATTAATTTAGAACTGAATAGATTGTAATAGGTCAGAATTTAAAGCTAATTCACTTTATTCCTTTCATCCAGTAGCTCAACATAGCTACTTAAAATTCAACATTTAATTAAAAAGGAGAATCAACAGTCTGTATGAGTCTTTTCAAAAATAAATTTGAGCTGCCTTCTCTCACTTTCTAATGCATAAGCTCTTTCTTGGGAACAGCTTATGCACCTTGTGGTCTCCATTAACCCTTTCATTTTAGCTATGAAATTACTGCACTGAAATAGTGAAATTATTTCACTAAATAAATTACAGAGCTGAATGACCTCACTAATTTACACAATTAGAGAGGGTGGTTTTACAAGTGTAATCCATGGAACCCAGGGTGTCACATTTTCTTTTCTTCCTTTCTGAAGTTTTGGACAAGAGAGCTGTAACATTAATTTTTTTTTTTTTTTTTTTTTTTTTTTTAAGTAGGCTCCATGCCCAGTGGTGGAGCTCAACACAGGGCTTGAACTCATGACCCTGAGATCAAGACCTGAGCTGAAATCAAGGAGTCAGATGCTCAAAGACTGAGCTACGCAGGCACCCCTTTTACTTTTTTTTTTTTTTTTTTTAATAGGGAGATGTAACATTCTTAGGTTGCTTCCTGGGTTTAGTTTGGTCTTGGGATGGCTAATGGGCTTAGAGTTCCCACCTGTCACAAACACTTCTAGAAACTCCTTTAATTTCTTCAATGTACCTTCTTTATCATTTTCAAATCCTGCTCTCAGATGTCCTGGTGAATTTCCAGGCAATAAGAATGGTGCAATAACTACACATCACTCTTCTGGAGAATGTGAAAAATCACGGTAGCTGCAGACTTATAGGGAGTGGTCTATCTGTTGAGGAAATACTGGCCATTGTGTATTTCTTTAGAATTTATTCTGCTCAGATAATTGCAAAACAGCCAGCCCTCACATATTCATTGTTACTTGCCACTGCCTAGTACCTTCCACTTAACAAGAATTCATACCTGCTTCCACACACAGTTGCTATGGCTTTGAAGCAGCCGGATGCGAGCTGGTAGGAGCCTGTGTAGCATCGGTCAATTGCCCAATTAAAAAGATTGATTTGGTCAGGATTAAGTTCCAATAGCAAGACGACAACTTCACAGCCAAGTTGATGAACCTGAATAACATGGAGAAAAGCAATTATTCATGCTTAATGAAAGGTTTTTCCAGGGAAAGGCACAGAATCATGCTTAGCCAATATAAACTGGGTAAAATGAAAATGGAGATAGAGTATTCATCTTAATTTTTTAAAAGATTTTACTTTTAAGTAATCTCTATACCCCACATAGGGCTCAAACTCACAAATCCCAAGATCAAGAGTTACGTGCTCTACTGACTGAGTCAGCCAGGTGTTCCTTCAACTGAATTTTTACTCCACGTATTCTTCTTTAAGAGGATGCAACTGAAAACTGAAATGTATGTATAAACTAAATCACACTCTCTGTAAATCTGTCATATATAGGGTTTGCTTATTCTTTGATTTTTAATTCTGAAAAGTTTAATGAAAATGATGAAAGTATAATGCAAATAATGAAGACTTTGTTGACAGTGTTTCCTTATTGCATTTAAAATATTTTTGAAGAATACATATATTTGGTTAAAAATTAAATATACAAAAGGATGGCCTTTATGCATACAAGTCTGAGGAAAAGTATCAGAATATATTCATGGGGCTTGATTAGTAAACTTAGCTGGCAATATTTTAAAAAGATATGCAGTACCAATAAACTCTTTTTAAAAAAAATGTATTTATTTATTTGAGAGAGATGGCACAAGCAGAGGGAGCAGCAGGCAGAGGCAGAGAGAGAAGCAGGCTCTCCGTTGAGTCCAATTCGAGGCTCGACCCCAGGACCCTGAGATCACGACCTGAGCCAAAAACAGACGATTAACCAACTGAGCCACCCAGGAGCCTCCTAATAAACTCTTCTTAATCAGAGACTCTCATATGAAATGATCATCATACGAGGTAGAAATAGTAGGATACTTTACTGACAGTTTCTGAAGCTACTGTCAAATACTGGATGGTCACATTTGTCCAGGAGAAGCCTGGTGCCTTGGAGGCGATATTCCCTTCAGAAAGTAACATTTGCCTGTCTCCTTCTGTTTCCTTCACTTGCCAGGTGTGACCAGGTGGAGAAGGAAAGTTAGGGGGTGCCTGGGTGGCTCAGTGGGTTAAGCCTCTGCCTTCAGCTCAGGTCATGATCCCAGGGTCCTGGGATCGAGCCCTGCATTGGGCTCTCTGCTCAACAGGGAGCCTGCTTCCTCCTCTCTCTCTCTCTGCCTGCCTCTCTGCCTACTTGTGATCTCTCTCTGTCAAATAAATAAATAAAATCTTAAAAAAAAATTGTTTTTTTTTGTTTGTTTTTTTACCTACAGGGTGGGGGTTAAGATGGAAGCAATATTCTAGTTGGATGGTCAACATCATCAGCCTCATTCCCCACAGGCTTCAGTAATTAGCAGCAGATAAAAGCTAATGATACTATCACCAAGGACTTAAAAATAACATTTCATTAGGAGGGAGACAAACCATAAATGACTCTTAATCTCACAAAACAAACTGGGGGTTGCTGGGGGGCGGTGGGATTGGGAGAGGGGGAGGGGGCTATGGACATTGGGGAGGGTAAGTGCTATCGTGAGTGCTGTGAAGTGTGTAAACCTGGCGATTCACAGACCTGTACCCCTGGGGATAAAAATACATTATATGTTTATTAAAAAAAAAAATTTGGAAGGGGAGGCGAACCATAAGAGACTATGGACTCTGAAAAACAACCTGAGGGTTTTGAAGGGTCAAGGCTGGGAGGTTGGGGGAACAGGTGGTGGGGAATAGGGAGGGCACGTTTTGCATGGAGCACTGGGTGTTGTGCAAAAAGAATGAATACTGTTACGCTGAAAAAATAAATAAAATGGAAAAAAAAAGTTAGTTCAACTTGAAAGACAATCAGCCAGTTTTTAACTGAGCTTTAGAAACTTTATATTGGAGTGTAAGATACACAGTATACAATTCATAAGTAAATGATGAGTTATAGTAACTGAACACACCAGTGTGAACACCAGACACAGAACACCACGCTAGCAGCCACGCCGAAGTCAGCTTTATGCACTGTCCCACCCCAGCCTCTCTCTGCTTTTCCAAAGGAAAGGCTATCCTCACTTCCACCACCATTGGTTAGCTTGGGCTGTTTTGAACTCTATGCAATGGCAGTATATAGCATGTAATTTTGTGTCTGTTTTCTTTCACACAACTCATGTTTGAGAGTCTTCCACATTCATTCATTGTCGCTGTTGTATTCTGATATGTGATTACTTCACAATGTATTCATTCTACACTGATCAGTGTCTGGGTTTTTTCCAGACTTTGCTGTGAACAATTCTGTACGTGTCTTAGGTTGTGCATACTGGATATATATTTTATGAAATGCATATCTGAATACAATGGCTGGGTCATAGGGTGTACTAGTTCAACCTTAATGATAAAGCCAATGAGTTTTTCAAGGTGGTTATTCCGATTTCTATTCTCTGTAGCTTTGTATGAGAGCTCCTGTTGCTCTGTTTCCTCATTGACACTGTCCATCTTCTTAATCTCCACCATTCTGGTGGATTTGAGGTAATATTTCCTGTGGTGAGTCTGCATCTCTCTGATTACTCATGGGCTTGAGAACTGTTTCTTTCTTTTATTTTTAATTTTTTTCTTATTTATTTTCTCACCATAACACATACCTTCCCCAATGTCCATCACCCAGCCACCCCATCCCTCCCACCCTCCTCCCCTCCAGCAACCCTCAGTTTGTTTCCTGAGATTAAGAGTCTCTTATGGTTTGTCTCCCTCTCTGGTTTCATCTTGTTTCATTTTTCCCCTCCCTTCCTCTATGAACCTCTGTCTTGCTACTCAAATTCATCATATCTGTGAGATCATATGATAATTGAGAACTGTTTCTTATGTTTATTGGCCAGTAAAATAACCTCTTTTGTAAATTGCTTGTGTAAGCCACTTGCTCATTTTTCTATGAATGTCCCTATTTTATTTATCTGAAGGGGTCCTTAATATACTCTAGACAAGAAGTACTGGATTTATCTTGCAAACGTCTTTCACTCTGTGACTAGCCTGTTTACCCTCTTTTTATTTTTTATTTATTTTTTATTTTTTGCTTTGTTTTCACACTCTAATGGCACATCTTTTGGTGAAGTTATTAACTGGTCTTTCTTTACAATTAGTAACTTTTGCATCCTTTTGAAGAAACCTTACTTAGACCCCAGGGATTAAGATTTCCTCCTGTATTCTTGTATTATTTTCTAGAAACTTCAGTATTTTAAGCTTTCACATTTATATCTATAACCTAGTTTCTTCTTTTTCACTTCTGATATTTTATTTTCCCTTTCCCAATGCATTGACTACGATCTTCAGTATAATGTTGATAGAAGTGGTGAAAGCAAGCGTCTTTGGTCATTCTAATCTCGGAATATTTTCAATATTCACCATTAACTACGATGTTTATAATAGGGTTTTTTTTAAGACAACCTTTATATAACTAAGAATGTTCTTTTTTTATTCTTAGTTTTGGTAGGAGTTTCTTTCATAAATACATGTAGAATTTCATTAAATGTTTTTTCTGCATCTATTGAGATGATCATATATTTCCTTCTTAAGACTCTATTAATATAATTAACATACTAATAAGTTGATGTATATTTGATTATTAAACCAATCTTGAAGTTCTTGTATAATGACAATGTGATCATGAGGAATCATCCTTTTTATGTATCATTAAATTCAATTTCCTTATATTTTATTTGCATTTTTGTATCTACGCTACTCAATAAAATTGTCTTTGAATTTTTTTTCTCATTAAATCCTTGACAGGTGTTAGTAAAATTAGTTAGTAAATTAGTAAAAGATTATTCTGGCCTGGTAAAATATGCTGGGATATATTTCTCTTGAGCTGTTTTCTCTTTAAGGATTTTGTATAAAATTGATGCAATTTGTTTCTCAAATGTTAAATTCAACATTAAAGCCACTTGGTCCTAAAGTTTTCCTTGTAAGAAGACTTTTAATCACAGATAAAATTTCTTTATTACTTTTGACTATTCAGATTTTCTTTTTTTCTGTGTTTTTCTAGGAATTTGTCCATTTTACCTAAATTTTCAGGTTTATTGGCACAAATATGTTCTTATGTTCTCTTTTATTTTTAATATCTACTATTAGGTTTATTGGCACAAATATGTTCTTATGTTCTCTTTTATTTTTAATATCTACTATTTGTAGGGATACCCCCTTTATATTTCTAATGTTGGTGACATGTGTCTTCTCTCTTTTTTTTTTAATTTTTTCTTCTCTCTTTCTTGATCAGATTTGCCATGAATTAATTTTATTCATCATAACAAATTCAACTTTTGGCTTAAACAATC